>NC_046367.1:42706298-43324678 GCF_011125445.2 Fundulus heteroclitus
CATTTCAGTTTTGCTTCTTCATCAACTCCAATCTCTCCCTGAGTCTCATGACTTCAGAGAAATTAATTGTTTCTGGTTAAATAACATTTTCTAAATGGAGCCTCATCTCAGGCCTCAGGGCTTTATTATCAGACGTAGCATCACCTCCTCTAACACTGAATCATGACACCTTCAGCATCTTTTCCTCCAATATCTGTCAAAGACACGTCACTCAGACAGAAAAACTCTCCCTGTCCATTTTTACTGCATTAGTTCACCTTCTAAGGTTGGTCTATTGGAGCTGCTTTGACTCAGAGTCACTGATCTGGAAACTTCTCCAGAGTTTTCCAGCATCACAGACTCTGGTGACAGAGATGGTGAGAAATAAACCGACCTAAAAACCTCCAGCTGAGCCTGAAGCTGAAAACACTGAACATGTTTCATCCTGCAGCTCAGTGAGGTTTCTGTGTTTGAACAGATCCAGCAGGAGGTCCAGAACAAGGAGAAACCAGAGTTCTGCTGGAGACCCAGAACCAAGATCAGGTGGCAGTCCACTTTAAGAAGGAACCAGAAGGAACCAAAGTTCTGCTGGAGACCAGAAACCCAGACAGAAAACGGTACCTTGTTGTCGACTGTGGAGGTAAATGTTAAACACGGTTATTTAAATGTTTATTGACAGACGAGCTTTAAAATCTTTGTTCACACTAAGAATCCAGTTAAATGAGGATTGATGTAAACTTTTAGATTAATGTTTGCTGGATGTGAGTTTGAATGTGAAATAAGTTGTTTCTGAGATTTCTCCTTTATTCTGTTTAATTCTCTTCCTGTTTTTAAAAAGATCAATCTGTTCGCTTCACTGTTCATGAAGTCCTCGAAGGAGGAGCCTTGAAGAAGTTGGACAAGGATGTTAGACTGTATCGGGGAGAGGAAAAATTCAAGAAGTTCCTTCAAGAAATTTTCTCTGATGGAGTCTGGGAAGGATATAGAATATGGTTTTCCAAGGAGGTTCAGAAAATGATGTTTGAATTTGCTCGTCTCAAACATTTAGATGAAGATGTTCAGATCAGCTGCCCAGATACCCTGAGAGAACGAGCTCAGAGAGAGAAAGACATTGAAACGTTCTTTGCTTCAGTGGAAGGAGCTTCCTGGGAGGATGGAGTCATCAAAATCTCCAGAGACAAACTGAGGTCTTTCTTTCATCACAGTCTGCAGGGAATCGCTGAGGGTATCAGAGATGTATTAAATAAAAAACCCAACGTTGGGTTTATTGTGTTAGTGGGGGGCCTTGCTGAGAGCCAGATGCTCCGTCAGTTCATCACTGATCAGTTTGGACATCAGTATAAAGTCCTGTGTCCTCTTAGACCCCAGGAAGCGGTCCTGAAAGGAGCCGTAGAGTTGGGGAGAAACCCAGAGTTGGTCCAGTTAGACTGAATTGTTTTTACTGAGAATCATTTTCTGTTTTTGTTGCTGAGATTTATCTCCATGAACAGTTTTTAGAAAAGGAAATGTTAAAATGTGTCAACATGTAGTTTTAATCCCTGATTTTTGGTTCTACAGAAGAAAATATTTATCTTTATGGAGGACATCGCTGATGGAAGAATGATGTACTGTGGTCTATAATTCAGAGCTGATTCTGTGGTAAATCAGTGGATTCTAGTATAAATACCTGATGATGAGAATAAATAACTTTATTAACAGACATGCTGGTCCAGTTATTAAAAATATAAACTCAGTTCCAGTGAAGTTGGACGTTGTTTAAAATGTAAATAGAAATAAAATATTTGAAAATCCTGTTCAGCTTATGTTGAATATGCTACAAAAAGAAGATATTTGATGTTCAAACTGATAAATTATTATTGTTTTTTTTTAGCTAATATTTTTCCTCTGAGCCCTGCAACACGTTCCTAAAAGCTGAACAGGTTCTGTTTACCACGGTGTTGCTTCACTTTTCCTTTTAACAGCCAATAAGCTTCTGGGAGCTGAGGACACTGATTGTTGAAGCTTTTAGGAGGAAATCTTTCCCATTCCTGCTTGATGGACAACTTCAGTTGCTCAACAGTCGGGGGTCTCTGTTGTTGTATTTTGTGCTTCATGATGAGCCACACATTGTCAACAGGAGACGGGTCTGGACTGCAGAACCCTCTAGAACCTGGACTCTTTCTCTACGAAGCCACGCTGTTGTAACAGGAGCAGACTGTGGATCAACGTTGTCTGGCTGAAATAAGCAGGACGTCCCTGAAAAAGACGTTGCTTGGATGGCAGCAGATGTTGCTCCAGAACCTGGATGTAGCGTTCAGCAGTAATGGAGCCTTCACAGATGTGCCAGAGCAGCAATTAAACAGTCGAGCATAAAGCTGCACGGTGGATGCATTGGTGCTGTTGGAAGACCGTGAAGATGAAGAATTAGAGGAAATGAGGTTTCAGGGGTCAAAAATTTCCTGGATGATGATGATGATGATGATGATGATGATGATGGTGAATATGATGATGGCTAAGATGATGCATCCAGTCAGTCTGGATTTTATCCATATTATCAACTTCTACAGATGTTCAGTTCTGCTGAATCCAGTCCAGATCTATAAGAATCTGTTCCTGTTCTGATGACCTGATAGAAGATTTAAATGTGCATCATTTGTTACAATTAAAACTCATATACATATATATATATATATATATATATATGAAATTTTAAACACTTCTTTCAAAAACTTAGTTTCCATAAGATCATGGAAACATTTTTATTCTCATGAGTAAAATTATTTTTCAGCCCAACTATGTTGTTCTTCAAACCAAATAGTAGAAAAGTTCTGTTTAGTTTTTTATTTATTCTTATTCAGACTGATAATCTCATGGAGGCTTTTAGACTCATTGACCAGTTTGGTTCTTTATTTTGAGGTTGGAGGAACTTCTGCTGCACGAGTTCCTTCAGTTTTCTCTAATCAGGAGAAGAAGCCACTGTTTGAAGGAACTTAAGTCTCTGATGGAGTTTTCTAACTTACAGTTTCCACTGAAACCTCATTAGAGAAGAAGTTTTAAAGATATAATCAGGGAGACAGGAGACAAAGAAAGTAAAATCCTGACATTCCTTCAGTCATTGATGCTGTGTAGCTCAAGAACTGGACCCTCCAGAACCACACTGATGATCTCTGCTTCTGTTCCTGTGACAGCAGTTTAACCCCCTTAGATAAAACGAGTCACATGACCTCTTTATGGATCCAATAAACAGACAAACTGAAGTTTAACATGAAAATATCTCTTTAATATCTGAGCCCAGTGGAAAATAAAAGGACTTCAACACATTAATTTAACATCTGAGTCCAATAAAAGAAACAAACCCGACTGTAACGACTCTAAAAAGGAACAAACCCAAACAAAACATTTAAGCCCATATTCCTAAAAATGCTGATTTTATTTCAGCTGATGATAAAAACTAAAGCCATGATGGAGCCCAGAAGCAAGCGGTCCATCTAGAACCTCTTCAGTCGTCCACGATGCTCAGCAGCCCGCTCAGCTTCAGCCTGCAGGCCAGCTCCTCCTCTCTGCTCGCCAGGATCTGACGCTCCAGGTCCTGCAGCCTCCGAGCCAGCGGTACCGGAGGCGCTTTGGACCAGGAAGGCCCGTCCACACGCTGATCCAGCTCAGGCCTCTGGGAGGACAAGAAGACCAGAACTAACAGAATAAGCCCAGAAGAAGAAGAAATGAAGGTAAGAAAGGAGTGGTGAGGAGGAGAGGAGACCTGCTTGGCTGCAGCAGCGTCTTCGGTCCGGCCTGAAGGAGCAACCTTCATGGTGGTCGGTGAGGACAGCAGGGTGGAGGACGGCATGAAGAGCGGAGTGGACAGATGGTCCAACGGGTCGCCGTCCAGCCAGCGCCTCAGCTGCTCCAAGCTCCTGCACAGACAGAACGGTAACGTGGTACCAGAACCTTGGAGAACCGTTCTGGAAACTTTATCACAGCTGCAGGACACAAACTCAAACCTCTAAACGGGTTTTTATCTCAGATTCCTGCCTGTCCCCTTCACCTGATCCAGATGCAGCTCTGAGAAGTCAGAACCATCTTGGTTCTGGTTTAGGATACAAGTCCACTTCTTTGAGAATCTGATCAAATAAAAGCCCCAGGAGGAGGTTTATGAGACCCAACGGACCTCTGTACTGAACAGCTTCATGCAGAGATTGCTCCGACCTCCGTCTGCCACAGAGAAGATCCAAACTCTTCAAACCCAACAGAACCTCCCTGGAAGGTTCTGCTGTTCAGATCATCTTCATTTTCTCTCTGAGGATTTATTTAAAGACAAAAAACGGTGGAAAGCTTGACTTCCAGCTGCAGGAGAAACCAGAGCGTCTTCAGATCCATCGGACCCACAGGTCATCTGGTGGTTCTGATCCGGTTCAGACCCACAGGTCATCTGGTGGTTCTGATCCGGCTCAGACCCACAGGTCATCTGGTGGTTCTGATCCGGCTCAGACCCACAGGTCATCTTGTGGGGGTGCTGTGGGAGTCCGGGGCGTTTCTACAGGTTATATTTGTACAATGACTGTAAAACGAAGGTCTTTCTGTGAACTCCTGACTGAGATCTTTCATCTCTGGAGGATTTTCTCCTCATTTCCATTAAAACAGAAAAACATCAGAAGTGAAACCTGCAGAAAGATCTGAGGTCCGTTTGCAGAGGAACCGACACTGCAAAAAGGAACTAAAAGTCAGTAAAATGTTCTTGAAATGAGTTTATTTGTCCTTGATTTTAGCAGCTAAATAAGATGATCTGTCAATGGAATGAGTATTTTGACCTTTAAAATAAGATAATTAGATAAACTGCACCTGAAATAAGACGATGGAGATGAGTTGTTCCTCTTTAAGAACAAAAATCTTATTCCACTGGCAGATCATTTAAACTTGCTGCTCAAATCAAAGACAAATTCCCTCATTTCCAGAAAACTTTCCTCTTAGTTCCCTTTCTGCAGTGCAGTCAGCAGATTTTACTGATCTCTACCTCTTGCTCTCAGCCTGTTCTTCCTCCAAGCTCTGCAGGACCTTGTGGGCCAGCAGCTCCTCTGCTGAGGGGCTGTGAGTGACGTCCAGACGGGGCCTCGGGGCCCCGGGGGCCTCCACCGAGCTCTGGAACAACCTCTGTCTGGGAGACGGAGCAGGAGGCGGCGCGCAGGGAGCCTGAGTCGCTCTGAGGGGAAACAGGGAGGAAAATAAAGAGTCTGGCTTCTTTAATCAAGTGAATATTTACACTTTAAATGCAGAAGAAGAGAATAAGTCTGGAGAAAAGTCATTTCTCTGTTTCATCATCAGCAGGGGTCCAAACTTTATGAAGCACTCGAGAACCCAGAACATTGATTTTATTGTTCCTACCTGATCAGCTACAAAATAAACTTGTAATATTTTCATTAAAAATAAAAGATTTCAGATTTCTGCAGGAAAGAGATGCAGAAATCATCCAAACTTGAAACAAGATTTTGATTATTCTTTCGGGCTTGATAGAAAACGGACAGAAATAAATATGTGATGAAGTGATGAAAATAAGTATTTGAACACCCTGCGACTTTGCAAGTTCTCCCTCTTAGAAATCATGGAGCGGTCTGAATCATTTTAGGTGCATTTCCACTGTGAGAGACATAATCTAAAAAATAAAAATCTGGAAATCACAATTTATGATTTTGTTTGAGGTCGTTAGCTGCATAAAGGTACCTGTCCACCCCACACAATCAGTAACACTGGAAATCACAATGTATGCTAAGACCAAATAACTCTTTGAGGAAAAGGGAAGAGTAAAAAAAAAAAAAGTTCTAAAAAGCTCAGAGCTGAAATAATATTTATTAATAACCTCTTATGGATAGTCCACCTGCTGGGTGATTATTAAATGCACACTGTAGTTGTAGTAGTTGCACAGGTGATCTGCTAATTTCTATCTCTGAGTTAGAGCCTCAGCCCCAGAATGCTCTCCAAGTAAAGAACAGTGGTGCTCCCTAAAGGACGGGTTAAATGCAGAGGACACATTTCATTGCAATGACAAAAACCAGGATTATTAGCATTTTGGGGAGTGGTGGCCTTGTGGTTAGGGAAGAGTGCTTTTGTCCTGGGAAGGCTGCAAATTCTCAGGTTTGAATCCCACAGTCAGGACCTTGAGGAAGTGTCAGCTCACTGCTCAGGAATGGGTTAAATGCATGGGACAGATTTCAATGTAATGTCCAAAAATAGCAATTACAAATAAAGATCCAGCCATCCATCCATTTTCTTCCTCGCTTTTTCCCTCATGGGGTCGCGGGGTTGCTGGTGCCTATCTCCAGCGTTCACGGGGTTCACCCTGGACAGGTCGCCAGTCTGTCGCAGGGCAACACAGAGACAAACAGGACTAACAATCATTCACACACACACTCACACCTAAGGAGAATTTAGAGAAACCAATTAACCTAACAGTCATGTTTCTGGACTGTGGGAGGAAATAAAGATGATGATGATTATTATTTTTGAGGACCGAATCACACTCACTAACTCGCACACATTTATACACCGAGACAACGGACGGACACAGCTCAGTAGGCAACTGGGGGTTAAGTGCCTTGCCCAGGGGCACAATGACATGTGTCAAGGAGAAGTTGGAATCAAACCCACAACCTTCTGACTGCCAGATGACTACTTAACCTATCAAGACACATAATAATAATTATATGATTATTGTAATATAAAAATTACCAAAAAAATGGTTTATTCTACATAAAGCTAAGGTAAACTCTGACTCTTCTATTTAAAAGCTCAGTACTGGTAGCCCTCCGTCTCACACATCACCAATGAAGTAGCTCTCAGTTTCAAAAAGGGTGGTCACACCTGATCTATACAAACCTGTCCAGGGTTTATCCCGCCTCTCGACCAATGGCTGCTGGAGTTAGGCATCAGCGACATGCAAACTCCATGCAGAAAGACCCCAGGCCAGTATTTGAATAGGACTTTTTTGCTTTAGTTTACCTTTATTGTATTGTTTTAATCGTTGTTAATAAAAATTTTACTTGTATTTACTCACAAGCAGCTGAAACTAAAGTAATGATCTTTTATATAAGTCTGTGGTGATACATAAAAA
This sequence comes from Fundulus heteroclitus, assembly GCF_011125445.2. Classification (NCBI taxonomy): domain Eukaryota; kingdom Metazoa; phylum Chordata; class Actinopteri; order Cyprinodontiformes; family Fundulidae; genus Fundulus; species Fundulus heteroclitus. The sequence continues at coordinate 42,713,356 of NC_046367.1, forward strand.
AGGTAAAGATTAAAATGTAAAGAGTTGTTTTTTTTAAAAAAGCAGAAGGATATAACTTCCTGTGATGTGTGATGACCATGTGGGCATCTTAGAGTCCTATCATGAAATTATAGCCACTGATGACCCATAATCCTTATGTTGTTGGTTGATCTTTACATAGACATGGAGAAGTAGACACTGCATGGGTGTCCAAGTCTCATTGCTGTAGTTCGAAGAACCTTTTTGGGGAAACAAATGTAAAAACGTCTCCAGTGTAATACGGTTCTGCTCCAAGGATTTAGGTCCAGCTGTGTTTCCACAAAGCCTGTAGACACTCTAGTGTCCCATTTTTTAATTTGTTGTGAGGTTAATTTAATTGAGGAAAAACTCCCCTTTGGAAAGAAACCTCTGGCAGAACCAGGCTCAACATGGCGGTCTTCTGCCGGACCGACTGAGATGTGACAGGGAATTCTGTAAGAGTCCGGGAGGAATTACACTCTGATGGGAACGAGGTTGAAAGAGCACCATAGGAAAGCCAGATGGAGCTTGGCTACGATGGTGGAGAATTCAATTCAATTTCAATTCAATTTTATTTATATAGCGCCAAATCATGAAACATGTCATCTCAAGGCACTTTACAAAATCAAGTTCAATCATATTATACAGATTGGTCAAAAATGTCCTATATAAGGAAACCAGTTGATTGCATCAAAGTCCCGACAAGCAGCATTCACTCCTGGGGAACCGTAGAGCCACAGGGAGAGTCGTCTCTCGAAGGGGGTGGAGGTGGGTTGAGTCAGGGTCATCTGAGTCCAAATCAGACATTGCGCAACCACTGCTTGTGCTTTGCCGAGTAGAAGCTGAGACGTGGATTTAAAGTTCTTTTAAGATGAACTCAGGATGAACTTCTTCAATTGAACTTCCGCCTAGGCATCATTTTGACTGAATAAATAAGCGCTTTATAAATAAAGGCATTTTAATTATTAAAGGTATTAATATATAAGATTTTATTATAAGTTTACCAAATTGTTCTTTATTTTTCTCCGTCAGTAAAGTGATTACTGGGTACATTTAAATGCTCAGCAATAATTTGAAATTTAAAACATTGCTTTCAGTTGTGAAAATAAATATAACTTCGTTTTACCTTCTTGTGAATAATGTAATTCTCAGAAAAGCATGAATAAAATAAATAAAACCTGGACCTCTGGATACTGCAACAAATAATAGTCCAAAACCTAGATGTGTTCACAATCCACTAAAAAAAGAAACTTTTTCAGACTAAGCATTTTCTCTTTCACATCCACTTGTAAAACCACGTCTTCAGCAGTTTTTCCCCTAAAAACGGCTGAAACCTTTAATTTGAAGTCAAAATTATACCACATCTCTTTTTTTTTCCTCAAGTGAAAGTGAAAGTTGGGCTTTTATACTTTTTAATGTATCTAACCCGAAAGAGGGGACTTTTTATTTTGTGACCTTGGCTTGATAGGAGCCTGGATTTTGAGTTAACTTTTGTTGTTTTCTGCAAAAAAAAAAAAAAAAACTTTCAGTGAGGTATAAGAAAATTCTTATCTAATGATTTGATATGTCTAAATATAGGAAGATGGAGCTGTTTGCTGTGATCCTTCTTTATGGTAAGACTTTCTTTCTATTTCAGAGCATGTTGTCCTTATTACTTAGACTTAAACAACTTTATTGTAATTTTGTATGTACAGAGTGCATACAGAACGAAAGTTCGTTGCATACATCTTACAACAGTATAGTGAGATTACAATATAAAGTGCAGCACTGATCAGATGTGATATGCGCCAAAAATAATGGTGCAAAAAGGCATTTGTGCAAAAAAGCAGTAACAGTGAGTTGTTTGCTATTTAAAAGGATAATAAAAGTTCAGCAACGTTGGTAATGCCAAGCTTATAATAATAACAATACTTATTATTATTATTGTTGTTGTTGAATCCAACCAACAGGAGGGCTCACGTCTCACCTGTGCTACAATCTCGCCCCTGTTGTGTATCGTGTCCAATTTAAAATCAGTTCTGACTTTTCGAGTCCTACATCAACAGCCTCCTGCTCACATCTGTGAATCGCAGTCTGAGGTCGTCCAGACGGAACCTCTTAATGGTTCCAATTCCTCAAACCTTTTTTTAAACCTGGTGCTCCTTTGTCTATGGAACGAACTTCCTCTTAAGTTGCGATCCGGACTCAGAAGATGTGTTTAAAAAAATTATTAAAACCTACTTACTTAGACACGCATTCCAGTCCTAACTGACCCAATGTTACCACGTCTTGTATTGTCACCCTCCTTTTTTGCAATCACTAAAATAATTACTGGGTGTTTTTAAGCTGAATGTTGGGCTTTTACATAATGAAACACAGACTGGCGGGCCAAATGTCGCCACAGCTGTTGGTTGTTTTTACATTTTTCAAGCGAACGGGACTCAACACGGACTTTTATTACAGTTTTAAATACACACCGTTCTTCCGCTGTAGTAACGTTAGTTTTATGTTAAAGTCCCAGACACCTTGGATCGCTTTTCATGGCGGTTCACTGGACTCTGGACCTGTTTCTGTATGCCGTTATTTTTTACTTGAGAGCAATGAGACATATATTCAGCATTTAAAACATCACACGCATGCGCTCAATACCTGTCTGGTGCACGCTCAACTCTAATAAACTCAGCTCAACTTCTCTGTTCGTGCTCGGTTCCGTGTCTACACGCGCCTCATCCTGCTCCTTCCACGCTCAAAAACTCATCTGACCGAATGAGTTTTTTTTCATCCAATCAGAGTATGGCTTGCCCTTAGGGGCCCAATAGAGAAGGCCCTGTTCCCTCTATGCTTCTGTTTTATTCAGAGATAAAGAGAATTGCCTTCCTGCCATGATGAAATGAAGGCTTGGAGTGGTAACTATATTGTTTCCTTGACAGAATTGGTTTTACCTGTGCTTTGTTCCTTAAATGATAGAAATGGCTTAAATGAGGTCATTTTTGGATTCCATTTTAAAATCAAGGTTCATAAATGTGGGCTAAACATTAATTTTCAGGGGATCGAAATCAACAGGATTAACATTTCTTTGGGTGTTTCAACTGGTATATTTGACACCAAGAAAGTCCTGGGTTCAAGTCCTACCCTTGCCCTGGGTCTTTTTGCATGGAGTTTGCATGTTCTTCCTGTGCATGAGTGGGTTTTCTACGGGTACTCCAGCTTCCTCCCACAACCCAAAAACACGACTGTTAGGTTAATTGGTCTCTCCAAATTCTCCTTAGATTTGAGTGTGTGCGTGAATGGTTGTTTGTCCTGTTTGTCTATGTGTTGCCCTACGATAGACTGGCGACCTGTCCAGGGTGAACCCCGCCTCTCACCCATTGACAGCTGGAGATAGGTGCCAGCACCTCTCGCGACCCCAACAGGGATAGACATGTTAGAAAATGGAAAATCCTTTATCTCTTTCTACAGATTCTCTGTCTCATTCAGTTCAGGACTTTCCATGTGCCTTTTCATCTAGGTCTATATTGTAAAACCTACAGTAAAGTAATGAATTGTTGATTCTGGATGTAGTGTTGGAATTCCAAAAATATAAACCAAAGAAAATTTTACATCACCTGCCAGAAGCTGGAAAAAATCTTTAAAAAAGAGACAACAGGATTTTCACACCTCACTTAGTAGCCTATGAAAATATTTCAATTCAATTCAATTTTATTTATATAGCGCCTATTCATGAAACATGCCATCTCAAGACACTTTATAAAGTCAAACTTATTTATATTATACAGATTGGTCAAAAATGTCCTATATAATGGAACTAGTTGATTGCATCAAAGTCCCGACAAGCAGCATTCACTCCTGGAGAAGCGTAGAGCCACATGGAGAGTCATCTGCATTGTACATGGCTTTGCAGCAATCCCTCACACTGAACAAGCATGAAGCGACAGCGGGAAGAAAAACCACCCATTAGCGGGAAGGAAAATCCTCCAGCAGGACCGGGCTCAGTATGAACGGTCATCTGCCTCGACCGACTGGGGTTACAGAAGACAGAGCAGAGACACAACAAGAGAGACAAAAAAGCACAGAAGCACACATTGATCCAGTAATCTGTTCTACATTAGATGGTAGTAGCGGGTGATCTGTCTTCATTGGATGATGCCACAGTTAACAGAACGTCAGACCAGGTGTACCTACTATGAAGAAAAACGAGAGAGAGCAAAAAGTTAAAAGCTGAAAGGACAACAAGCGATGCAATACTGAAGAACAGTAGAAATCAGTAGAGTGAGAAAAATAGACCCTGATGTCCTCCAGCAACCTAAGCCTATATCAGCATAACTATAGAGGTAGTTCAGAGTAACATGAACCACTCTAACTATAAGCTCAGTCAAAAAGGAAAGTTTTAAGATTAGTCTTAAAAATAGATAGGGTGTCTGCCTCACGGACCAAAACTGGGAGTTGGTTCCACAGGAGAGGAGCCTGATAGCTAAAGGATCTGCCTCCCATTCTACTTTTAGAGACTCTAGGAACCACCAGCAGACATACAGTCTGAGAGCGAAGTGCTCTGTTTGGAATATACGGGGTAATCAGAGCTCTGATATATGACGGAGCCTGATTATTAAGGGCTTTATACGTTAGAAGAAGAATTTTAAATTCTATTCTTGATTTAACAGGAAGCCAATGAAGGGAAGCTAAAATTGGAGAAATATGATCCCGCTTGTTGATTTTCATCAGAACTTATGCTGCAGCATTTTGAATCAGCTGAAGACTTTGAACTGCATTTTGTGGACTTCCTGATAGTAAAGAATTACAATAGTCCAGCCTTGAAGTAACAAATGCATGGACTAGTTTTTTCAGCATCACCCCTGGACAGAATGTTTCTAATTTTGGCAATATTCCTGAGGTGAAAAAAATGAAACCCTGGAAACCTGTTTAATATGGAATTTAAATGGTCAAAAATAACACCAAGATTTTTTACTTTATTACCAGAGGCCAGGTTAATGCCACCCAGATTAAGTGATTGGTTAAGAAGTTTATTTTTTGAGGACTCTGGCCCAAAGATTACAACTTCTGTCTTGTCAGAATTTAAATGCAGGAAATTTAAAGTCATCCAGCTTTTGATGTCATCAAGACATGACTGCAGTCGAAGTAACTTATTGGATTCATCAGGATTTATGGATAAATATAGCTGAGTATCATCAGCATAACAGTGGAAATTAATCCCATGCTGTCTGATAATTTTGCCAATAGGAAGCATATATATAGTAAAGAGAATTGGTCCAAGGACTGAACCCTGTGGTACTCCACAGGTGACCCTAGAGTTTGAAGAAGATTTATTATTAACATGAACAAACTGGAATCTTTCCAATAGATACGATTTAAACCAGCCTAATGGGGGACCCAATAGAGAAATTCTTTAAACTGAGCTCTATGATAAACAGGTGTCCAGTGTAGGGAGGCTAGGATGAGGTAATGTGCTCTTTTTATGTTTTTCTATTAAAAGGTGTGCAGAAGCATTTGAACCAGCTGCAGACATCTGAGTGAGGACTGACCGATTCAGAGATAAAGAGAATTACACTAATCCAGCCATGATGAAATGAAGGTTTGGAGTAGGGTTTCCATAGATTTGCCTTGGAAGAATATATTTTATCTTTGCTTTGTTCCTTAAATGATAAACATAACTTAACTGAGGTCCTTTCTTGACTGTCAAGTTTAAAATCTCTCTCTCTCTCTCTGTCTCTGTCTCTCTCTCTCTCTCTCTCTCTCTCTCTCTCTCTCTCTCTATATATATATATATATATATATATATATATATATATATATATATATATATATATATATATATATATATATATATTATTGGGAGCTCAATAGTCAGAAACGTGGCACTAGAGACACCAGGGACCATAGTTAAATGCCTGCCAGGGGCCAGAACGGGCGACATAGAATCTTACCTAAAACTGCTGGCTAAGGATAAGCGTAAATACAGTAAGATTGTTATTCACGCTGGCGGTAATGACACCCGATCACGCCGATCGGAGGTCACTAAAGTTGGTGTTGCTTCGGTGTGTGAGTTTGCTAAAGCAATGTCGGACTCCGTAATTTTCTCTGGTCCCCTGCCTGATTTGACCAGTGATGACATGTTTAGCCGCATGTCATCATTCAACCGCTGGTTGTCTAGGTGGTGTCCTGAAAACGACGTGGGCTACATTGATAACTGGAGAACTTTCTGGGAAAAACCTGGTCTGATCCGGAGAGACGGCATCCATCCTACTTTGGATGGTGCAGCTCTTCTTTCTAGAAATCTGGCCGGATTTATTAGTCCTCCTAAATGCTGACAACCCAGGGTCCAGACCAGGAAGCAGAGCCGTAGTTTAACACACCTCTCTGCAGCTTCTGTACTGTTACCCATCCATTATCCTATTGAGACGGTGTCTTTCCCACGGCCAAAACTTAACAGATCAAAAACTTATCTAAAAGGAACAAATCTTAAAAACCTAATAAAAATCAATACGGTTCACCTTGAACCTAAAAATAAAACAATTAAATGTGGTCTATTAAATATAAGGTCTCTCCCTCCAAAGACTTTGTTAGTTAACGAATTGATTTCTGATAAACAGATTGATTTGTTTTGTCTCACAGAAACCTGGCTACAAGAGGACTACGTTAGTATAAATGAGTCAACTCCCTCCAATTATTCAAATTTCCACATTCCCAGATCTGTGGGAAGAGGAGGAGGAGTGGCAACCATCTTTCAGTCTGATTTATTAATTAGTCCCAGGCCAATTAATAACTACAGTTCTTTTGAACATTTAACCCTCAGTTTCCCTCATCCAAACTGCAAAGCAATAAAACCTCTTCTGTTTGTTGTTTTGTATCGTCCACCAGGCCCTTACACTCAGTTTTTGGATGAGTTGTCAGATTTCTTATCTGATTTGGTGTTAAATACGGATAAGGCTATTATAGTGGGTGATTTTAACATCCATGTTGACACAGAATGTGATAACCTTAGTGTAGCCTTTAAAACTATCCTAGATTCAATTGGTTTTGCTCAAAATGTGCATAAACCGACGCACTCTTGGCTCCATGCTTTAGACCTTGTGCTGACATATGGCATTGATTGTGAAGAATTAACAGTATTTCCTCACAACCCTGTCCTATCTGATCATTTTTAATAACATTTGAGTTTAATCTAACTGAGTTCTCCACCCCCAAAAGAGGGTTCCATTATAGTAGATCTTTATCGGATAATGCTGTATCAAAACTTAAAGAGTCTGTCCCCTTTTTAATATCCTCCGTATTGCAGAAATGCCCTGTAGATGGCAGCAATGTTGTTTCTTCCAATGCGGTACCGCGCGCGAGCTATTTTTAGAAACACAACGTCACGATGACGTCACATCACGTGGTACGCAGTGGGGCAAACTCCAGAAAGCCGCTGTTGTTTCGCTGTAAGAGACGTGCGTTAGCCTAGGTTTTACTCGGTAAACGACTGCTTTTTCCAAATCTAAGACCATGGTTTTTAAAAATTGTTGCTATAGAACGGGCAACAGCGACTCGAGTTACGCTGATCGACCGCATATGAAGGATGTTTTCTTCAAGACTGCCAAGGAGAAATGTGCACACCGGGGCGGTCGGCCTACACAACAGTTCAACCCGGAAAAAGTTACCAAATTCAAGTACATATGTAGCAAGCATTTTGTCGGAGGAAAGGGCACAACCAAAGAACATCCTGACCCAATTCCAGCGACATCAAGTCAAGGTAAGAGTATTTTGGTGGCCGACATGTTAATAAAGTAGCGCCTGCTACCATGACAGCATATAGGCTATCATGGTAGCAGGCGCTAACATGTTAGCCTGCTACCAGGCTTACTCAAAAACATTTCAAATGAGACAAACACTAAACATATACCCATTCCTGGACGGTGATTGCAAACAACAACAACAAAAAAAAAAAAAAACGGCCGACGCTGCCATGATCGCCGCGCAGGAAAAAAAAAAACAAAGCTTACCGTTCATCAACTCGGCCAGTTTTCCAGTCTTTTTAAGCCATCGAACCTCAAGCCATCGTTTGAGCTGAAGGTTGGTGTGTTCTTCGACAGTGCGACCAGTAATCCGTGCGCCTGGGACATCGTCTTGGGAAAGTTTAATGGCTGTAAAGTCGGTCATATCTGTTATCCGTGTGTTCTCTCCTGTATGCGTTCTCTCCTGTATGCCCTACCTAAGCGGCAAAAGGGGCGTTGCTCTTGAGACGGTGACGTCACGTGCGCGGTACCGCATTCACAAATAGATGTCTTTGTAAACGGTATGACTTCGTCATTGTGTTCTGCATTAGACAATGTAGCTCCCTTGAAAAAGAAGGTGATTATTCACAGGAAGCTGGCTCCTTGGTTTAATTCAGAGCTGCGTTCCTTGAAGCACAATGTTAGGAAATTGGAGAGAAAATGGCGCTCTACACACCAAGAGGAATCCTACTTAATCTGGAAGAACAGTCTATTGTTGTATAACAAGACCCTTCGCAGAGTTAGAGCAGCATATTTTTCATCATTAATTGAGGAGAATAAGAATAATCCTAGATTTCTCTTCAGTACAGTTGCCAAACTTACCCAGAGCCACAGCTCTGTTGATCCATCCATTCCCTTAGCTCTTAGCAGTAATGATTTTATGGGATTCTTCATAAATAAAATTGATTCCATTAAAAATAAAATAATTGGCATCCTCCCAAACATGATTACCTTATCCTCAGTAAGTGAGGCAGCATTGGAGGAATCCTTAGAACCTGCGCAGTGTCTGAACTGTTTAAAAGCAGTAGAGCTTTCTGAGCTATCTAAAATTTTAGCTTCATCTAAACCTTCTACCTGTATGTTAGACCCAATCCCAACCAAGTTGTTTAAGGAGGTATTCCCTCTGATCAGTGGTCCTATTTTAGACATGATTAATCTATCCTTGATAAATGGATATGTACCACAGGCTTTTAAAGTAGCTGTTATTAAACCTTTACTTAAGAAACCATCTCTTGATCAAGATGAGTTAGTAAATTACAGACCTATATCTAATCTTCTTTTCTCATCTAAAATTCTTGAGAAAGTAGTTGCTAATCAACTATGTGAACATTTACAAAGTAATGACCTACTTGAGGAGTTTCAGTCAGGCTTCAGAGCTCATCATAGCACTGAAACAGCTCTGGTGAAGGTCACCAATGATATTCTCAGGCCTCAGATAATGGACTTGTGTCTATACTTGTCCTGTTAGATCTCAGTGCTGCATTTGATACAGTTGATCACAATATTCTCCTACAAAGACTTGAGCATACTGTAGGGATTAAGGGAAAAGCATTAGGCTGGTTTAAATCTTATCTGTCGGACAGATTCCAGTTTGTTCATGTTAATAATAAATCTTCCTCAAACTCTAGGGTCACTTGTGGAGTACCACAGGGTTCAGTCCTTGGACCAATTCTATTTACTATATATATGCTTCCTATTGGCAAAATTATCAGACAGCATGGGATTAATTTCCACTGTTATGCTGATGACACTCAGCTATATTTATCCATAAATCCTGATGAATCCAATCAGTTACTTCGACTGCAGTCATGTCTTGATGACATCAAAAGCTGGATGACTTTAAATTTCCTGCATTTAAATTCTGACAAGACAGAAGTTGTAATCTTTGGGCCAGAGTCTTCAAAAAATAAAGTTCTTAATCAATCCCTTAATCTGGATGGCATTAACTTGGCCTCTGGTAATAAAGTTAAAAATCTTGGTGTTGTTTTCGACCAAGACATGTAATTTAAATCCCATATTAAACAGGTTTCCAGAGTTTCCTTTTTTCACCTCTGGAATATCGCCAAAATTAGAAACATTCGGTCCAGGAGTGATGCTGAAAAACTAGTCCATGCATTTGTTACTTCAAGGCTGGACTATTGTAATTCTTTACTATCAGGAAGTCCACAAAATGCAGTTCGAAGTCTTCAGCTGATTCAAAATGCTGCGGCAAGAGTTCTGATGAAAATCAACAAGAGGGATCATATGTCTCCAATTTTAGCTTCCCTTCATTGGCTTCCTGTTAAATCAAGAATAGATTTTAAAATTCTCCTTCTAACGTATAAAGCCCTTAATAATCAAGCTCCATCATATATCAGAGCTCTGATTACCCCGTATGTTCCTAACAGAGCACTTCGCTCTCAGACTGCAGGTCTGCTGGTGGTTCCTAGAGTCTCTAAAAGTAGAATGGGAGGCAGATCCTTTAGCTATCAGGCTCCTCTCCTGTGGAACCAACTCCCAGTTTTGGTCCGTGAGGCAGACACCCTATCTATTTTTAAGACTAATGTTAAAACTTTCCTTTTTGACAAAGCTTATAGTTAGAGTGGCTCATACCCTGAGCTATCTCTATAGTTGTGCTGTGATAGGCCTAGGCTGCTGGAGGACATCAGGGTCTAATTTTCTCACTCTACTGATTTCTACTGTTCTTCAGTCTACTGTTCTCCAGTTTTGCATTGTATTACATTGAAATGACTGTCGTCATTTCAGCTTTTAACTTTTTGCTCTCTCTCTTTTTCTTCATAGTAGGTACACCTGGTCTGGCGTTCTGTTAACTGTGACATCATCCAGAGAAGACGGCTCACCCGCTACTACCATCTAATGTAGAACAGATTACTAGATCAATGTGTGCTTCTGTGCTTTTTTGTTTCTCTTGTTGTGTCTCTGTTCTGTCTTCTGTAACCCCAGTCGGTCGAGGCAGATGACCGTTCATACTGAGCCCGGTTCTGCCGGAGGTTTTTCCTTCCCGTTAATGGGTGGTTTTTCTTCCCACTGTCGCTTCATGCTTGCTCAGTATGAGGGATTGCAGCAAAGCCATGTACAATGCAGATGACTCTTCCTGTGGCTCTACGCTTCCCCAGGAGTGAATGCTGCTTGTCGGGACTTTGATGCAATCAACTGGTTTCCTTATATAGGACATTTTTGACCAATCTGTATAATCTGACCCAATCTGTATAATATGATTGAACTTGACTTTGTAAAGTGCCTTGAGATGACATGTTTCATGATTTGGCGCTATATAAATAAAATTGAATTGAATTGAATTGAATAAAAAAGCATTAAATTACAGTTATTCATTCCTGTATAAACCCTGATGTATTTTTTATATGATACTGAATTAAATCACGTCTCTTGTTTGTCCTCCCAGCCTCTCAGGAGTCTTTGACTACGACAGTCAAGGTTTATAAGGGAGAAGAATCTATTGTGTTGCCTTGCCAGTATAGCAAAGAATTAGTGGAAATTGTCACAGTGAAATGGGGCCGCTGTGGTCTCAGTCCTGATACTGTCCACCAACGGCGAGAAGGAGACGAGCTACATGAACAAAATCAGCTTTTCAGAGGACGAACATCAATGAGTCCTTTTGCTCTGGACACTGGTGACTTCAGCCTCATTCTGAAAGAACCACAACTGTCTGACAGCGGGATCTACAGCTGCAGCATCATTGATGATAAACAAGAAACTGTGCTGTCGGACGTTCAGCTGCAAGTCAAAGGTCGGCTACCTCAGAGTAAACACACACACAGTATATTTAGATTTGCCACCCAATTACTGAATCCAGGTGTTATCATAATAAAGAGAGAATATCTTCAATCTTATCTGTGAAACATGCCCTGTTCACATGAGGGCAGGTTTGATTGTATCCAACAACTTTTTAATCTGTTTGGGTTTCTCACCCAAATGAAGCGAAACCAGAAACCTTTGAAAGCGGCTCCCAGAGTTGGAACATTTCAAGTAGGGCTTTACAATTAATCACATTTGCAAAATAATCACAACTTTAATAGACACAATTTCCAAATAGTAGAGGTCTGCAATTTTTGGCAATGTAACAATGGATAAGACATGTCCATTAGTTGCTTGTTTTCAATGCAGAGAAAAGTCAAAATTAAATCAAAATCGCAATTATGGTTGAAATTAATTGTAATAATGTTTGGCAAAATCGTACAGCCCTTCACTGTGGCTGTGGGGAGAAACAGCCAATTCCCCAAAAACATGAACCATAAGCAGATGTCATGACACAATCCCCTTCTCAAGGACTTATTCTAGATGCCCAAAAAATAAAAATAACCCAAAAAGGGTGGCCTAAAGTTCAGGACCAACCCAGACAGGGCGGGCAGAACAGCATCTGACATTCTGGTGTGATCTTCTTAATCTTAATCTTAAAACAGGTGTAATTTGTATAGTAGTGAGCTAGACTTTGGCAGCTATGAATAGACAGACCAAAAAATAACTTTTTTCCATGTTCTTGCCTAGTCTAGTCGTGACATATCCTCACAAGTAAATACTTCTGTTAACTGTTAGTGGTGTTATAACAAAGTAGAAGTGACTGGGGATAACAGGCAACAACTCAGCAATCAAGTGATACACCACATAACATCACAGATAGGATAATACTGCAAAAAGCAGGAAAAAGTCTGACAGTTTTGATTGATCTTTCTTTCTAGGTTTGTAGGTGGGTTTTTTATACCTATAGGGTTGCCAGTCAGGTATCCCTCCTGACAAGTAGGATTTTAAGTTTTGTTTGTTTTTTTACCAGTCACACAAGGACCATACTCTTCAAGGTGTAGACCCTTAAGTACAATGAATGACAAACAATTGTTTACACATAACACCAACAACAGAAATGTTTGTTCCACAGTTTTTTGTATTTTTTTAAATGTCCATTCAAAAATAAACATAAATCCCTTTACCACAAAAAAATGTCCTTGTTTCCTCCCAAGTAGGCAGGCTCCAACACAAATTGCCCCACAGCAAGAGCTGTGTGAATAAACAGAAAATACGTATGAACCCATACACGATTTAAATTCTACAATACACCAGCAATATCACAACACCACAAACAAAACATACAAAAAAATAGACTTATAGATCAGGGGCCTGTTTCAGAAAGGAGGTTAAGTAAAAACTCTGAGTATGTTAACCCTGAAATGAGGGAAACTCTGGGTTTTCTGTTTCAGAAAGGGAGGTAAGTTAAACCTGAGAAAGCAGAGTAAGTCAAGCCCATTTCTGAAAGAGAGGTAACTTATACTCAGAGTCCATTACCATGGCAATTTACTCTGTGAACCTAACCTGGTCGGGAGCAGGTTTTCTTCAGAAAACCCAGAGTTTATTTTGGTCTCCTCTCCTTTTTTTAAAGAGGAAGTGGTGTTTAAACACCTCATTGATTTTTTGGGGACATATTAATTGCGCACATTTCAGTCACGCAGAGCGCATCAAAGGGAATGAAATGACATGACCTTTTATGGATGATCCTGTTGACGAAGAGGTTGTATTACTTTGTAGGGAGTTACATTTACGTCGGGAAAGGATTTTGAGGCCCAGAGTGGATTTTTTGTCATATCCCTATCCTATCACAGCAATTTATATGGTGTTGTTCATCTGCTAAAAAAAAAAGAAAACAAAAAAAAAGATTTTAAAATAGTTTCAATACTTCCTAGAATTCACCTGTGACCATACACTCACCTCTCACTTTAGTTTCAGAATGTTGATTTCCAGATCTGCCTTTTGGATCTGGCGGTCCAAGTATACAAGTTCTTTGCTGTTTTTTTCTATCTTTTTAATAAGAAGAAGTCTATATAACTCCTTAACTGGCAACTGAAAATACATTAGATTAGAGTTACATCATGAATGTAGTCTAAAATTCAGAATGAAACTGTGACATTTACTGTAAATCACTGAACTGTGTCCATCTGTGCACCAGAAGTTGATGGACTTTCCTCCTGCCGTTCTTCCATAACTCTGGGGGGTAGAGATAAGAATGACCATTTATAGATATAAACTTGGATCCTGTAGGCTACTCCACATATAAATGTGAATGTGTAGATTGTTTAATGTGTAGACATATAATATTAAAATTACCTCTGTAGGCCTGTCTGTGGCAGCAGAAACGGTTTCTTCATCCCCATCATCCTGTGAAGATAAGCATTTCATAGAGTACACTTTATAATACTATTTATCATAATTGATGGTGTATGGAGTAGGCTACTGACAACTGTATGGGGTACTGTTGGGACAGGAGGCTCCAAGAGGCAGATATTACCATCTGAATCTGTTGGGACCAACAAAAAACCCAACCCAAAGTAATATAAATGGAAATATCACATTCAGTCTATATAAAAAAATAACACTGTAGGTAGACCTCTTACATTTTATGAAGGCACTTAAATCTTCTGGAGTGACTGGCTCTGATGAAGTCCCTCCAGGGGGTTTTCAGCTGACGTCACGCTCACGTGACTACTCAGCGCGTCCGCCATATTGGGTGGCAGTCGTTTCGCACCGTTGACCTGCATTGTATGACGCCTTAGGCAGTATTGGAAGTGAACAATGGGGAAAACGTGTTTAATGGTTGGTTGCACGGCCCGTGGAGGTGGAGATCAACGCTCTTTCTATCGCCTACCAGCCGTAATAGTGAATCAATGTGAAAAAACAAAACAGCTATCTGAACAACGCCGTCACCTATGGCTGACACGGATATCCAGGTCCGATTTGGACGGTGTTAAGCTGGAATACGCCAGAGTCTGCGGTGCTCACTTTGTCACAGGTAATTAACTGTTAAGTATTTAAAACATGTAAGAAGAATATATTAATAATAGGGCTTGGGCGTTATGACTTATTACTTTCCGCGGCTGCCATGTTGACTGCCTCCGCCCCCTCTACTGCCTATTACTACCGCGTACTGTACTCCCTCTCTCAGCCGTGTTTTAATTTGATTAATTTCACCTTAACTTGATTTCAACCATGGTAAACCGTTGCTGTGTTGTGGGCTGTAACAGCTGTAGAAAATGGGTTAACTTTCCACCGCTTTCCTGCCAGGAGGCGCAACCACGGAGAACAACTGTTAGTGATAACAAAGAGTCGTCGGCTCGCTTGGATCGCGGCTGTAAGTCGACCGAACATAATTTTCCACAGTATCCCGATGTCAATGAGAGTGTGTTCTAAACCTTTGAAACACATAGCAGCTAGTTAAAAGTACATTACATGCGTGAGTGGTTGTTAGCGCTAACGGTTAGCATGTGCCAGAGCCCGTCTGAGCGCAGCTTACCTTTGAACGAGTTACTGTGTTCCCACTGTTTGCTGGCTTTATGATCTGCAGCTCCTACCGGCGCCAATACGGTAAATACAACTTAATTTTGCACTGGTCATTGTTCTGCTTAAATAATTAAAGCCGCGAGCGGCGTCGATCGGCCCTGCAGCCAAGCGCCTTTGCGCACCGCCGGCCGCCGGCCGTCAGCCACCGCAGAAGCATGCGACACATTTGCGTCGGATTGTTTACATTTTTACCATCTTATTAAAACTCACCCGTCCACGTATGATGGCGATTTCCTTGATGTACATAACCAGATGTGAACTGGTTGTGAGCCTCTAGGTCCTTGTAAGCTCTCATTTCCTCAAGAGTGTGCAGAGGGTTTTCACCGAACACCAGGTAATGCACTATGTCGCCGTGCTCTACATTTGGCCAATCATCTGGATTAGTGCTAAACAAGGCACCGTGGAGGGCATAGGGGTCCATATGGTCGATCACGGAACATTTCCTCAGATATACGTCCTTATCTGGTCGCTCTAGCGTGCTGGCGTACTTATCAATTCGCGATACGATAATACGTGTACGACAACTAGAGATAAGGAAGTGTACCACCCAATATGGCGGACCGGAAGTTGGCCAGTGACGTCGGTGAAAACCCCCTATTCCCTCAGCCATTGGCCTTCCAGCATTTAGGCTCAGGGCCATCTCTTTTGCATTTGTCAGGAGTGGTGGTGCAGGTCCTCCCCCTGTTTTACGAGCCTCTGCCTTCTGTCTGTTGGCTGAGTAGAAGTCAAATGAGAATGAACATTTAGACATATGTCAAAAATGCTACACTGAATGCCATTTAGTCATTTAATATGTCAAATGTTTGTAAAGCCAGGTAGCTACTCTACTCCTATGATGTGCTCAAGGCTTACCTGCTTGAAGTATGTTTTTATATTTCATTTTCAGCTGCTGCCATGTTCTTTTGATGCCTGCAGGATTGCACCTATCCATGAAAATTAAATTAGGTTTAATAAAATACTGTTCTTCCAGTTTCACCTCTGATATTATAACAGTTGTGTAAGTTACTCTAAAATAGTTCTTCATTACTAACTACAAATTTTATCTTCAACAAGTCTAATTAGATTAATGTAATAATTACTGTCTCGAGAAAGTATTGGTCTACTTACTAATTTGTTTTATTTACTTATTAATTACTTTCTAAATCCCAAATCAACCTCAACCACTTGAACAATACAAGGAGAGACAAGAAACTGCACTTCTAATGTTTTTAAATTAAAACAATATTCAATTGCATGAATTAATCATAAATTGACCAAAGTGTATTATAGAGGGAGAAAAAGTTAAATTAAAAATATACCTTTTAAAAGTTGATATTAAATCCACTATTGTTTTATAGTCTTTAATTTAATTACAGTATTTAGATGACTTAGTAACTTAATTCATTACACCCAACACTGTATAAAAGTAATTAAAATGTAAACTTACGCACTGACTCGAGCAGCTATTTTCACCCAAGCTAACTCTCTCTCCTTCGCCGCTGCAGCCGTGTTGCTTTTTTTTTTAAAATACATGCTCAAATTCTGCATATGCTTGCATAAGCACATCCAGTTCTGCTGGTGAGAAATATGCACACCTTTTTTTGTCTGACGCTGTTGCCATGGTGACTCGTAATATCTGCGCTCCATTGATAATGGCTTTTTATAGTTGTGGTGCACACGCTTAACTCAGAGTCAGTGAACTCAGAGTTGATTGAACTAACTAATTTCAGCTGTTCTGAAACCCAAAACTCAAAGTTTCCCATCTCAGGCTAAGTTAACTCAGAGTTCAAGTTTTAACTCAGAGTTGGTTGAACCTCCTTATTGAAACAGGCCCCAGGAGATGGAAATCTGGCACACAGCAGAAGCAGGAACAGGTTTTCATTTGTTGCTTTCACTGGACAAATATATTTATATTTATTTTAACTTCTTTAAAGGAGCACTGTGATTAGTTTTGGTTAATTTTAGTTTTTTGAATAATTCTAAAACTTACAGGAGATTTTGTATCTGTGACGTCATCAGCTTCAGGTGACATGTCGGCAGGGCAGGAGCAGAGAAGTGGATGTATTATTTATTGTTTGGCTTATATTTAAAGGAGCCGTGAAAGAAAAATCTATCCAGCAAAAATACCTCAAAAAACATAGCCTGAGGGGTTAAACAGCCTCGGATTAATTATTTTTAAAGCCTGTCTGGTCACGGTTGTCTCTGTCTCTTGTCTGTTGAGACACTGACATTTTTGAAACTGCAGCTGGGAGCCATCTTGAACTGCGGACAAATCAGGTGAGTGCATGTGGTTGGGGGCGTGGCCAGGGCGTGTCTTGGGCTGTCAGAGGACAGGAGGTTAGAGGGAGAGAGGAAAACGGTGCAGCACCAAGATTTTTTTTCACCTGAAATAAAATCTTGGTGATTTCCCTGCCTAACCCAGTACATGCCATCAACATGCCACCAAATTAAAAGTTGGAAAATTACTACGATTCCACAATAAGCATTTAATTCCCTTCTCAGAATCAGCAGCTTACAGATACATTCAACCATTTACAGCTATATTATGTCTTATTTTGGAAAGGAACATTATTAAATACAACACTAAAATTCACTATTTTTCACCAAAGTAGGCATACACCATACTGTACTGTATGTACGTCAGCCAAACAGTTTCACAATAACACAATGGGTTTCTCAACACAACAGAAGCACAACAGAATTTCAAAATCTGAAAAAAATTTTCAGCTGACAAAATTATGTACCTGATACAATGTTCACAGCACCTTCCAAAATCCTTTCAACATATAGCCCAATATTCAAACTCACTTACCACATGACAAAATGTGTGTGTGTCTCTCTGTCGTCGTCGTCGCCGCTGTAATCTCTACGTCACTGCCTGACTGACTGCTAGCTACATTACTTTATGTTAAAACAGCTTGCCATCTACCTATATCAATGTGCAGCAAGGGTAATGATTCCAGTAGCCCCAAAGCCATTCATTTTGGCGATGAATGGCTATTTATACATTTTCCCTAGCAACATTATATGATTGGTTATTTCGCTACACTTGTGGGGCTCCTTGAGTGACAGCCCTATGGGAGAAATGCTACGTTCTGTCAGTGGAAATGGACTGTTAAATGAGAGTCAATTGGTAGAGTCAATTAGTAGAAGTGTTTTAATAACTCATATTACATGTAGCCACATACTATTAATTAATAATAATACTTTTGAAATCTAAAAATATTTTGACTTTTCCCCTCCACATCTAGGGAGGGCAGCGCCCGAGCGCCCCCTATGGGCCACTGCCTAAACATCTATCAGCATTCACAATGTCTGAATGTACAGCAATTGACCTTGAACATTTTAATACTGGTTTTAATGCAAACTGTGTATAATTTCTGCTTAAAGGTTGTTCTATTCAATAGGTTATTTTATTCTGAAAATAAGCCACATTATAACTGATTCTAATCTATGGAATATGGTCTATATGTGGATGTGATGTGTTCTTATTTATTTATATTCTAAGTATATGAGGTTATGTGAACATTAATTTAAAAAAATATATAAATTTGCCTTTAAACACATTTGTTTTCAGTCAACACCAAATAAATAACCAGAATTAAACTGAGTTCCTAAAATGCAACTATTTGAACAAAAGTTGGTGATCCATGTAAATTCCAGCTATATTAATAACATTAAAACTACTAATGAATGTCTAATATGTCACTGGTTTATCTTATGTTTTTCCATAGAAATCTTTCCAACCTGGGCCGTAGTTCTGCTGGTTCTGCTGGTTCTTCTTGCTGTTTCTGGAGGCCTTTTATTTCATTTCAGACAATATTTAATATCAGGTAAGTTCCTTTTACAGCAGTTTTAATGCTGATGTCTAACATGCTGAGGTTTTGAGTTTTCCTAGACAGATTGTGAACATTTCCGGTAGTGACAGTGTTGTAGTACTCGAGTCCGAGACTCAAACTCGAGTCTGAGTCATTAGCTAAATTTAGAGACTCGTGATTGACTTGGACTTGAGCACTGATGACTCGAACTTGGACTCGGACTCGAGGCATAGTGACTTGACTACAACACTGGGCAGTGATGCTTCAGGGTTGCTATGGTTACACAGTCATTTACAATTATGGGCTAGATTGTCCAACATGCTGACCTTTGAGTGTTTCTGTGTTCAGAACCTGAACCCACATTAATCCCATAATAATAATTTGCAAAGATAACCCCCTTTAACGTTTTACATTTTGTTACATTATAACTACACATGTGGACAAAATTGTTGGTTCCCCTTATTTAGTGAAAGAAAAACCCACAATGGTCACTGAAATAACTTGTATCTGACAAAAGTAATAATGAATAAAAATTCTATGAAAATGAACAAATGAAAGTGAGACATTGCTTTTCAACCATGGTTCTCATAACCAAACTGAGTTAAGTCTGCTTTCTGTGAAACTAAAATCATGATTAAATCAGTGGTGGTCTGTCTAAGCTGCACAGCAGAAAACTGACCTGAGAGCCAAACTACCATCCTGCAGGAGTCCAGAGACCCCAGGCTGGTCCCCCTTTACACCCCCCCCCCCACCCCCACCCCCATCCCATTAGCTGTATGCATAGAGTTCTCAATCCTCATGCAATGACCAACTGACACACACATTTCCCTGACTTCAAATGACCCGCACGGTATTTCTCTTGCATAAAAATAACATTGGGCCACATGGGCTGCAGATGATTCGTTCACAGAGCTGTCCATCCAGAGCTCAGGCTAAATACCGCCTTCTACGGAGCTGTTTCAGCTTTTTACACAGCTTGTGGCCATCAGCAATTTTTCCTGATGCTGTTTGGGTTAACAGAGAAGCAGGTAGAGTGATCATTTATAAATAATGTTGGTCTTATCCAGTGGTGAAAATAAGCTGCTACAGTCTGGTACTGTACGCAGGAGGTAAGGGGTAACAGCAGCTGCCAGATAAAGCATTTTATCAGAACCAGTCATGGCTGCACGTTGGATCAGAAAACAGATCCGCTAACCAGATGCAGTCTAAAACCCCACCTAGTCTGTTTATAAGTTTCTTTTTTTATTTATTCTGAATTGTTTCTGAACAATATGTACTGTGTTTCTGTACCTCAACGCTTTTACTACTGCTCCTCTCCCCTCTGAGCCAGAGGCTTTTATCAGTGGCCAGCATTTAAAACATGAATCACTACGTTCAATGTCCCTCCACCGGTAGCAAAATGTCTCAATTAAAATCAATAGAAGAGTTAGTAGATGTATTTCATGGTATTTTATTTAACGACACAGAACCAGTGGTGCTGCGGTGGGCGTGCTGTAACAATTTGTACTTGAACTCTGAATTTCCCCACTGTGGGACAGTAAAGTTATTTCTATTCTGTTTTAGTCCCTCAGTGATATTATAGCGAGCTAAGTCTAAGTCTCTGCAGTGGACCCAGGCTTTAATCCTGGTTGCCTTGGGAACAGTCTCCAGTGTAAAAACTCCACCAAGTCTGTGTTTAAGTTATAATGACTTGTTGTGGCAACGCCTGAATAAGGGAGCAGATAAACAGAACTCACTATAGCTATATTTTTATTTTATGCAACACAACAGCCCAAAGAAATGCATCTAATTGAGAAATATTGTTTTATTGTGTTAGTATTCATCTTTCACTGATATCACTCCAATAAATATTTTATGGATATTTTTCTACCAGATTGGCTCATTTAAAGACTGAAATGTTTCCCATTCTTCTCTCCAACACCAGTTCAGTCACAATAAATGGTCAGTGTCTGTAAGCAGCTATTTTACCAAGCTGGGTTTAGATCTAAACTTTGACTAGGCCATCCTAACATGAACATGGTTTGATGTAAACCATCCCATATTAGCTCTGGCTTTATGTTTAGGGTCGTAGTTCTGCTGGAACATGAACCTCCACCTCAGTCTCAAGTCTTTTTCAGCCTCTAACAGGTTTCCTTCCAGGATTTTCCTGTTTTCAGCTCCATCCATCTTCCACCATCTCTGACCAGCTACCCTGTCCCTGCTGAAGAAAAGTTTCATGTCCCCTTCTCTCTGTTTTATACCATCTTTTAGGACTTTTGAGGCAATATTTCTG
Organism: Fundulus heteroclitus; assembly: GCF_011125445.2. Lineage (NCBI taxonomy): Eukaryota > Metazoa > Chordata > Actinopteri > Cyprinodontiformes > Fundulidae > Fundulus > Fundulus heteroclitus. The sequence continues at coordinate 42,734,508 of NC_046367.1, forward strand.
CTGTTGGAGCCTATAAGTGACAAAATCCACAATTGGAAAAAAAATTTATTGAATTTAAGTAAAGAATTCGAATATAATTCTAATCAGTTACCTTTTGTAGGAGCCTAAATTCTGTTTAAGTTACGATAAAAAGGATTATTCATAAGTTAAAATTGATATACAAGAAAGTAAAAGGTTCTTATGTGTAAGAAACAAATGTTCATATTTAGTTGCGCATTAGTGGGTTTCTGGAGTATTAGGGGTGTGGCTTCGGCTTCAGGTTAGTCAGGCAATTGGAGTGGAGCCACACAGTTTTTTGACCTCGTTCACATTTTTCCTAATCTTGTTTTATTGTTTTATTTTTGCTGGATAGTTCATTCCTGTATCGTTTATATTATTGAAATAAATAGTTGAATCTATCGGAGAGGATCCTGTTTGGTTATTTTTGCCAAGAAGTGGATTACAGAGGGGAAAAGAATCGCGTAAAAGAAAAGCTTATGGCTTCATTAATTAGGAAATTACACCTTTTAATATTTTAATTACTTTTTATTTCCTGTACTACAATACACCATGAAATACTTTAACTTCTTCTCTCTGGCAGAAATAAAGTCTAACATCTGATTGGTTAACCTGCACAGCAGCTCAGCTACAGACCAATCACCTTCTCTACAGCAGTGTTAGCCTCACTGAGGGATTTCATTTGTAAGGGTGAGAAATAAATAAATTCAAGATGTGCTGTAGAACCTGACCATCAGATAAAATGATGATTAAATAATTAATTCTACTTAAAACTTGAATATCAGACTTTAATAATTTAATTTCTCTACTGCAAATATAATGTTGAATTCGTCCAGCCAGGCGTTGTAGGTTGATGAAGAGTGAGTTTAATTAAAGGACAAACACCGAGAGTTATCCTGAGTTTCTGACTGTCCCGCTGAACATTTCTGCGTCTCCTCTAACCTCTAAACACAAATCCATCCCATCATTACAGGCTGATGACAGGAAGTCACTGAGATTTCTCTGCTTTTGACTCATCAGACGATTGTTTTTCTCTCCTGTCAAGTAGGAGGCAGCAGTGATATGGTTCATCATTTACTGGTTAAAAAGTAAAACATATTTATGGATAAAGATGCTGCTGAACAATCACATTCCTGCTCTGTCAGCATCCATTCTACAAACTCCTGGTCATAAAATCCTGAGTTACTCCTTGTGACTGAGGTGGTTCTCTCCTGGAGTTTTACTGAGGCTCCATTACTGTGAACATCAACATGATCATTTCTCCTGCTGTCTGTGCAGCTGATCTTTTGTGTTTTTCTCAGTCTACAAGGTGGAGGTGGATTCGGGAGTGGAGTCTGTTCTGCTGCCCTTTAAAACTACAGTCAGTCTGCCTGAGGAAGTCACAGTAATGTGGAGAAACAACAGAAACAGGATGGTCCACAGTAATCGCTACAAAGACTATCAACACAAGCAGTTTATAAACAGAACAGAGATGAAGATAAATTATAAATCTAGAGACTTCAGTCTGACCCTGAAGAACCCCACAGACAGAGACTCAGGAACCTACAGCTGCACCGTCTACAGGTCAGGAAGGATCCTGGCTAAGAAACAAGTGCTGCTCAAGGTCAAAGGTCAGTACTGTAAATATAGATCACATTTTATTCATGATAATATCTTTAATAAAACTAGATGAGACGGTGTTTATTCTGAGTCATTAAGATGAAGGTTAGATCAAGGATGAATGTTACAGAAATAGAATCTGTATTCTAAAGAAACTGATGTAATAAAGAATAGAAACATGATTCATTATTGATGCCATGAAAGAAAAGATATTTCCTGGGTTTCATATAAAATCATTAAATACTCAGGAGTACCAGTATCCATGCTTTCCTCCATACCCAGTTCTCCATCCAGGATGGCCTGGAGAGGCTGGTGTCTATAACCATTGGGTGAGAGGTGGGCTACAGCCTGGACAGGTCACCAGTCCATCACAGGACAGGAGGACCAGGATAATCTGTGGAAGATTAAAGATTAAATGACTGAACTTTAATGTTTCAGTTTAGTTTTTTAATTTTAGGATTAAAATTAGAAACGGGAACAAATGTGTATATGTGTTTGAGGTTTTATTTCAATGATAAATTGTGGAATGTGAGCATCTAATGTCTCTTTTCTCAGTCTCTAACCTTCTTCTCTTTCCAACCACATGAAGCTGACTCTCTGATCATGGCCATAGACTTTGGTTCAGGATACAGCGGCTACGCCTTCAATCTAAAACCCAGAGAGGAAGGAGGTGAGACCCAGTTAAAGAGATGGGGTAAAGAACTTGGACTGGACTCCCCAAAGACTCCAACCTGCATCCTGTTTGATGAAGATGAACAATTCCTGGAGTTTGGTTATGAAGCTAAAACAGCGTACAGCAACATGAGACGAGAAGAAGCTGAAAAACATTATTTCTTTGAAGACTTCAAGAGGAAAATTCTGAACACAGTGAGTAACATTAAAGATCTGCAGCCAGAGCTTCTTCTGCCTTGGATCCTGCTGTGTCCTCTATGTCCAGACCTGTCTTCTCATTTAGAAACTGCGTCACTTTCTGAATTATCTGAGAGTTTAAAGCTGAACTCTGACCCTTCACAGATTTCCTCCTACAGCCAGAAAAACAGGTTTTAACTCTCTGGGTCCCCATAAAAAAAATTAAATTAACAACTATTTCATTTCAGGATCTATTCTAACCGTTTCTGAGCTTTTAGTATTTGTACAATGGCTTTTATTTATTTTATCCTAACAGTTTTTCTTTTTCTTTATCCCCCTCGACAGATTTAGAATAAAATATTTTTAGAAATTAACTAACATCTGTCTTCTCAGTTCCAGTTTTTATTAGTAAGAACTTTATAAATGTTCTCCTTTATCTTTTTTGCCATTTTTACGCCCAAAATGAGGGATTGCTGCAAAGCTAACAACTCAGTGCAATCAGCTGGATTTTCTTAGACAGAAAACTTTGAATCAGTTTTTATAATAAACTGAGTGAGTCTCACATGTTGACCCGTGTCCAAGTATTAAAGGAACCGCTGATGGTCACAAACATTTCAAACTGGAACCATGTCAGAGTGGAGATAACATCACCAGGAGAAATGTTTCCTGGAGGGATTATTCCTATATATATATATATATATATGTATATATATATATATATATATATATATATATATATATATATATATATATATATATATATATATATGTGTATGTTGGGTTGAAGATTAGTATTCAATGCTTATTCAATTATTCAATGAACATATGTGTTGCGTCAGCCGGAGTGTTTTGGCACCTGTCACATCTTGCATCTATGTTAAGATATATTTTAGCTAGTTATGCTTTGGAATAGTGAATGCGATGTAGGACCTTAAATTGCATAATGTTTAGCTTGGCACAGAAAGTGCTGTTGTTTACTTGTAGTAATGCGTTCTCCCAAGTGTCCTTTTCCAAGTCCTCCCCCTGCTCATCCACCCAGTCTGCTCTGATGTTATCCAGAGTTGTGTTTTTAAAAGAGGATATACTATCACATATTCTGGAGACCAGTCTTTTAGAATTAAACAGATTTTTTTTTTCTGAAAGTAGGCTGACAGGAAAGAGGGTGAAAGAGGTGGAGAGACATGCGGCAATGGACCGTGGGACAGATTCGAACCTGGGTTGACCGCGTCGAGGACTTAGGCCTCTGTATATGGGTCGCGCTACCCACTGCGCCACAAGTGCGCCCTTAAATGGAGATTTTAACAGATCATCTAGACCAGAAGGTGATGATATGTATGGAAAGCTGGGATCATGATGTTGAAGGAAGTGGCGGACTTGGAAATATTGAAATAAGCTAGACTGAGGGAGGCCAAATTTATGTGAAACATCATCAAAGCTTCCAAAGGTATCATTTATGTACAAGTCCTCAAAATTATGAATGCTACGTCTCTGCCAGAGAGTAAATTCAGAGTCTATCTTAGCTGGAAGGAAAAGGTGATTATTGTGTATGGGACCCAGATGGAGAAGGTTTTTAAACCCAAAGCTCCGTTTAAGCTGAGACCATATTTTGAGGGTGTTTATGACTATAGGATTGTTAGTGTATTGTGAGGAAGGGAAGAGAAGGCTGGAGATAATCAGGGCTCTGAGAGAACTGGAGATGCAAGATACAGCTTCAAAGTGGCACCAGTCTGCATGATTTTTTGGACATTTGAGGCCCATTAGTAAGGCAAGGCAAGGCAAATTTATTTATATAGCACAATTCAGTACAAAGACAATGCAAAGTGCTTTACATGATTAAAATATAGCAAAATAAAACAGAATAGAAGCAAGTAGGAATAAAATGTAGATAGAAAATAGAACATGAAAAAGAAAACACTAGTGGTGTTTCAGTTAATTAGAACAGTTGAAGGCAAAACTAAACAAATGTGTTTTTAATCTTGATTTAAAAGAACTCAGGCTTTCCGCACTTTTACAGTTTTCTGAAAGTTTGTTCCAGATCAGTGGAGCATAGGAACTAAATGCTGCTTCTCCTTGTTTAGTTATGGTTCTAGGTATGCAGAGTAGGCTGGAGCTAGAAGACCTTAATGGTCTGGAGGGTTGATACACTGATAACAAGTCTGTGATGTATTTAGGTGCTAAGCCATTTAGGGATTTATAAACTAACAGAAGGATTTTAAAGTCTATTCTCTGAGATACAGGGAGCCAGTGGAAGGACTTTAGAACTGGGGTGATGTGCTCTACTTTCTTGGTCTTAGTAAGGACGCGGGCAGCAGGTTCTGGATCAGCTGCAGCTGTCTGATCCACTTTTAAGACAGACCTGTGAAAACACCGTTGCAGTAATCTATTCGACTAAAAATGAATGCATGGATTAGTTTTTCCAGATCCTGCTGAGACATTAGTCATTTATGATAGAAAGCTGACCTTGTAACTGTCTTTAGATGCTGTTGGAGGTTCATGTCTGAGTCCATCAGTACACCCAGGTTTCGGGCCTGATCAGTGGTTTCTAGCTGAAGCGACTGAAGCTGTGTGCTACCTTTTGATCTCTCCTCTATTGGTCCAAATATTATTACTTCAGTTTTGTTTTTATTCAATTGAAGAAAGTTTTGGCACATCCAGGCATTGATTTCTTCTAGGCATTTACTCAGTGCTTGAACTAGTTCATAGTCGCCTGGTGACATGGTGATGTAAAGCTGTGTGTCATCTGCATAGTTATGGTAGCTGATGTTGTTGTTTTTTATTATCTGGGCTAGAGGGAGCATGTAGATATTGAAGAGGAGGGGATCTAGAAAGGACCCTTGGGCATGTGATTTTTGTCATCTCTGATGTAAAGTTACCTACTGATACAAAAAAGTCCCTGTCCTTTAAGTAGGATTTAAACCAGTGGAGAGCTAGAGGCTGACCCAGTTCTCCAGGGGCTCTAACAGAATGGAGTGATCGACAGTATCAAATGCACTGACTTCCAATAGAACCAGCACGGTGGTTCTTCCACAGTCTGTATTTATATGGATGTCATTAAACACCTCATAAGGGCCGTCTCTGTACTGTGGTGAGCACGGAAGCCAGACTGGAAAGCATCAAAGCAGCTGGTTGTTGTTAAGAAGGTGTTTAATTGTTGAAACACATCTTTTTCAATAATCTTACTGATAAAGGGGAGGTTTGAGATGGGCCTGTAATTCTGGAGTAGTAGTTTGTCTAAATTGTTCTTTTTCAGCAGTGGTTTGATAATTGCTGTTTTTAGTGATTGGGGGAAAACACCTGACAGAAGGGACGCGTTTATTATCTGAGACAAATCAGACGCAATGACACGTAAAACCTTCTTAAGGAAAACTGTGGGTAGAACATCAAGGCAGCAGGAGGAAGAACTTAGCTGCTGAATGATCTCCTCTAAGCTTTTGGAGTTTATTTGGCTGAATTGGGACATTTTTGCTTTGGTTCTAGAGTTGGTATGGATGTACAAACTGATCCTCTAATTTTTATGATTTTCTCAGTAAAGAAGTTAGCAAATTCATTGCAGGTCCTGGTGGAGTGGAGTTCGGAAGCCACTGACACAGGAGGATTTGTTAATCTGTTGACTGTGGAAAATAAGACACGAGCATTATTAATGTTTTTCTTGATGATCTCTGAGAAGAAAGATTCTCTTGCATTTTTCAATTGTAAGTTATATCTGTAAAGTCTATCTTTATAGATGTCATAGTGAACCAGCAGTCTGTTCTTTCTCCACCTGTGTTCGGCTTTTCGACACTCCTTTTTTTCACCTCTAACTGCTGGAACATTTCTCCACGGAGATTTTTTCTTCCCGGAAAAAACCTTCACTTTAACTGGGGCAATGCAGTTAATGATGTCTGAGACTTTAGACTGAAAATTATTTACTCGTTCATCAGCTGAGTTGCAGCTCAAGGTTGAAGTAGCAGATTAAGCTTGAAGGAAGGTTCCGTGGCATTGTCCTTAAAGGTGTGTTTTCTTATGATGTCCCTTTGGCTAAATGGGTCACTGGAAATTATACATTCAAAGGTAACAGAAAAACAACATCAGTTCACAGGTCAGTTACAGGTCAGTTACATTGACCTTTGAAATTTTTAGACCTTTAGTGATGATCAAGTCTAAAATATGTCCCTGTTTGTGTGTTGGCTGTTTAACATGTTGAGTTAAACCAATGTTTCTAAGTGTGTCACACAGTTTTTTTGCACTTCTGTCTTCAGGGTTGTCAACGTGAAAGTTGAAGTCTCCCACAATAATTAAACAGTCATAATCAACGCATATCATAGACAGGAGGTCACTAAAATCATTAAAAAAGTTTGATGTGGACTTAGGAGGCCTGTAAACATTCAGAAACATAGTTCGTACCGGGCTCTTTACCTGGACAGCCAAATGTTCAAAAGAGTCAAATTTTCCCAAAAACACCTTTTTACACTTTAGTGAATCATTAAACAATGTTGCCACTCCTCCACCTTTCCTTTTGCTGTCTGCTCTCACAAAGGAAATTGTAGTTTGGAGGTGTCGACTCCATCAGTATAGCTGCTTCACTAAATTCATGCAGCCATGTTTCTGTTAAAAACATTACATCAAGATTAATGTCAATAATGAAGTCATTAATTAACAGGGATTTTCCTGACAGAGATCTAATGTTTAATAAACCCAGTTTATATGATATGGTGGTTGTTGGTGTCTCTGTGGCAGGTTGCATCTGACAGTTTATGACTTTTAGGTACGATTGATTATTCCTGTTTGTTTTCCTTTTGCTTTTCTTATTTCTGCCACATATCATAACAGATATTCCATATTCTCCTCTTCAAGATGGCGCTGCGCAGGCAGCACCCAGTCATATCGGCTGTATCCCTTCTTTTCCTACTTTCTCCTCTTTATTGTTTTTTCTGGATTGTTTGTATATTACTGAATACAGGATCGGGTATTCTGAGCGTAGATGCCCTGAAGAAACCAACTTTTGGGACTCGATTATTTTTTGTTACTTTCGGAACATTTCGATGCCTCGAGTGGAGATCCCTTTGTCCGCGACTCCGAGCGTCCCATTGTCTACACGAGGAACCAGCTTCTCGGACTACGTGACTCCCCACGCTGCAGCCCTGCTCTTCACCACGCTCAGAAACTATCCATCCCCGCAGAAATACGGAGGAGGCGGAGAGGATGTCGGGGCGGGAGGACGAAGCGGAGGAAAGGTTATTTACCATCGGTTGTCACCGGTAACGTTAGATCTATTCGAAACAAGACCGAGGAGCTCGCAGCACTAACCCGTTTCCAAAGGAGGTACAGAGACGCTAGTATTATGTGCTTCCCGGAGACGTGGTTAGATGGATCTGTATTGGACTCAGTGGTCTCTCTGGACGGCTTTAAACTCATCCGCATGGACAGAACTTTTGCGGAGAGCGGAAAAAAGAGAGGAGGGGGGCTGGCGGTGTTTGTGAATGAGAGGTGGTGTAACGTGGCGCATGTTCACGTGAAGCAGCAGATATGCTGCTCGGATGTCGAAATTCTGGCAGTGAGTTTAAGACCTTATTAAGATCGTGCTCTGTGTTTACATCCCTCCCTCCGCGGACGCCGCCGGCGCGTGTGAGTGGATCCACGCCGCAGTAAACGATCTACAAACACAGCACCCCCACGCTCTAATGCTGATCACAGGGGATTTCAATCATGCCTCCCTCCGCTCCACCCTCCCCACGCTCACCCAGTATGTCACGTGTGCAACAAGCGACAGTAAAACGCTGGACCTTTTCTATGCCAATGTTAAAGACGCCTACACCTCCGCCTCCCTCCCCCCACTGGGACGCTTGGACCACAACCTCGTCTACCTGCTCCCCCACTACATCCCACTGGTGAGGAGAACAATAGCACAGAAGAAGTCAGTGAAAGTTTGGTCAGATGAATCCAATGAGAGACTGAGAGATTGTTTCAAAACCACAGATTGGAGCATGTTTCAAAGCCTTCATGGTGATGACATCAACAGCCTGACTGAATGTATCACTGGTTACATGAACTTCTGTGTGGAGAGCATTGTGCCTACACGACGGCTACGGTGCTTTCCAAACAACCCCCCCCCCTGGGTCACCCCTTAGCTCAGGGATGGGCAACTTCCATGATAAAGAGGGCCACATTTTTTTCAGCACGACCATTGGAGGGCCACATGACCACGCACTTCAAATAATTGGATATGAAAGACGCTACAAATTATTCTCAATAAGGACAAATTTTAGATGAATTTATATCTGTATGTTTACTGCACCAACATATAACTATTTTCTGCATATAGATGCATTTTAATATGTCCTTAAGCAAAATACAAACCGTTTGCTTTAAAAAAAAAATTGCAAAAAAAGAATTTAAACTCCATATCAATGCATTCAGGAGCATGGGTCATTTCAAATTTACAAGGAAAGAGGCATAAAACGGCACAGAACTTAACTCAAACAATAATGTGTCTATCCAGAAACAGTGTGGGCTTTCTTACAATACTGAATGCTCTATAATTGTATTTCTGTTACTTTTTGATTATGCACATCTGTTAGCTTTTTATTCTGAAAAATCTAATGTCCCATGCTCCTGAATGCACCATAGCTTTCTGACGCTCACGAATGCATCACACTGGTCTGTGAACGCGGTGCTGCACATCTTCTGCTTAAGACAAAGCTTTGCAGTTTCAAAACTCACGTCGGCTCTCACGGTTTATGTTGTGTGTGAATGACAAGAGACCAAAAAAAAAAAATCCCCCATGTCCATACTTCTTCCCATTTTGTCTGAAAAATGTGACTTTCTCGTCAAGTTTTCCCTTTATTCCACTGCTAGTGGCCAGGGCTCTTGACTTTCTTCCTCGCTGTTGCAAAGCGGCCCATGCCCGCTATTATTTGGGTATGGCCCCCTATCGGTCAAAAGTATAATTACATTTTTTTTTCTTTTTTTTTTTTTCTTCTCATTATTAAATGATTATTGATCTATTCGCGGGCCGCACTGAGTGATGACGAGGGCCGTGTGCGGCCCCCGGGCCGCCAGTTGCCCATCCCTGCCTTAGCTGAAAGTCCTCCTGAACCAGAAGAAGAGGGCTTTCTACTCAGGGGACAGAGAGGAGCAGCGTAGAGCACAGCGGGAGCTCCAGTGGAAGATCAGGGCGACAAAGAAGGATTATGGGAAGAAGATGGAGGAGCAGCTGGCGCAGAACAACGTCAGGGATGTGTGGAGAGGTCTGAAGAACATCTCCGGCTTTGAGCAGTGACACCAAGTTTGCAGATGAGTTGAACACATTCTTCACCCGGTTTGACTCCCCCCACACTGGACCCCTCCCTGCCGTCAACTCTCCACACGTCTCCAACCACCAGCCCTCCAGAGATCTACCACCCCCCCCACCGCCACTCTTATCAACGACCAACCCATCCACACCTTCATTCCTACCTTCCTCCCCTCTCACAGTCACACCAATGCAGGTGAGAGGGCAGCTGACGAGGCTGAAACAGAGGAAAGGCTTCTGAGGACCTGTGCAGATGAGCTCTGTGAGGTCCTCAGCTACACCTACAACCTGAGCCTCAGCCTGGGGGTGGTGCCCACCCTGTGGAAGACCTCCTGTGTGGTACCGGTTCCCAAAACACCGCACGCCAGAGAACCGAACCACTTCTGACCAGTCGCCCTGACCTTCCACCTGATGAAGACCATGGCGTGCCTCATCCTAGCTCACCTGCCCACCGTGGTCAGCCCCACTCTGGACCCGCTGCAGTTTGCCTACCGGCCCAACATCGGAGTAGAGGATGCCATCATCTACCTGCTGGAGCGGGCGCTCACCCACCTGGAGACCACCGGGAGCCCTGTAAGAGTCATGTTCTTTGACTTCTCCAGCGCTTTCAACACCATCAGACCGGTGCTGCTCAGGGAGAAGCTGGAGGACGCTGGGGTGGACAAACATCTAGCTGACTGGACCATCGACTACCTCACTGACCGCCCTCAGTACGTGCGGCTGCATGGCTGTCAGTCAGAAGTGGCACTCTGCAGCACCAGGGCCCCCCAGGGCACCGTTCTGTCTCCGTTTCTTTTCACCCTCTACACCTCGGACTTTACATACAACATGAACAGCTGCCACCTTCAGAAGTTCTCTGATGACTCGGCCATTGTGGGCTGTGTGTCTGAGGGGAACAAGCTGGTGGCCGATGTGGCAAGTGAATTTCTCCATTGTGAGATCTTATCTTATCTTATCTTATCTTAAGAGGCCCAGGCTGATGCTGGAAGCGGTCTTGTCTGATAAACGTGCGGCCAGGGTCCGGTGTACATCACAAGGAAGTTATCTGAAGGTCCTCAGGACAGGCATGTTCTGTGTAGAGGAGGAGGAGGATCTGGACCTCTGTGTTCTTTGGAAGACGCTGATTTAGTCACAGAACTGTGGTTTTCAGAATTAATATGTGGAGAGGATGTCAACCGTAGACCAATCTTAAGGACTTTGTTCATGTTATGAGAAAAATCAAGAAAAGGAACCTCTGGGCTTTGTGGAGAACAGGGGGAGGCGGGTGCAGTCTTGATCGGTGTTTGTGGGGATGGAACTTTTTGGTCCACTTTTGAGATCCGGGATGAATCCTCCTGTAATTCTGATGTAGCCTCTCTCTGTGTCATCTTTCTGGCCATCTTTATCTTGGCTTGTTCGGGCTGTACTGGGCTTATCATTTGTTTTGGCACTGGTCGAGCTTTGTTTTGGAACAAAGCTGATTGTGCATGCTTCACAGAATAGAAGATGTTTGAAATCAGCCGTTTTGCACCTGACCTATTTAGAGAGAAACCATCTCTGTTGAACAGATGTCTCCTCTCCCAAAATATGATAAAGTTGTCTATGAAGGTTACAGTTGTTTGTTTGCATGTTTTTTCCAGCCATTTGTTTAGCATCAAAACTCTGGAGAAAATCTTGTCTTCACAAGTAACGGGCGCATAAGGGCCGCTGAGAAACACCTTGACATTAAGGACATCAACTAAGTTCAATAGACGAATGTAGTCCTCTTTTAATACTTCTGATTTCCTTATCCAGAGGACGTCGCCCAGGGCTTCAGCTTGTATTATGAGTTTTTCCAAGGTCGGGCATTCTTTCAAGATCCTTGGAAGGACAAGATCCTTGATCAGACACCAGGCCAAAGTTCCTGTCGTTATACATCAACACCTCTGTGTTTTTCTTGTTACAGAAATGTTTAATCCCACTTACAGATCGATTGCATAATATCAGGGTCCTCGGCCCCATGGCATGTCTTTTCTCTGATGTCTTAGAGCAAAAATCGTTGACGTACCTCTGATTGATGTCAAGATCCTCCTGGGTCACATTTTGGAGCAGAACAAATCTGTTTCGTAACGGAATTCCAACATTTCCAGCAGGCTTACTCTTATCATTTGTTGTGGGAACAGCCCGCTGTTGTTTCACTTGTCCTGGGACAGTTCTCTGTAGTATCAGCCAGTTTCCTTTGTCTAGGTGCGGGTTTTGTTGATCCTTTGGTCTTGCACCCTGAGTGGTCCAGGGATTCTCATTTTCCTCAGGGATCTGTTTGTTCAGTGAGTTGCTGGGCTGGTGGTCACCGTTCGGAGTCGCAGGCAGGGTTGTTTCATTTCCATACGCGCCGTTTACATCATAATTCAGATCCAGTCGGCATATCTTTTGTTCTATAACAGCGATCTTCTGTAGAAGCGTGTCAAGGTCCACTGTGGTGAAGGGAGGCATCTTTCCAAAATAAAAATCTAAAATAAATAAAAGGAAAATAAATAAAATAACTAAATCCAACTTTCTGTGGTTTTGGCAAAGAGATAAAAAGGAGATAAAAAGTAAAAGGCAGGAAAATGCAAGCAAGCAGGGAGCAGAGAAAAAAGCGTCCGAGCAGGCAGAGAGGCAGAGCAATTCATCTCTGTAGTAGTGACATAGATTTGGAAGGGCTAAGCCACCTTGGTTTTTAGGCCTCTGTAACAGTTCTAACCCTATTCTAGGCTTCTTCCCATTCCATATGAATGAAATTAGAGCCTTATCAATAGACTTAAAAAAGGACTTAGGGAGATAAAGTGGGATACATTGAAACAGGTAATGAAATCTGGATAGAAATTTTCCCTTGTAATAGATTGTGCATATCACTTGTAATATTAATGCCCAGGTATTTAAAGCCATTTTTAGACAGATGGAACGGCAGGGCACCATCCTGTATTTGAAGAGCCAAGTCATTAACAGGATAGCATTCACTTTTACTGAAGTTCAGTTTGTACCCAGAGAGGGTGCCAAACCTCCTCAGGGTGTGGATAATATGAGGAGCACATAAAACAGGGTCAGATACATACATTAGCAAATCATCTGCATAAAGAGATACCTTAAACTCTCTTAACCTGACTGTAGCCATATGGATTTCGGATGGTGATGTTTTGAGAATAATAGACAGGGGCTCTATGGCCAAGGCAAACAACAATGGACTTATTGGACAGCCCTGATGGGTGCCCCTTGACAGCTGAAAGTATCGTGAATGTTTACCATTTGTGATTACACAGCCTTTGGGAGAGGTATACAAAGGTTATGGCCCTAATTTTATGAGATAAAATTAGGGCCATATCCAAATTTCTTTAAACATGCAAATAAATATCCCCATTCTACCCGATCAAAAGCTTTCTCTGCGTCCAGCGAGATAACCACTTCAGGTACCGCGCTGGATGCAGGAGAGTGGATAACATTTAGGAGCTGACGGATATTTGTGAATGAATACCGGCCTGAAATAAAACCAGTTTGGGCAGCAGATATCACATTGTGCATTGTTGTTTCAAGGCGTAAGGCAAGGGCTTTGGCCAAGATCTTCACATCACAGTTTAGGATGGAGATGGGTAAGAGCCACATTTATTGCTATCTTTACCTGGCTTAAGTAGGAGGGTAATTGATGCTTCAGTCAATGTCTGTGGGAGTGACCCATGGGACAGAGAGTCATTAAACATATCAAGTAGAATTGTTGATAGTTTATTAGAGAACTTTTTAAAGAACTCTATAGGATATCCATCTGGGCCTGGTGCCTTGCCACTCTGCATTGCTTTTATTGCAGTAATGATTCCCTTACAGTTTAATGGAAGCTCGGATTCAGTCCTGTGAACCGTTGTTACAGAAGGAGCCTGGAGGTTATTGAAGAAATGTTCCATGTCGGAGCAATTATTTGTCATCTCTGAAGTATACAGATTTGAGTAAAATTAGGCAAATGTGTCCTTAATTTCTTCTGGATCAATAGATAGGGTGCCATCCTCTTTGTGAATTTGCGGGATTTGTTGAGAGGCTGAGCGGCACTTGAGTTGATGTGCTAATAAACGTCCAGCCTTGTTACCGTGCTCGTAAACATGCCCTTGAGATTTTAATAGGAGACGTTCTGTTTTTTCAGTTGATAGTAAATTATAATGTGTTTGGAGGTCCAGCTTCCTCATGTAGAGCTCGGGGGAAGGGGAGACAGAGTATTGAGCATCAACCATAGATTTGCTTTAATAAGCTCCTCTTGCTTATTTCTTTTCATCCTGTTTATTTTAGCTGAGTACGCTATGATCTCACCCCTAATGACCGCTTTTAATATTTCCCACAGGAGAGAAGGAGAGATATCATCTTTTTTGTTGAAATTTATAAAGTCCTCTATTTTTTGGGATATCATTTCACAAAAGCTCTCGTCAGCCAAGAGGTTTATGTCTAATTTCCAGGGGAAGTATTGTAACTGAAAGAGAGGGAATGCAAGATCAAGTAATACAGGGGCATGATCTGATTCTACTATAGATGAATGTTCAACTTTTTTGACAGAGGGGAGAAGGTTCTTGTCAATAAAAAAATAGTCTATTCTCCTGTATGAGTTATGTACATTTGAAAAGAAAGAGGACTTACTTTGCGGAAATAGAAAATGCCAGGGGTCAACACCTCCTATCTGGTCCATAATAACTGGTAATAGTTTGGCCTTTTTAGAAAGGTTTGTAGTTTTAGAACTCGAGCAGTCAAGAGTTGGATTCATCACACAGTTTAAGTCCCCGCCGAAAATCAACTGTTATGAATTCAGATCTGGGATTAGTGATATGATTTTACCCATAAACGTTTCATCGTCCCAATTCAGGGCATAGATATTTACTAGAACTACAGGCTTGTGATAAAGGAGCCCTGAAACCATCACAAATCGTCCCTGTGGATCAGAAACAAGAGCAGTAGCATTAAACTTAAATTTTTTATGGATTAATATAGCTGTTCCACAAGTTTTAGAATTAAGATTTGAATGGAACACATTACCCACCCATCTCTTTTTAAGTCTGACTTGATCTTTTAACAATAGGTGGGTTTCCTGTAGAAATATCACATTTTAAAAACTTTAGATAGTTAAATATCCTGACTCTCTTAACGGGCCCATTTAAATCCCTCACGTTCCAACTAACGAATCGTATAGAAGCCACTTCTGCATTGATACAATTTACCATGTTTAACTAGAATAAATATGAAATGGGAAGAAAAAAAAAGTGAAACAATGAAGTATTGGAGTGTACAGTTAGGCTTTCTTTATCTCTCAAGCTAGTAGAAAAGAGTATATGTTGCAAAAATACATAAATACATTGGTGTCCCTTTCCCCAACCCTTCCCACAAACATAAACAAAACTAGAACTAAGCCTATACTTGTCGCTCTCTCTGAGGCAAGCTGCAGGCTAAAGACTATTTCAAAAAACTTCCAGAAGCACATTTTTCCAATACTCAGTCCCTAAAATAAGCTGTATTGGAAAATCTTAACCTCAAAATTTAAACAAACAAACAAAAAAAACTGATGGTTGAACATCAGGATAACTAACGACTGTGGCTTGATGGGTTGAGTAGTCGTCTGGCAACCAGAAGGTTGTGGGTTCGATTCCAGCTTCCCCTTGCTACATGTCGCTGTGCCCTTGGGCAAGGCACTTAACCCCAAGTTGCCTACCGAGCTGCGTCTCGGTGTATAAATGTGTGTGCGTTAGTGAGAGCGACTGGGTGAATGTGGCTATAGTGTACAGTGCTTTGGGTGGTCAGCATGACTGGAAAAGCACTATATAAGTTCAGTCCATTTACCATTTAACAAACAAGTAGGCACACATATAAGAATGCATATAACCTCAAAATTGAAATACAAAAGAGTGTTTTATTAGAGGAAGAACTCTAGATATAATTCAGCATAATGCTGATTAGTCCATTGATAACATCACTAAGTGATCATACTTCGGGTCCGCGAACCGCAGGTTGACATCGCATGCCGGAGAGGTGAACTAATATGTCATTGACATCAGGTGATTAACCATCGCCGAAATGAACAGTGCAAACCATGTCAGAGTCCTATTCCGAGTTACCGAATCTCCGATCATAAAACTTCTGAGCTTCATCAGGCGAGCCGAAGGTGAACTCGTCGTCTCCGCACATCACTCGCAGCCGGGCTGGGTAGAGCAGGTGGAATCTGATGTTCTTCTGATACAGGGCATGCTTGACGCTGTTAAACGTGGCTCTCTTTTTAGCGAGAGTTGTGCTGACATCCTGATAGATCCTTATAGCGGTGCCTCGGTATTTGAGCTCATGATTCCTGGCCCAATGCAGCGCTGCTTCTTTCTGTTGGAATCTGGAGAAGCAGACCAGGAACGCGCGAGGGGAAGATCTCTGGGCAGCTCTGAAGGTCGGGGTATGGTGGGCTCTCTCCAGCTCAGGCGGTGTAGAAAAAAACATCTGGACCCATCACTTCCATCAAGACATCCAACATGAACTTTAAGGGATCTTTGCCATCTTCACTGCCCTCGGTAATATTCAATATTATGCAAAGATTAGATCTCCGTGAGCGGTTCTCGAGGTCGTCGCACCGGTCCAGCAGCGACTGGGTCTAGCTCTGGAGCGTTTTGATGGTAGACTCGGACGCTGTTAGCCGCTTGAAGTTATCACATGCCACCGACTCGACGGCAGACGGCTCTGGAATGAGGTCACTGTGGTCTGTAGTGAGTCCAGTGAAGCTTGTATTGGTCTAATGGCGTCTTGAATAAGAGTAGAAATATCTTCTTTGAGTGATGTTCACAGTTTAGGGAATTCAGCCGCCAGTTGGACCATGGCCACCACCGTTGCTGCAGGTTTCTCGGGTATCACTGGATCCCCCGTTGTTGTTGGAAGGTTGCTAGTTTCAAAGGATGCTAGCTTGCCCACCGCACGTGTCGCAGGAGTTTGTAAGTTAAATGATTTTGCGTGTTTGGACATGCTCGTTACCAGGGTGCGATTTGCAAAAAAACCAGAGGGGGGATCATTTCCTCGATTAATCACATAATGTCGATAGGTAACTCAAGATTATTTGCAAATTTTATCCTTTTATTTCTGAAAGTGTAATAGCCTGTTTGGGCATTTTAATATGCAATTTTGCAATATATGACACTAATAAAATACATGCTTGTACAAAAAATATTTTTATTTTGTTATTTTACAAGCACTTTTGAGAATTGGAATGAAAACATCCTAGTGACAAATGTTAAACTCTGGACTATAATGGCTAAATGACTAATTATGACGCCCTGATGTTTACACAATGTGTAAATAAATTTGTAAATAAATACCATGCCGATATATTTTTTGCCTCTTAAACAAAGATAGACATGGTATTAGGCATTAATAAAAAAAAATGTACATTTCAATAAAGTCATAAGTTTTATTGCTCGTTTTTTCACTCTCTCGCACACATCTAATTCTGAGCTTTCACACCAACAATAATTTCTTTGAATATTTTTGCTTTCTGTTTATATCCATATTCATACAGTTTAAGCCTGGAAAAAGGTTTTAAATTTCCAGGTCATTCCAGTCTTACACTTTGCTTGCAACTGGGCAGGAGCTTAGTAACCTGAATGAGACTGTTTAGCAGCTGTTTAGTAACTCCAGGTCCTTTGTTTGGCAACGTAATTCAGCATTAGTTTGACAAATACAGAGACAACAAATTAAACATTAAAGTACGGTTTATGGGTTGGGTTTCTGCAATGTTCCCAGCATGTTAAAAACTCATCTTCAGAACCAATGTCTGCTCAAAATGGTGATCTGCACCAAGTAATCTACTTTAAGCAGTTATCACCGATTATTGCACTGTAAACTGCAGAAAATACATGCAGAGATGCTCTCTCTGCCTTTACTACCGTCAGCTCCTATGGCGGAGGGATATTTCAGCTGGATACACTCAGTGTCTCGTGAAGGCAGGTCTCTTAATAACCACTGTTTCGTCACTTATTTTAGAGCCCAAATAAGCGATTTATCTTTCAGAAACGTGCCCAAAAAAAACGCAACCCGTGACTTAAAAAATTTACAAGCGCCTTTAGAATAAAAGAAGCCCAAAGTCGCATGAAATGAACAGTCTGTGCAACAGTGAGCGCGGATCTGTTTCGCTCTAGCTCTCTTGAAACTATGGAAAGCGCAGAGCGTAAAAGAAACACAGTCCGGGAGCGCGGTGGGGAAAAACATTAGGGAACGGTGTGTGTTTTGACGCGCGATTAACGGCGACAAAAAAAATGTCGGCGTTGTGGTCTTAAGCGTTAAAACTGACAGCCCTAATTTATATACATTTTTAAATTCAGACCGGGGGGGGGAATGTATCCCCCCCAGGGATAAAACATGAATGACCAGAGGGGGGGACGTCACAAGCAGAGGGGGGGGGGGTAAATCCCCCCCATCCCCCCTGGCAAATCGCACCCAGCTCGTTACTGAGACCACTGTCAAACCAACTTCAGCAGTACAAATTGTGCCGAAGTTCGTGCAGAAAGTTCGTTCCAAGGGAGAATAACAAAAAGTGAGCCTGGAGCCTTCGCGTGTGCGTCCTCTCTCTACATGTCACAACCGGAAGTCCCCAGTAAAACTTATCATCGACAAACTACGATCCAAGACTGAAGCACCAAGAAACGTTTTATGCTGGCATTCAAACTAGCAAAGGCTAGCAAGGCTTTCTCTGAAGGAGAGTTTTTAAAGAATGGTTGAGACAGCAGGTTTCTTGTGTCCGGAGAGCGAAGACAAGTTTAAAAATAATTGTTTATCACGCAGGACAGAGACTCTCATCGAGGAACTGATTGATGAAGATATAGCAGTGAGTTAAACAAAAAGGTCTTTAAGTTATATTCACTGGCCCTGGATGAAAGTAACGATATAAAGACACTGATCAGCTCCTGGTTTTTATCAGAGGATTAATGACAGTTTAGAGATAACAGAGTTTCTGACCATGGAGTCCCTGAAAGGACAAACAGGGAGATGATTTATATCATGTTGAAGTAATATTATTGTCCTAATCCTGTTTCGCTAATAAAGGCCCACTTTTGCCCCGGTTTAAGATTTGACAATAAATGAGAAAAGCATTGTTCAGAGGTAAAACATTGTAATATGCATATTTAGTTCATAGAAATTAAATATGGAGACAGAGTTTACATTACCATTATGAGATGATTTCACAGCGTGATGTAGAAGCCTGTCTGAAGTAACTTTTGCCAAGACATCCTTTTTCTACAGTGTCTGTCCTCCTCCTCTAAGTTAGGGAGGGAGGGGTAATCTGTAAGATATCTGTTTCTCAAACAAAGGGGCTGCTCTTCCCAGTACGGGGTTAGGCCGCAATGACCTAACAGCCATAAAACCAAAGTTGCATGTTATCTTATCCTGGAGCAGGGAGAGACAGACACTGCTCTGCTTTCCTTAGTAACCCCAACTAAGATATTTTATTTTTCTTAACAATCCCTCTGTTTTGATCCTAATAAATCAAACCAAAAACTAGACTAAACTAAGTCCATGTCTTGAAACCCTTAAACAAAGTGTAAACGGTAAGATGCAATACCAGTAACCCACTGTCCCCTCTGTTGGCGACTTATGAAATCAAATTAAGTTCAAATTTACCCCTTAAATGTAAAATAACCCAAGTATAAGCTAATAAGCTACTAAACCTATCTGAATCTCAAGCATACTAAAATTAAGAAAAGTAAGCACCTTTATCAAGGAGGCGCAAGGCTAAAATAACTTTGCAACTACCAAGAAATTGTTATATGAGCTAAATATGACTCTAGAAGTCTTAACCTAGATTAGCAAGATGTCTTTTTAGAAATTAATATAACCTGTGAAAGCACTACACTCAGATCAAACCACAGAATAAAGACCAAATCATCATGCAATGCAAAACCAAGATTCTAACAATACTAGCATTTAACATCTTAGGAATATGTAACTTATAAGACAAATACAAAATTCTCTTTTTTTACACAATGCATTCAATTGTTGTCATGATGTCTTGCGTCTCAGACATGTCTTCTCCTCGCCCTTAAAGATAATGGTATATAGAGTCATTGTTCCAACCGCCGATCCCCACACATCTGTATGTGAATCATTTTAATAAAAATAAAAAACAGAAACAAAATAAAAATCCAGCTGCCTCATCCGTGAGTGGCTATCGGCACATCAAGTTGCTCCGTTGAGCTTTCCTTGAACCCTCTGTGGCTGGCACACATGGCTCTGGAATCGGATGGGCCTCCCGACCCTTTGGCCCACCGTATCTGTCTTATGATGACCTTAGCGCGCACTCATTCGAGGTCGGTGGACTCCCTTCACATTCCTGGACTCTCCAAGTTTTTATGTCTCCAACACAACCTGAAACTTACATGACAATCTTTAGATATCAAATGTCGTGTGCTGCCTGTAAATCCGGAGGTTGACTTCGGCCCTGAAAAACTCCTTTCAGTCATATGGAATCGTATCCTGTAATGAAATTAACGGAACACTCCAACAAGAAACAAACATCGAAGTTTTTTACCCCATTTTCAATTTAGTCTGTGCACAGATTTTACCCAATTGTTTTTTGTTTTGTTTTTTTGTAGATTCCCATTACTCCTTACCACCTTCCATTGTTCCATCTTCATCCTATCGGGAAACCTATTTCAGATATGTAATATTTAATGAGACATTTTATCACAATTTATCTGTCCTGTCCTTCTCGTGGGCCTCTGGTTGTCCTGCAAAAGAATGCATGCACAAATACTTTAGACCTCTGATGGGGACCTCTGTGTCTGTGGAATCGAAAATTAGTTAATTCGGTTTAGAAATCAAAGGACATTTTCCTGTAAGAATGTCAGAATCTTCTTTGGATTAAAAATTACCATACATTGCACCACTTCACACAAAACTCTATGAAACTCTGTAACCTCTATTTAATACTCAGATGTCCTACTCTGTGTGGTTCAGAAAAGGTTCCTATTTTTAATCTGAGAGAAAAAGCAAACCCCCATCAGGTAATTTTATAGAATGTAGTCCTCTTGCAATGAATTTCTCGCTTTGTTTACCTTCAAGAGATACCATCCTCAAATTAAAAAGTCCTGCATCCACATCTGTCTATCAAGTTGTTACAAATCCTGACACACCAATGATTTTAAACTACTTACTTAAACAGGGCCTGTAATAGAACTAGCTTAGATATACATTAAGTTACCCTCTGTTTTTCTATTTTATCCATTTTTTCCATTTTATGTAGTTGTTCCATTTTATTTTACATTCACTTTTTGTACTGCCAAAACTGTGGGCCTTTTTCCAAGAACCCCCCTTACAGAATCTTCCTCCAGCAGATACAGGCTTTTCTGACACTTCACCCATTAAATCTAATTTATGTCCCCGGCCTGTTTCTTAGGAGTCAACTGAACAAACATTCAGTGTTATGGGTAAGGTCTTTGTTTTTTGTTTTTTAAACAACCGTTATCTGATTTGATTTACAACACAGTCACATACCTCCTGTGGGGTCCTGCAAAAGAACCCCTCATCCAAGTTACTGTTCTCTATCCCTCTGTTTGAGAACAAAATTAATTTTGTTACAAAACATTAACAAAGAACAGTATGTAGTCATCATAGGGAGTCAATTAACTGCAAATGCTCACCCGTGGTAAAGCAGGCAGAAGTTGCATAAGATCAGTGTATCTAAATTAAATAATAACTACGAGTTTATGTTCTCAGTGGCACACCGCAATTCGGCTTTGTGAGAATGCTGGATGTTCCAAGTTATTTACATACTGAAACAGGGTGGTGTATGTGGGCAAAAGACATATAAAACATTGTTTTTAACCTGAATAAAACACATGGTAATATAGCAAATCCTGGTGAAAAGCTGGTATATCAGAGCTGGCAACTGTTATACGTAGAATAGAAAAATCTCAATGCTTGTGAGCTAATAAGGAATAACCTAACTAATTTGTGTAACCTAAAATGTGTCTCTGGTAAGAAATAACATTTGGTTTAAAAACAGAATGTGTATCTCAGGACACATCTGTGCATACCAGAGAGAGGGCTCATCGTAAAAATGGCCCCAGGAAGTCTGAAGCTGATAACAACTCCCATTCTGGAAATTTATGGCATGCAGTTGTAAACCAGAGAGACATTTCCACCCATTGAATCTCCTGCTCATAGTTGTACACTGTCCGCTGTTTAATTGTGTACATAACAAAAAAGTGAATAAACATGAACATATTGTCAAAACCGCAAACCTGTGCACTGGGATACGCTCAATTGGCTGTCTCAAAATTTTTTTAACCACCTCCGATCCATTTGCTCAGGAACTCAAAAGATGGAGAGAAAGAAAAAATATGAGAACACAGGCCATCCATATCACATCCCATTAAATGTGTTCAGTAGTATATGGCTAGAAATAACTGTATGTGTTTTACCTTAAAGATGTTCGTTACCAGACTGTGTGGCTCCTGAGATGAACTTGGATTGACATGTAACAGATCAGGCAAACATGAGATCGGAGTTAAGACTTCATATTCAAGGCTTCCATGTGTGGAACTCTACATTTCTTCCCCCAGTGTTGCAATAGTAGATCGCTGTAATGTCTCTGCAGCGCACCTCAGTGACAAAGTCCCCTTTACACAACTCAGATGCTGATGAATCAAGTGGCTTCAATATGTGCAGAAAGTTCATACAGTCACTTCCCTTGACAGCTTGGGATCTGTGCTGTTCATGAGCGTTGGCCACTTTTCCAGGGTGCGTAAACATTGTTCATGGGAGCGTTATCCCCTTGCTAGGGTACTGACCTTCTGGAGGTGAGGTCATATTGGGACTTCATGCCAGGCTGACTTGCTGGTGCGAAACAATCTCTTGCCCAGGGCCCAGCGTAAGCAGCTGTAGGTGTTTGAAACGTTCTGACATGTCCACCTCGTCCTTTCGGTCCTCTGCTCCTTCCCCCATGTCTGTGCTGATTTGTCACAATGCCATCCGGGTCCATGCTACAGAATCCACAGACCTATAATGAATTGAAGGACAAACAGAACAGGAGGAGGTAGCCCCCCTCCTTTAATTAAATTAGAGACATTCCTCTGTGTAATCTGCTGCTTCTCTCACTCCCTTCCTGCTTTGTTTTCTAATAACTGTAATTTTAGTAACTTTTAGTAATTAACAAACTCAAGCATCGTCTTTCCCCCCTCCTTTTTGAGCCAAAGGCAAATAGTATATCAAATATTTTTTTCCAGCGAGCCTACCAGGATTTAAGTTCATCATCTGAGAAATTGAAGAGGACACGTTTTTTAACACTATTACCCTAAATAATTCACCCAAAGTGGACTGATAGTTTTAGGATCCACACCTGTGTGTTTGATCCATCCTTCGGATTTTTTCCAGTAGATGTTGTAAAACCTAGTTAAACATAGAAAGCTCTGCTGAAGTAGATAAAAGAAAATGCTGTGTAACTGCATGTGGAGGTTAAACAGCTTTCTTCCAAGGAAGAAATTAGAAAAAAACACTAAAGTTACTGTCATGTTTTTCAAGTGTTTAGCCCACATGCAGAAACGACGGGAGTCCAGCGCACAGTTTTAAGGTGTTTATTTAAAGGAAAATAATGCACAATGGAGGTCGAGACTAAAAGAAGCCTGGAACGAGGCCTGAACGTCGGAGCGGGGTTGACTGTAAGGGAAAGGGGATAATGAGTCAAAACACAGGAACCAGGAAGATGCTTACCCTTAGTCGAAGAACTCAAACTGGGGAGAGTAAATGCCGAGGGAACTAGTGTGTCTGTTCTAGTAAGTGGGTAGTGGCTGAAGGGCGGCAGATGGAGCTGGCGATAGATCCGAGCCAACCTCAGCAGGCAAGGGCGAGAGACGGATTGACCAGAGTGCAGGGAGCAAGAG
The DNA here is from genome assembly GCF_011125445.2 of Fundulus heteroclitus. Lineage (NCBI taxonomy): Eukaryota > Metazoa > Chordata > Actinopteri > Cyprinodontiformes > Fundulidae > Fundulus > Fundulus heteroclitus. Next base: position 42,758,088 of record NC_046367.1, read on the forward strand.
GGTGCCAGTGGAATCCGGGAGGGGAAACCTCACCCCGACTTGGTAATGCCAAGGAAGTGTGAGGGGGAGCACCAGAGCAGGATCTGAGCAGGGAATTCCACTGGGACACAATCCTCTTCAGGACTCCAGGACAGGTGAGTGAATCCATGCACACAAAACTGTGACAAAACAGGAGATCAAAATTAGTCCACAGCCTGAGAAGACAAAAACTCACAGCAAGCAAAAATCCAGGGCTAGGTCAGAGGCCACGTCGTACCACGACTGGTTTAAGGCTCTGGCATCTTCGGTCTGTCTCTGCGCTGCTTAAGAAGCCAGCGGAATCTGCCTCTGATGAGCCGCAGGTGTGGGGCACGCTCCCACAGACACCAACACCACCTGTGGAGAGAAACCCAGAACAGGGACACACAAGCAGCACCCTAACAGTTACATCCTAAAATGGCTCTAAAATCAGATTTGTGCCTGTGTTTAGAATATTTTAAATTCTGCCAGCCACGGTCGATCACCAGCAACGATGTTGAAAAGTTTATTCACCAGAAGTTGCACATTACCAAATGAACAAATAGAAAAGATTCCTCGGCTGCTAAATTACTTTGTGACAAGGGCATCTGCATTTTGGTAGGACTTTGAAAATGTCGATACATATACTGAATAATTTAGGGACCGTCCTGTGATTACCCCGTAATATTTCCCGTTTCTACTAATTTCTGCCATTCTGCAATATCAGTATATATAATAAAATGATGCAAGCCCTTAACATTTGTCGTAGATTCCTCAATTTTAGCTTCTTCATTTGAGGATAACTTCAAAACTGACTCATGACTAAATGCAGGGTTAACAAAATCTGTCAAATCGACCGCAATATCCTTTTGCCCACACTATTAAGGTACATTTTAACCATAACTTTTAACTTTATAGTTTTGCTTCCTTGTGTTTCCCCAAGCCTGCAAATGAGCAGAAGCTGATAGGGTGCTATTTTCTGCTTTCTATTAATCAACTAGATTTAAGTCTGACAAATTATATCTATTTATGTATCTATTATAACTATTTATCTATGATCACTATTTAATCGCAAATTATATTTTATTTCTGAAAGTGTATACATTCATTCGGCATTTTAAAATGCTATTTTGCAATAGATAATGCTAATTAAAATTACACTCTTACAGAAGGCATCTTCCCTTTTTGTTTTTTTCCCAATTTTTAATGCCTCAAACAGATGTTTAATGTTCTCGCAACTTTTCCAAACTTCTAACCTCTTTCTAACTTTTAGGCTACATTTTAAAATAAAAAAATCTCCAAAACTCACCAAGATGCAGCCGGCCGTGTGCTTTCCAATGCAAATCACCCAATCAGCCAATACCTCAAATTGCTTTTCTCCATTCAAACTTCTCCTGCACTTCAGCAAACATCATTAATGCATTGACCTTTTTTTTCCAATGATTTCCAAATTCCCCTTAGTTTTTTACCCATATCTTAGCCAGATTCTTGCTCCATAATGAACACTTTTAACTTAACCAAATGAAATCTGCTCCACAATCACTTATCTTATTTTGAGGCCCACACACGTGGGAATTTCACACTATCATGAAGACACACACACACACCCACAGACCCCCACTCTTTGAAGAGCCACAGGGCTCAATTCAGTCTGTGCTTCTCACTCACACTCCATGGATCCCATTTACAACCGAGACATTCAAAATGTTGGACAAGACAGAACATATAAACACAGACAGCAAGTGCGCAAAGAGGGTCCGGTCCTTTCTGCAACCCTTCATTTCGACAGAACTTTCTCACTTATTTTATTACCTCCTTGGTCTAACTGTCTAACGGGGTTCTGGAGCTAGAGAACAATCCAAATTGTCCCCCTGGGGCCCCTTATTTCATCTCTATTCTTTTTATAACAGTTTCACCATTCAGGGTCTTAACTGTTCTTAGCCTCAACTTTTAAAGATGTTACGTATTCTTGGCCATTCTCTATTCCCTGCTTCTTTATGAGCGTCCCAAATTCTCAGGAGGTAGCGCAGCCCCTCAGCCCTAAAATCACTAGTTTGTCAGTCTCGTTTGCGTGTGGCCAATCCTCCGGACATATTTTTTTGTCTTTGTTTTTTTTATCTTTTTTATTTTGTTTCATTTTATTTTTCGACAGCCTCACCATTTAAGATGTCTTGGCTGTTATTCTCTTTTATCATTTCTATCTTATTTTAAGTTTTTTTGACGTGAACAAACACGTAAATCCCAATCAGTCTTGTCTCGGTTTCAACATAAATTCCATTCAATCCTCTCATACTAGTCGTTCTGTTCGACCTCTGATATTTTGAGAATAAAGCTTCTCACAGCAACACTTGATTTAGCCTACATCTAATCTTAGCCAATAGGAGAATCAAAATCTCCTTACTTTTTTCGGGTCGACCCTGTTTTGCTGTAAGTGATTACTTCTTCGTGCCCAAATTCAAAAGGTTCCTCCACTTAATGTCAAATCTGGGTCACAGCTAACCATAGTGTTGAAGTAGTATTATTGTCCTAATCTTGCTTTGCTAATAAAGGCCCATTTTTGCCCCGGTTTAAGATTTGACAATAAATGAGAAAAGCATTGATCAGAGGTAAAACATTGTTATATGCATATTTAATTCATATAAATTAAATATGGAGACATTATAAGATGATTTCACAGTGCGATGTAGAAGTCTGTCTGAAGTAAGTTTTGCCAAGACATCCTTTTTCTACAGTGTCTGTCCTCCTCCTCTAAGTTAGGGAGGGAGGGGTAATCTGTAAGCTATCTGTTTCTCAAACAAAGGGGCTACTCTTCCCAGTAAGGGGTCAGGCCGCAATGACCTAACAGCCATAAAACCAAAGTTGCATGTTATCTTATCCTGGAGCAGGGAGAGACAGACACTGCTCTGCTTTCCTCAGTAACCCCAACTAAGATATTTTATTTTTCTTAACAATCACCAGTTGTCTGCTGTCATGGAGAGAATGAAGCTGCTTCATCCATCAGGAATCTCTGTGTACCTGTGTGCAAATATTCCAGTATAATCATGTTGTGAATCCAGTTATAAAACTTGTTAACTCTATACAGCAAAGGAACTTCAGCATCATCAGTTTATTACATTTCTGGAGGAAACTGAAGCCGATCATCAGGACCTGATTTACCACTCTGGTGTCGGCTGGTTAGGTCTGGACAAAGTGTTCCTAAGAGTGTTGGAGCTTAGAGAGGAGATCTAGATATTTTTGGAGTTAATGGGGAAATCTGATGAATTTCCTGAGCTGAGGGACAAGAACTGACTTTGTGACTTTGATTTGCTGTGGACATATTTTCACACATGAATGAGCTGAATTTAAAGCTACAGGGGAATCAATCAACAGTTCATAATTTGAACAAAGGGCTTTACAAGCTAAAATACAAACAAAAAGATGCTGAGACAAAATAGATAAAATATAAAAATGTATAATAACAACATAAAGAGATTCAAACTAAAAATTACATAACAGCACAATTAAAAACTATTTTAAGAGCAATATAGAAAAATAAAATCACAAAATAAACAGGGAGGCGGGGGACATTGAGTCTGAATGGACCATGTTCCACGCCTCTATTGTTGAGGCGGCTAGTTGGAGCTGTGGCCGCAAGGTTGTCGGTGCATGTCGCGGCGGCAACCCTCGAACCCGCTGGTGGACACCAGCGGTGAGGGAAGCTGTCAAGCTGAAGAAGGAGTCCTACCGGGCTTTTTTGGCCTGTGGGACTCCGGAAGCAGCTGATGTGTACCGGCAGTCGAAGCGGCAGGCGGCTCGGCTGGTCGCTGAGGCAAAAACTCGGGCGTGGGAAGAGTTCGGAGAGGCCATGGAGAAAGACTTCCGTACGGCTTCGAAGCGTTTCTGGTCCACTATCCGGCGTCTCAGGAGGGGGAAGCAGTGCAGTACCAACACTGTTTACAGTGGGGGTGGTGTGCTGCTGACCTCGACTCGGGACGTCGTGCGTCGGTGGGCGGAATACTTCGAAGACCTCCTTAATCCCACCAACACGTCTTCCATTGAGGAAGCAAAGCCTGGGGACTCTGGGTCGGGTTCTCCCATCTCTGGTGCTGAGGTTGCCGAGGTTGTTAAAAAGCTCCTCGGTGGCAAGGCCCCGGGGGTGGATGAGATTCGCCCTGAGTACCTTAAGGCTCTGGATGTTGTGGGGCTGTGTTGGTTAACGCGGCTCTGCAACATTGCGTGGACATCGGGGGCAGTTCCTCTGGATTGGCAGACTGGGGTGGTGGTCCCCCTATTTATTCCAACTATATATTCCAACTACAGAGGAATCACACTCTTAAGCCTCCCTGGTAAGGTCTATTCAGGGGTTCTGGAAAGGAGGGTCCGTCGGATAGTCGAATCTCGGATTCAGGAAGAGCAGTGTGGTTTTCGTCCTGGCCGTGGAACACTGGACCAGCTCTATACCCTCAGCAGGATTCTTGAGGGGGCATGGGAGTTTGCCCAACCAGTCTACATGTGCTTTGTGGATCTGGAGAAGGCATTCGACCGTGTCCCCCGGGGGATCCTGTGGGGGTACTCCGGGAGTATGGAGTACCGGACCCTTTAATAAGGGCTGTCAGGTCTCTGTACGACCGGTGTCAGAGTCTGGTCCGCATTGCCGGCAGTAAGTCGGACTCGTTTCCGGTGAGAGTTGGACTCCGCCAAGGTTGCCCTTTGTCACCGATTCTGTTCATAACTTTTATGGACAGAATTTCTAGGCGCAGCCAAGGTGTTGAGGGGATCCGTTTTGGTGGCCTTAGGATTGCGTCTCTGCTATTCGCGGATGACGTGGTCCTATTGGCCTCATCAGGGCGTGATCTACAGCTCTCACTGGAGCGGTTCGCAGCCGAGTGCGAAGCGGCCGGGATGAAAATCAGTGCCTCCAAATCCGAGCCCATGGTCTTGAACCGGAAAAGGGTAGAGTGCCTTCTCCGGGTTGGGGAGGATGTCCTGCCCCTTGTGGAGGAGTTCAAGTATCTTGGGGTCTTGTTCACGAATGAGGGGAGGATGGAGCGGGAGATCGACAGGCGGATTGGTGCAGCGTCTGCTGTGAAGCGGGCGCTGTACCGATCCGTTGTGGTGAAGAGAGAGCTGAGCCAAAAGGCGAAGCTCTCGATTTACCGGTCGATCTACGTTCCTACCTTCATCTATGGTCACGAGCTTTGGGTCGTGACCGAAAGAACGAGATCCCGGATACAAGCGGCTGAAATGAGTTTTCTCCGTAGTGTGTCTGGGCTCTCCCTTAGAGATAGGGTGAGGAGCTCAGTCATCCGGGGAGGACTCAGAGTAGAGCCGCTGCTTCTCCACGTCGAGAGGAGCCAGTTGAGGTGGCTCGGGCATCTGGTCAGGATGCCTCCTGGACGCCTCCCTGGTGAGGTGTTCCGGGCACGTCCCACCGGGAGGAGGCCCAGGGGAAGACCCAGGACATGCTGGAGGGACTATGTCTCCCGGCTGGCCTGGGAACGCCTTGGGATTCCTCCTGAGGAGCTGGCCCAAGTGGCTGGGGAGAGGGACGTCTGGGCCTCCCTACTGAAGCTGCTACCCCCGCGACCCGACCCCGGATAAGCGGAAGAAGACGGACGGACGGACGGAGACGGACGGACAAAATAAACAAAAGGTTATCCACAGTTAAACAGCTAGGAGGGTAAAGATCAGGGGTCCGTTCTTCGTACGTTGCTTAAAACATCCGAGATCAAATGACACATCCAAGATGACTTCATCCGGCTAATCATGATCCGGCTAATTGGGTTCTTCCAACACACCTGTTGTTTACGATTAGTATCACTGGATTGAGTTATCTGAGACAACTGCGCGTTCATGCTTTTGTTTAAAAGGGGAAATGTATCGATAGTAGAAACAATGATCAGCAGCGCTGCTATTGGCTGCTCAGCATGGCCAAAGAACGCCCACAGTTTTTCTCCCAAGCAGAACAAGAGCTTTTAATTGAAGGTCATGCCGAATTTGAGTCATTAATTAAAACACCTCAAAATCTGTTAAAGCCAGGAGAGAGGGCAGGCTAAAAGCAGCAGACAAATTAATGCGTAAATACTGTCCATGGTAGATGTTTCTATCACATTCTACAGCATGAATTTTTGCATTTGCATCTTTATAAATTTGTTATTTGTTCTTTTATATCAGAGCCTCCACGGGGCCCACTAGAACATGTGGACAAGTAAAAGTGGAATATTCTACAAAATGGTAGCCTTTAATTATTACACTTTATTTAAAAAAGGCAGTTGTTATGTCAAGAGATCCAAATTTCAGTGTCATTCCTTAGACACGGGAAGTAAAGGACACGTGCAAACTGGGAATTTTAACCAAAAAAATCTTTATCCATAAAAAATGAAAATCTTCCTTTTCCAAGTCATCCACAGTTTACACGGTAAAACTGTATTGCTCCGTGTCTAGATAATCTGTCCATAGTTTTTTCTAATACAATATACGGCTCGACAGGAAGCAAGCCTTTCAAAGTAAAACTAAACTTCACAATAAAATTGCCCGAACAACTCTTCTTACTGAATATGATAAAAATAAAAAGCAAACTATCATACAAATAACTTACATATTTTAGATTTATGGCTCCAACATCAAGTTTTCCTCTTTAAAAGTCACTGTTAAATGATGTGTTTGTCTGTTTATAACAGCCACCAAGAAAAATCTCTCTACAATTACACTGTTGCGCTGCGCTAAAGGATCCTGTCTATTGCGCAATACGCGATTAATTATTCTTGCACCTTCCGCAACAGGTTGCTGTCGTAAAAATGGACATGGCTACAACAGACTTCTCTATCTCCTCCGCTTATACAGCCGTGATCTAATCTTGTTTACATGAAATAAGCCTGCTCTGGAGCAGGCTTAAGCTGGCGCACATGTTGCTATGACAAGTGCAGGATGTCTTTCGAAGAACCAAACGATCCAAGATCATGCCAAATCGTCAACAATGAAATCCTGCTAACTGAGTTAGCGACGTACGAAGAACGGACCCCAGTTTGTGCACAACATGTAAACACATGAAATCCTTTAAATCCAAATTCACCTTATTGTCCAAACAAATTTCAAACAAATCTTTCACTCATTTTTCCATGTTAGCCTTGCAAACAGAAGCTGCCCAAAACATAAAAAATACAGCAAATTACTGAGCGACCTACAGAGAATTCTGCCATCTGTTCTCTGGTTTTTAAAGAAAATGTCACTTCGGCTGGTGTCCTGTCCATCATCACAAGATCTTGAAGCAGCAGGAACTTAGTGATCTTCAGTCTGACTCCATTTAAAGGACAACTCTCTTAAACTGAAGGATTTTTATGCTTCACTTAATTAAGCCATGTTTCCAAACCTGTGGAGGACGACACAGAAGATGCTGCTTGGCTCAGCCTACATGTGAGAGCAGACGTTCAGCATCATGAACTTCAACAAAGTCCATCTCAGATCACGTTAACAGACCAACATCTGAGCTCTATCCTGAGATTTACCACAACAAAACTAACTCCAGACTTTGATGCACTGGCAAAAAGGGATACCACCAGCACTGTTCCTGCTGAAAGTGAACATGATTTCACTATGATGTGGGAAAAAAACACATTTGGAAAATAATTTGTACAATAAGCCTTGGATATTCATGCTTTACTGTCTGTTAAATGCAAAACCTTTATGCAATGGCTTTACATGTCATTTTTAGTAGTTTATACAAATACTTCATACATCTGCTCCTGGCCCCGCCCCTCTGTCAGATTTAGGAACCCACTGTGGCCCACATGTCAAAAAGTTTGCCCACCCCTGCCCTAGCTGAGGAGGAGGAGGAGGTCAGCTGAAGTCAGCTTGGTAGAGATTTATATTATACCACAACCAAACCTTTTACTGAGGAGGAACATTTGGCCTGAGAAACAACAAGCTATTATTTTTATTTTTAATGAAATCTGCAGCAATGTGAACTACAGGAAATGGTTATACAGTGATGTGATTAACATTAAATGTGTGGATTATAATGGAAATCATTAATATCTAACAATATTACAAAATCAACAGTTAAACCTAAAACTGTTTATTATCAAATTCTCGTATGAAAATCCAGTTTCTAAAGCAGCTTGTAAATCATGTAATATTTAATAAAATGTAAAATATTAAACAACAAACATCTGTATTCAGCTCAGAGATACTGAGGCACCAAACTTGATGAATTAATTTTATTCTTCACATCCATAAAATAAATATCTGATCAATTCATCACTAAAACTGAATCTTATCTATTTATTGAGAGACAGGCGACGGTTTGTGATCGTGACTAAATGAGGATTTTAAACAGCTTTGATCATCTGAGCTTCTGGATGAGGACTGATCCTGTTTAGCTGCTGCAGTTTTTACACTTTTGTTAATTTTTCTGAAATGGGCCAGCGCACACCCGGGTGTCTGCCCCTGCACGGGGGGGGGGGGCTCGGGGCCTGTTGAGCTGGTAGGGGGCATGGACATTAACACCAGCAGATGCTCTTCCCCTTCATTGGATTGGCACTCTGGTAGTGGGGGGAGGGGGAGTAGGGACTAGCCCAGCCTAGATGTCCACTGTCGAATATATGGTGAGTTGTTTGAATGTTAGTGTTGGTGAGGGATTAAGTCTATGGGTGGGGGGTGGGGGGGTGTGGATGTTCTGGTGGGCTTGTGTCCGGCCCCCTGTCCCGGTCCTGGTCTGTGAAGTCTCCCGGTGCGGGTTTCGCCTGGGGGGTGGGGTTTGGGATGGATCGTGCGGGCTGGCTGACCAGGTCCCCCCTCTTATTTATTTATTTATTTTATTTTTTGGGGGGCTAAAGCAAGTAGGCTTGGTGGGTGGGCTGGGGGGTGGAGGTGTTGGTCCTGGTGGGTGGTTGGCTGGCAGGCCCTGCGGCCTCTCCCTGGCCCCCAGGCTATGGTGGTGCCGCTGGCGAAGCCCCCTTCTCCGGGTGGGGCTTTCGGGGAGCTGAGGTGCCTATTGGAGTCAGTAGGGGAGCTGGCTCCCTAGGATGGCTCCCTAGTCGTTTGCTCCCCATCCCCGGACTCCTCCCTCTGCCTGCTCCATCACGCCACCACACATGCACTTTGTTATGGGTCCCCTGACCCCTGCCTCTGTGCTCAGGGAAGGCGGGCCTTTGGTTCTCCACAACCACTATCGAGCTATTTCCTTCTGGATAATTTTCACCTAAACTAGTGCACTCTCACAAACTCCCACAGTTGCAGGGTTCCAGGTATTAAGTGTTCACTTATATACAGAAAGCCCATAATTTATTTATTTATTTTCTTTCACTTTCTTTTTTCAGGTATCACTTTACACATGTCAGCTTAAATAATAATACATATGATTTAGCAATGGCATCAAGGTGTTACTCGATTGTATCTGTTGCTTTATGTCTGTTGGTTGTGCTGTTCTTTTTGCATCTCTCTTTCCAGGTGATGGAGCAGACAGAGGACGTTTTATCATTCTCTCTCATTCTTGTTTGTCAGGACTCAGGGGCAACTCTCGTTGCCGGCTCTGCCATCTCTGCTTCTTCCACAGGTGTTCAGGGTTGACTGTTGGGCGGAGCACGCACACCTGCGGGCAGTTGAGCAGCACCGGGCCCCGGTATAAGAACTGCGCTCGAACAGCGGGAGGATGCCAGAGTGTTACCGTTGGGGTATGACCAATCGGCCACGGATTTTCGCCTACTTACCTTTTCCGCAGACTAAGACAGTCCTCTATGTCTCCTAGGTTCACTCCCTGAGCTCAGACGTCTCCTCTCGTGCTCCTGCGAGTTCTCCCGTGCTCCCGTGATCCCTCTCGTGCTCCACTGGTTTCCCTCTGAGTCGGCTTCTCCGGACCCAAGGTACCCCCCCGACGATCTTCTGGTTCCTCCCGCTATTCTGATCCATTGGATTCCCCCGGTGCTGCTCGGACCCACTCCTGCCCCAGCTTCCCACGGACACCCATCTCCTCCACCGTGTGCTAGGCTGAGACCGCAGTGAAGATTTCCACCGGCTCTCTTCCCTGGACTAACCGTTTGTTCTCCTCCGTAGTGTGATCTGGCTCCCTGGTCCCCGTTCGTGTGCCCCAGCGTCAGCTGTGGCAGATTAGCTCTCCCTGTTGTTCCTTGAGAATAAAACCCGTGAAATCTAATCTGTCTCACCGAGTGTATTCTGCATGTGGGCCAAACATCTAAAAGCAAACATGACAGAAGAACACTCTGGCCAGATTGACTCAGCGAGTACACTCGGTGGGACTCTAGCCGTCCAACAGGATCAGATCTGGGGGCTAGAAGCCGCAGTATCCGGGTTGCAGGACCAGCTACAGGGTTTTGCTGCCCAGATCAACCAGCTGACAGGTATGTTGAGCGCTAGCCGCCAGCCAGCTGTTTCCGCGTCTCCCGGCCCCTCCCCTGACCCCGCGTCAGTAGTGACGTCATCGGGAATCCCCGAAACCTCATCCCCTAATCCGGAGAAATTCTCCGGGGAGAGTGGTGACTGTGGGGGTTTCCTCTTCCAGTGCTCCCTAGTTTTTAATCGTTCTCCCAGTCTGTTTACCCACGATTACGCTAAGATCTCTTTTATTTTACGGCTTCTTACCGGAAAAGCCCTTAGATGGGCGGAGACCCGCTTCCCTGACTGCCAACAGTTCGGCTGCTCTTTTAGTGATTTCCTAACTGAGATTAAGATGGTTTTCGCGGCCGACTCAGACGAAGTGCAGAGTTCCCAGCGGTTGTTGGCCCTTCGGCAGCGGGGCAGACGAGTGGCTGATTTCGCCATCGAGTTCCGTACGGTGGCTGCGGCTGCGGGTTGGGAGCAGCGCGCGCTGAAGTCCGTGTTTTTTCAGGCATTAGATGAGTCCCTCAAGGACGAGCTGGCGCGTCTAGAGGAGCCAACCACTCTTAATGAATACATAACCCTCGCTGTCCGGCTAGATAACTGGCTTTGGGCTCGGGGCAGAAACCGGCCAGATAGACCCCTCATTTATCGGCTACCTCTGCCCGAGCGGAACGCCTCTCGACCCGCCGTGACTCCTCCATCGTCCCCGGAGCATATGCAGTTGGGCCGGGTTCGGCTCACTCCCTCTGAGAGGCAACAGCGAATGAGTTCACGATTATGCATTTATTGTGCTTCTCCCACCCACTTTATTAAAGATTGTCCAGACCGGCCAAAAGATTAGGTTTGTCGGTTGCAGAGGGGGAACCGGCGGACCGATCTCAGTTGTCTCTTTCTACTCCTCCACGCCTCTGCTTAAAGGCAATGATCGTCTCCGTGCGAGACGCATTTAAGTTGTCCGCCCTAGTAGATTCGGGGTGCGATTTTAATTTATTTGACAGTTCTTTTGTTCTCCGCGCTCGTCTCGAGACGGTTCCCCTAGAAACTCCCCTTCAGGTTTCTGCCCTGAACGGAGGGCTTCTTCCAAGAATAACCCATCGAACCAAGCCTTTAGAACTCGTGGTCTCTGGCAATCACAGAGAAAAGATCTCATTTCTAGTTTTTTCCTGTAAAGCATGCCCCACTAGTTTTAGGTTTCCCGTGGTTGCAACAGCATAACCCACTGATTAATTGGGCCGACCGGCGGGTTGAGACCTGGTCACCTAAGTGCCATGCTGACTGCTTGCAGTCAGCTGTACCCCCCTGTCAGGTGCACACACTGCCTCAACCTCAGGTAGATCCCGAGACCTTAAAACTGGTTCCAACGCCCTATCATGACTTAAAACAGGTCTTCAGCAAGGCTCAGGCATGTTCGCTCCCTCCGCATCGCCCGTACGACTGCGCTATTGATCTCCTGCCTGGTGCCCCGCTGCCGACCAGCCGCCTCTATAACATCTCCCAATCTGAACGTCAGGCCCTCGAAAAATATATTAAAGGAGTCGTTAGCCGCTGGGTTAATCCGTCTGTCATCCTCCCCACTCGGTGCCGGGTTCTTCTTCGTCTCAAAGAAAGACGGCTCCCTTCGCCCCTGCATCGATTACCGTGGCCTAAACGCTATAACTGTTAAAAATAAATATCCACTCCCACTCCTCTCCTCCGCCTTAGAGCTGGTTCAATCTGCCACTGTCTTCACTAAGTTAGATCTGCGTAACGCTTACCACTTAGTGCGGGTCCGCCGGGGAGATGAGTGGAAAACGGCCTTCAAGACTCCCCTGGGGCATTTTGAATATCAGGTCATGCCCTTCGGCCTGTGTAACGCCCCTGCAGTGTTTCAAGCCCTGGTAAATGACGTTCTCCGCGACTTCCTAAACATCTTCGTCTTTGTCTACTTCGACGACATCCTCATTTACTCCCGCAACCAAGCCGAACATCAACACCATGTCCGCCAAGTGCTCCAACGTCTTCTTGAGAACCGGCTATTTGTAAAGGCGGAGAAATGTGAATTTCACAAACCCTCAGTCTCATTCCTCGGCCTCATCCTGGAAGGGGGGCGGGTCCGGTCTGACCCCGAGAAAATAAGAGCTGTCCTCGAGTGGCCCGTACCCAATTCCAGGAAAGAATTACAGCGTTTCCTTGGGTTCGGCAATTTCTAAAGGCGTTTCATCAGAGGCTACAGCCAGGTCGCCACCCCTCTTCATGCCCTCACCTTGGTAAAGATTCCTTTCTCGTGGAACCCTCAGGCTGACTCGGCGTTCACCACCCTAAAGAAGCGGTTTTCTCAAGCACCCATTCTAATCCACCCTGACCCGAAGAAACAGTTCACAGTGGAGATTGACGCTTCTGACACCGGGGTGGGTGCAGTCCTCTCCCAGAGCTCTGACCAAGACCAAAGGTTACACCCATGTGCCTTCTTCTCCCGACGTCTCTCCCCGGCAGAACGAAATTACGACTTCGGAGACAGAGAGCTGTTGGCAATAAAACTCGCCCTGGAGGAGTGGCGTCATTGGCTCGAGGGGTCCCAGCAGCCCGTCCTGATCTGGACAGACCATAGAAACCTGGCCTACCTCCAGACGGCGAAGAGACTGAACCCCCGTCAAGCCCGCTGGTCCCTTTTCTTTTCCCGTTTTTGACCATTTCCTATCGCCCCGGTTCCAAGAACCAGAAGCCAGACGCCCTGTCCCGCCTTTACTCTCCTCCCGACTCAGAAAAGAAACAAGCACCGATTCTCCCGCCGTCCTGTGTGATCGGAGCCCTCCGTTGGAAGATTCAGGACCTAATCTCCCGAGGCCTTCAGACCGAGCCAGACCCTGGAACCGGACCTCCAAACCGTACCTACGTGCCTTCTTCAGCCCGACCTCATGTCCTCCAGTGGGCCCATTCTACAAGATTTTCTGCTCACCCTGGTATCTCCCGACGCTTCTGGTGGCCCACCTTGTCCCAGGACGTAAAACAGTTTGTCCTCTCGTGCCCCATCTGCGCCCAGAACAAGTCATCGAACAGACCCCCCGCTGGCCTCCTTCAGCCCCTGCCAGTTCCCGAGCGCCCCTGGTCGCACATTGCCCTCGATTTCGTCACCGGACTCCCCTCATCACAAGGAATGACCACTATACTCACCGTAGTCGACAGGTTTTCCAAGGCATTCCATCTCATCCCCCTCAGAAAGCTTCCCTCTGCCCTCCAAACGGCCCAGCTCCTGGTGAAACACGTGTTTCGCCTGCATGGTATCCCGCAGGACGTTCTGTCTGACCGTGGTCCCCAATTCATCTCGCGGGTGTGGAGAGAGTTTGCCATGGCCCTTGGGGCCCGGTACACCCTCACTTCCGGCTATCACCCGCAGACCAACGGTCAGACAGAACGGTTGAACCAGGAGCTGGAGACCGCCCTCCGCTGCCTCACCTCTCAGAACCCCACAGATTGGAGCAAATTTCTCCCCTGGGTTGAATATGCCCACAATTCCCACATCTCCACAGCCACAGGCTTGTCCCCCTTCAAGGTCTCCCTTGGCTATCAGCCCCCGTTACTCCCCGAGGACAATAAATCCATCACCGTCCCCTCTGTCAACGACCACATCACCCGCTGCAGACACTATTGGACCCAGACCATCCAAGCCCTCAAACACACAGCAGAACAAAACAGACCATCCAAGCCCTCAAACACACAGCAGAACAAAACCGCCGATTCGCTGACCGGAAGCAAGTCCCAGCCACCACCTACCATCCCGGTCAGAAAGTCTGGCTGTCCACCAGAGACATCCCCTCTAGAGCTGCCTCCCGAAAGTTGTCCCCACGTTTCACCGGCCCCTATGAGATCATCTCCATCGTCAGTCCCACCACCGTCCGTCTCCGCCTCCCATCTCACTCCTGAGTCCATCCCACGTTCCACGTTTCTCAGATCAAGTCTGTCGTCTCTAGTCCCTTGTGCCCTCCGGCCGAACCCCCTCCACCCACCCAGGACCACCATGGACGTCAGATCCAACGGATCGTGGCCTCCCGTCCACGTGGTAGAGGTTTCCAATACCTCATGGACTGGGTTGGTCGCGGTCCCGAGGATCGGTCCTGGCTCCCTGGTTCCGCCATCCCCGACCTGTCTCTCATTAGCTCCTTCCTTGCTTCTCGACCCTCCACGTCCTCCTCGTGGTCGCCAGGAGGCGACCCTTGAGGGGGGGTGGTGTCAGGACTCAGCAGGCAGGGCCGGGCAGCTCGCTGCCGGCTCTGCCATATCTGCTTCTTCCACAGGTGTTCGGGGTTGACTGTTGGGCGGAGCACGCACACCTGCGGGCAGTTGAGCAGCACCGGGCCCCGCTATAAGAACTGCGCTCGAACAACGGGAGGATGCCAGAGTGTTACCGTTGTGGTATGACCAATCGGCCACGGCTTTTCGCCTACTTATCTTTTCCGCAGACTAAGACAGTCCTCTGTGTCTCCTAGGTTCACTCCCTGAGCTCAGACGTCTCCTCTCGTGCTCCTGCGAGTTCTCCCGTGCTCCCGTGATCCCTCTCGTGCTCCACTGGTTTCCCTCTGAGTCGGCTTCTCCGGACCCAAGGTACCCCCCCGACGATCTTCTGGTTCCTCCCGCTGTTCTGATCCCTTGGATTCCCCCGGTGCTGCTCGGACCCACTCCTGCCCCAGCTTCCCACGGACACCCGTCTCCTCCACCGTGTGCTAGGCTGAGACCGCACTGCCCCCTCCCCGGTCAGGTTCCCAGCGCATCGTGGTAAGCTTACGCTCCTAGAAGATTCCCTGGACTAACCGTTCTCCTCCGTAGTGTGTTCCGGTTCCCTGGTCCCCGTTCGTGTGCCCCAGCGTCAGCTGTGGCAGATTAGCTCTCGTCCTCCCTGTTGTTCCTTGAGAATAAAACCCGTGAAATCTAATCTGTCTCACCGAGTGTATTCTGCATGTGGGCCAAACATCTAAAAGCAAACATGACATTGTTGTTGATGTTTCACCTCTGCTGACTGACCTCATGTTCATGGACATGAGAACTAAAACAAAGTAACTTTAATAACTCAGGGAGGATTTCTATTCATCAGTCTGATTTAATTTCAGTTTGGTTTAGAGAACAACTCCAAGAGCAAAGCTCAGGCATCAGTAACAACTTTGTGGAGGAATATAATTTCCTCATTGAAGCATCCTGGAGAACCTGAGCAGCTATTAAGGTCTGGCTGCTGATAAACTCTCCAGATCAGGTCAGAAATGACCAATCCTCCACGTTTCCTTCACATCTCTGCCATCTAACTGACTACAGCTCCTTTTCTGTTGCTCACCTGTCGATACTAATTTACCAGGTAGTTTCACTTTTACTGGGGCTACTTTCAAAGGTCAAAGGTCGTGGTCTGGTGAAGGTCTTTCCAGGTTTCCCAGGATTGTTAAAGGGATAAAGCAGATTCACTTTGTCCTTTGGTCACTGCTGGGAAATAAGGCAACAAATGTTTTCAAGAAGCAGAATAACTCAGAGATTTATGTCAACATGATGTCCTGGTCAGAGGATTGAGGTCAACATCCCATCTGCTGCTGGAAGTCCCAGCCTCTACATGACAACCAGGAGGAGGTCTGAATGTTTGGTCACTGCTTCTGTATTTTATTATTTTTCATGTTTCCTGTCTGGTTATTTCAGGCATGAAGAAGCTGGTTGCCTCCATTTGCTCAACAGAAGGAAACCTCTAAATTGAATCTTAGTTTTATAATTGATTTTATTAAATCAGGACTTTGTCTGGTATCTAAACAGACACATTAATGAACTAGGAACCAGTGTTTAAATAACCTTTAACATTTTGTGTTATTCTTGGTCACTGCATCTAAATTATGGAACTATCTTCTCTCCATATCAGAGGAGCTCAGACCTGGAAAATTTACAATCTCTGCTGAAGACCCACTTCTTTGCTGTTGTGTTTATTTTATCCTGTTTACAACATTGCGGAAAAGCAGAGACTTCTTTTATAAATGTGATTAATAGATAAATGTGACTTAAAATTTAACTATAAAGCCATCTACAACACATTAGTTTTGTGTTTTAAATCAAAGATAAAAACAGAGAATCCAGCTCTGATCAGTTTTTCAAACCAGTAAAATCTGTTTGTTCTTCTTTAAATCTGTTATTCAGGCAGAAAAACCTGAAGGAACAAAATAACAGTTTCTGTTTGGACCGGCTTTAAGACTGCAGTAGTTTACCACCAGTAATCTGACCTGTTCATGGATACAAACTAACAAACTAAATATATTCACAGAACTACTGGTCACAGGAAATCACAGCAGCAAACAACAAGAAAATGATGCGCCTGGAGGTTTTCACAGATGTTCTGAGGTTCCTGAAGGACGATGCTCTGAAAACCATCAAACACCATCCAGCAGGAGGAGAGATCTCAGCCTCTGACTTCACCTGGGTGCTGACTGTTCCTGACAGCCTGAAGGATGTTACTAAACGGATCATGACAGAAGCTGCTGTTCTGGTAACATCATGATTTTAAGAGTCCAGCAGCTCTGAAATGTTCAGCAGAATCAGACTTTTTATTTCTCCTCCAGGCAGGTCTTGCAGGAGAAGACACTAAAGACAAACTGGTGTTTGTTCTGGAATCAGCAGCAGCTTTGGCCTGGTGTTTGAAGCCTCCACCTGATGGCTTCATCACACAGAACCACAGCAGAACCTCCCAGGATCAACCTCCAGAACCAGCAGGCGCTGTTACCAGCTGTAACGGTACTGTCTGGATCTATAAAGTCTGTCATTCAAACATCCACCATAAAACAAGCGTTGGTCTGAATTATTAATTATCTGTTTGATCCTGTTGATGCTGATAACTTCTGTTAATATTTAAGTTTTTGTTACATTTTTGTTATGAAAGTTTCAGAGTATCAATCAATTTATAATCTAAGATAAACTGAATAATTACAAATAACATATTGATAAATAATATAAAGGGGGAGTGTTGGCCTAGTGGTTAGAGCAGCGTGCTTGCACTCAGAGAAGGATGCAAGTACCAGGTTCGATTCCCTGTGCCGGCACCCTGGGTCCCTGAGCAAGACCCTTAACCCCAGATTGCTCCCCGGGCGCCGCACATGGCAGCCCACTGCTCCCCAAGGGTGATGGGTTAAAAGCAGAGAACAAATTTCGTTGTAATGTATGTTTAAATGACAAAAAGATGATATTACATTGTTACATTACATATCCAAACCAATCTATGTGAAAAAAAGTTCATTTCCTCCTAAATCTAAAAATAATCTCGACTCAAAAACCTTTTTTAGTTTCAGGAATAAATCTTTAAATCTCTGAGGAAAAATTTTGTTCCACTTTTGTTTGCAGAATATTTTTAATTCAGCTACATTAGAGGATTTTCCAGCAGGAGTCGATCTCCGAGGTTATTTCACAGCATCTTAAACTGATTTTAGTCCAGACTTTGATTAGGCCACTCCTTTATTAAACAGAGTCAGACTTGCTGCTTAGCTTGAGTTTCTCTTGAACCATCAAAGACTTTCCCAGAAATCTTGGGGATCAATCAGACTTTTTGTGGACGGGTCTTTGTGTTCTTTTGGGCCAGCAGTGGTTCTGGCCTTAAACTCTCCTATGGAGGCCATTTTAGCTCAGTCATTAGTATTTATCTTTATTAAAGTTATTTATATTTGTTCAATGTCTTCAGTTTATATATATATTGATGTTCTGGTTCTGGCCACGGGGCGTTTGGGGTATAAATACGTGAGCTTAGAGAAGACCATTGATGCTGGTGGTGGTTCTGTGGTTTTCTACCAGTCTGTCAGTCAATCAGGCGTCTGTCCAGCAGTCCTGCAGGAGTCCTAGCAGGAGAGGCAGCAGGAGGCCTGCCCCTCAGCCCTTTTCTGCTGGCTTGTCTTGTTGCCTCTCTGGTCGGGAACAACAAGCTTTTCCATCGTGTCCTTTCCTCTGACACCCTCTGCATTCTGCTTCCCTAAATCAACATCTATCTGCTGTGTCACTTTTCAGTAAATCTGTAACAAACCTTCCTGGTTGCTTCTCTCTTTGTAGTCTCTGATCTGGAAATGGAAGGTGCTCTGACAGATCTGTGATCATTGCTCTGCATTTTGCTTTGTTCCTTCATGGACCAATCCCTGATCATAAACTGACCTCTAAGTCTCGCTTTGACTTTCTGTCCTCCCTTTGAGCCACATGCAAATAGTCTATCAAACGGGTTTCCCAGCGAGCATACGAACACCCAGGCATATCAGGATTTTGTGTCATAAGTAGAGACACTAAAGAAGGAACCCCATCCAAAACTGCCCCTCTAAATAATTCACCCAGATTGGAGCAATTTGTTTTAGGATCCACACCTGTGTGTTTGATCCATTTCTCTGCAGCTTGAGTTATGTAATCTTTAGGACGCTGCTGCAGGTCCCAGGCGAATTCAGGAAGCTCTACTGATGTGGATAATGAAAAGTGCTGTGTAATTGCAACTTCAAAGGAAGAAATTACTGAAGACAATAAAGTTTCATCAGGCATGTGGGACGATTAAGCTACATTTTCGATGACAGCTATTACAGACGCAGACACAGAAAGTCTTAAAATGGCTCTAAAATTACAGAGAGCCAGTTGTAAGCCTTTGGGTAAACTTTGTAATTCAACCAACCATGATCAACCACCAGCACTGATGCTGGGGAGTTTATTCACCAGAAGTTGCACATCCCCAAGTGAACAAGTACAAAATTCCTTTCGGATTATATCTACTTATTTATTTATTATAACTAGGGCTATCAAACAATGAAAACCTTTTAATCACATTTTAATCGCAAATTATATTTTATGTCTGAAAGTGTATACATTCATTAGGCATTTTAAAATGCTATTTTGCAATAGATAACGCTAGTAAGAATTACACTCTTACAGAAGGCATCTTCCCTTTTTTGTTTTTTCCCAATTTATAATGCCTCAAACAGATGTTTAATGTTCTCCCAAATTTTCAACAACTTTCCCGAACTTCTAACCTCTTTCTAACTTTTAGGCTACAGTTTAAAATAAAAATTTCCTCCAAAACTCACCAAGATGCAGCCGGCCGTGCGCTTCCCAATGCAACTCACCCAATCAGCTTGCAGCCAATACCTCAAATCGCTTTTCTGCATTGAAACTCCACCTGCACTTCAACAAACATCATTAATGCATCAACCTTTTTTCCAATGATTTCCAAATTACCCTTAGTTTTTTACCCATATTTTTACTTAACCAGACACACTGCTCCACAGCACTTCTCTTATCTTGGGGCCCACACACGTGGGGAAATTGACACACACACACACCTAAGCAGAGATACACACAGAGACACCCACACTTTGCAGATCCACATGCCCCACCAGTTTTTGTTTTAGCACACTCACACAGCATGGATCCCATTCACAACCGAGACATTCAAAATGTTGCACAAGACATTAATATTTAGACACAGCAAGCGCATCACGGAGGGTCCGGTCCTTTTCTGCAACCCTTCCTTTTTTAATACCTCCTTAGTCTAACTGTTGTGCTTCAGAATCCCATTCTGGAGCTAGGGAACAATCCAATTGTCCCCCTGGGCCCCCTTTTAAAATCTCTTATTCTTCTATAACAGCTTCCCCATTCAGGATCTTAACTGTTCTTACTCTCAACTTTTAGATGTTATGTATTCTCGGCAGTTCCTATCCCCTGCTTCTTTATGAGTGTCCTATTTCTCAAGAGGTAGCACAGTCCCCTCAGCCCTAATATCACCCGTTTGACAGTCTGGTTTCCGTGTGGCCAATCCCCGGACATGTTTTTTGCCTTTATGTTATATCTTTTTTATTTTGTTTTATTGTATTTTTCAACAGCCTTACCACTTACGGCTTCTTGGCTTTTATTTTCTTTAAATTTCTATCTTATTTTACGTTTTTCTGACATGGACATACACATAAATCCCATTCAATAATTTCTCGGTTTCAACATAAATTCCATTCAAACCTAGTTGTACTGTTCAGCCTCTGAGAGTTTCAGAAGAGAGTATCTTAAACCACAGCACCTCTTAATTTAGCCTACACATCTAACATTTTGCCAATGGAGAAAAAATCTCCTTACTTTTTTCGGTCGACCTGTGGTGCTGCAGAAAAGTCTTCTTTTCGTGTCCAAATTTCGTGTCCAGTTCCTCTGCTTACTGCCAAAATCCGGGTCACGGCACCATGTTAAAGATTGGGTTTACCAGCCTGCTGTTACATGTCTATTGAAAACCCATCTTATCCCGGTTCCAGATTTGGCCGCAAGTGAGAAAACATTAATCAAGAGGTAGAACTGTTTAATATGCGTATTTAATTCATAGAAATGAAATATGGAGACAGAGTTTACATTACCAATCAAGATGATTTCACCGCGTGGTCGAAGTCTGTCTGAAGTAAGTTTTACCAAGACATTTCTTTTTATCAACTTTATAACTCCTCCTGCTCGCTCAGGGGGAGGATGACTGACCCCTTCTCTTTCTGACCACTCCCCCCCCCCGTGGGCAATAAAACTCCATGTTTATCTTACGCTGGAGCAGGGAGAGGCAGACACCACTCTGCTTGACTAAGATATTTTCTTAACAATTTCCCTCTGTTTTGATCATAAATAGATCAAACCAAAAACTAGGCTAAACTAAGTCCATGTCTTGAAACCCTTAAACAAAGTGTAAATGGTAAGATGCAATATTGTAACCCACTATCCCCTCTGTTGGCGACTTATGAAATCAAATTAAGTTCAAATTTACCCCTTTAATGTAAAATAACCCAAGTATAAGCTAATAAGCTACTAAACCTATCTAGATCCCAAACCTACTAGAATTAAGAAACGTAAGCACCTTTATCAGAGAGGTGCAAGGCTAAGGGAACTTTGCAACTAACAGAAACTGTTATATCATCTAAATACGACTTTAAGAGTCCTAACCTAGATTAACAAGATGTCTTTTTAGAAATTAATATAACCTGTGAAAGCACTACACTCAGATCAAACAGAATAAAAACCAGATTATCATGCAATGCAAAACCAAGATTCTAACAGTACTAGCATTCAACATCTAAGGAATATGTAACTCATATGGGAAATACAGTGATTACAAAATGCTTGACTAAGATATTTTTGTAATGTTTGGTGTAGAGATGAACCCAGAGTTCAACCAGACGCTGTCGTAATCCTTTTGTGGAGTTTATTGAAGGAATGGTGAGGGAAAAACAGGCAAACAAACTGGATCCAGGCTGATATTCAGACATCACACGGCAAGGCAGACTCAAAAACCAAAGAACAGGTCAGGCTAAACAAAACACAGGAGGGCTCTTACCAGCAAACGAGAGAGGTGATTGTGAAGTCCCGGCAACAAACAGAAAACTAAGAGGGGTTTAAATAGGCGGGCAGACACAATAGCAGGGAGGGACTAACTAACCAAAACCAGGTGGAAATAATTGAGGGAGCAAACAGGACAAATCTAAGAATAAAAATAAACCTAAGCAGAACAAACTAAAGACAGAAGAACAGGCTAAGACTAAAAGTGATAACACGGTAAACCAAAACATAACACCAACAAAACAAGGATCCAGACAAAAATCAAAACAGCAAAATAATCAAAGACAGGAGAAAAACAAAAACATAAACCAGAACTATAATCGGAATATTACAGAGCCCCCCCCCCCCCCTCAAGGGCGGATTCCAGACGCCTTCCAACGTATACGAACAGAACAAAAAAGAAAAAAATAAATCAGCCTGGGCGGGAGGAGGGGGTTCTTGGAAGGAGGGCCAGGGTCTGATACAGAACATATTTAATAAAGTCCAAAACGAAAGTCCAAACAAAAAACAACCCAGACAGGGCGGACTAAAACCAACAGACATGTTCCAAACAAAAAGTCAAAAGTCAAAAGACAAAAGTCTGGTGGACGTCCCGGAAGACGACCCCGGCGTGACAGACGTTCCGGCGGGCGTCCAAGAGGACGACCCCGGCGTGACAGACGTTCGGGCAGGCGTCCAGGAGGACGGCCCCGGCATGACAGGTTCTCCGGCGGACATCCCCGGCGTGACAGGTTCTCCGGCGGACATCCCCGGCGTGACAGGTTCTCCGGCGGACGGCCCCGGCGTGACAGGTTCTCCGGCGGACGTCCAGGAGGCCGTCTGCGGATCAGGGCGACAGGAGACCGTCGGTGGAGCAGGAACCTCGGAGGCCGGCGGCGGGGCCTGGAGAGGGAGAAAACAGAGCCTGCCGCCGGATTACAGGCTAAGGGCGGCGGCGCCCGGTTACTGGCTACAGGTGCGGGAGCCTGGCTACAGGTGCGGGAGCCTGGCTACAGGCGACTGACGCGGGAGCCTGGCTACAGGCGACTGGTGCGGGAGCCTGGCTACAGGCGACGGAGGAAAGAGCCTGGCTACAGGCGACTAAAGAATGAGCCTGGCTACAGGCGACTAAAGAATGAGCCTGGCTACAGGCGACTAAAGAATGAGCCTGGCTACAGGCGACTAAAGAAGGAGCCTGGCTACAGTCGACTAAAGAAGGAGCCTGGCTACAGGCGACTAAAGAAGGAGCCTGGCTACAGGCGACTACAGCAGGAGCCTGGCTACAGGCGACTACAGAAGGAGCCTGGCTACAGGGGGCTGAAGGGAGAGCCTGGCTACAGGCGACTGAAGGGGAAACCTGGCTACAGGCGACTGAAGGGGAAACCTGGCTACAGGCGGCTGAAGGGGAAACCTGGCTACAGGCGACTGAAGGGGAAACCTGGCAACAGGCTGCTAAGGTGGGAGCCTGGCTACAGGCTGCTAAGGTGGGGGCCTGGCTACAGGCATCAGGAGGCCCCGGGCTACAGGCATCAGGAGGCCCCGGGCTACAGGCATCAGGAGGCCCCGGGCTACAGGCATCAGGAGGCCCCGGGCTACAGGCTTCAGGAGGCCCCGGGCTACAGGCTTCAGGAGGCCCCGGGCTACAGGCTTCAGGAGGCCCCGGGCTACAGGCTTCAGGAGGCCCCGGGCTACAGGCTTCAGGAGGCCCTGGGCCACAGGCGTCAGGAAGCAACGTCAGACCCTTCGCAACCAGCAGTCTTAGGACCAGCTTCTGGAGGGTCTCAGAAAGTGTCATCCAATAAAGTCTTTCCCAAAGTTGGCTGTCCACGAGGGCAATAAGGGGTCTAGACTTGCACACAACTCCGAGAGGCTCAAAGTCTCCAGGAGACCGCAGTTGCTGCATCTTCTTCGGAGGCCCAGGGTGCCCGAAGAACGAAGGATCCCCCTGGGTTCCCGCCTCACTGGTCAGCGACGGACCCCTCTGGGTTCCCACGTCACCTGTCGGCGACGGACCCCCCTGGGTTCCCACGTCGCATGTCGGCGACGGACCCCTCTGGGTTCCCACGTCGCATGTCAGCAACGGACCCCTCTGGGTTCTCACGTCGCACGTCGGTGACGGACCCCTCTGGGTTCCCACGTCACGTGTTGGTGGAGGCAGGACCTCCTGACCCCTCTCACCGGACTTGGGCGGAGGCGGGTCCTCCCGGACCCCCTCTCGTGACTTGGGCGGAGGCGGGTCCTCCCGGACCCCCTCGTTGGGCGTCGGCCAGACCCTCGGGGACAGACTCAGGAGCCGAGGCGTCGGCCAGACCCTCGGGGACAGACTCAGGAGCCGAGGCATCGGCCAGACCCTCGGGGACAGACTCAGGAGCCGAGGCGTCGGCCAGACCCTCGGGGACAGACTTAGGACGGCTGTAGAAAGCCTTGAGTGCTGACCTGTAATGCCCCTCCACCTCTTTTAATTTCCTCTCCAACTCCTCTGAGTACTGGAGAAAAAGAGCCTCCCTAAGACGCCTGATTATGGGGGCAAAAGTTCTGATTTTATTCTCCAGTGTTGAATACTCAGAGTCACGGTCACCAGCGGGGGGAGCTGTGGGCCTCTTGGCTCTGGGAGGCGAGGAAACCCCGTCCGCTAGACCGGAAGTGGAACGAGGCTGGGAATCGCCAGTCGGGTGAGGCCGGACTGGCTTATCAGGCGGCTGCCTGCCTATAGTGGACGGATGACTAGCGGGCGAGCGCTTCTTTCTTCGGCGGCGAGCCGGCGGACCTTGCTGGAGGGTAGATGCTTCCTGACCAGATGCGACCGCTGTAGCAGATGGCGGTCTCGGCGGCTCCTCGTAAGAAGAGGGAAGCTGCATCGGTTCTGGAAAAAGGTCCGGACGGATCTCCCGCACCACATCTGCGTGAACCTCAAGAAAAAAATCTAAGTCTGGACGGGCACGCTCCGAGGAGGACAGACGGGAGGCTTGAGGTGAGTGAGCAGCGAGCACCGGCTTGCTAGCAGGATTATCGGGCTCGCGCAGGTGCGGGAGCCTGGCTACAGGCGACGGAGGAAAGAGCCTGGCTACAGGCGACGGAGGAAAGAGCCTGGCTACAGGCGACTAAAGAATGAGCCTGGCTACAGGCGACTAAAGAATGAGCCTGGCTACAGGCGACTAAAGAAGGAGCCTGGCTACAGTCGACTAAAGAAGGAGCCTGGCTACAGGCGACTAAAGAAGGAGCCTGGCTACAGGCGACTACAGCAGGAGCCTGGCTACAGGCGACTACAGGAGCCTGGCTACAGGGGGCTGAAGGGAGAGCCTGGCTACAGGCGACTGAAGGGGAAACCTGGCTACAGGCGACTGAAGGGGAAACCTGGCTACAGGCGGCTGAAGGGGAAACCTGGCTACAGGCGACTGAAGGGGAAACCTGGCTACAGGCTGCTAAGGTGGGAGCCTGGCTACAGGCTGCTAAGGTGGGGGCCTGGCTACAGGCATCAGGAGGCCCCGGGCTACAGGCATCAGGAGGCCCCGGGCTACAGGCATCAGGAGGCCCCAGGCTACAGGCTTCAGGAGGCCCCGGGCTACAGGCTTCAGGAGGCCCCGGGCTACAGGCTTCAGGAGGCCCCGGGCTACAGGCTTCAGGAGGCCCCGGGCTACAGGCTTCAGGAGGCCCTGGGCCACAGGCGTCAGGAAGCAACGTCAGACCCTTCGCAACCAGCAGTCTTAGGACCAGCTTCTGGAGGGTCTCAGAAAGTGTCATCCAATAAAGTCTTTCCCAAAGTTGGCTGTCCACGAGGGCAATAAGGGGTCTAGACTTGCACACAACTCCGAGAGGCTCAAAGTCTCCAGGAGACCGCAGTTGCTGCATCTTCTTCGGAGGCCCAGGGTGCCCGAAGAACGAAGGATCCCCCTGGGTTCCCGCCTCACTGGTCAGCGACGGACCCCTCTGGGTTCCCACGTCACCTGTCGGCGACGGACCCCCCTGGGTTCCCACGTCGCATGTCGGCGACGGACCCCTCTGGGTTCCCACGTCGCATGTCAGCAACGGACCCCTCTGGGTTCTCACGTCGCACGTCGGTGACGGACCCCTCTGGGTTCCCACGTCACGTGTTGGTGGAGGCAGGACCTCCTGACCCCTCTCACCGGACTTGGGCGGAGGCGGGTCCTCCCGGACCCCCTCTCGTGACTTGGGCGGAGGCGGGTCCTCCCGGACCCCCTCGTTGGGCGTCGGCCAGACCCTCGGGGACAGACTCAGGAGCCGAGGCGTCGGCCAGACCCTCGGGGACAGACTCAGGAGCCGAGGCATCGGCCAGACCCTCGGGGACAGACTCAGGAGCCGAGGCGTCGGCCAGACCCTCGGGGACAGACTTAGGACGGCTGTAGAAAGCCTTGAGTGCTGACCTGTAATGCCCCTCCACCTCTTTTAATTTTCTCTCCAACTCCTCTGAGTACTGGAGAAAAAGAGCCTCCCTAAGACGCCTGATTATGGGGGCAAAAGTATGGGAGTTAGGGTCATTTTGACCTTTTTTCCCTGGCTCTCGCCGATGGGAGCAGGAGGAAACCATCTGGAGTCGTTATTTACTAGGACTGTTCCAAGATATGTCAAGTAGTGGAACTAATCGCTCTGTTGTTGTACTTTTCGTGATAAACACACACACACCAATGGAGACACACAGACACTTGTGTTTAACGCACACACATTATGTTCCTTTAAAATGACGACCATTGTATTTGAATGTCAGAATTCGCTCCGGAAACCCGTTTGTACGTTTCTAGGCATAATAAAGACGAATTCTCGTTGTTAAGACAAAGGAACGCCATTTTCTCTGAGTCTTTCTTTCTTTTTATAAGGTTAATAGTTAAGTAATTCTCCCACAAAAGTTCTGATTTTATTCTCCAGTGTTGAATACTCAGAGTCACGGTCACCAGCGGGGGGAGCTGTGGGCCTCTTGGCTCTGGGAGGCGAGGAAACCCCGTCCGCTAGACCGGAAGTGGAACGAGGCTGGGAATCGCCAGTCGGGTGAGGCCGGACTGGCTTATCAGGCGGCTGCCTGCCTATAGTGCACGGATGACTAGCGGGCGAGCGCTTCTTTCTTCGGCGGCGAGCCGGCGGACCTTGCTGGAGGGTAGATGCTTCCTGACCAGATGCGACCGCTGTAGCAGATGGCGGTCTCGGCGGCTCCTCGTAAGAAGAGGGAAGCTGCATCGGTTCTGGAAAAAGGTCCGGACGGATCTCCCGCACCACATCTGCGTGAACCTCAAGAAAAAAATCTAAGTCTGGACGGGCACGCTCCGAGGAGGACAGACGGGAGGCTTGAGGTGAGTGAGCAGCGAGCACCGGCTTGCTAGCAGGATTATCGGGCTCGCGCAGCATAGCAGCTCCTGATCGGAGTAAGCGTCTTGGCGACAGGTTCACCATGTTGTGGCCGGGACTTACTGTAATGTTTGGTGTAGAGATGAACCCAGTGTTCAACCAGACGCTGTCGTAATCCTTTTGTGGAGTTTATTGAAGGAATGGTGAGGGAAAAACAGGCAAACAAACTGGATCCAGGCTGATGAATATTCAGACATCACACGGCAAGGCAGACTCAAAAACCAAAGAACAGGTCAGGCTAAACAAAACACAGGAGGGCTCTTACCAGCAAACGAGAGAGGTGATTGTGAAGTCCCGGCAGGGACTTCACAATCACCTTTCTTCACAATCACCTTTCACAATCACCTTTCTGGAGCAGCTGATCTGCTCCAGGAATCAGATCAGCATTTCCAGATGCTGGAGGAGATTATTTTGACTCCATTGATGCTAAAAGAGGCAGAAGTCTAGTCAACAGGTATGGAGGATATTTACAGACCGACCAGCCGTGCTGCTCATTTAGAGGCTTTTACTCTTGATGCTGATTCCTGGATTAATGCGATCAGAAGATTCATCTGTAGACGTGGTCCAGTCTCCTCCATCAGGTCAGATTATGGCACCAATTTATGGAGCTAACAGAGAACTGAAAGAAAGTCTGGCTGCTTTGAACCAGGACAAAATCCACCAAACTTTGGTCCAGGATGGCATAAAGTGGCATTTTAATCCACCTGCAGCCTGACATCAAGGTGGCATCTGGGAGCTCCTGATTGGCTCAGTCAGAAGTGAACTCACCTGAGTTTAAAACAGCAGGTTGTGGATGAGGAAGCATTGCTGACTGTTTCTGTGAGGCTGCAGCCATCTTAAATGATCCATTACTCAGGTCTCTGATGATCCAGAAGATCCAGATCTCCTTACACCAGATCACCTCCTGATATTAAAGGTGAACCCGTTACGCCACCTGGACTGTTAGAAAAGCAAGACCTGAACCTGAGGAGGAGATGGAGACACGTTTCAGGATGTGGCTGAATTGTTGTGGATCTCTGAGTTTTTACCCTTGATGCAGGAAAGACAAAGATGGAGGAGAGAGAACAGAAACATCTCTCCTGGGGAGAAACCTTAAAGAGCTTAAAAGAACAGTCATGTTTACTTAGAGCTGTATTTGGATTTGGAATTATTTGCTGCATCAACCAGTACCCCCATGATGCATCTGGTGATTATTTTAGTTATGTTTAGTTTGATTTATGAGGTTTGTCTCTACAGGCTTTGTATACAGGCCAATGTTTTTGACTTTGTTTCTGGCCTGTTCTTGAATTTCTTTAGATCATATTTACTATTACTGTTTGATATTACTGTGAACTCATCTATCATAATTTTACTGGAACTGATGGCTAGTATGAAGCATTTGTCTCAGAACCACTAACATAAAATCAAAAGAAAAATGGGTCAAAAAACTAAGAGGAACAGTGTCTCAGCTCTGGGAGGAGAATGGATTGGTCCCTTGATAAAACAGACAAACTTTGACTCACATTTTAATTAATCTTTTTCTCTGCTTTTATGCACCAGCCTGGTAAGTGCAAAGCACTGCTTGTAGCAATTAAAAGGCAACACATTAAGTATGTATGTATAGTTTTCTGCAACTTTTTCCAACTTTTTTAGGATGTTTAATATTGAGAGAATTTCTGTAAATAATATAAAATGCATTTGTACTACATTCTGTACATTTCTTGTGTTTTTATTGAGGTTATAATTCAGGTATCATTCTTCTACATTTCAGCAAACATTTAAGTTTTCATTCTTCATCAACTCCAATCTCTCCCTGAGTCTCATAATTTCAGAAAAATTAAATATTTCTGGTAAATTACATTTTTTAAATGGAGCCTCATCTCAGGCCTCAGGGCTTTATTATCAGACGTAGCATCACCTCCTCTAACACTGAATCATGACACCTTCAGCATATTTTCCTCCAATATCTGTCAAAGACGTGTCACTCAGACAGAAAAACTCTCCCTGTCCATTTTTACTGCATTAGTTCACCTTCTAAGGTTGGTCTGATGGAGCTGCTTTGACTCAGAGTCACTGATCTGGAAACTTCTCCAGAGTTTTTCAGCATCACAGACTCTGGTGACAGAGATGGTGAGAAATAAACCGGCTTAAAAGCCTCCAGCTGAGCCTGAAGCTGAAAACACCGAACATGTTTCATCCTGCAGCTCAGTGAGGTTTCTGTGTTTGAACAGATCCAGCAGGAGGTCCAGAACCAGGAGGAACCAAAGTTCTGCTGGAGACCAGAAACCCAGACAGGAAACGGTACCTTGTTGTCGAGTGTGGAGGTAAATGTTAAACACGGTTATTTAAATGTTTATTGACAGACGAGCTTTAAAATCTTTGTTCACACTAAGAATCCAGATAAATGAGGATTGATGTAAACTTTTAGATTAATGTTTGCTGGATGTGAGTTTGAATGTGAAATAAGTTGTTTTCTGAGATTTCTCCTTTATTCTGTTTTATTCTCTTCCTGTTTGTCAAAAGATCTAATTATTAACATCACTGTTCATGAAGTCCTGGAAGGAGGAGCCTTGAAGATGCTGAACAATGACTATAGACGTTATCTGGGAGGACGAACTGTGGACAGAATATTCAAGGAGTTCCTCGGAAAGATTTTCTCTCATGGAGTATGGATACAATATGAACAAAACTTTCCCAGTGAGGTTCAGAAAATTATGTTTGAATTTATCCGTCTCAAACATTTAGATGAAGATGTTCAGATCAGCTGCCCAGATACTCTGAGAGAACGAGCTCAGAGAAAGAAAGACATTGAAACGTTCTTTGCTTCAGTGGAAGGAGCTTCCTGGGAGGATGGAGTCATCAAAATCACTAGAGACAAACTGAGGTCTTTCTTTGATGACAGTCTGCAGGGAATCACTGAGGGTATCAGAGATGTATTAAATAGAAACTCCAACATTGGGTTTATTGTGTTAGTGGGAGGCCTTGCTGAGAGCCAGATGCTCCGTCAGTTCATCACTGATCAGTTTGGACATCAGTATAAAGTCCTGTGTCCTCTTAGACCCCAGGAAGCGGTCCTGAAAGGAGCCGTAGAGTTGGGGAGAAACCCAGAGTTGGTCCAGTTTGACTGAATTGTTTTTACTGAGAATCATTTTCTGTTTATGTTGCTGTGATTTATTTCCATAAACAGTTTTTAGGAAAGGAAATGATGTTAAAATGTGTCAACATGTAGTTTTAATCCCTGATTTTTGGTTCTACAGAAGAAAATATTTATCTTTATGGAGGACATCGCTGATGGAAGAATGATGTACTGTGGTCTATAATTCAGAGCTAATTCTGTGGTAAATCAGTGGAT
Source organism: Fundulus heteroclitus (assembly GCF_011125445.2). Lineage (NCBI taxonomy): Eukaryota > Metazoa > Chordata > Actinopteri > Cyprinodontiformes > Fundulidae > Fundulus > Fundulus heteroclitus. The sequence goes on from NC_046367.1 coordinate 42,788,365, forward strand.
TCTAGTATAAATACCTGATGATGAGAATAAATAACTTTATTAACAGAGATGCTGGTCCATTTATTAAAAATATAAACCCAGTTCCAATGAAATTGGGACGTTGTTTAAAACGTTAATAGAAATAAAATATGATTTGCAATTCCTGTTCAGCTTATGTTGAATATGCTACAAAAAAAAAGATATTTAATGTTCAAACTGATAAACTATTTTTTTTTAGCTAATATTTTTCCTCTGAGCCCTGCAACACGTTCCTAAAAGCTGAACAGGTTCTGTTTACCACTGTGTTGCTTCACTTTTCCTTTTAACAGCCAATAAGCTTCTGGGAGCTGAGGACACTGATTGTTGAAGCTTTTAGGAGGAAATCTTTCCCATTCCTGCTTGATGGACAACTTCAGTGTCTCAACAGTCGGGGGTCTCTGTTGTTGTATTTTGTGCTTCATGATGAGCCACACATTGTCAACAGGAGACGGGTCTGGACTGCAGAACCGTCTAGAACCTGGACTCTTTCTCTACGAAGCCACGCTGTTGTAACAGGAGCAGACTGTGGATCAACGTTGTCTGGCTGAAATAAGCAGGACGTCCCTGAAAAAGACGTTGCTTGGATGGCAGCAGATGTTGCTCCAGAACCTGGATGTAGCGTTCAGCAGTAATGGAGCCTTCACAGATGTGCCAGAGCAGCAATTAAACAGTCGTGCATAAAGCTGCACGCTGGATGCATTGGTGCTGTTGGAAGACCGTGAAGATGGAGAATTAGAGGAAACGAGGTTTCAGGGATCAGATATTTCCTGGATGATGATGATGATGAGGATGATGATGATGATGGCTAAGATGCTGCATCCAGTCAGTCTGGATTTTATCCATCTTATCAACTTCTACAGATGTTCAGTTCTGCTGAATCCAGTTCAGATCTACAAGAATCTGTTTCTGTTCTAATTAGCTGATAAAATATTTTAAATGGTCATAAATTTGGTAGATTTTAAACTTATATAAAAAACAAATATCTATGGAATAAAATAATAACACTCTTTCTTTAAAAAAAAAAATCTAGTTTCCATAAGATCATAAAAAAAACATTTTTATTCTCAGGAGTAAAAATTATTTTTCAGCCCAACTATGTTGTTCTTTAAACCACAAAAGAAGAAAACTTCTGTTCAGTTTTTTATTTATTCTTATTCAGACTGATAATCTCATGGAGGCTTTTAGACTCATTGACCAGTTTGGTTCTTTATTTTGAGGTTGGAGGAACTTCTGCTGCACGAGTTCCTTCAGTTTTCTCAAATCAGGAGAAGAAGCCACTGTTTTAAGGAACTTAAGTCTCTGATGGAGTTTTCTAACTTACAGTTTCCACTGAAACCTCATTAGAGAAGAAGTTTTAAAGATATAATCAGGGAGACAGGAGACAAAGAAAGTAAAATCCTGACATTCCTTCAGTCATTGATGCTGTAGCTCAAGAACTGGACCCCCCAGAACCACACTGATGATCTCTGCTTCTGTTCCTGTGACAGCAGTTTAACCCCCTTAGATAAAACGAGTCACATGACCTCTTTATGGATCCAATAAACAGACAAACTGAAGTTTAACATGAAAATATCTCTTTAATATCTGAGCCCAATGGAAAATAAAAGGACTTCAACACATTAATTTAACATCTGAGTCCAATAAAAGAAACAAACCCGACTGTAACGACTCTAAAAAGGAAAAAACCCAAACAAAACATTTAACCCCATATTCCTAAAAATGCTGATTTTATTTCAGCTGATGATAAAAACTAAAGCCATGATGGAGCCCAGAAGCAACCGGTCCATCTAGAACCTCTTCAGTCGTCCACGATGCTCAGCAGCCCGCTCAGCTTCAGCCTGCAGGCCAGCTCCTCCTCTCTGCTCGCCAGGATCTGACGCTCCAGGTCCTGCAGCCTCCGAGCCAGCGGTACCGGAGGCGCTTTGGACCAGGTAGGCCCGTCCACACGCTGATCCAGCTCAGGCCTCTGGGAGGACAAGAAGACCAGAACTAACAGAATAAGCCCAGAAGAAGAAGAAATGAAGGTAAGAAAGGAGTGGTGAGGAGGAGAGGAGACCTGCGTGGCTGCAGCAGCGTCTTGGGTCCGGCCTGAAGGAGCAACCTTCATGGTGGTCGGTGAGGACAGCAGGGTGGAGGACGGCATGAAGAGCGGAGTGGACAGATGGTCCAACGGGTCGCCGTCCAGCCAGCGCCTCAGCTGCTCCAAGCTCCTGCACAGACGGAGCGTTAACGTGGTACCAGAACCTTGGAGAACCGTTCTGGAAACTTTATCACAGCTGCAGGACAGAAACTCAAACCTCTAAACGGGTTTTTATCTCAGATTCCTGCCTGTCCCCTTCACCTGATCCAGATGCAGCTCTGAGAAGTCAGAACCATCTTGGTTCTGGTTTAGGATACAAGTCCACTTCTTTGAGAATCTGATCAAATAAAAGCCCCAGGAGGAGGTTTATGAGACCCAACGGACCTCTGTACTGAACAGCTTCATGCAGAGATCGCTCCGACCTCCGTCTGCCACAGAGAAGATCCAAACTCTTCTAACCCAACAGAACCTCCCTGGAAGGTTCTGCTGTTCAGATAATCTTCATTTTCTCTCTGAGGATTTGTTTAAAGACAGAAAACGGTGGAAAGCTCGACTTCCAGCTGCAGGAGAAACCAGAGCGTCTTCAGATCCATCAGACCCACAGGTCATCTGGTGGTTCTGATCCGGCTCAGACCCACATGTCATCTGGTGGTTCTGATCCGGCTCAGACCCACAGGTCATCTTGTGGGGGTGCTGTGGGAGTCCGGGGCGTTTCTACAGGTTATATTTGTACGATGACTGTAAAACGAAGGTCTTTCTGTGAACTCCTGACTGAGATCTTTCATCTCTGGAGGATTTTCTCCTCATTTCCATTAAAACAGAAAAACATCAGAAGTGAAACCTGCAGAAAGATCTGAGGTCCGTTTGCAGAGGAACTGACACTCACTGCTAAAAGGAACTAAAAGTCGTTAAAACGTTCTTGAAATTAGTTTATTTGTCCTTGATTTCAGCAGCTAAATAGGATTATCTGCATATTGAATGAGTATTTTGACATTTAAAATTAGATAATTAGATAAACTGCACCTGAAATAAGACGATGAAGATGAGTTGTTCCTCTTTTAGGAACAAAAATCTTATTCCACTGGCAGATCATTTAAACTTGCTGCTCAAATCAAGGACAAATTCCCTCATTTCCAGAAAACTTTCCTCTTAGTTCCCTTTCTGCAGTGCAGTCAGCAGATTTTACTGATCTCTACCTCTTGCTCTCAGCCTGTTCTTCCTCCAAGCTCTGCAGGACCTTGTGGGCCAGCAGCTCCTCTGCTGAGGGGCTGTGAGTGACGTCCAGACGGGGCCTCGGGGGCCTCCACCGAGCTCTGGAACAACCTCTGTCTGGGAGACGGAGCAGGAGGCGGCGCGCAGGGAGCCTGAGTCACTCTGAGGGGAAACAGGGAGGAAATAAAGAGTCTGGGTTCTTTAATCAAGTCAATATTTACACTTTAAATGCAGAAGAAGAGAATAATTAAAGTCTGGAGGAAAGTCATTTCTCTGTTTCATCATCAGCAGGGGGTCCAAACTTTATGAAGCACTCGAGAACCCAGAACATTTTATTGTTCCTACCTGATCAACTACAAACTAAACTTGGAAAATTTTCATAAAAAAATAAAAGCAGTCAGATTTCTGCAGGAAAGAGATGCAGAAATCATCCAAACCTGAAATAAGATTTTGATTATCCTTTTGGGCTCGATAGAAACTGACAGAAATAAATATATTTATCTATTCTGAGCAGTGAGAACCAGATTTTGGTCACGTTTTCTATAAAAATGCATATTTAACAAACTTTAATAAATTAATTAAAATCTGATTTAATTAAGGAGAAAGCAGAACTCCAGGGTATCAGAGGATAAATACTTTGTGTTGCACCAACATTTACTGTTTTATGAAGGTTTAATTTGTCGGTGATAATTTTGCCTTAATTAAAACTAAAAAGTCCCCGGGGCCGCACTCTGGACCCCTGATCCTCAGCAGCAGATATTCTTTTATCTCCAAGCAGCAGCTTTGTGAAGGTTGTGGAGAACCAGCAGCTCTGGAGGCTTTGTTCCAGAAAGCGTGTTGCTGTGGAGCAGCAGAGGTCAAGACGACTGACGGCGGATCCTAACGCTCCTCTCTGCTTTATCTCCTCTTCTAAAGTCAACAAGGTGGAAAACTAGCATCTGTGAGGCTGTTTGGAGCAAAGAATGAGTCCTTCAGCCTCGCTTTGATCTCTTTTACAAACCCTGAAGCTGCTGGAAACATCTCTGGTATCAAAGAGGTGGATCTGAGCAGCTTCCTCACCCGTCCCTCTCCTGCTGCTGCTGCTTCTCTCTGTGGGTGTTTTCCACGGCCTGCGTCCACTCTTCAGGAGGTCTGAAACCCTCCAGAGAAGTTGTGGGGAAGTAAACCAGGATCTCGCCGTCCTCGGTCACTGCGTCTTTAAAAAGGAGGAAAACAGAGTTTATTTTAGGACACGTGAAGACCTGAAGGGACATTCATAAAATACATCCTGATTAAAGCTCCTGATTTATTTCTGTTCAGCTCAGCAGCTGGAAGGAGAGATGCAGAGAGGAAAAACCGAGGCATGGATGGTCAGATGCACGGCTGGCTGGACATATGTGGGTAAACGGGGTCAAAGGTCAAAAGCATAAAAATATATTCCTATAAAAATGGTCGACTCTGAAAGACCTTCAGGAGGTCTGAGGAGAGACTGATCCTCTTTAACAGACCTCAGGAAGGTTTGGCTGTCTAGAAGAAAAGCTTCAGGAGGTGAGAGGAGGTTCTGGACCGCATGTTTGGGTTTTTACCTCCACAGGCAGGAGGTCCGGGCGGCTGCCAGTCTTTCAGTTTGTGATCCATGAAGATCAGCACAACATCCTCCCAGGGAATCTGAACCCCCGGCTCTTCCAGGTCAGTGCTTCCATCAGCTGGGCTGGATCGGGGGGGGGGGGGGGGTCGGGGGTGTTGAGCCTGAAGTCGGACCCTTTCCAGAAGGTTCTCCAGCCGGGACATGAGGAGTGGCTGACTGTGACGTGAAGCTGGGATCTTAGCAGCGTAACCAAAGATGGAGGAGCAGAGATCCGGCCAGCAGTCTGAGAGCAAAGAGCAGCTAAATAAGCGCAGTCTTGATGTGACTCGCTGCATTTCTCCTCCTGGTTGGTCTCCTCCTCCTCCTGGGCGTGTCTGCCTGCTAAATGTAACCACTGTGAGACAATCAGGAAATAACCTTTTTATTTCTCTGATTAATAACAACGACCTGTCCAGGGTGTACCCCGCCTCTCACCCAGTGAACGCTGGGGATAGGCACCAGCAACCCCCGCGACCCCATGATTAAGCAGGTCAGAAAATTTATCGTTGGATTAATAACAGCTTTACTGAAGCCGATGCTCTGTTGTCGTTACTCTATGCATCTCTCTCTCTCTCTCTCTCTCTCAGACACAAATCAAATTAAACTTCTCTGTGTTTCTATTTAACAGCGTGAACTGTGAGTCAGACTCAGATTTAGAAGCTGGTACATGAAATAAACAAAGTGAGAACACACAGGTAGATTATCAGAGTTTAGGCCATGAATTTACCTAGAGCACAGGTGTCAAACTCAAGGCCCGCGGGCCGAATCCGGCCCCTCCAGGTAAGTTATCCGGCCCTCAAGAGCCAAAAAAGGCATATTGTGTCATAACTTAGAGGCATATATCCTTTTAAAGTGTATAAAGTGGCTAAAACTGTGCCTCCTGTAGGGAATGTTTTTTGGCTTTTTACTGTGTAGTAAGAGCATCCTACCACTAGATGTCAGTTTTCTCACAACACATTAAAAACAACCCAGAAATGTCTAGAAGGAAAAAAAGGGATACAGATTACTGAATTTAAAGTGTGGCTCACCCCAGTATGACCTTTTTTTGCAGATAAACTGTGTAAACTGGGCCTAAGGGTGCTACTTTTATGTTACTGTGTATTTTTTATACTTCTATGTAAACTGAAATGAAATTATGAAATGAAAAGTATCGTCTATGCACGTGCAACCGGCCCTTTTGATGACTTCATGATGCCAAAGTGGCCCCATATAGAAATTAGTTTGACACCCCTGACCTAGAGGGTCTCTGCTTCAGAGACATTTCAGGTTGTCTGTGCAGGTTTGACCGATCTCAGCGTCTCTGTCTCTGGCTCCAGGCTGAGCCACCGATGCACCTGAGAATTCTTAGAATGCTGTTGTAGAAGTTGTGTGTAACTTTATTACAATTTAATATAAATTCTGTTATAAGTTTATTTCCATGACCTTTGCTATTGTAACTGCAATTTTCTTTTTGTTATGTGTGCTCTGGTAATTTAAGCATGATTAAACATGCTGCCCTTAATATGGCTATAAAAACGTTAAATTCTTTTTTTTTTTTTTTTTAAGATTGGGAGTGCATCAACCCTGTTGGGACACAGAAGGGGGTGCGTGGCTAAAAACAGTTTTGGAAATGCTGGCTTAGAATGGCCCCTTGGATTTCAGCCAGTAAACAAGGGAATTTTTCATCAGTTAAAATGTGTCTAGGATCTACCTTAATGTTTTCATAATCCACTAGAAGTTAAAAAAAAAAACTCAATGAGCTAGACCAACTGAGCATTTTCCCTGTCTCATCATCTTATCCAAACTGAATCTATTTAGTGTGATGGTTTTTAAGTGTTTAGCCCACATGCAGATTCAGACGGAAGACAGGATCAATTTAAAGATGTTTAGGCAACGAAAAAGACACTACGTGTGGCTCGGGCGAGGTCTGAACGTCAAGACTGGAACGACTGCGGAAAGAAGGAGGAATAATGTTACGGGAGAGCGAACCAGGGGAAAATACCAGAAGCTGCGCCGCTTACCATTTAGTCGAGAAGACCTATTAGTCGAGAGTAAGTGACGAGGGAACTCTGTGACCGTAGCTCGTTGATGGTAACAGGTGGCTGAGTGACTGGAGGGCAGACAGATGGTAATGCTGGCGAGGGATCCGGAGCACACCACAGTAGACGGCAGATGGGAGGAGCAGATGGAAGAACCGGAGTGTTGTGGGTGAACCAGGTGAATCCAGGGAAGGGGGCTCATGCCTGGCTTGGTACCACCAAGGGAGTATGAGGGGAGATGCCAGAGCAAAATCTGAGAGGCGGGGATTCTGAGGAGCTGGTTCCTTGAGCACGACGTCAAAACAGGTGAGTAAAGAAGCCAGTGATGATGGCTCCTGACGAGCCGCAGGTGTGGGCCACGCCCCCAAGTCAAGTAGAACCACCTGTGGAGCAGAGTTAGAGCACGGAAAACATAGAGAACCCTGACATTCAGTAGACCCAGTTTATTCAAAATAACAAAAACATTTGTTTAAAAGTCGCTATGATGATATACCATATTCCTTTTTTTTAAAATAATTTTCCTTGTTGTCTTGGTTTGGTTATCTAACTTTCAAAGAGAGTTCCCTTCAGCAGGTTTTGAAACCGTCATCTAGACTGATTGGAGAGCTCCAACAATCAGTTTCATCTCTATACAGCAGGCAGGTACAGCAGATATAAACTTCTGCTTTAAATGAGGACTTTCCTCCCCTTTACAGTGAGGTTCAGCTTCTTTCCTCTGGAAAAAGATTGTTGCTCCCTTAATATAGGACCAGACATTGAAAACTCAATATTGAAACCCTGCTGTTATTGAAATAAACAAGATAAAATTATGGTACTCTATTTTGATTTTAATGGTTTGAACAGATCTCTTTGGTTTTATGGTTTTTACCCATTGGTTTTATGAAGATTGTATTTCTTGCATATTTATACTATTTTCGAACCTTGCTGCACTTCAGTGTAATACATTAATTTGATAAAGTCTGGAGCATTATAATATGTATCTGAAGGGTTGTCGTTGTGTGAAGATCTTTGTATGAATGTTTCAACCACTGCCAAACTAAATCAACCTGAGTGTCAATACAGTAACTCTGAACCTTGAACCTTTTTCAAGTGATTGTAAAATGAGCTTCTCTGCTTATCTAACCCGGAACAAGGGACTATTTTATTACTTACTTTGATAGGATAGTGGAACTGTTGTTAGATTTTGGTTTATTCTGGAAAACCGTTTCAATGAAGTATAAGAAAATCCCCTTGTAAGGGTTTTGTGTTTGGAACTATAGGAAGATGAAGCTCTTTGTTGTGGCTGTGATCCTTCTTCATGGTAAAATATTCTTTCTCTTTCAAAGCGTTTATCGTCTTTACTGAGCTCATCAGTGTTGTTGATTTATTCCTTCCCCCCTTCTTTACAGTCACTGCAGTAACTCCTGGGTACATTTACATAGATTGACTATTTTGATTTCTAAAAAAGAAACTATTGGGCCAGTCATGAAACACTTCAATGATACTCATTTTGCTTGAGAAGATGACTTATAATTTGTAAATACTGTATTTATAGTATGCCTTCCCTGAGTGGTTGGAAAAAAAATTTAAATAGCAAACAGACAGTTTTACACAACAAGTAGAAAAGGGACATTCAAATCTCTTTTGGATTAGTAAATTTACATGTAAGAATAAGAGCTCACATTTTGAGGCATACCAGACAAACAGAAATCTGAAATATTATCCTGTGAAAACAAGTATTATATAATTCTCTATGTAATAACAAAAAATAAAAAGTAAGTCTCTTAAAGACACTGATTTAATAAAGAATGATGTATTTATTCCAGTCAGTTTTCTGTCAGGATCCCCAGGGGTGTGATTATTTATGGCTCCCTGGGGATCCTGCAGTCTCATCCTGATTCTGATCATCCTTTGATCCTCATGTTTTGTTTAGTTCTGTCCTACCTACATTTATGTTATTCAGGTATTTCTTTCCTGTTTAGTTAGTAATGTTTAGTTATGTTAATAGTCCTGTTAGATCCTTATTTAATGCTTGCCTTCCTTTAGCTTAGTTTTTGTTCTGTTATTTATATTAGTGTATTCTATTTATGATAGATTTAGTTAGCTTATGGCCTCTATAATTTCTGTAGTTCTGTTCCTACTGAGTTTAGCTAAGATTCTTTCCTTGTCTGGCCCATTGCCTCATTTTCCATTTAGATTCTGTTCTCCCTCTGCTTATGCCAGGTCATTGTCCGTCCTTTCTGAAGCCGATTGTTTCACTCTGTTGATGTGTCCAATTATCCACCCATTGTTTCCCACTGTCTCTTCCCCTTTAGGTTCGGCTCTCTCTGTCTGACATGTTGTTAGTGTCATGATTTGTATTTTGGACCCCATGATTCAACGGAACACAGAGAGTAGTTTTAAAAGATTTATTGAAGGAATAGGTATAGCCAGCCTGGTGAGCTGCTGGAAAGGGCAGAGGAACCACAGAAAGGGAGAAGGACAGTCAGTGGAAGATGATGTACAGTGAGTGAGAACAATTAACCTTTGTTGAATCCAAAGTGTAGCGCTGCATCCAATAAGTGACTCCAGGAGGAACTTGAGATAAGATAACTTTATTGTCCATCATATTTCCTCAGATGGAGATTTGTCTCTGACATCTGGGAGCGGTTCATACATAAAAACACATAATTTAAAATGCATATCCAAAAGAACAGCATTTATTAAAAAAATATATATTTAACACACTTAGAACTGCTCCATAAAAGACAATATTAAAATAAATTAATAAATAAAATAAATTAAGTAAGACCCATAATATAATAAGCAGTACTTAAACAAAATATTCCTTATTCAAAAAAGGTCACAGCACAGAGAACAAAAGAGTTTTTATACCTGCTAGTCTTTGTTAACGGGGCTCTCAGTCTCCTGTTTGCATACCAGGAGACTATGTGGAAGCTATTTAAAATCAGTGACCTGCTCCACTTCCTGTCCTCTCATGACAGTAGGCTTAATAGAAAGTCTGGCAACTGCTGCTCCCAACCTTCCCCCCAGTCATAAGTCTCTGATTTTGCTGACATTAAGATCCAGAAATCTGTCATTGAACCAGGAGGAAAGCTGGTCAATGTGCCAAGCTTGAATTGGCAATTTTTTTTCCTGGAAGTTTCCCCAAGTCCCGTTTTGAACAACTGTTCATACACAAGATCGTCTTACCGCTAGTCAAAGGGATCGCATGAAAAAATTATTTATTTTTATTGAGGCCTTACTCTTATTTTCATAAACTTGCTTAAAAAAGAGCAGGCCTCGCACCCTGCCTGCAACGGCCCTGTACATAAACACTAAAAGTGTGTGTGCACAGCCAGCAAGAGGAAACTAACAAGGAACGAGGCATTACGTGAGTGTGTCAGAATGATTGGCATGTGGCACAACTAACCGATAAGGTGATACCCCCAGAACTTGAGGGACAGAGGGCAGTGAGAGCAGGACCAAAACTCCCACCAATGTGCTTCAGACGCTTTACAGTCCTGCAGCTCCTACAGAGATTTATTTTAACCTCCTTTTTATGAATCCATAAAATATTGATTACTGTCAGGATGGAAGGACAATTTTACCAAGTATAGCAGTGGACACAGAAACCGGAAGGTAGAAGAGGAATAAAAAAGAAAATTAAGAGAAATTGATGAGAAAAGTTGAAAGAAAAAGAGGAGAGAAAGGAAGAGCGCAATATAACATTGTCTGAGTCAGCTTCTACATCTGCAAAGAGGGATATAAAAAGAACAGCAACACCAGCCGATAAAGTATTACAGGTACAAACAACCAACACCTTGATACCATCACTAAAGAATATACAGTATTATTTAGTATAGGATGTATAAAGTGACAGCTAACATGAGAGTTCACTTGTGTATGTAAGGTTTTTCTATAAGAAAGATGCTCGGTAGTGGTTGTGAGGACACAAAGACCCACCACCCCCTACAGAGCGTCGGGGCAGACTTCAGGGAACCAGAACCCCAAGATGCCCAAAGGATCCCCAGAACAAATGTGCCCAAGAGGGACCAACACAGGGAAAGCTGCCTCCCCCATCTTTGAAGAGCAGATAGGAGCCTCAGGACACCCCCCCCCCCTCCCCCAAAATGCAGAAGCCCCCAGGAGCCATGGTGACGAGTCCATGGTCTTCACTGGTAGCCAGCTACACCAGAGCAGATCCAGCCCATGGGCCTCTGGTCTCTCGGCCCATGGCAAAGCAGCTGCTAGGAGCAAGCTGGCACCCGCCTGAGCACCCGGCCCCAGACACCAAGGACCACTAATGCTCCAGTGTGCCAGTGCACCAGACAACGGAGAGGAGCAGGACAGGGGGGATGGGCTCCACAGATAGTGGAGACCTGAGATGTCGCAGGAGAGGGGGCAGTCCTGTGCCCCCATATCATGACCCCCTCATGATTATAAAGAGGAAAAAAAGAGAAAGACAAGAGGCAAAAGAAAGAGATCATTTAGGGCTGAGAGGAAAAGTAAATGAGGGGACAGAGGAGAGGGAATAAAGACAGGGATTTTAAAATGGTAATGTCAGATATGAGACTAATTTATATTTTACTGAAATTTTAGATTTTTTCATAGATATCCAGATTAAGTTTTCTTAATTTATGTTTGGAGTCAGAGTTTTGATGTTTTGTAAGTTACTAGTAATCTCATGACTTAGATGTTTGGTTTGACACATATATAATTTATTTTAAAATCAGATTGTTTAGTTTTGATTGGTAAAACAAAACCTGATACAAAACTTTGTTCTTCCTCTTTGGGAAAAGCTCATATTTTATTATTAATTTGTTTTGTGAGGAAAGCAGTGGGTCACTACGGGGCAGAGTTCATCAAAATGTTGGATACATGGAGGTTAAGTGCAGTGAACGTTGAACAGGAAAGGCTAATGGTTTCCCATCTGATATCTGAATGATCTTGTGCAAAATCTGTTCGTGTGCGGTGTGCTGAGTTTGCCGTCTGACACAACACCACAAACTGTACGACCAAACCTGTTTCATCTAAGATTTCTTTTATCGTTAAGCGTAGTGTCTGTCAGGCTCTAACCATCGTCCCACTATTCTAAAAGCCCACTGTGTGAACATGCCTTGAGTCCAGTAATCCAGACTACAGTGATTAACGTGGTCCCATTAGGCCTTACCGAACAAGTAGTCCAAGAGCTTGCAGTGATAATCACTATGGTCATGAGAGAGGATATTCTCCTGATTACAGAGATCACCGTTGTGGACTCTCAGGTCTCATCATGCAAAGCAGCACCTTCACCAGAGGGAGAGACAAGCTCCGCCCAAGAGTCACAACAATCTACTACCATCCTACTCAGCAGTGACTCCCCTCAGCAAAAGGGAAAAACATAAAGCGATTTTGTGGCAGAACTCCAAGGTCCCCGCCCTCGGCTGCCACCCATCACAGAATGCACCCGACCCCTTTGGCCCCTCTGACAGGTGGTGAGCCCATTGGAAGGGGGACCCATGTCTCCTCTTCGGGCTGTGCCATGCCGGGCTCCATGGGTAAAAGCCCAGCCACCAGGCACTCGCTATCGTGCCCCACCTCCAGGCTTGGCTGCAGAGTGCGGCCCCGGTGACCCGCATTCCGTCCATTTGTTTTATTCATCATAAGGGATTTTTGGGCTGCTCTTTGTCTAGTCCCTCACCTAGGACCTGTCTGCCTTGGATGACCCTACTAGGGGCATGAAGCCCCTGACAGCATAGCTCCTAGGGTCATTGGGGCACTCAAACCCCTCCACCACGATAAGTTGGCAGCCCAGGGGAAGGGAATATAAGTACATGTATTACACAAATGTTTTTTAAACAAAATACTGGTTTATTTTATTATGTTTTCCAGATCCCTTATAGCCACAGCTGAGGCTGAAATTAAGACATTGTTTGAGAAATACAGACCTAGCCTATCACTTCTGAAAACCTTCAATTTTTGGTCGAGTGGCCTAGTAGAGCAAAGGTACTTAAAAACTTATTTAGCACTTTTCAACACCAATACAAAATGTTTTGTTATGATTGATTGTACAGAAATATTTATTCAGTGACCAACAAATTTAGACACTCATCAAACTGCAATACTCAAACTACAAAAGCCACAATACAATCAAGTTTTTAGTTGGCATAACAATAAGTTGTGTCACAAGTGTGGGGAGGCAGAATATCAGACAAGGAGTTAACAATACAGTCTGGATTTTTGAACAAACTTGAATATGGAGATTTAGTTTTAGCAGAGAGAGGTTTTTACAGATGTTTTGGAGGAATTTGAATTCTAAATTTAAGCTTAAACCACTTTTAAACCGGGATTTGTTTACTGTTGTGAACAGAAATTAAGTTCCTGTAAAATGATTAAACTTTTGAAAAAAAATAAGATAAAAAAGTTTTCCTATTTGGCCTTAACTTATTAAATCAGGTCTCCAGTCAAAAAGCCGAACATTGAAAAATGTGTATCCATGTGTATTAGTGAAGGATCATGTATCCACAATAAAATATACATTTCCGTTTATTACATCAACACATTTTGAATAGATTTTAATTCTATGCTAATAAGCAAGTTTGGCTTAAATAAGACATCTTGGAGATGTTTTTGCTGTGGTTTGTGTTTAAATTAATGAATGAGGGTTTCCAGGAGCTAAAAACAGGATCAGCGGTTGTTTTGTGATTTTTGATACCAGTTTTAACCATTAGAAGGGAGAGTTGAAAAAGCAATGGGCCGTTAAGACAGATTGTAGAGATGGCCAACAGATATGTATATGTAACCCGCTGCTGCATTTACTGATATATGTTAGAACTATTTTAACTATTTAAATACAAAAAAGCATTTGGTTTTTAATGAGAACCATTACATCAACCCTTTAGCAGTGTTGTATAAAGTACTGAAATCTCGGAGTCAAGTAAAAGTATAGGTACCTCTCCAAAATATGGCTTTGGTAAAAGTCCAAGTCACTGTCTGAAATGTTACTTGGGTAAAAGTCTTAAAGTATCTGAAATGTCTTGTACTTAAGTATGAAAATTACTGTAAAAATAGATGTACTCAAGTAATGTAATGAAAAGTATAAGTAAAAAGTAAAACAAAGCAAATGCAGTTTGAATGACATTTTTTAGATGTTGGTAAACTTTGAAAGTCAAATTCACTTGAAATAAACAGCCAAGTGCAGGAGAAATTTAGACCAAGTTTAGACAGAAAATACAACCTTTTTGTAAGCTTTAAGTTTTCCTTCTTTAAGTAAGGTCAGTGCTATACACTTTAAAATTGTACACAACCAAGTGCAGGCAATAGGGGTGTATACTAAGAACATGGTTAAGTAATAAAGTGATTACCACTTCCTGTTAACCTACAGGAAGTGGTAAACTTGCTAATAGATACACCTGCGGTTGCAGGTATCATTTAGTTAAGAAAATTAGGACTCTCTGCTATTAGATGCTTTACCTATACTACAAGGTTAATTTAACCTGCTTTACCACTGAACCAGCTTCTTATCCTGTTGGGGGTGATGAACAAGCCCAGGCAAGTCCCGACTTGTCGCAGTCAATCAGTAGGTGGGGTCAAAACACTTGCGTGCGTGAGTCTCTCTCTCTCTCTCTTTTTGTAACGAGTAACTAAACCAAATATTGAAAATGTATTGGAGTAAAAGTATGCAAAAGAGTTCAGAAATATAGTGAAGTAAAAGTAAAAGTTATCAAAAAGTACTCCAAAATATACTTAAGTACAGTCGTGAAGTATTTTTACTTCATTACTATACAACACTGCCCTTTAGCTTTTCTACAGTAAAAGTCTTAGAATTTCTGGAAACAGGCCAAATGTGTCAAGTTAACTCTTTTTAATAATCAGAGTTTAGCAGAGAGTCTCTGTAAAAATACCTCTAACTGATTATTAATAATTACCTGAACTTTTCTGTGGTGATGTGCAGAGACTGTACTTTCTACAGGAAAGTATCATGTAAAACATAGTTCATCCTCCTTATGAAAGGAGTTTTATTACTTCCTTAAAATAAAGATGAAATAATCTTTAAACATGCTTTCCTGTTTGATTGAACCTAAAAATCAACTTTGGGTAAACTTTGGTTTCAGTGTTAATCTGTAGAGTTGATTTAAGGTCAGGGTTTTGGCTCACAGTCCTAGTTTGGCAAAGTTAAGAAGGAAACATCAGTGTGTGGGTGTGCTGGACCTGCTGGACCGGTTTCTGGTGTTTTCGTTTTATTCTTCACATTTCCAGAGAACTCACTGTGAATCGAACCAGAAACTAAAGGGAGACCCGTTGTATTTATATCAGCCTCCTCTGTATTTATTATTTTCTGTTCCTCAGCCTCCCTGTTCTGTTTTCTCATTTAGCAATTCTTCATCCTTCTGATTAGACTCACCTGGTCTCCATGTCTCTCTTCATTCTCCTCAATATATAAGATCCTTGGTTTCCATTGTTCAGTGCTGTTTTTTTCTATTGTGCTCATCCCAGTTCAGTGTCCTGTTCTTTTTATATCATCATGGTGAGGTTAGGTTGTTTTAATTATTAATTAATATATATTAATATCATTTTAAATAACTTTCTCTACTTCATATCTTCTCACAAACCTCACTATAAGACATGTTCATCCTCTGTTCTGTTAATAGATTGGATATATGATTTCAGTTTTACATAAATTCACTCTGTAGTTGGACAATAAACTAACTCACACAGCTATTAAATGCATAATTATTAATTAGAAATACATTTTGCAGACTCTGCTTTTTTTGGGCTGTGCTCCCTGAGATCCCACTGTGGACTACAAGGGGACCAGTAAACCCAATGATTATAGGACATGCCACCCTTGTTCCTAAAGGACCAAAACAAATGTATTTGCAAATATCTACATCATTCACCCCATTTAGGAAGAAATGTATATCTGGATATCAGGAGCTGGAAGCATGATGCACATGAAGTAGGAATTTAGTTTTATTCAATTCAGATCAGTCTGTCTATGTCTAAGATTTTCACCAGTTGATCTCTCCATGATTTAATCTGTCCTACCTGTCCAGGCTTGGTTGGATCACATTCCTCCAGCTGCTCTGATCAAACCCGGAACAATGAAAACTGCTTTTACTTTGGGACGTTAGATTAATATCAGAGGGAAATGTTATTTAGCTTTCAGTTTGTCCAGAGAACTGGTTTCAGTCAGTTGTGAGGAAATCTTTTTGTAAGGATTTGATGATTGTAAATATAGGAAGATGGAGCTGTTTGCTGTGTTTGTGTTCCTACTCTATGGTAAGATCTTATTTTTCTCTTCAAGCTTAATTTTATTCAGGTGGTCTTTTTTCTCCCCCTTTGCTAAGGTTTCTAATGCAGCGATGTAAGCAGGTTTCTTGTAGCATTACATCCTTGCTAAAGCATAACAGTATAATAGGTAATTGTCATTCGATTTTGTCCAGACTGCTTGCTTATGTGCTGAAAGTTGTCATTTACAGTGAAAATAGAAAGATAAGATAAGATAAGATAAGATAAGATAAGATAAGATAAGATAAGATAAGATAGGCTTTATTGATCTCATATTGGAGAAATTCACTTGCCACATTGGCTCATTAGACAATAATCAGAAGAAGGTGCAAAAGTAGGAAAGGTGCATCAGTTATGTACAATGCTGCTGCTTTACTGGCTCATTGCATTTCTTTTTTCTTTCTGCTGTTTTTCACCTTCTTCTAAGCAGCTGAAGGCACGATTAAGACAGAAATTCAGTGTAATTTAGTTCAAATCATTCTCTCTATAATGCCCCTAGTTAATCATGATGTGTAACACTCCTGGGGGATGTGGGTGCTGTAACCATCATACTTTTTGTGTAAAACAAATGTCACCAACTTGGTGCTCGTGGGCACCAGGTAGCCCCCAAAGACCTCATGGGACCCTTTGCATTCTGAAAAATTTCCAAAATATTACATTTGATAGAATTTATATTTTGATTACATTTTTATAACAAAATCTCAAAGTTGCAACTACCTAAAATGGTCATGATGTGTTCCGAACTTTTCTTTAAGGTCCTGGAAACTTCTAAAAATCCCAGCCTCAAAAGGAGAATAATACGTGGTCAGGCCTCTTTTGCACCACATCTAAAATCTTGAGTCATTGCTGCCACGGATAAATTCGGAGTCATATACAGACTACTTGAAAATTGAGCTTATTCTTCTAATTTAAACTTTTTTTAGTATTTCACTCCAGATTTTATCTGAATGCTCTAATAAGAGACTAACATTACTTAATTGACCATCCAATAACAATGGGTCACTTATTAGCAGAGTAACCGCAGGTTTCCAATTATTCCAATTATGCCAATTATTCAGCCTGCTAAAGGATGTAGTTGTGAAGCTCTGCAATAATCATACAAGCATGGAAGTCCCAATCCTCCTCTGTCTTTGGAGAGCATTATGTTTAGTATTTTACCTTTGTATTTTTTTTTCATCTGTTAATATACTTAGTTATATCCCTTTTTAAGGGAACATCCTTTATTTTCTCCATTTTAGATAAATCAGTTGATAAATGTATACTCAAATATGTAATTTAACTATTGTCCCAATTAAACATATACATTTGTCTTAAATGTTGAGGAGGTCTGTATTTAAAACTAAGAACTTGAGTTTTTTTGTTCATTTAATTTGTAGCGCAAATATGACCCATGTTGTCTCAAAATTGAAAATAATACTGGTATAGATTGGGTGGAATTAGATAAATAAACTAAAATATCATCTGCAAAAAATGCCAGTTATTTATTATCTGCATTGGATATCAGTATTCCTGTGATCTTACTATTCTCTCGGATCCATTAAACAAGTGACTCTATGAAAAATTGTGAAGCGGAGTGGACTCAATGGACATCCCTGTCTTGTAGACCTTTCCAGTCAAAGAATATCAGAGAGGGCCCGATTAATTTTGATCCTAGCAATCGTTTTATTATATAGTCTTCAACATTTTAATAAAAATTTCATCAAATCCAAATTTGATACCATCTCACAGAGTCGAAAGCTTTTTCAGCCTCTAGACTCAGTAGTAAAGCCTGCATTTTGTTGTCATTTATATATTTCATAACTTGTAGTGATCATCTAATATTATCATGGGTTTGACTTGATCTAATTGAATTATTCTTGGTAGAACCTTTTCTTATCACTTGGCTATAATGTATGTAAATATTTTATAATCTAAGGTCAAGTTTTGAGTTTTCTTATTGATTGATAGTTGGAACACTCTGCCTTGTCTTTTCCCTCTTTGCGTATCAAAGAAATAACAGCCTCCCTCCATGAGGGAGGTGCCTCTGCATTGGTCAATTAGTTTTGTCATCCAGTGTATCAGTGGCAGATAATTATAATGTTTATATTGTAAATCTATTATTGTTAATTTAGTTGCAAGTGCGTGCTTAGCCAGTAGATTTCTAGTAAAGAACTTGCAAGACTGTAGCACCAGTGTTGCAAAATTTGCTTATAACTTTGGGCTTCTTTTTTCTAGATTCGTTTGTAAATTTCGTGAGTTGTGGGTTGCTTTTTTGTGCTTGTTTTTGAAAGTGAACTTGGTCATTTGGGCGTTAAAATAAGTGATGATAAACACGTTAGAGACCTGCTTGCATTGCTGCGCTACAGACACAGCAAAGCCGGAAATCTCCCTTCTCTTCTCCGTGTTCACACACTCCTACCTGTAGAAAAAATATACTAGACCTCTCATTATGGGCTGGAGTGCATCCTGCGTTGTTGCCATATTGGCTGGGTCTTTTCTACTCTAGGCTGATACAGTAGCTGATGGGAGTAGAGGCAGAGGGAGCAATTTTGCACATATTTTATGCAGTTTATGGTTGCAATAATCGGTAATAACTGCTGAAAGTAGATTACGCTGTTTTGAGCTAAGATTCTGAAGATGAGTTTTTATACGCTGATAATATTGCGACCTAACCCATAAACCATACTTTAATGCATATTAATTTGTTGTCTCTGTATTTTACAATCTAAGGCTGAATCATATTGTCAAATGAAATACCCTGGAGTTACAGTGTGAGCACTGGAAATTTTAAACATTTTTACAGGCTTTAAAAAAAAATCAGTATGAATGTGGATAAAAACAGCACGCAAAAAAAATATGAAGAAATTACTGTTGTCTCCAATGGTCTCAGTGTGGTGCAGACAGATTATGGAAAAATATGCTGTATGTGATGATAATCAGAAATAATACTAATAAAAGAAAAATTATAAAAATCTCTTTCCTTCAATTAATGGATGTAAAAAAAAGAAAGCACTTTAGCGCAACATAATCATACACCATGTAAATCAATTATTGTAGACCGTAAAATATCTATCTTCTCATTGGACTTGTCTGCTTCTGTTCTTGAAGTTTTTATGCTTAACCTTTTTCCCTGTCTTGAAGAAACAGCTGTTATTTTACTCTATCCCACCAGGTCTGGTTATCCCGTACATTCTTTCTCTCTTAAATGGAGCAGCCAGACACAAACAATATTTGTCTAAGTCTGACTTGTCTCCCTCTACTAATAGTGTTTTATTTCCAGCCTCTCAGGATTCTTTGACTGTAGAAGTGGAGGTTCAGGAGGCTGCAGCGTCTGTTGAGCTCCCCTGCCACTACAGCAAAGAATTAGAAGAGATTGTCACAGTGAAATGGAGCCGTTTGGATCTCGATCCCAACACTGTCCATCGACGGCGAGAAGGAGATGATCTGCATGAACAAAATCAGCTTTTCAGGGGACGAACATCAATTAGATCTGATGCTCTAGACTCTGGTGACTTCACCCTCACTTTGACAGAACCCCAACGCCCTGACAGTGGGAACTACACCTGCAGCATCATTGATGATGAAGGAGAAACAATGCTGTCGGATGTTCAGCTGTATGTTAAAGGTCAGCATTTTTGCTCAAAGGAGGCATAACCCAAAATAGTATCCTGGTTGATAGCATACTGATTGCGTGATTGGCTTAAAGTTGACATTTCACATGGATAGTGGAATATAAAATTCGATTGTAAATTGAATGTCACAAAGTTATGTAAGACTTCTACAGGTACCAAGGAACGATTCCACTGCCCGTACACACCCCCTCTCCTGAGATGTACATAGCTTGCCGAAGGCCAGATTTCCCAAACAACGACTGTTACCCCCTTCCTCGCTGTTCAGACAGCCAGCCTTCAGCCTGGCCAAACTTCTTCCAATTGGATGCCCAAAGTTAGGCAGGAAAAGTAAAGTGGTTTCCTTAATGTCTTTTCACTGTGTTTTAAAAATGAAGTATTTGAAAGAGGTGGAGACTTGTGAGGATAAGTTTAACCTCATTGGCTGATTTTTTTGACCATGGGTGTGGCCAGAAAAAAACATGAGCGAAGTTGCTCTTATGATTAATGGGATGTATTCAACATTAAAGAACACATGACTTCTTAAGAAGCTGAGCATAGTGATCTGCTAGTTGTTTGACAAATTGAACACAGTACAAACAGGTTTGAGTGCCCTGAGTAATAAGTTATGTGAAATTGCAAATACGATAAAAAGGAAATATGAAACAGCTTGGGATCCAGACGGGATCCTCCGTGTAAGCACATGAGCTCTAAAGGCTGATTACCAGAAAAAGATCTTAATGACGACATTAAGTCTTCTATAAAATAATTTCACAGAGTTGAGCAAATTTAATGTGTGCAACTGGCACACACTAACATTTTTGAAGTTCACAATTTTTTTTTATTTTGAGGCAACGAGTTTGCATACTTTGTTTTGAAGTAAAGTTAACTCAATGCATCTTACAGTGTAGGAACCACCAGCAGACCTGCAGTCTGAGAGTGAAGTGCTCTGATAGGAACATATGAGGCAATCAGATTTATGATTTATGATGGAGCTTGGTTATTAATGGCTTTATATGTGAAAAGAAAGATTTCGATTCTCAATGAAACAGTAAGCCAGTGAAGGGAAACTAAACTTTAAAAGTAGAAAATTGGAGTCATCCAGGTTTTGATATAATCAAAACTCCCCTGTAGTCTCAGTAATTAATTAGATTTGTCAGGATTTATGGTAAATATAGCTGAGTATTATCAGAACTTAATCACATGTATCTCACATATCTGTTTACCATCGGAACTATATCTATCTATCTATCTATCTATCTATCTATCTATCTATCTATCTATCTATCTATATTTATATATATATATATATATATATATATATATATATATATATATATATATATATATATATATATATATATATATATATATATATATATATCTCCATAAATCCTGATGAATTCAATCAATGTAGTACTTCAACTACAGGCATGTCTTGATGACATTAAAACTTGAATGACATTCTGACAAGACCGAAGTTGTATTCTTTGGACCAGAGTCCTCTAAAATAAACTTTTGAATAAACCAATCACTTATTCTGGATGGCATTAAATTGACCTCTCGTAATAAAGTAAAAAACTTTTGTGGAATTTTTGACCAAGGTATTATGCTAGTGGACATTCTGTGCTAATTTAAAAGTACTTATAAGCTCATAAGCAGACCGGACAGCACAAACATTAATATACCATCAATGTATAAAACCCTTATGGAAATGGAAAAAGTTTGTTCTAACCATAAAAACACACTCAAACCACATCAGCACAGCATGGTTTCAAAGAAGCTAGCGGGAACTATACATGTTAGCTCCAGGTGTATTTAATAATACAGTGAAAATACATTAAGTAAACCATTCTAAACTTTCCCTATTTATTTCTATGCCAAACGTCTCCCGTTGTCTCCTGTTTTGGCGACGGGTGTCTGGTTGCAATGATTTACTCCAAGGTAAAGCTGGTTATCTCAGCAGGGAGCAGGTGGTGTGGGAAGCCAGTTCTGGCTTGGCAAATTGTACACAGCTAATGGGAGGGTGTGTACTTGACCTGTGAAGGGGGTCGCAGCACAGGCTCTGCAGTCCTGTGGGATAGTGGCTTGGCTCCCAGGTCAACTTTCTCCTGTGCAGCTTAGACAGGCCACCACTGATTTCATTATGATGTTAATTTCAAAGAAAGCAGACATTACTCAGCTTGGTCGACCGTACAGATGCATGTCGTCTCTGAGTCCCATGCAGGCAGCATCGGTGGCTTGTCTCCGCAGTTTGGGCTCCTCTCTCCTCGACGGTCCACAGGCAAAGAGCAAGATAAATCTGTGGAAACTTGGCTTCATAGCAACGACATCCTGCTTGCCATTGAGCTGAATCCTCAGAACTTGCCTTACTCGTTGCAAATACTTTACCGTTGCTGCTTTCCTTGTGGCCCCTTAATGGTTGCCATGTGCTTGTCGTATTCCAAGGCACTCAGCTTAGTTTCATAGCTAAGGGGTGGGGGGGTGGGGGATGGGGGGTATGCGTTTCCGTGATGCCTGTAAAAGTCTCAAATTTATTTTCTTACAACTCAGTCTGATTTGTCCTCATGATTGCACAACCGTCCTGATATCAACTGTTTGGGCTGAAATTAACCGGACAATACCTAACAGACTGAGAGTTATTAATTAAACATTAAATAACAAAAAAGAATGCGGGATGGCACAACAAAATAAATGTTTAAATCTTCCACTATAATAAGCTTGTCAGTGTTAAATACTAAATCAGATAGAAGTCTGAGAACTAATCTAAAAACAGGGTAAGAACCTGGTGGATGATACAAAACAACAAACAGAAGAGGTTTTATTGCTTTGCATTTGGGATGAGGGAAATTAAGGGATAAAGGTCTAACATAATTGTAGTTAGTAATTGGCTTTGGACTAATTAATAGATCTGACTGAATGATGGCTGCTACTCCTCCTCCTTATCCTGTAGTTCTGGGAATGTGAACATTTTAATTAGGAGTTAACTAATTTGTACTAAAATCTCTTGCAGCCAGGTTTGTGAGACAAAATAAAACAATCTGATTATCAGGAATCGATTAAAAGTATTTAATGATAGAGATCTTATGTTCAATAAATCATATTTAATTGTTTACATTTTTGTTCAGCTGAAGTTGTGTTCAACTTTATGGGACTTTCATGATTTTCCTCATTTTTAGATCAGTTTTTAATCTTTTTGGTCTTGTACATTGGCAAGGCACTGTCTCAATGGTATTTATTTTTATATGTTCTTTTCTTTCTAGAATCTGGAGAAACATATTTGTAGTGAATCAACGCTATACATTTTTTAAAAATTGAGTTATTCAATGCAAGTGTTTGGACAAATCTTTGTTTCCCAATTATATTAATTGTATTTTAATTATAAATATGCGCTTTACATTTTGCCAATTTATTTTAGTTTTTAAAGAAAACTTTAGCATGTGAAGATAATGAACATTTTATAAAATATAAGAGCTGAGATTCTGCCATTATAATATCTAATATTTAATCTTTTTTTCCATAGAAATTCCAACGTGGACCATAGTTCTCCCGCCTATCCTGGTTTTGCTGGCTCTGGGGATTAGTGGGGGCCTTTTTTTATATTTTCGACAATATTTTATGTCAGGTAAGTCCTTTGTGCAACTGTTTGAATGTTAATGTCTACTTGCTCAAGTTTTGTGCATTTCCTTTGAAAGATTGACATTATTTCAGTCAATGAACCATGACTGAATACAGAAAGGTCAAGGCCCCAGAGTTTCATTGGTTTCATAGTTGTCACTTTACAATTGTGTGTTTGATTCCCTAACATGCTTAGTCTTCAATGTTAAGAACTAAATCCACATTAACACACACACACACACACACACGTGTGTGTGTGTGTGTTAATTTAACATAATTTGCGTTATTTAACATTTCTCACAAGGCAGTAGCACAATGGCAACACTCTGACAAACCTCTGCTAGAGTTTGAATGGATTTTTTGCACCCAAATTTGAACCTGACTGTGTTAAACACACCGCATACTAAAGAACATCAAACCTAATGCTCGGCTTACATTAATGTGTAATATCAGAAAACAACTTTCGCTAACTGTGTTGTCCTCACTGCAGTGTATTAACTGAAGCTATCCAACAAGTTAAACTCTGATGCAATTACCAGGAGTCTGTTCTGTAGTTAACATTTCACTGTTGTTTACTTGAAGATCCAGCATTACATGACAGAGTGAAAACTGCAACAAAATAAAGTTTGACTGTTTTTAACATAAAATTCAGTTTCACATGAAGTCTCATGAAATCTCATTGTAAATACATGTAAATAAAAACGGTCTTTTTAACCTATTTATTGCCTTCTCTTTCTACTATAAACTTAACATAAACTATCAATAATTTAACTTAACAATGCACTTTACTTACGACTTTGCTTCTAGCATCGTTCACAGAGAGGAATTCTTTAAGTAGAAACCGTATTTAGCTAACAGGAACTGAATGTGAAGTAACTGATGACAAGGCAGGAAGTGGTAAAAAAATACAGGAAACGGTATCAAAATAAAAGCTCCTATTCTTTCGGAATGTTTCAATATAAAAGTCTCTATACACATATCGCCCTAATGGCGACACACTCCCCGCCTGACCACTGTGAGGTCACTACACTAGAATAAACATTAAACTCAATCAAGAACTACATCAAAACATCAGTCCTTACGGAGAAGCAAAACAGTTTCGGTCACTGGTCTAAGATAAGTCTTTGATTGTCCTTGGTTTGCTGTCCTTAATTCCACCTTGCGGACTCTTCCATCTGTTCCTGGAATAGCCTTTGTGACCACTGCCAAAGGCCAGTTGTTACGGGCAGCTTGGTTGTCTTTGAGGAGGACGATGTCACCGTCTTGCAGGTTCTGGTGGGACTTTGTCCATTTCTTGCGGCTTTGTAGGGTTGACAGGTACACTTGTCTCCAACGGTTCCAGAACAAGTTGGATAAGGCTTGTACTTGTCTCCACTGCTTAGTGAGGAGGTCCTTGTCTGTGAAATCACCTGGAGGTGGTGGGACCCCAACTTTCTGCGTTAACAGCATTGATGGTGTGAGGATGTATGGATTCTCTGGATCATTCGATACTGGAACTAGCGGTCTTGCGTTCAGAATTGCGGTCACTTCTGCCATTAGAGTGCACAGAACTTCATGAGTTAGGCGAGTACCGTGATCACGTAGCATTGAATCCAGGATTCTTCGCGCTACCCCAACGAGGCGCTCCCATGCACCCCCCATGTGTGAGGCATGAGGCGGGTTAAAAACCCAGGAGCATCCTTGTTGGTGCAGGTACCTCTGCACCGTGCTGTCCGGTTGATCTGCCCTTAGCCCGAGTTCTTTACAGGCCCCAATGAAATTCGTGCCGCAGTCTGACCTCAGTTGTTTGGCTGGTCCTCTTATGGCGAAGAAACGCCTCAACGCATTTATGCAGCTTGAGGTGTCCATGGAGGTAATCACCTCAACGTGAACTGCTCTAGAGCTCATGCAACAGAATAGTATGGCCCAGCATTTGCTCTCAGGTTGTGTCCCTCTGGTGCGTCTGGTGGAGACATGCCAGGGTCCGAAAACATCTAGACCCACATATGTGAAGGGAGGGCAGGTTGTAAGGCGCTCTGCGGGTAAATCTGCCATTTGTTGTTCCTGCATCCGTCCTCTAAGTCTGCGACAGGTGATGCACTTGTGAATAGTTGAGTTCACAAGCCGCTTGCCTCCCAGGATCCAGAGCCCAGCAGCTCGTACAGCACCTTCTGTTAGATGACGGCCCTGATGTTTTACTTGGGCATGATGATATCTGGTAAGCAGCAAGGAAATGTGGTGATCTTTTGGGAGAATGACAGGGTTCTTTTGTTCAATGGCCACATCCGCATTCTTCAGTCTGCCTCCAAGGCGGAGGAGGTCATCCTGTAAGATCGGGTTGAGGGAGCGTAGGCAGCTGTTTAACGGAACTTGCTTTCCTCTCCCCAGAGCTTCAAATTCCTTCACAAATGTATTCCTCTGAACAGCTCTGATGATGACTTCTCTTGCTTGTGAAAGCTCATCCACTGAGCGAGGTAAGTCACAGCGATGCCATCCCTTACACTTGCCTGTCGGAGTCTTGAAGGATCTTGCTATATGAATCAGGAGTGCGATAGCTTGTTGGAGAGTGTCGAATGTGGAGAACCTTTCAAAGCGCTCTGTGCTGAGAACTTTCCCTTGCAGGTCGGTGATGTAGCTCTTCACAACTGGACGGACCTCTGCATCGGACTCCGGTAAGACTAAGCTGAATGACTGAGCTATGTCTGGCTGGACGGACAGCTTGCGCAGGAAGGTTGGTCCATTGAACCACATCGTCTGTGTGAGGCGTGCTGCTGGAACCGACCGTGATGCCAGGTCAGCCGGATTGTCTTCGGTGTTCACATAGTGCCATTGTTCAGGGATGGAAGATTGGCGTATACGCTGGACACGATTGTGGACATACACATAGAACCGTCTGGACTGGTTGTAGATGTATCCAAGGACAACTTTGCTATCAGTGTAGAACTTGGTGGCATCCAGCTTTAGATCCAATTCATCCTGAATCCGCTCAGCTGTTTCCACTGCTAAGACTGCTGCACACAGTTCAAGTCTGGGAATGGTTGGATCTGATTGAGGAGCAAGTTTGGCCTTTGCCATGACAAATCCAACGTCTACTGTGTCTCCTTGGATGGCTCTCAAGTACGCCACGGCACCAATGGCCTTCACAGATGCATCGCTAAAGACATGAAGTTCTACTCGCTCAGCCTTGGTTGGACAGATGCCTGTGTACATCCTAGGTATGTGAAAGTGCCTTATGTCTTGAAGCGAGTTTCTCCAAGCCTCCCACTTGCGTAACTTATCTTTAGGCAATGGGGTGTCCCACTCCGATGTCTCAGAATTCAACTCTCTGAGAAGGTCCCTGCCTTGGATGGTAACTGGAGCCAAAAACCCTAAAGGGTCAAAGACACTATTCACCATGGAAAGAACCCCTCGACGGGTGAATGGTTTGGTGTCAGTTGACACAGAGAAGGTGAATGTGTCACTTGCTATTTCCCACAGGAGCCCCAAGCTGCGTTGGGTGGGTGACTCATCTCCGCTGAGGTCTACATCATTTTTGGCTTGTATGCAGTCCTCGCTTGGGAAGGCTTCCAAGACAGCCGGACTGTTTGAGGCAAATTTGTGGAGCCTCAGGTTAGACTCAGCAAGTGAGGCTTGAGTCCTATGGAGCAGCCCAATAGCCTCTGCAACCGTTGGGACAGAACAGAGGCCGTCATCAACATAAAAGTGCCGTTCGACGAAGTTGACTGTGTCTGCTCCATATTTCTCTGCGCCATCTCTGATGGCTCTTCTGAGCCCATAGATTGCCACTGCAGGAGATGGGCTGTTTCCAAAAACATGAACTTTCATTCTGTAGTCAATTACCTCATTGGCTACGTTGTTGTCTTTGAACCATAGGAATCGCAGGTAGTTTCTGTGCTTTTCGGCCACAAGGAAGCAATAGAACATTTGTTGAATGTCCGCCATCACAGCAACCTTGTCTTTTCGGAACCGCATGAGCACTCCTAGAAGGGTGTTGTTCAAATCTGGTCCTGTCAAGAGCACATTATTCAAGGAGGTTCCAGACTGTTGGGCACTTGAATCAAACACAACCCTGATTTGATCGGGTTTCTGTGGGTGAAACACTGCAAAGCTTGGTAAATACCAGCACTCTTCGTCTCTTAGTTCTGGTGCCACCTCAGCATGGTTGTTTTTCAGCAGTTTGCCCATGAATTCCAAGTATTGCTTTTGCATTTCTGGTTTTCTTCTGAATTGGCGTTGGAGTGATTGGAACCGCTTGAGTGCTTGCTCGCGGTTGTTGGGAAGCTGTTGCCTTGGTTGTCTGAATGGCAATGGAGCAACCCAGCTGTGTGAATCGTTTCTGTAGACTTCTTTGTCCATAATTTTTAGGAAAGTTTCATCTTCGATTGAAGGTGCTAGCTTATTATCCTGTTTAGTGCAGTCAAACACGTTTTGACCCAGACTGTCTTCCTTAGTTCTGAATGGTAAGGTGCTGACGTGAAGTTCCTCTTTAACGTGCAAATTGCTTGTGCATGGCTGAAAGAGTGAGGGCCGATGACAGTCAACCATGGTCGTCCGGAAAGAACTGACATTCGGCTTGTGTGTATTCCCTAAGCAGACTTCTCCTACCAGCACCCAGCCCAAATCAAGGCGCTGAGCGAAGGGAGCATTGGCCGGGCCATTTATTTGTTCCCGTACTTTGTGTGCTCTGATTGTGTCTCTCCCTAATAGCAGGAGGATCTCAGCTGTGGGGTCCAGCTCTGGGATGTGTTCTGCTACCTTTGACAGGTGAGGCTGATGAAGAGCAGCATTTGGTGTGGGAATTTCGGACCTATTGTCAGGTAAGTCATTACACTCAGTGAGTGGTGGTAAGGGGATCGTAACTTTTCCATTTAGGGACTCCACGATAAAACCCAATGCCCTTCTGCCAGACGTTTCCACTACACCAGAACATGTTTTCAGTTGGTAAGGATATGGCTTAGTGTGAATGTCAAACTTGTCAAAGAAACTGGACTTGGCCAGCGAGCGGTTGCTGTGGTCGTCTAACACGATGTAGGCCTTGATGGCTTCGTCTGGGTGGTCTTTCTGGTACACTCTTGCCAGGCATATCTTGGAGCATGACCGTCCAACTTGTCCTGTGCTGCATACCGCTGTGCAGCTTGAGCTAATCTCACTGGTGTCGTTTATCGCTTCTCCCTCCCCGCCATGCTGTGGCGAGGTCAGAGGAGTCGTAGGTAGCGGTGCTGGTCCCGGGTGCATAGCTGAGACATGTTGGGTGCTGTCACACTCAAAACACTTCACAATTGTAGTGCAGTCCCTTGCCATATGGTTGGTGGAGCTACAGCACTTGTAGCAGATTCCGTGTTCTTTCAGAAATACCTTTCTGTCATCAAGGGTTTCAGCTCTGAAGGCTTTGCACTTCTTCAGTGGGTGGGGTTTTGCATGTATTGGGCAGATCTTACTCAGATCACAAGAGACATTTGCCTCTGCAGGAGTGATATTGATCTTGTGAACTGCAATGGGTTTCTGGGTTTTAGAAAAGGCACTTTCAGCTCTGACAGATGATGTCGTAGTGGTATTTGAAAGGGCAAAGCTGGGGTCATTTCTTTTCTTGGCCTCATAACATATGAATTTTGTGAAGTAATCGAATGGTGGGAACTGTCCTCTATTTTCTTCTTTATACTTAGAACCGACTGAGACCCATCTTTCCTGGAGTCCATAAGGCAGCTTCGACACTATAGGCTCAATTCCACGTGTCGTGTCTAGGTAGGACAGGCCTGGTAAGTAGCCATCTTCCTTAGCACACTGCACTTCCATAAGCAGGTCAGCCAGCTCTCGTAGCTTCAGATTTTCCTTGGCTGAGACTCTGGGAAATGCGTCCAGTCGGGTGAAGAGGGCCTTTTCGATCACCTCTGGGGCTGCATAACACTGTTGAAGACGTTCCCAGGCTTTCACCAGTGCTGTCTGTGGGCTTGCTATGTGCACTGCGCGGAGGCGTTTCACCTGGTTGCTGGATTCTTTTCCAAGCCATCGTGTCATCAAATCCAATTCTTCAGTGGCTGTGAGACCAAGTCCTTGAGTGGCATTTTTGTATGACGACAGCCAAGCACGATAATTTTCAGGTTTATCATCAAACTCGTACAAACTCGTATTCACAAGGTCACGTCGAGCTAAATATTGTGCCAGGTGTACAGTTGCAGGCATACTTTGAGTATTTTTCGGCAGGGGGTTGAAGGATGGGGCCTCGATATTCAAGTCACTGATCTGTGAGGTAAGACTCTTGGGAATAACCTGGGGCCCTTCTCTGGTAAATGGATTCTGGCTGACTGACTGTTTGACCGCTGGCAGTGAATAGTCCAAGTCATAGTCTGTAAAATCCACATTGTTAGTGCTGTCATATGAAAACACAGGCGGCTGACGGTGTGAGACAAAGGGGTTGTTTGGGCTATAACTGAGAGTGGCATAGGTAGTTGGTTGCACTGGTGGCAGACTAGTCTTCGTGGCTGTTTGTTGGACAGGGTTAGTGGAATGGAAGTGAGTTCTGATGTATTCACTTGTTCGTTCAAGTTTGCTTTGCTCTGTTGAGTTTGTTTCATCCAGCACAATATAATTGTTGCTGCCTGTAACTGCTGACTCCCAGACGGCTGCTACGGCTTCAGCTTCTGCTGCTTCACGGCAGATGGCTAGTGTTTCAATTTCAGTCTCTTTTTTAACCTTTTCTATCCTAGCTTTGGCTTCTTGCTCAGCGTATTCGGCGCGCACTTTTGCAGCTGCTGCTTTTGCTCGTGCGTGAAATAAAGCATTGGTTGATGAGCTAGATGAATGAAAGCTGCTTCCACTTCTGCTTGATTTATTAGATCTAGTTTCCATCTTGACTTGATGTTCAATGCTAACTTCTCAGTCTTTTCACTGTGTTGTCCTCACTGCAGTGTATTAACTGAAGCTATCCAACAAGTTAAACTCTGATGCAATTACCAGGAGTCTGTTCTGTAGTTAACATTTCACTGTTGTTTACTTGAAGATCCAGCATTACATGACAGAGTGAAAACTGCAACAAAATAAAGTTTGACTGTTTTTAACATAAAATTCAGTTTCACATGAAGTCTCATGAAATCTCATTGTAAATACATGTAAATAAAAACGGTCTTTTTAACCTATTTATTGCCTTCTCTTTCTACTATAAACTTAACATAAACTATCAATAATTTAACTTAACAATGCACTTTACTTACGACTTTGCTTCTAGCATCGTTCACAGAGAGGAATTCTTTAAGTAGAAACCGTATTTAGCTAACAGGAACTGAATGTGAAGTAACTGATGACAAGGCAGGAAGTGGTAAAAAATACAGGAAACGGTATCAAAATAAAAGCTCCTATTCTTTCGGAATGTTTCAATATAAAAGTCTCTATACACATATCGCCCTAATGGCGACACACTAACAATTGTGTGTACATGTGAGTTTCATCAATCAAATCAATAAACCTAAACCAGCAAAGAAGGTAATATAGCAATGTGCTGAGTGACACACCACTGAACCTGACTGTGTTATACATGCAGCATAGAGCAATGAAGAGAAAATAATAATGATTAAAGAAAATCCGGTAATCAGCTGATCACAATCTATGTGTGTGTGTGTGTGACGTTTCGTACTCGAGCTCAGACTAGGAAATATATAATTTAAATATATTTAAATAATGCAATGCATAAGAAGTGGTATATTTCCTATAGGATTCCCCATTTAAGACTATTAGTGGGCTAAAAGCGAAGCAGAAAGTCATGATTCCGTCCGCTCCGACCACAAACAAAACGCGCTCAGAAAACAACTTCAAACTCAGCCTTCGGCTTGCGTTAATACGCACCCAGCCACAATCTTCCCTGCACGCCTCAGAGTCCTGGAGGCATACAGGTCCTGGAGAGATGGAAGATTGCAGCCAATCACCTTCTCTGCAAACTGGATGACACGCTGCAGTCTGCTCTGGTCCATAGCGGTGGCACCAGCGTACCAGATGGTGATGGAGGAGGTGAGGATGGACTCAGTGATGGAGGAACTGCACCATCATTGTCCTTGGCAGGTTGAATTTCTTCAGCTGCCGCAGGAAGTACATCCTATGCTGGGCTGTCTTGGTGAGGGAGTTGATGTTCAGCTCCCACTTTAGGTCCTTTCCGCTTCCTGGGAACTATCCCATTTCCTGACATGCTTGTGCTATTTTTGTTCCTCCTCTGTGGCAGAGGTAATGTTGTTGACCGATAACTCCGAATTCTGATAATACAGAGTTTATGTTCCAGTGGGTGATGTGAATCAAAATGCAGATACTGGTGTGTGTGTGGGAGCTTCCACTAAACCTCAATTTTGAGACTCTTATCTTCCTCATTGTGTACGGCACAGTCCAGAAAAAGTAACATGTTGTTCTTAGCATCCTTTCTGGTAAACATGATGTTGCTTTCTTAGACTTAGACTTAGACAACTTTATTTGTCATTTTGTATGCACAGAGTGCGTACAGAACAAAATTGTGTTTGCATGCAGCTTGAAAATTACAGTGAATTGCAGTAGATTTCAAGATAAAGTAAATTCCACTGAGTTGATGTGGTTAGTGAATACTATAATTTTATAATACTTCTCATTGCTTTGCATCTGACATGGAATTTACCAGGGAGGATGGGTATCCAAGTGCTTAACAACAGCAGTGCTCCACTACAGGTTACTCAAGTGCGAGTCTCCAGAATTGCAAAGAATCCTGGATAGATATCAAGATGTTTTCAGAAAAACTGAGCAAAAGTCCAGTTGCCCCTAATTTAGGCCCTGTTTGCTGTTGCAATGACTTAGGCTACGTTCACACTGCAGGTCTTAGTACTCAATTCCGATTTTTTTGTGAAATCGGATTTTTTTTTGCACAGTCGTTCACATTTCCAAACATATGCGACTTGTATGTGATCTCCTGTGTGATCTGAATGCGTTCAACCTAAGTGTCCCGCATGCGCACTCGAGGACGCGATGACGTCACCGATCTGTGTTGTTCAGACTGTCAGATACAGGTCGCATATGGGCAAAAAATTGGGTCACTTCAGGCTGCAGTGTGAACGTAGTGTTAGACAACTGTGAACAGGCATTCTATTCCTTTGAATGTAACATTTTCAAACAAGGAAGCACTGAAATAATGTTACCCCTTTTTTACACCTGAGTGGCCCTGTGTTTGTGTGTATTCAGAGTGCAGGTGGAGGGGCTTGCTGCCCGATCGGATAGTCTGAGCATAGTTGCTCAGAGATGGATCACAGCGTTAATTTCGGTGATCCTGCGTTATGGCCAACAAAAATGACTGAATCTGATCGAATAAATGTTGTGCGTTTATGGCAAAAACAAAGCCTTTCTCAGCAATGGAAAATGAACTGCCAGCAGATTCAAAGGGCAGAGAATTCTCAAAGTATCTAACATATTCTACATCCTGCAATGAAAGGGAAAAAATTGTTAGGGACTGGCTGACATACAGCAGGTCAAAAAAGGCCATATTCTGGCTGCAGTTCTTGCTGTTCTCTTATGAAGAAAAGATCAACAAGTGCACTAAATTCAATAGCCAGTTGACAGTGTCTATTGCATAAATCCTACACACTCGTATGACATTTTTCAACATAAACCTCTAGGTATGTTATTTTGCACACAATTTGCAACATTTAATTTCCACACAACCTTCTCAAAACAAACAGGGCATGCATGTCTAATATCTAACTGTACGTTTTCTTTTTCCATAGAAATCTCAACTCAGACCAGATTTATTTTGCTTCTGGTTGTTTTGCTGACTGTTACTGCAGTTTCTGTGGGCCTTTTATTTCATTTCCGACATTATTTCAAGTCAGGTAAGTCTGTTTTACAACTGTATCGACAATAATGTCTAACATGCTCAGGTTTTGTGATTTTTACTCAGGATAAATGTGATAGTACACCATGAGGTGATGCAGAAAGATCAAGGAAGTTTCAGAGTTGATATGGTTTCAAGATCAACAATTTTAATTGTGTTTTAACAGAAAACAACACTTTGTTTGATGCTTAGCATCTTAAGGGGCTGCATATAGAATAGAAATATCTTTATTGTTCAAAAATGGGGAGAGTTGAGGTGTGACAGCGGCAAAAACATAGACTGTTACAGAACAGATTAGGTAATATGATTAAGAAATAAAATATAAAGTTAAGTTGAAAAGCAGAAGAGAATGAACTTATTAGAAAGGGAAAATGCTATACAAAATTAAATTGATAATACAGCATATTCAGGTAAAAATGCATACATTGCATAAAAATGCAATATTGAAGTTAAATATAAGAAGGACAGCAGCTGTTGCTCTTCATATAAACCATAACTGAATGATTTCAATGTAAAAAGGAATGATTTCAAATTATATGTTCGTTTTAAGACCACTATTAAAGATTTAACAAAATAAATAAAGATAATTGTGTTCTAATTTTTTAAAGAAACCATGTGATGTGTAAATGTAATTATATGAATTAAGAAACTTTTCTGAAATATATAAGAGTTCCTTACTGGGCCTGTATTTCTAATATCTAACTGATCTTTGTGTTTTTTCATAGAAATTCCAGCTTGGAGCCTTGTACTTCTGCTTCTGCTGTTTTTTCTTATTATTGATGTGGGCTTGTTTTTGCACTTTCGACAGCAATTTTTTCCAGGTAGGTCCCTTTTATAACAGTATCAATTCTACAGTCTAACATGCTGAGGTTTGAAGTTTTCCCTACAGATTGTAATTATTTAAGACAGTAAAAAATTAGCTAATAGAAGAGAATTAAGGAAGTTATTTGTTTTATTTGTTTCTAACATAGAAACCCCAATATACCTTTTTGGGTCACTGAGAATACATATGTACACGTTTTTAATATTTTGCTTCATTATACCTACAAAATAAATACATTTATTTTGGGCTTCATGCAATAGACCAACACAGTGGATCACATAGCTCTGAAGAGGAATGAAACAAAAAACAAGCAATAACAACAACAATGTTGTAAAAAGTGACATGTATTTGTATTCAGCCCCATTTGAGTCAATATTTTGTAATTCTTTGTAACATTATGCATACAAGCCTTCTGTGGATATGTCTCCACCAGGTTTGTTGATTTAAATGCTGAAATATTTCCCATTCTTATTTGTAACATAGCACAAGTCCAATCATATTAGACGGACAGTGCCTGTAAACAGCAATTTAAATCCTGTCTTGATACCTAAATGGGTTTAGATCTAAACTTTGACCGGGCCATTCTTTCGTATGAATAAGGTTTGACCTAAATAGTCCTATTGGAGCTCTGGCTGTTTGTTTCTTTCCAGGATTGTCTTTAGTTTAAAAATAATCATCTTCCAATCATTTCTGACCGGATAACCTAGTAGAGAAAAGTTTGCCCCCTTTCCTTTTCTCCACATTCCCCATTACCCCATCCTATCTACTTCATGCTATCTTTTTAGATATAACTGGATAAATACAGGTCATTTATTAGTTATTTGAATTGGCTAAAAATAAGGCAAACATCGCACAAAGAAATATTTGCAAAACGTCCACTGTACACTTCAAGGATGAACTGGATGTATATGGCTTACACCCTGAACAGGTCGCCAGTCTATCGCAGGGCAACGCAAAGACACAGGACAAACAACCATTTACACTCACACTCACACCAAAGGAGAATTTAGAGAGACCAATTAACCTAACAGTCATGTTTTTGGACTGTGGGAGGAAGCCAGAGTACCCGGAGAGAACTCGCGCATGCACAGAGAGAACTTGCAAACTCCATGCAAAAAGACCCAGGGTTGGACTTGAACCCAGAACCTTCTTGCTGCAAGGCAACACCGCTGCAACACTGTGCAGCCCTATATATTTATAGGGCAGCCCTATATATATATATATATATATATATATATATATATATATATATATATATATATATATATATATATAAGCCTTCATTAGCTTCCTGTTAAATCAACAGGAACAGAATGTAAAATTCTCCTCACGTATAAAGCCCTTAAGTAGAATGGGAGGCAAATCCTTTAGCTATCAGGCTCCTCTCCTGTGGAACCAACTCCCAGTTTTGGTCCGTGAGGCAGACACCCCGTCTACTTTTCCATCTAATGTAGAACAGATTACTGGATCAATGTGTGCTTCTGTGCTTTTTTGTCTCTCTTGTTCTGTCTCTGCTCTGTCTTCTCTAACCCGCTGTCGGTCGAGGCAGATGACCGTTCATACTGAGCCAGGTTCTGCTGAAAGGTTTTACCTTCCCGCTAATGGGGAGTTTTTCTTTCCACTGTCGCTTCATGCATGCTCAGTATGAGGGATTGCTGCAAAGCCATGGACAATGCAGACGACTCTCCCTGTGGCTCTACGGTTCCCCAGGAGGAGTGAATGCTGCTTGTCAAGACTTTGATACAATCAACTCTCCCTGTGCATGCGTGGGTTCTCTCCGGGTACTCTGGCTTCCTCCCACAGACCAAAAACATGACTGTTAGGTTAATTGGCCTCTCCAAATTGTCCTTAGGTGTGAGTGTGTGCGTGAATGGTTGTTTGTCCTGTTTGTCTCTCTGTGTTGCCCTGCGACAGACTGGCGACCTGTCCAGGGCGTACCCCGCCTCTCGCCCAGTGAACGCTGGAGATAGGCACCAGCAACCCCCGCGACCCCATGAGGGATAAGCGGTTTGGAAAATGGATGGATGGATGGATATATATATATATATATATATATATATATATATATATATATATATTGCGTTGTAGAGACTGATGACCACATGCAAGAATGATTTCCTGTGGTGCATCTGGGTGAGAGGAGTCTTCTGCTGAAGGAGCTTCTCTGCTGGGCCAGTGTGTCGTAGATAGGGTGTGAGGCATTGTCTAAGATAGACTGAAGACTGAAGATAGAGAGTTTTGTTCTAAACCTACTCAGTGGGTAAACCTTTTTTATATCAAGGAAGAGATCAAACTATTTACAAAACCCCCAGTGACAATGTTCATGTTTCCCTCTTTCCAACTGTCTGCAAATGCTGGTAGAGTCCTCTCTTTCCAAAAGTCTCATAAGAATGAAAATATAAAAACATAATGGAACCTAATAGTTTACAGTCATAAATAATGAAAAGCAGAGTTCAATACAGTAAGGACATTTTAGCTAAAAACAAATTTCGACAAGTTTTGTTCAATAAATAAGAAACACAATGAGGCTTGTTTCTCAGATTAAAAGGAGTTTTTGAAAATAACCTTTTACCAGGTATTTAACAAACTTTTCATTTAGCCCACATTTTTCTGTTTTTTATTGGCCTGCTGTCATATTTTGATCTTTAAATTTGTGTTTTAGTTGTACGATAAAATCATGACTATTAAAAGAAAATAATGCTTTAAAAAAATCACTCTGTGTTATTTATTTATACCATGTGTTTAACTTTGTAAATTGAGTTACTGAATTAATGGAATTGTTCTATGATATCCTGCTTTATTGAATTGGTGTGTAAATGTGGATGGATGTTGGCTATGTGGGTCATGCATTTAAGGAATTATTGGTATCTATTTATACTGCCAAATGCTGAAGATTCCATGTTATGTATATTCAATTTACAATAATGTATATGACTTTATATGTCATTTCTCTATATGAATTTGATGTTGTAAAAATCTCTGAGGGAACATTTGTTCAACATTATCCACACAAATTGAATTGAATTGTGTTCTTAAATGCAATTATTCAGACAAAATTGTGTCCTAATTAAGACAATAATAATAAAGATTTTTTTAATGATTAAAGATATTTGTGTTCCAAAGTTCAACGGAATTCTGGGATATGTAAAGATAATTATGGGAAACGAGATAATTATAAACGAGGCCTGTATTGGACATGCCTGTCTAATATCTAACTTGTTTTTATGTTTTTTTTCATAGGAATTTTGATTCACACCAGAATTATCTTGGTTCTGAAGGCTTTGTTGGTTCTGCTGGGTCCTGCTGTTTCAGTGGGCCTTTTGTTTATTATTTGGTCAGGTAAGTCCCTTGTACAACAGTCTGAATACTAAAGTATAACATCCAAAATCATATACATATGGCATGCACGTGTATGGCAGTCCAGCTTCTGGTCTCAATTTCTCCGGAACTTATTTTGATGATCCTCGAGACGTTTTGGAAAATATTCTGTGAACTGACGAGAAAAAAATTGTATTATTTGGAATGTGTGGGTCCTATTACATCTGGAGAAAAATATAACACCGCACTTTAGATGATCATCATAGCAACAGTAAAATACAGTGGTTATGTGATGGTCTGGGACTGTTTTGCTGCTGCAGGACCTGAAAGAGTTGTTGTGATAAATGGAACCATGAATTCTGCTGTCCAATAAAGAATTCTGAAGGAGAACGGCCAGCCATTTGTTCCTAACCTCAAACTGAGGTGTCAGACTTATGGGGTGTTATAAAGTTATAGGCTGAAAGAGGAATCCTTTTCAGCGCAGCCCTGTTTACTAAATTAAAAATTTTTTAAGCCCTTTAAAAATAGAGTTTTGAATGACTGACATAAAACTATAACTGCAGTGTTGTAAACTTCAAAAAGTTTGCCTACATGTTATATTACTGGCATTTTACCTTTGCTGTGACAGCAGTGTTAGTGCACCCTTCTGGTTGAAATTAATATAAATATTGCACCCAACCATTGGCAAAAAGTCCATGAGCCTCCAGTAACTTATAGTTATGAGATTCTTCAAATGTATAGGCACTGACACCATTAACAAGATAGCAAATTATGTCCACATTAGTTGTTGATGGAAATAGCGTGGGTTGGTTGTCCAGCTGCTAATGCATTTGGATCTACATTGCTAATTGAGGTCAGCTTTGCCGATTACCAGTCTCTGGCATCCTTGCTGAGTTTCTCTCTACAAAGCTTCTAATCTTTACTCTGGATATCCATTTTACTCATGTAATAATCGTGCTGTCATCACTGAGTGATTGAAATCAGCTGAACTTTGTGCAGTTGACAGGTTTCCCTGTTACCCCCCAACATGGCGCCAGGGTGTGTTGCTGTCATGTGACTGCAAAAGACCCATTGTCTAATTAAAGAGAACATGCCTGACTGTAAACATGTTAATATGCTCCCCTTTTTGACTCCTGGCTATAGTTTCACATCTTTTGAAACATTAAGCAACGTTAAAAGGTTGAAGGTTGAAAGTTTGCTTTAAAAACATTTTTACATATCTACTTTGATAGAAATATTAAAAAATTAAGTCAGTTAAATTTTAACTTAATATTTCATGGAGGATAATTTGTAAGGCTAATAAAGAAGAGTGAAAACAAGAGGCAAAAGAGACCTATTCAAATGTGTTCAAATGCGTGTAGACATGGAGAATCATTTGAACAATAGAGGTAACAGAAAGTAGGGCTGCACAGTGGGTAGTACTGTTGCCTTGCAGCAAGAAAGTCCTGGGTTTGAGTCCTACCCTTGCCCTGGGTCTTTCTGCATGGAGTTTGCATGTCCCACAGTCCAAAAACATCACTGTTACTTAATTGGCCTCTCTAAATTCTTCTTAGGTGTGAGTGTGTGGGTGAATGGTTTGTCTCTGTGTTGCCCTGTGATAGACTGGCGATGTGTCCAGGGTGTACCCTGCCTCTCACCCATTGACAGCTGGAGATAGGCACCAGCACCCCTCGCGACCCCAACAGTGTGTTAGAAAATGGATGGATGAAGGTAGCAGAAAGGATTTTTTTCCCCATCGCCCTGGACTAAACTGTCTCAATATTTATTAAAATGGCATTTTCCTTGAAGAAAAACACAATGTGTATTTTCATCCAATGCATTGTAAGTAGATTAGGTTCATAAAATGCAACTTGTTGGACAAAATCTTGTGTCACAATCACAACTATCCAACTATGTACTTTTGCATATTTATACTTGCTATGATGATCATACAAAGAAAACCTTAAAAACAATATTTATGCTTACTAATTTTAAGAACTAGAGATTTTCACAAAGTTCAAATACAATTGTACTCTAATGTTTAAAGGAAACTGAGATAGGTAAAGATAAATTTGCAACTAAAACATTTCTTTATAAATAATAAGAGGTCAGTACTGGCCATGTGTGACTAACATTTTTACATGTCTTTACTCTTTCCATAGAATTGTATTCAAATTGGTTTCTAGTTATCCTGGTTATCCTGGCTCTTCTAGCTGTTCTTACTTTTTCTGGGGATGTTTTGTTTCATATCCAAGAATATTTGTCACCAGGTAAGTCACTTTTACAATAGTATCAATCCTAATCTGTAACACACTGAGGTTTTGAGTTTTCCCTAACCCTAAGCTAATAGAGGGAGGTGAAGGAAGCTTGAGAGTTTCAATGGTTACATAGTCATTTCATACAGTTATGGGTTGGATTCTCTTACATGCAGCGTTTTCAATATTTAAATGGTCAGGAACTGAATCCAGGTTAAAACCAATGTACTTTCAAGGGTGAATAAGAATACAATGAATCACTAAGTTTTAAATATTTTTGTTTCGTCATCTCCAGTGCTGTAAGTTGGCTGGTATGCACCAGTATGTAGTATTTAGCACTTTTATATTTTACTCCTCAGCGTACTGGGACATTTTTCCAGCATAGGGTGTGTACCCAGATCTTTTTCTAGTTTCCCCCTGTAGTCTGTACCACCCAGTCTTCCCCCAACATCTCCATAGTTGAAAGCTTGTAGGCAATGCAAATTTATACAAACACTGTCTGAAAAGACGTTTTTAATAATTTTAATAATATATATATATATATATATATATATATATATATATATATATATATATATATATATATATATATATATATATATATATATTATAATATAAT
Source organism: Fundulus heteroclitus (assembly GCF_011125445.2). Classification (NCBI taxonomy): domain Eukaryota; kingdom Metazoa; phylum Chordata; class Actinopteri; order Cyprinodontiformes; family Fundulidae; genus Fundulus; species Fundulus heteroclitus. Next base: position 42,828,537 of record NC_046367.1, read on the forward strand.
ATAAAAGACGTTTTTAATATCCCACTTAAAGGACAGGGACTTTTTTGTGTCAGTAGGTAACTTTATATCAGAGATGACAAAAAATCATATGTGGGGTTCCCCAAGGGTCCATCCGGGGTCCCCTCCTATTCAATATCTACACGCTCCCTCTTGCTCAGACAACAAACAACAACATCAGCTACTATAACTATGCAGACGACACAGCTCTACATCACCATGTCACCAGGTGACTATGTGAACCTATTCAAGCGCTGAGTAAATGCTTAGAAAAAATCAATGCATGGCTGAGCCAACGTTTTCTCCAACTGAATAAAAACTAAACTGAAGTAATTATTTTTGGATAGTTGAGCAATCAAGATTTAGTGCACAGCTTCAGTTCCCTTAGCTAGAAACCACTGATCAGGCACAAAATCTAGGTGTAGTGATGGACTCAGACCTGAAGCTCCAAAAGCATATAAACATCATTACATGCTTCAGCTTTCTATCACCTGAAGAACATTTCCAGGATTAAAAGACTAATGTCTCACTATATGGGAAATCTAGTGCATGTGCTATATATCTTTAGTCAAATTCATCTCTGCAACAGTGTTTTCACATCTCTGCCAAAAAAGCTGAGCAGAAAACTGCAGCTTATCCAGAACGCTGCTGCCCACGTCCTCACTAAGACTAAGAAAGTAGAGCACATCACCCCAGTTCTAAAGTCCTTCCACTGGCTCCCTATATCTCAGAGAACAGGCTTTAAAATACTTCTGTTAGTCTAGAAATCCCTGAATGGCTTAGCACCTAAATACATCACAGACTTGTGTGTATCAACCAGCCAGACCACTAAGGTCTTCTGACACTAGCCTACTCTGCAGAACCAGATTCAAAGACAGAGAAGCAGCATTTAATTTTTATCTAGAACAAACTCCCAGAGGACTGTAAAAATGCAGAAACCACAAATTCCTTTTGTTTAGAATTGCCATTATTTGTTAATGTTAAGGTTTGTAGTCCAACAAGTGTTATATATATCTAACCTACTGCTACTATTCCAATGGAATGTGCTTTCCTCCGCAATGTTTTTTCTGTCTCTGTAATGCTTTCTTTCCTCAGTAACCCCCCTCCCCTCCCCCGCTTATCTACAGCACTTAGAATTGTGTTGTTACTGAAAAGTGCTTGATGAATAAACTTGCATTGTGTGACATGGGATGAAGGACCCAGATTGTAGCTCGGAAGGCGTGACCCTAAAGCCAACAGGTAGACTTTCCAAATAATGCTAGTTAGTCCAGGGTAGTAGTTCCCACACTTTTAAAGTCCATCATATGTTACAATCATCGTACTGTTATTACTCTTCTCTCAGGAATATCAATTGCACATTTCTGTAAATGTAGCCTCAAAATCATTGCTCAAAAGTACCTTATTTCATCATTACTTGTGAAAGACGACTTATCTATGTAAAATTTGTCATATCACTTGCAAAGGGACTGATACCAAAGCCTCTAAGGGGCCATAAAAGCCATAATTTATTCTGCCACCCTCACAAATATATATACATTTTTCATAAACATATATTCTCTCTCTCTCTCTCTCTCACACACACACACACACACACACACACACACACACACACACACACGCACGTGTGTGTTCTTCTTACACATACATGTTTTTTCCCTCTCATATACATATATTTTACTTCTCTACATATATTTTTACTTCTCAAATACATATATACATACTCCTCATATATACTACTCACATATACATGCATTCTCTTCTCACATACACAAATAATCCTCATGCATACATTCTCCTCACACTTATGCACATTATACTCTCAGACACATTCACCTTTAGAATAGATATATAGATAGACAGACAGACATTATCAATCTTCTCATCCATGTATTTAGGGACACAGCAAGTTCCTACTCAATTAGGAAGTAACTCTGACATGTAATTTTCTTACGATGATTTACGCACAATTTTTTTCAATATATTATATTTGTCTAGTTGTTTGTGTATGCTTCAGTTTTTCTTTTCGCTTTTTTCAATTATGGATGTAACCACTTTATGGACCATTTTGATGTCAATCCTTCTCAACATGGTATTTGCTCAGAGAAATGATGAAGGCCACTAGCGTTAATCCATTGTCTATACGAGGGATAAGGTGTTACTGTAGCTGTGGCTAACCAATCCATGAATCCTGGAAGTCGACCAGAAATAGCAAAAGAATTACAAAGGAATAACAAGTGGGGGAAAGCCAACATACATGGAGGAGGAGATACAGACCCGTACTTCCTTCTATCATCATGAGAAATGTTCGATCCCTAGCAAACAAAGCAGAGGAATTATGTGCTCTGATGTGCATCTCCTGCTTGCAGCATTGTGTTGGATTGAATTGCTTCAAACATATTAAATTCAATTCAATTCAGTTTTATTTATATAGCGCCAATTCATGATACATGTCATCTCAAGGTACTTTACAAAGTCAATCAAATCATACATATTGGTCAAAACATTTCCTACTTAAAGAAACCCAGTTGATTGCATCAAGTCTCTCCAAGCAGCATTCACTCCTCCTGAAAGAGCGTAGAGCCACAGTCGTCTGCATTGTTCATGGCTTTGCAGCAATCCCTCATACTGAGCATGCATAAAGCGACAGTGGAGAGGAAAACTCCCATTTAACAGGGAGGAAAAACTCCAGCAGAACCAGAACCAGGCTCAGTATGAACGGTCATCTGCCTCGACCCACTGGGGGTTAGAGAAGACAGAGCAGAGACACAACAAGAGAGACAAAAAAGCACAGAAGCACACATTGATCCAGTAATCTGTTCTACATTAGATGGAAAAGTAGACGGGGCGTCTGCCTCACGGACCAAAACTGGGAGTTGGTTCCACAGGAGAGGAGCCTGATAGCTAAAGGATTTGCCTCCCATTCTACTTAAGGGCTTTATACGTGAGGAGAATTTTACATTCTGTTCCTGTTGATTTAACAGGAAGCTAATGAAGGCTTATATATATATATATATATATATATATATATATATATATATATATGCTTCACTACACTCCCCTTTTTTGTCTCTGGTCAGGGATATTTTGTCGAGGGCCTCTCCATATCTGTGCCTTTACACAGAAAGTGCATAATCTCAGAATGACCAGCGAGTGGGACATAGGCGTTTTAATGTGACCGTTCCGATTACTTTCATCAGTAACTCTCTGAGAAGCACCCATTGTTTGATACTGTGACCAAAAAAGTTGTACATGCTCTCTATAGTGTCATAGAACTAAGAGCAAGGTTGAGATTACGAGCAGTGCAATAAACATAACAGGCACGCCCAGGCTATGGTTTTTAAACTCTGACGCTGATGATTATGCTGATGTACCCACAGTGGCTTGAAAACCCGAAAACACTTAATTGATCTGTTATCTGTTGCGATATCCATGTCATTTTTAAAGATGGTTACGTAATGGTAGACCTGAAATTTTCCAGTCTCTTATTACCTTTGCCCATGCATTGTTTTAATATGGGGCATTTCGGTCTGCAAAAAGCCAGCAAGGCTCACAGTAAAAGTAGTCTAATTTGAGGGAATAGTAGATCCAGCTGCAGGGAAGTTTGATCCCAACTTTAGCGGCAGAGGTTTAATAACTTTCTGAAAAACATTGATTGTCCTTGTCAGTGGGGAAAGGACCTTTGGGTCTCCATGGGCCCCTCTTCCGAATATATATATATTTCAATGTTGCCATCCTGGATGTTCTCAGCAAAATTACCCCAATTAGTCAGAAAACATTCCAAAGGAAGGGTTTCATCATCCGCGCTCTGGGTGTTACCTGTAGCTGGAGGAGAGCTGCAGGTGTTTTCATTTCCAGTGTCCAGTGTGGGTAAGGAGGGGCATTGTTTGACAGACGCAAGTTCTGACTCATCCCTTGAGCAGTTACTACTGAGTCCCTGATATCACCACTGTAGCACCGAGAGAGAAAGAATTGGACATAAGCTTGGCAGTTGGGCTGCTACAATTTCCAACCGCCAACAGTTCAAAACTAACTTACAAATCGTGTGTGATTGTTAGAATTGCTGCCTGTAATCAACCTGGCTCCCTGGCTGTGCTAGCCCTTTTGCGAACATGAATCACTGCCAACCAAAAAGTCGAGTTCATCTCCAGGATGGCAAACAAAATGTGTCCAGTTTTTGTAACTTGGCTTTTCATTGCTCTTTTTTTTCCTTTTATATTTGCTTTGTGGCTCCACTTTTATGCTTATATGAAGTTTCACTCATGTTAACCTAGTCTGTAAAAATACTCCACCTCATCTATCTGTGACAGATGATGATGTTGGTATACAGTTGGTGACGTGTTTTACCTAAAATGCACTTGGAGACGATATCGGGAATCCACTTGTAAATTTGAAGGTCACAAAGTTAAATGTGAGAGTGAATATAAAGCCAGACATGCAGCGCAGCATTTTATTCAATATTTTACACCTACTACATAACTACATCAGTCAGTCTTGTAAGTTTTTTTAGCAACCATGACTCCATCCTGAATCAGACATACAGTATATAAGCCCTGTTTAAAGATGGGTGATCATAGGTAAGCCATGTCCTGACCGCCTCATGGCTGTGCCAGGGGCACGGCTTTCCTGAGCCCTACCTCCTATCCGGTCCCTTCAGAATGCTGGGCCAAGAGCATGATGTCCCCCCTAAGGCCTCACCCCTGGATATGAGCCATGATTAGTCATCCTCCATGAATCTGAAGTAATAAGGTAATAAGGTACTTTTGTGTAACTATTTTAGTAATAGTAATATCATCTTTATTGTCATGGAAACATACATTACAACGAAATTTGTTCTCTGCTTTTAACCCATCCCCTTGGGGAGCAGTGGGCTGCCATATGCAGCACCCGGGGAACAATCTGGGGTAAAGGGTCTTGCTCAGGGAGCCAGGGTGCCAGCACTGGGGATCAAACCAGGTACTTGCATCCTACTCTGAGTGTAAGCGCGCTGCTCTAACCACTAGGCCAACACTCCCCTATTTTCTGGCTGCATTTACAGAAATGTGCAATTTGATATTCCCGAGAGAGGAGTGTGCAAATAGGCAATAACAGTACAGTGATTATTGGTGCCGACTTAAGTAATATACCACAAAAGACTCCTCCCTTGACTTTTCTCTTTTTCCTCCATCTTTGGTATTTGGTGGACCTGGAAACTGGCTGGCAAACAGTACAATTGAAGGTTGGAATGAGAACGGCCAGGAGCCCCACCTACTGGCCAGGAGGAGTTGACTTTGTAGCCTTCTCCTTTAATAATCTGGGAAAGTAAAATTTGAATGAGATTTAAGATACAATTGGAAGTGATGGGACTGGAGGCCTAGTGGTAGGAAAATGTAACGTATTGTCCTGGAGGTTCTGGGTTCAACTCCCTCAGACTGCCAATCTTGGTCTTTGAGCAAGACCCTTAGCCCTAGAATGCTCCCTGGGTGCTTCATAGTGAAGCCCATCCCTTCTCTAAGGGATGGGTTAATGCAGAGGATGTTTCATTGGAATGTATGTTTCAGTGACAAATAAAGATGTTTTTTATTAGCAAAATCCATAAATTATACATCATTGTAGTAGCATATTCTGTGTTTAGGTTGCTAATAATTCATGGGCTATTTAGATTAGGTTTCTTGGCAACAGGCTTACTTGGAATTACAGGGTGCTTCTAGTCAGTCTCAGTTTGAAGAAGCTCAAGTCCCATGGCAAAGTAGTCATGGTCATTATTTGTAGCCATGCAAATTTTTTCCAACTTCTAGTCACTGGTTCTTTTTTGTACAGATTTTGTCACCTTGCTAGAAAATAATCTAGACGTAAGAGTTGCAAAAGTTCTTATCTATTCCCTAATGTAAGGATATTGATAGAGGAAATTGCAATTAAAAAGTTCTGGTACTGAGAACCCTGTGCAGGACGTGTTACTATGTCTGAGAAGCAAAATTGGTCTGTTGGCAACACAGCCTTTTTACTAGAAACTTTAAAAGAGCACAGAATTTGAAAACAGCACTGATGAGAGTACCTAAAACAAGGTGTGGGTAATGTTGGGGTGCCCAGAAGACACAGAGCCGCAAACTTTTGCATTTGTTTGCTTTTTCCAGCACAGTCGTAAATAACTTTTGTCACACCTGCTTTTATTCTGAATAAAAGCTGGTGCTTGTAAACTCACATCATGATCAGATTAAGGGATTGTGTGCCCATATAAACAATGTATTCAGATTATGTTTTCTTTTACTATTGGAATATCAATCCAATCAAGGAGTTTTGTGCATGTAGCTATTGTTTAATTTGTGCCATCAGGCAAAATTTTAATTACAATTAGAATGCAACAACTGTTATGAAACACATTTTATTCCATTTGCTGTAATTTTTAAAGGTGCAAAGCCACGTTATTTGACTTTTTTTAAATGTAAATGTAAGTAGCTCACTCTGGTTGCATACAAAGTTTTTATTAAAGATTATCATGTCCTCCTGGCGTATTAGTTTTTGTTTTGGTGTTTTATGCTTTGTTTTTTCTCAATTTGCTAGTAAATAAAGCCTTTTTTGTTTATTTCCGAGTTCATCGGAAGTACGTACTGCACATGCACAGCAGAGGTTAAAACAAGGAACAGCTAACGCTTATTAGCATCTCCCTGTGAAACAATGAAGAAAGGTTCAAGATCCAGTGGTTAAAAAAAACACACAAAAATTATTCCAAGAGGGAAACGACTGGAATCTTACCAGGAATACAGTATGACCGTTGGTGTTTACTAAAGCGGACGCTAAACCTGCCGAGGCTCAGATGTGACAGCAGGGTAGAATGATATGAGTAAATGTTTTGATATGAGGCTGTTGAGGTTTTTGTAGATTGGTTTATTTAATTAATAACGGTTGGTCTTTGATCATGCCAAGCTGCGGCTTTATTGAGAGGCATTGCAGAGGGTCAGGCTTGATTCAGCATATTTACAATTGATTTAGAAATTAAGCAAACAGGCATTATGATAGTTCTGCGCTACTTCCAGTAGATGTCAGCATGTCTGTTTGTACTTGTTAATCGCACCTGATAGCAAATAGGACCATCAAAACATTATCAGGATGCATGCTTATTTCATCATGATTAAACGGTTTTTGGTCTTTTTCATAACCATATAACATGGCTATTTAAGAAATACTGAAATAAAGTTTACCCTATGACAATAACACTGGAGCATATCACAACTGAGTTCTATTATTTAAAGGAACTTCTGACATATATAAAGATAATGATGCAAACTAAAAAAAATATAAAAATATAAGAGGTCTGTACAGGTCATGTACGTATTTCTAAGACTTTCACTTGTCTTTATGTTTTTTCATAGAAATTTATTTAATTTGGTCCATAATCATCATTCTTCTTCTGATTCTAACGTTTCCCATGTTGGTCACTGGAGGCCGTTTTGTTCATTTCCGAGAACATTTCATGTCAGGTAAGTTCTTTTTACAAAAGTATGCTACAGTTTTGTAAGATTTTTTTTTTTGGAAGATTGTGACTATTTTAGACAATGAACCATGACCTGATACACAAAAGTCAAGCAAGGTTGCAGGATGCCATGGTCTCATTGTCTTAATTTTACAATTCGGAATCAGATTTAATAGCCACTTTTTGTTTATATAACAAACTTGACTCAGTTTCTGCTTTAATTCAGACCTTTAAGCACAAATATACAAAAAAAGAAAACAGAAATTGCTGTTTGGAAATATGTATACACACCGCTTTCTATATAAATGGAAGATGTGGTTGGATTGGTCAAAATAATCTTGGTATTGATTTTGGTACTCTGTTAACTGTTCATCACAGTGACACCTAAGGTGAGGAAATTGTCTCTTTAACTACTAGTTTTGTCAAATAACTATCTCTAGCACCAACCTGGAGGTAAAAGTCTAAACAGTTAGTGTGCAATATGTTACGAGGGGTCTCTGTACTCCTGCAGAATAGTGGTTTGGCTCCCAGGTCAGCTTTCTCCTGCAGCTTGGACAGACAAACACTGATTTGATTTATGATGTTAGTTTCACAAAAAGCAGACTTCACTCAGTTTAGTTGACCCTGTAGATGGTTGTGAGTCTCTAAGCCCCATGCGGTCCGCATCAGTGGTTGGTCTCCCCAGTGTGAACGCCTCTCTCCTCGAGGGTCCACAGGCAAAAGAGGAAGATAAGTCTGGTCTAGCTTGGCTTCATAGCAACAGTACCCTACTGAGGGGGGCATTCCTTGGTGCCTATAAACATCTCCAATTTCTTTGCTTACAACTCAGTCTGATTTATCCTCATGGCTTGATTGCAAACACACCGTAGACAAGTGGTTAGACAGCAGGGCACTTTCATCCTGGAGAGGTTGCAAAGTTCTGGATTTTAATCCAAGCAAGAACCTTAGCCCAATGAATGCTCCTGGTCCGCTGATCAGTGCTCCCTAAAGGATGGGTTAAAAGCAGGGGATGAATGTCAGTAGAAAGAATGTTGCAGCAATGAATAAAGATCTCAAACTGGCTTTAGTAAGTTAAGCTCCAGGTTGTTCGAACTGCACCATTTGACCAGCTGATACACCTCTTGTCTGTACGCACATTCATAATTGTGCTTAATCAGACCAATGACGGTGGTATTATCTGAAAACTTCAGGAGCGTCTTAGATAGATCCTGCTCATTTGCAGTTAGTTGTGTACAGAGAGAAGAGGAGTTGGGAGAGAACACACACCTGAGGAGCAGGGCTACTGGGTTGTTGTGCAGTAAAAGATATTTGTACCAGAATGCTGGAGATATACGGACAGATGGAGGCCAGTACTGTGAGTTGGGTAACTCACAGTATTTTCTGGGTTTATTGTGTCTAGTTTTATTACTATCTGAATCCCTTCATGAGCCCCAGCAGGTTACTGGGGGACCATCAGGGATCCGGATGCTCAAAAGATATCAGGGCAACATGCATGGGGTCATGTAACCTTTGGATGGTGTGTTTCCTGTGTGTGTTAGAGACCAGGATGATGGTGGAGCGTACAGATCAAGAGACTTCTTGAAAATATGAGTGCCATTTGGTCAGCTCAGGTTCTCTGGCAGTAAGGACAGATAATTTAAGATCCTTAATGTTTTCTGGACTTTTGACACTAAAAGAGCCTCTTAATATATTCCCCATGTATCCTAAATCCAGGTGGGGATGTGAGGGGGAAGGTGTTTGGTGTTGTATGAGCCACTTTTATTTCAGAGCACGATATGGACAATATGGTGAAAGGTTTAAATGGCTGCTTGTCAAACCTGGAGTAAAAGCTGCTAAGGTTGTTTGCCAGGTGGGGATTCTGTTCAGGGTGGGTGGACGGGTTTGATGTTTCTCAAAGCATTTCAAACTGTAGCAGGGGAGTCAGCTGAAAAGTTGTTTTAGCTAATTGTGTTAGTTTCTTAGCTGGTTTAACTCCTTGTTGAGCTTGTTCCATGTCTGCTTCTATGGGACCTGGTCCCCCACCGCTGTAAGCCTCTTGCAGATTCCACAGATGTAAACCACTGTTTATTGTTAGATGTGTGAAAGGTCTTAGTCTGCATACACGTGCACTCAAGGCACCAGAATTGACAAATACCCCGTTTACCCTTTTTTAACCGAGCCGAGACCAGTACAAGCTCGGTAACCGAGATAACTCTCGAGTGTAAACGGTAAGCAGACGGAACTGAACCGAGCTAGACATAACCGGACCGCGCTAAATGCAGACCAGTTCCTGGGGTGGTCTCGGTCTGTTGTTTTTTTTTTGGCCCGGTTATCTGATAAAGAGCGCATGAGCAGACCGCGTCTGGCTGCACGTCCCGATTCATACTCCATTCAGACAAATTTCAGACATTCATAATAACACTAGCTTCCTTACCATGCCACACGATTTCCAGAGATGATTCTGCTTAGCAACGTGATGAACCTCAGCGTCTGTCATTGTTTCCGGCGTCTGTAAATCCTTATTAGACGTTCGTTTGTCTCATCCACTGACCAAAAGCCGACTCCCTCAAGTAAATTCACCAATGGTTGCCTTCTTCCCCTGACTCTCCGCAAACACTGAAATATCACAATATCAAGCCTAACATCCTGAATGTTACGGGCGCCGCCGTTTTGATTTGCTTGGTTCCGCCTTCAATCCCAGAGAGTAGCAGTACCGCAGATTGTCACTAGGAGGCATGTAGCAACCAAGGAACCGAGATAGTGTAGTGTGTAAACGGTCGGCTCGGTTTGGTTAACTGATCCAAGCTCGGAATGGTCTCGGGTAGCCTCGTGAGACCATCCTGATCTCGAGAGCTTTCAAGGTTTCACTCGCAGATCAGTCTGGCTACTCTCCGTTAAAGAAAATTTGGAGCCGTTCACCAAACGAACGTCCAATCAGCGTTGGCTTTGAGGCGAGTTGAGGTGTGACGCAACGGGAAGCGCGACAGTTCAGCCTAAAGAACATGGAGGCTTCAGCCGATGAAACTAGCGTTAGCGTGGCTATCGAGCAAGTTTTATCGGAATTACAGAGTATTTATTTGCTGAGCTAACGAGCCTTTACCTGCAGCAGCAAGAGTAGCTTGGCTTGTGGTTGTGTTTTCGTCGTCGCTCGTAACAGAGCAACGACGAATCTGATTGGTTCATTTGGCCCGTCTATCACCAACATAGGCCAATCAGCTAACCAGTATTTTCGCCCCTTCCCAAAATTACTTCAACGGAAGGTTTCCAGATGGATATGCGGAGCAAATCTATCTGGCGGCGTCAGGTAAGGGGGGGGGGGGGGTCTTGGGCTCCTCAAAACTATTATTGAGCATTTTTCTTACAGATAAACCTTACATATACAAGTGCACTCTCACAAACACCTACTTAAACAAAAATAATAATTATTTGTTGTTTACCTGCTCAAATCAAAGATAAATGCAAAAAAAGATGATTGTATTGTAATGTTTAAAGGAAACTCTAAGATAACTATACTACCTATAACATATTTTGGATATGCCAAGTCTGTACTGAAGATACAAGATCTTAACTTGTCTTTGTTTTTTTTCCATAGACATAATTCCAAAATGGGAGAAAATTGCCTCAGTTGGCGGGATTGTCCTGTTTCTGCTGATTGTTTTAGGTTATTATATAAACTTTGTTCATAATTTCCGAAAATCAATGTCATCAGGTAAGTCCCTTTTACAACAATGTCAATCTTAATAATGATAATAATAATAATTGAACATCATTGATCTCACAATGAAGAAATTCACTTCTGTATTTTAACCCATCCCCTTGGGGAGCAGTGGGCTGCCACTGTGCGGCACCTGGGGAGCAAACTAGAGTTAAGGGGCTTGCTCAGGGAGCCAGAGTGCAGGCTGTGGGAACTGAACCGGGTACTTGCAACCTTCTTAGAGTGCAAGTGCACTGCTCTAAGCACTACGCTACCACTCCCCCAAATGTCTGACATATTAGGTTTTTGTGTTTTCATTGGATACATAGTGATAATTTCAGACAATGGACCATGAGCTTGTTGTGCTATTCCACACTGTTTAAAGTTATTTAATGTTTAATAAATAACTATCTGTTAGGTAATGTCCAATGAATATTGGCCCAAGAGCTGATATTAGGACAATAGTTAAAAGGAATGATTCGAACACTGGCGTTCTTTTAATAGCGCACCCTGCACACATATAGAATAAGGAGTGACAGCTTCTCTTCAAGTTCAAGAATTTATCAACAGAAATAAAATGAACATCCAGAGAACATCACTACCGAATGCTGTTAATCTGAATTATTATATTTAAATCAACAAATCCTCTCTACTAGGCCAGTGAAGCTTAACTAAAACTACCAAGCAAAATAAAGATAAAAATAAGCTAAGGAACTATGTACAAACAAAAGAAACCAAACACAAAATCAAGTGGTAGATCATCATCATAAGAATAATTCAGTGAATCCTGGTTCACTGCATATCTGGGTTCAAGAACCAAAGTTCATCTGAAGGAACATGAAATGATCTTAAATTAGCTTAACTAATTCAGAACAACATTTTTTATGTGTTTCAACTTATTCACAATGCACATCCTGAGTTAAACAAAACATTATTTGATCAAATAACATTTTAAACAATGATTTTCTCAGTAAAATTATTAACTTTAGGGATGCTTGATTTTATTAATGAGATTATACTGCCGGGAAACTAGGGGTCACTTTAGCTATCGGTCGCTAATATCGGTTAATCCTAAAGTTATACAAAAACACCATTGATATTAAATAATGTCGAAATCTACATTGATACTCCATATTAATGTGGTAATAATGCTTGTAGCACTATCAAATGATGATGGAGGGAAACAAAACAAACATTATGTTTGAAACAAATAGTAGTCGCATATCCAGGAACTGCGAAAGTTACCGGAAGCTAATAGCATTTAGGCTAGCGGACATTTGGTGCTAATTTTAAAAAGCTTCAAATTTATTCTGGTTGTAATGAGCGGACTGGATAACACAAACATTAATATTTTATTAATGTATAAAACCCTCGTGGAGATAACGTTTGTTATAACCGTGAAAACACACTCAAATTACATCGGCATGGCATAGTTTCAAAATGCTAACAGGATCTAGGTCGGTTAGCTCCATGTGTTTAAAGACACTGTGAAAATGCATTAAGTAAATTTCTTCCAGTTGGAAGCAGTGGAAGTAAGGAGGGTGAAGGCGACCATGCGACTCTGCGGCAATGGCCTAGTCGGAACGTGGTGGTTGGAGCAGGCTGCTCCGGGGTCCTTCATGTGGTCTGTAACCCAGTTGCAACGGCAATTTTAGCTCGGCTTTTGCTCTCCACTTGGGAAAATGGGTCCTGAGCCGGCTGCAGGCGGGAGGCCGCTCCACACTGTCTGGAGTCAGCATTCTGCAAAGGTTAGCTCGATGCAGCCAGCACTTCTCTGAGCCAATCAGATCCTCCGCTCTGCAGAGGACAACGAGGGTTCCCTCCGTTGTTGCTCCATTGAAGCTACGGGAATTTAGTGTCAAAGAAAGCCCATTTTACTTAGCTTGGTCGACCTTGTAGATGCTTGTGAGTCTTTGAGTCCCATGCGGACAGCATGGATGGCTGGTTTCCCCAGCACGGACCTTCTCCTCCAGAGTCCATAGGCAAGAAGAAAGATGAGTGAGATGTGGCCAGGCTTCATATCCGAGCACCATGCTAAGGGAGGCTGTCCCTGCATGAAGGCAGCAGTGTCATGTACTACAGTGTCATGGACTACAAAGTTGAACTAATGATGCTTCAGTAAAACAGTTTAACTAGAGGAGTCGAAGGCAATCCTAAACAAATGTGTTTTTAATCTTGATTTAAAAGAGCTCAGGATTTCAGCACTTTTATAGTTTTCTGGAAGTTTGTTCAAGATAAGGGGAGCATAGGAACTAACTGCTGCTTCTCCATGTCTGGTTCTGGTTCTGGTTCTGCATAGCAGGCTGGAGCCAGAAGACCTGAGTGGTCTGGAGGGTTGATGCACTGATAACAAGTCTGTGATGTATTTAGGTGCTAAGCCATTCAGGGATTTATAGACTAGCAGCAGTATTTTAAAGTCTATTCTCTGAGATACAGGGAGCCATGGAAGGACTTCAGAACCGGGTCCATGTTCTCTACTTTCTTAGTTTTAGTGAGGACACGGGCAGCAGCTGTCTGATCCACCTTTTAGGCAGACCTGTGAAAATACTGTTGCAGTAATCAATTTGACTAAAAATAAACACATGGATTAGTTTTTCCAGATCCTGCTGAGACATTAGTCCTTTAATCCTAGAAATCTTAAGGTGCTTCTTTGTCTTGTGTCATTTTCTTGTGTCATTGTTAACTCAGAGACCCAGTCACAACCCATCTTTAGTAAACTGGCTGTGAGAAGGTTATTTTCCAAGATTTTTTTCAAACTTTATTTATGAGTTTTAGATGTGGTAAAAACAGAAGTAAAACTAGAAATATGGTCTAAACTCAAAGGATAAGGAACTGAGATGAAAACTCAGGTTAAAACAACTAGAAAAAAACATTATTACAATTCAGAAAGTAGAGAAAGAAAGGAGAAGGACAAAGCAAAGATACTACAAACAAGGAGATAAAGCTGGCAATTTTCTTGCCTGGTAGATCTAAAGAGAATAAGCCCCAAGAGCGATACAAATCTTGAAATCAGGCTAATTACTGACCTAAAACAAACAGCTTCTTTAAGCAATTCTATAATCTACTCAACACAACCCAATGCAACTCCCCTGAGAAAACCAAATAATTCTTTGACAAATATAACCTTGAGAACCTTAATGAGGAAGCGATGGGAAGTCTAGAAGGAGCCATTACTAAAATCAAATCATAGAAATCTCCTGGCCTGGCCTGTAGCTTTGCTAATGGCAAAGACTTTTCTGTCCAGAAGAAGCTTGCTCTAGTTATATTTATTTACACCAACAACAGTAGAATAGAGTGGAGCCTGGCAGTGAAAAATAGGATTGGGAGTGGTGTAAAAGGGGCTAAGGAGATGAAAGGGCATCAGTTGCGCATTGTCCTCTTGTTTCTCCGGAGTCTGGCAGGATATTAATACAACCTCTCTGCCTTTGACTTTTTGACCGCTGTCTTCTTGCCACCACACGCTGGACCGGAGTGGTACTACAGTTATTCCTCACAATGTCCCATACGTCATAGGACCATTTGTTTACATAAATGTCCCCCTAGCTAATGGGAACACGAAAATTAAAAAGCCCCAGGCTTTGGTTTACCTCGGGAAACCAAATTCTGGGGCTTTAAATCCCCTAGTTTTTAATGGAAAAGGACTTATCTGAGTCATAAACTCCTTAATGGTGCGATGTCATCACTGTGTAAACCATTTCATGTAGTCGATATTGGTGCATATGTAAATTGTCCAAAGAATTTAATTAAAAAAACATCAGCTTGTTGTTTTGTCAGCCCAAATGTTCCTCCTCAGTTAAAAGGGGTGGGTGTGTTAATGATATGCAACTCTACCAAGTTGACTTCACTCTAATTGGCTACAATTATCTTTGGAAAACCGGTCAAACGTGGCCCCACCACAACACTTTCCCTCCCCATCCATACCTCCCTTCTTGGTGCAACACTACTTTACAAATCCATTATTATAGTTTTATGGCTGGTGAAGGTGTTTGCGTTGCAAGATGTCATACAAGACGGGCAAGGCCAAGTTGACCAAAGGCTTTAACATGGCAACGCGACTCAAAACAGTGGGACCGAAATAAACCGGCACATAGACCGTGGCATGGTGGGTCTACGCATATTTTAGTGATCCCTGTTGGCTTTAACAGACAATGTATCTACTCAACCCTGGCTATTCTATAACCTCCTGTTTGAATTTGTTTGATACAACCCATTAAACTCCAATGTCATCCTGAGAAGAGTAACACCTCTTTTCTCTTGAAAAACGTCTCCCCTGTTCATTTAACTGCTTCATACATGTTTAGATAAATATAGTCTGAGACTTTAAACCTGTTACATACTCTTAATATTAGTTTCACTGATAATGCACATATAATTTCACTATTAACAGTCTAGTGCTGTCATTTATTAAATATCAAGTTCTCAGCTCTCTTCTAGTTTAAACCCTGCAGAAAAAAGAAATATTAAACAGACAAAGTGATTCTCTTACATCTTTTTTCAGTTCTTTGTTTATTATTATTATTATTATTATTATTATTATTATTATTATTATTATTATTATTATTATTATTATTATTATTATTCCCTATCTTTCGTCTGTAGTTGGACCACAGTGTCTGTGGAAGGTCATCACCAAGTGATCCTTACATTTTTATTTTATGTCGCACAGCAGATTAATCATGGCAATAAAATATATTTTTTGTTGAAAAATGCAAACTTCCAGGTTTCTTATTTCCTGCCATTGCCATGGTGAATCGCGTTTTCTGTATTCCATTGATGAGGGCTTTTTTCATGCTCGCGCTCTACTTATGATGGTTGACCAGAAGCTGTGTTTAGCTACCTGGCTGATATCCCCTGTTCTAAAACCGAAAATGCTGAGTATGACAGAGTGAGATAGAAATATTCACAGTAGCAGCTTTCTGCTCATGGTAGATTGGCCTTTTTCTGAAACGGGGCTCAGAACAAAGACGCACACCGCAACCTGCTCAACTATAAAGGCATCTGCCCCACCCATCAATCAGCGGTGTGCGCCGATCAGCACCTGGTGCACACAGAGTGAGCTTGTGGAACACTGTCTCGCCAGAATTGCAAAATGGTACAAAATAACTTGATTTATTATTATAAATCATATTGTTATATTGTTTACAGTTCAGCTTGGATTTCATTTACTGCACAGCATAGATTTGCTGTACGCTGAATCTAGATGCAGTACATGATTGCGCACAGCTTAGAGCGAACACTGGTCCCAGGCCAATAAATGACAATTCTTTTAAACATTTAAACATTTTCCCCCCATTCAAACATCAAAGCAATTAAACATGTTTGTTGTTTTCTATCGTGCACAAGTCCCTTACTCTCAGTTTTTATTGTTAAACACTGACAAGGTTATTATAGTGGGGTTCTGTTAGTGTTATAGTGTTTGTTCACAACTAATGATTTTCAGATAGTTCAAAAATAATTTTATTGGATGGTTTGAGGGAAACTCTTGGACATGGAAAGACAAGTATGCAAAATATAAACTGTTCTGGTCTGTACTGGACATGCATGTCTGAAGATCTAACTGATATTTATGTTTCCTTATAGAAAGACCAACTTGGACCATAGTCCTTCTGCTTCTCCTGGTTCTGCTTGTTCCTACCATTTGTGCAGGGCTTTGTTTAAATTTTCTACAACAGCTTATATCAGGTAAGTCCCTTTTACAGCTGCATTAATACTAATGCCTTACATTCTGAGGTTTTGTAAGTTTTGTTTTGAAAGATTATGCAAACAGGAGCCTTGCTGCTTGCAGCAGAGGTTTCAGGCAGAATGGCAAAATCTGAGACCAGGAGACAGGCTTGGGTCATACATGTGTAGTCAGGAAAGAGAGCCGCAGACAGATCCAGTGGTTTGGCAAGGCTTATGGTCATGTAAACTAAACTATACAGGTTTTGGTCCAGAAAAGAGAAGGCAG
The DNA here is from genome assembly GCF_011125445.2 of Fundulus heteroclitus. NCBI lineage: Eukaryota > Metazoa > Chordata > Actinopteri > Cyprinodontiformes > Fundulidae > Fundulus > Fundulus heteroclitus. Next base: position 42,845,601 of record NC_046367.1, read on the forward strand.
CTTAGATGTCCAACAGGGGCTTGGCAGGGCAGGAAAATCTGTAAGATGTAACTATGATTGAGACAAGGCAATCAGAAACAGCTGTTGCTGAATTTAGTCACATTTTAATAATAATAACAACAACATAATACAATCATACATTTTCATTAAAAAATTATGTTTGTGACTCATTAGAATGCTACACGATCTGGAAACAGATGCACATGTCTGTAAAAGACTGCATTTCCATATATATAAACAGTTTTTTATCAGTAATAGTGTAGGGGGAGAAAAGATGTAAAGTAGACAATATGTTATGTTTGATGATTTATTTGATGTCTTTAACTAAAATTGTAGACATATGTTTATCTTAAATTATCAGAATTAAAATTTTTGAAAAATTACTTGCAGGAAAGGATCAGTTAAAGCTGTCCCATGTTCAACTACTGTGCCAGATGGAGGTTTTGCATTCTGTTATGGGAATATTATTGAAGTCACTATAGCCTGACGCCAACTCGGACAAGGACGCATTTCAGCTCCTCAGCTCTGTTGATTGCCAAGGCCAAATGCTCTAGTGTTACTCTGCAGATAACGAATATCTCAGATATGACTATCTCTGTTGTTATCTCACGTTACGGCTGTGGGGAGGAAGAGAGGCAGAAACAGGGCAGAAGGGCTGGCAGCCAAACCAAGGGGTGCTATTACTTTCCATCTATGTGATCTCTGCTCTGTTTCTCGATAAGTGCTGGAACTTATGGCAGAATAAAAAGTTAAAGCCAGCAAAATGTAAAATAAAATGCATATCCACAAAAACAAACAATAAAAACCTCAAAAGCTCAAATTAGGGGGTAAAAATGGGGGGAAAAATCAGTTTTAAGAGAACATTAAACACCGAAAGTGAGATAGCCTGCCTCATATGCAAAACTACTTGAATCCAGAGTTTTGTGCAACGACAGAGAACGTGTGGTTACCACTTTGCACTCCTTACCGCTAGAGTTTTGTTAAGCTCAGAGTAAAGTGCAGTGCAGGAATGTAAGCCAGTTTTAATTAAGGCATAGATTAACTGGATGGGACCACAGATTTTAACTGTGCATCAAAGTTAAGATTACTGTATTCTATCTTACACTCATGTCTGTAGCAGTTAGTGTCAGACACTGACTTTAAGATCCCAGGTCAATATTGATGTTAGAGACATAAATGCACCCAAACAACATCAACTTTTGAGCAGTTTATTTTTACAGCAACTATCTTCCATTTTTGTGACATAAAAGTCTGTCTTCTGCCTAAAAATGAAGGCTAAACACAAGGTATGAGGTAAACAGAGAAGAGAAAGAGGCCAAGAATGGAGCTTTGAGACACTATGCATGAGTGGTACTCCTTAATAAAATAAAATAAAAAAGCAGCTCTCCAAAAAAAAGAGTGTAATAATACCGGCAAAAACTTAGAACTACTTTATTACTTTGTACATTTGGGGTCTGTTTCATTTGATCCATTCATGCCGGTCTATCTAGAAACAAAACATATTTTACAAGAATAAAGCAGACCCCTGCAATGGAAGGTGGAGTTTTGGTGGCAGCAAACAGCATTTCTGGAGATGATTGAGAATCAGGACTAATTGTATTTTCGTTAGAGATCTTGAAACGAGAGGCTGTCTCTTGGCACTTTTTTACTTCCTCAAGTATTGGCCACCAAAACCTTTTTATTCAGAAAATATGCAATAATATCACGATTTCAGATTTGCCGTTTATTAGCTCAATTATAAAACGGCATACATGCTTTAAAAATATTAACATCAGCTCTACTCTGACAGCATGGGGAGTTTCTTAAAATGACGAATCATCACTTATCCCATGCAGTCGTACACCTATCTGGAATAACCCTGACATCCTACAAAATAATAATATGATAAACTTTACATACTGGAAGAATAAAAGTATTGAATATCTGGAACATTTACTTGACGGAACCGAGTTCATCACTTTTGCCAAACTAAATATGCAATATGGCATTAGTAAAAATAAATTCTTGGAATATGAACAACTTAAATCTATATTTAGAAATAAATTTAAGCATATTAAAGGTGGTTTACAAATCCCAACTAATAAATTACAGTTCCTAGATTTACCCCCCCCCCCCCCCAAACTACTGTCTAAATCATACAGGACACTGACTAAAATAGATGATTCAATATCTCTTCCTATTATGAAATGGGAAGAGGATCTATCAGTCAGCTTTGAACAAAATTTCTGGGCTCAGACATGTCTAAGAACTTTCCAATTGACTAGAAACACCAACTTACAACTAATACAATACAAAATCCTTCACAAAGTACACTACACAGGACAAATATTACTCAAGATGGGTTTGGCACAATCTAATATCTGTCCACACTGCATAGGCAATCATCCTGATAATTATATTCATGCGTTATGGTTATGCACACCAGTCCAGAGGTTCTGGACAAAGATATGTAAGGACTTATCAAAGTGCCTGAGTTGTAAAATTTCACCTTCCTCATCAGTTTGCTTGCTCGGTAACTTTGAGGAAAGCCCTCTGGGGGAAAAAATTGTTTACATGGTTTTTACTGCATTATGTATCACAGTTTCAATCAGTTTAGAGATCTTTTGTTGAATCATATTAATCTTGGGACAGCATCTGCATCCACATCTGATCGATCTCTTTGGGCTCCTTTGATCAGCACCATCACTTAGTGGAATGGGGGGCGGTGGGTTGCTTCCTGCAGCGTGCAGTGGCTTGATGGAGGGGTTCCTGATACTGATGTCTCTTCTTTCTTTCACCTCTTCTCTTTCTTTTTTTTCTGTTCTTGTTCTTCCTTTACTCTCCTACTTTCCCATTGTAGTGTCCATAAAATTTTAAATTCTCCCTGCAGGAATCACAATAAAACTATTTACATGCATAAATGAAGCGGAGCACTACGGCGAATGCTGATTGCTCCACTTGTGAAAGCAAAATCTGTCGAGCTCTATTTGGCATTAAGACATCAATTCTTATTGCCACATTGTTAGACAGGACACTGGGGGGGGAAAAAATACTTTTTATTCTTTTTGATTTAAAACGATTTAATTGTGTTTTAGCTTACGTTAAGAGACATTTTAACCCACACTACTCTTTTATAGGAATTTTAGTAGAAAATAGTGGGTCATTTCCCTCTGGCTGGAGTCCGATGGACTGGAATGGAGCAGAAAATAGACTTGTTCTGTATTTTGACAGTGAACAATAGAGAACTTGTCCGCTGACAATGACGCTTGGAGAAGTCACAGGGAATATGGAAAGGTTCTCACTAATTTAAACAACAAAGTACTTACTCCATCGGACGTACATGCACATATGTGAATGCAATGGAGGGCCATGAAGGATGTGGAATTTGGGGGTTTGTCCTGGGGTCTGGCACACATAACTGTAATTGTATATCTGTCCAATTTGTAGACTTCTCATTGCTGTAAGGCACAACATTATTTTGCATAAGATTATGCTAACTGACAAACTTTTCAGACTATATAAGAAGTCTTCTGGGCATGCATGTCTTCTAACTGATTTTTATGTTTTTCTGTAGAAACTCCATCTTGGGCCCGAATTTTCCTGATTGTGTTGATTCTACTGGTTCTTACTCTTTATGTGGGCCTTTTGTTTCATTTTCGACAACAGTTCATGTCAGGTAATTTCTTTTTACAGCCATCTCAATACTGATGTCTAACATGTTTTTCTTAGACTGATTATGACAAAAACATGGCTTGATACAGAAAGGCGAAGAAAGCTTCAGAGGTGCCATAGTTTCATATTTGTCATTTACAATTATGGGTTTGATTCCATAACATGTTTTCAATAATTCTTCAGTCAAATAAAAGCTGATAATACAAAGTACAGCAGCATACCATCAACCCATCTTGTGTTCTAAAGATAAATTGAAAAGAGATTATTGCATCCTTCCTCCTATTGACACTTCTTCTGTTTGTTTCATAGCCAGAAGAGGTATAATGTCTTGCAGTATATTCTTCCTGGGATATAGAGCAACTTTTTACAAAAACAAATTGATTTATAATTAAATGTGAGAGGCCAAAACAAGGCAATGCATTATGGTTAAGTGGAAGGAAATTAATTACCCCCCCCCAAACAAAAAAAAACTTGTAAAAGCATGTTTCAATATGGATGTTCAACACAATGCAGGAAAATGTTAAAATAAGTAATAAAAGAAGCATAGCCTACAAAAAATATCAAGGGTATTGCGACTCCCTGAGTTACAGCTTGTGACTGAGGTGCTACTCTCATAGAGTCTTACCAAGAGTCAAGACTTTTTGTCACCATGTGTTACCATGGGTAAATTACCTTTTAGACAGACCCGGCTTAGGATGTACAGAAAAAGGAAAAAAATAGCAAGTAACATGACACTCACATGACTTAGTATTTACGGGGTAATTTTTTTCCACATTAGAGCATGCAAAAGATTAATAAAACATTTTATCAGAGTTTGAGGGCTCTTATATCCTATAGCGAGTTATATGAGCCTTAGCTCAGTCCGTCCTTCATGAATCACAAGTAATGAGGCAGTGAGGTCATTTTTGTGCAGTGATTTTTGAGGATTCATTTACGGAAATGTGCAATTTGAAATTTCTGAGAGTAAGAGTGCGCAAATAGCCAGTAACAGTAGAGTGACTGAAACCCATAATGGACATATTAACAGTCTCTTGCTTTGCTTGTGTGTTATTACCGTGCCACTGGGAGTACACTTTAGCCAGTTTAGTGGAGAACAGTCTGCTTATTCTTCTGGCTTCTATCTCCTTTGTGTATTTCATCAGTCTGCATTGCAACATGTGATGGATATATGGATTGTAACATGATGGAAATATGATGGACAATTTCTCAGCAGGGAGCCATCTCCCTCTCCTGAGAAACGTGGCAATAATAGATTAATTATATGATATGAAAGACCACAATTTCTCAGCAGGGGTTGATAGCCTTCACAGCTCTTGAAACAAAGCTGTTCCTGACTATATTATTTCCAGATGTGATGCTTCTGAAGTGTTTACCTGATGGGAGAGGGGCAAACAGTGCATTGCCTGGGTGGGTGGGATCAGTGGGGATACATCTGGCCCGTACTAAGGCTTCATTATTGCAAACGTTACATGACCATTGTTCTGTGCAGCTGAGCTTTTTGTTGTTGTTGTTGTTTTTTTTTTTTCAGTTTACAAGGTGGACGTGGATTCAGGAGTTAAGTCTGTTCTGCTGCCCTTTAAAACCAATCTCCGCCTGCTTGAAGATTTCACAGTCACATGGACAGACAGCACTGGCAGTATCATCCACAAGTATCCAGGAAAATCTATTAACCCATTATTAATCGAAGGAAGGCAGTATCAAGACAGAACGGAGATGAAGAACAACTTTAAATATGGAGACCTCAGTTTGATCCTTAAGAACCCTACAAACAAAGACACGGGCACTTACACCTGCACCTACACCTGCACAAAGAATACCATCTGCCCCTTCTTCTGCAACTTTGCCTTCTTGAACAGGTGGTCAGGAGAAATCCAGATCAAGAAACAAGTGCTGCTTAATGTCAGAGGTCAGTAAAATAGATATAGGCCACATTTAATCCACAATATTTTGTTTAATAAAAGAGGAAGATTTGCTCTTCATTCTAAATCAATAATATTAAGGTTAGAATGGGGATAAATCTTGAGGATTTAATTTTAATAATAACGTGAGTGTATTGTTTATATGTCCAGTCTGGCAGTGCAGCATTAAGAATTGCTTTCTTAATGCCCATGAGAGCCAAACAGATTTTACTTTCACAAGTGGAGCCTTATGCTTTTGCTATTCAATTCAATTCAATTCAATTCAATTCAATTTATTTATATAGCGCCAAATCATGAAACATGTCATCTCAAGGCACTTTACAAAATCAAGTTCAATCATATTATACAGATTGGGTCAGATTATACAGATTGGTCAAAAATGTCCTATATAAGGAAACCAGTTGATTGCATCAAAGTCCCGACAAGCAGCATTCACTCCTGGGGAACCGTACAGCCACATGGAGAGTCGTCTGCATTGTACATGGCTTTGCTGCAATCCCTCATACTGAGCAAGCATGAAGCGACAGTGGGAAGAAAAACCACCCATTAACGGGAAGGAAAACCTCCGGCAGAACCGGGCTCAGTATGAACGGTCATCTGCCTCGACCGACTGGGGTTACAGAAGACAGAGCAGAGACACAACAAGAGAAACAAAAAAGCACAGAAGCACACATTGATCTAGTAATCTGTTCTACATTAGATGGTAGTAGCGGGTGAGCCGTCTTCTCTGGATGATGTCACAGTTAACAGAACGCCAGACCAGGTGTACCTACTATGAAGAAAAAGAGAGAGAGCAAAAAGTTAAAAGCTGAAATGACAACAGTCATTTCAATGTAATACAATGCAAAACTGGAGAACAGTAGACTGAAGAACAGTAGAAATCAGTAGAGTGAGAAAATTAGACCCTGATGTCCTCCAGCAGCCTAGGCCTATCACAGCACAACTATAGAGATAGCTCAGGGTATGAGCCACTCTAACTATAAGCTTTGTCAAAAAGGAAAGTTTTAAGATTAGTCTTAAAAATAGATAGGGTGTCTGCCTCACGGACCAAAAGTGGGAGTAGGTTCCACAGGAGAGGAGCCTGATAGCTAAAGGATCTGCCTCCCATTCTACTTTTAGAGACTCTAGGAACCACCAGCAGACCTGCAGTCTGAGAGCGAAGTGCTCTGTTAGGAACATACGGGGTAATCAGAGCTCTGATATATGATGGAGCTTGATTATTAAGGGCTTTATACGTTAGAAGGATAATTTTAAATTCTATTCTTGATTTAACAGGAAGCCAATGAAGGGAAGCTAAAATTGGAGAAATATGATCCCTCTTGTTGATTTTCATCAGAACTCTTGCCGCAGCATTTTGGATCAGCTGAAGACTTTGAACTGCATTTTGTGGACTTCCTAATAGTAAAGAATTACAATAGTCCAGCCTTGAAGTAACAAATGCATGGACTAGTTTTTCAGCATCACCCCTGGACAGAATGTTTCTAATTTTGGCGATATTCCGGAGGTGAAAAAAGGAAACTCTGGAAACCTGTTATATGAGATTTAAATGACATGTCTTGGTCGAAAACAACACCAAGATTTTTAACTTTATTACCAGAGGCCAAGTTAATGCCATCCAGATTAAGTGATTGATTAAGAACTTTTTTTTTAAGACTCTGGCCCAAAGATTATAACTTCTGTCTTGTCAGAATTTAAATGCAGGAAATTTAAAGTCATCCAGCTTTTGATGTCATCAAGACATGACTGCAGTCAAAGTAACTGATTGGATTCATCAGGATTTATGGATAAATATAGCTGAGTGTCATCAGCATAACAGTGGAAATTAATCCCATGCTGTCTGACAATTTTGCCAATCGGAAGCATATATATAGTAAATAGAATTGGTCCAAGGACTGAACCCTGTGGTACTCCACAGGTGACCCTAGAGTTTGAGGAAGATTTATTATTAACATGGACAAACTGGAATCTGTCCGACAGATAAGATTTAAACCAGCCTAATGCTTTTCCCTTAATCCCTACAGTATGCTCAAGTCTTTGTAGGAGAATATTGTGATCAACTGTATCAAATGCAGCACTGATATCTAACAGGACAAGTATAGACACAAGTCCATTATCTGAGGCCATGAGAATATCATTGGTGACCTTCACCAGAGCTGTTTCAGTGCTATGATGAGCTCTAAAGCCTGACTGAAACTCCTCAAGTAGGTCATTATTTTGTAAATGTTCACATAGTTGATTAGCAACTACTTTCTCAAGAATTTTAGATAAGAAAAGAAGATTAGATATAGGTCTGTAATTTACTAACTCATCTTGATCAAGAGATGGTTTCTTAAGTAAAGGTTTAATAACAGCTACTTTAAAAGCCTGTGGTACATATCCATTTACCAAGGATAGATTAATCATGTCTAAAATAGGACCACTGATCAGAGGGAATACCTCCTTAAACAACTTGGTTGGGATTGGGTCTAACATGCAGGTAGAAGGTTTAGATGAAGCTAAAATTTTAGATAGCTCAGAAAGCTCTACTGCTTCTAAACAGTTCAGACACTGTGCAGGTTCTAAGGATTCCTCCAATGCTGCCTCACTTACTGAGGACGAGGTAATCATGTTTGGGAGGATGCCAATTATTTTATTTTTAATGGAATCAATTTTATTTATGAAGAATCCCATAAAATCATTACTGCTAAGAGCTAAGGGTATGGATGGATCAACAGAGCTGTGGCTCTGGGTAAGTTTGGCAACTGTACTGAAGAGAAATCTAGGATTATTCTTATTCTCCTCAATTAATGATGAAAAATATGCTGCTCTAACTCTGCGAAGGTTCTTGTTATACAACAATAGACTGTCCCTCCAGATTAGGTAGGATTCATCTTGGTGTGTAGAGCGCCATTTTCTCTCCAATTTCCTAACATTGTGCTTCAAGGAACGCAGCTCTGAATTAAACCAAGGAGCCAGCTTCCTGTGAATAATCACCTTCTTTTTCAAGGGAGCTACATTGTCTAATGCAGAACGCAATGACGAAGTCATACCGTTTACAAAGACATCTATTTGGGAATTGGAAGAAACGACATTGCTGCCATCTACAGGGCATTTCTGCAATACGGAGGATATTAAAAAGGGGACAGACTCTTTAAGTTTTGATACAGCATTATCCGATAAAGATCTACTATAATGGAACCCTCTTTTGGGGGTGGAGAACTCAGTTAGATTAAACTCAAATGTAATTAAAAAATGATCAGTTAGGACAGGGTTGTGAGGAAATACTGTTAATTCTTCACAATCAATGCCATATGTCAGCACAAGGTCTAACGTATGGAGCCAAGAGTGCGTCGGTTTATGCACATTTTGAGCAAAACCAATTGAATATAGGATAGTTTTAAAGGCTACACTAAGGTTATCACATTCTGTGTCAACATGGATGTTAAAATCACCCACTATAATAACCTTATCAGTATTTAACACCAAATCAGATAAGAAATCTGACAACTCATCCAAAAACTGAGTGTAAGGGCCTGGTGGACGATACAAAACAACAAACAGAATAGGTTGTTGTGCTCTGCTTGATTTATATATGCAAAAAGCTTTATAAGATTTTATTCTGGGACTCTTTCACATTCAATGGTGATAAAAATAGAGGAGAGGAAAAGAAGAGGAAACGATTACATCCTCAGACTCTGCTTCTACATTTGCAAAAAGCATTATAAAAAAAAAACAGCAAAACCAACCTATAAAGTATTACAGGTTAAAAAAAGCACCGCCGTGAAAACATCACTAAAAATACACATTATTAATTAATAGGAGATGAATAAAGTGACAGATAAAGCTAATTATAGTTTTTTTTCTGTATAGAAGCAAATCTGTAAGCACTTGAATCCAAGCACCTGTAGGTGCTTGCTAGAGTGCTCTTGTGTATGTAAGGTTTTTCCATAAGATAAATGCTCAACAGTGGTTATGGGGAGTCAAAGACCTACCCCATACAACACCAGATGCCCAACAGGACCCCCAGAGCATAGGTGCCCAAAAGGAACCAACACAGAGATAGCTGCATTCCCCATCCTACGGAAAAGCAGGGAGGAGCCCCAGGAAACTCCCCAACAGCCACAGTGCTGAAGCGCCTGGGAGATGCAGCAACAAGCTATGCTGAACCGGATCCAGCCATGGGCCCAGAGACACTAGGCCCAGGAGCCGTTTATTTTTTATTTTTATTTTTATTAGATGAGAATGAAATAATTTCCCCTGCTCATTACTGTTTTCCTTGCTTCCCAAATAATAGATACTGATATCCCTGGTAGATCATTGTACTTCAAGTATGAAATCCACTCTTCTTTAAAATATTTGATAAATTCTGCATCTTTAAGCAATGATGTACTAAATATCCGGCTTTTGTTTTGTGGGGTTACGTTTTATTTATCAGGATTAAAGAAACAGTGGCATGATCACTGACAGTAATAGGATGTATCACAACGTCTGAAATGTCAGACAGCAGCAAGCTGCTGATTAAGAAATAGTCCAAATGAGAGTAAGAATTGACATTTGAAGAGAAAGTATATTCCTTACCGTTAGGATGAAGAGGTCGCCATACATCATACACTCATGTATTGTTTGACTAAATCTAATGATTGCCAACTGCGCTGAGTCCCTGTTGTATTCAACCTGTCTATTTAGACCAAAGTTGATGTCCTCACCTATTTAGAGAGCAATCCAGGTGTGTTGAAAGTGCATAGAATATTTTGTGAAACAATTAAGGGTCATCAACATTTGGGCCATATGTACTGACAATATATAACTTTTGGTTATAAATTCCAACTTTCAGATTCTAACCTTCTTCTCTGTTTCCAACCAGGTAAAGCTGACTCTCTGATCATGGCCATAGACTTTGGTTCAGGATACAGCGGCTACACCTTCAATCTAAAACCCAGAGAGGAAGGAGGTGAGACTCAGTTAAATAGATGGGGTAAAGAACTTGGACTGGACTCCCCAAAGACTCCAACCTGCATCCTGTTTGATGAATATAAACAATTCCTGGAGTTTGGTTATGAAGCTAAAACAGCGTACAGCAACATGACTGAACAAGACGCTGAGAAATATTATTTCGTTGAAGACTTCAAGATGACACATCGTGGCATAGTGAGTAAAATTAAAGATCTTCTGCTTTGAATTCTGCTGTGTGTGTATATATATATATATATATATATATATATATATATATATATATATATATATATATATATATATATATATATACTTCGCTCTCAGACTGCAGGTCTGCTGGTGGTTCCTAGAGTCTCTAAAAGTAGAATGGGAGGCAGATCCTTTAGCTATCAGGCTCCTCTCCTGTGGAACCAACTCACAGTTTTGGTCCGTGAGGCAGACACCCTGTCTACTTTTAAGACTAATCTTAAAACTTTCCTTTTTGACAAAGCTTATAGTTACAGTGGCTTAGCTTACCATGAGCTACCTCTGTAGTTACGCTACTATAGGCCTAGGCTGGAGGTTGCTCTATTGCCAACTGCGCATCATTGTTATGTGGTTCTTCTTGATCCCATGTGCCTTTCCAGTATTGCTCAGTCTTTTGCTTTGCTTGTGTGTTATCTTAACACCCTAAATCTTAACAGTGCAGTTACAGGTGGGTTCATAGACCATTTGTCAGTTGCTTTTTAAAATTATTAAATTGCTTAAAAATTGTCAGAAAGGCCAATTATGCAGTCATTTTATATTGCTTTAGGTATTTTTGTTTGGTACTAACAAATTGTGATTAGGCCTATTTCTCTTTATGTCATGATTTGTCTTCGTGAACCCGGACAGAGCACGCACACACAGAGCTTGTTCTTTTGAAGTTTATTGAAAGTAATGAGTTGTGGATGATGAAGACCAGAACTAGTTACCGGACTGGATATGATGGGTGCAGGAGCAGGCTGACTGGAAGAGACTGGAGAATACAGAGAAGGATCTTGTGACGAGTTCTTGAAGGGGCTAGGACAACTTTCGAACCAGAGGTGCAGTGATAGAGAGTTCTTGAAGATGCAGGGCTGCTTACTTGGAGCATAGGGATAGCAGGAGATCCAGTGACGAAGCCGAGAGCTTACTAAGCTGACAGACATGGATCGAGTGGGGACTGATGAGAACTGGACTTGACAGGTTTGGTGTTTGTAATGACTGAAGACAAGCCGGCGACGAGGAGCAAACTGAAGTGAGCTTATATAGAGAGGCTGGCAGGTGGAGTGAGTACAGACTGATTGGTGCCTAACAGGTGTGACTGATTGCTGAGGGAATGGAGGACTGCGCTGCGTGAGAGAAGGAGGTGCTGGAAACTAACAAAGGGAGATGGCCAGGCCAAAACTGAACCATGACACTTTAAAGGTGCAAAGCCATGTTATTTGTTTTATTTATACGTTAGTAGATCATTCTGGCTGCATACAAAGTTTTTATGAAAGATTATCACATTCTGCTGGTGTATTGAATATTGTTGGTGTTTTATGCTTTGTTTTTGCTCAATTTGTTAGTAAATAGGCCTTGTGTGTTTACTTATGATTTTAATGGAAGTATTTACTGGGCATTCACAGCAGGGGTTAAAACAAGTAAGCGGCTAATGGCTGTTAGCATCTCCTGGCAAAACAATGAAGAATGGTCCAAGAACCAGTGAAAAAAGCGTAAAGAAATATGATTCCAAGAGGGAAAAGGCTGGAATGTTGCTGGGAATACAGTATGACTGTAGGTGTTTACTGAAGCAGTTGCTAAACCTGCCGATTGCTCAGCTGTGACTGCAGAGTTGACTAACATGAGTATGTTTTCTGATATGAGGCTCTTAAAGTTGCTGTTAGATCAGTTTATTTAATTAATAACAGTTGGTTTTCGACCATGCCAAGCTGCCGCTTTACTGTGCGTTGGCATTCAGAGGGTCAGGCTCAGTCTGGCATTATTTCATTTAGTTTATATCTGCTAATTGCGCCCAGTGCAGGGACTATTTTTATCCACAAAAAGGACCATCAAAACATTATCTGGTTGAAGGCTTGGTGTATAACTTTACTGTATCCTAATCAAACAATTGTTGGTGTTTTTTAAACATAAAACATGTATCTTTAAATCATTAATGGGACAGACTCTTCTAAGCCTGAATGCAAATTAAACATTTTCTAAATAGAATTCATGTATTCTTGAGCTGGTGATCTCATATCTTTCAGTTTTTGTCAGAAGTTTAGGAGTGAACCTTTTTAGGTAATTTGGACATATGGATTTAGTGATTTGCAAGAAATATTCAGCTCAAATTTACTCATTTGCTGTTTGGCAGGCAGGCAGTATGCTGTATTTAAGAGCAACCACAGAAAAAGGCTATAGGGATTGCAGACAGATATCCTACTGCATTGGTTAAAGAAGACAAACCCTAACCCTAACACCCTGACAAACTGAAAATTATTCCCAGGATCTCAGTAAGCAGACAATTGAAGCAGCCAATGGCAAGTCAATGACACGCCTGGAGGTTTTCACAGAAGTTCTGAGATTCCTGAAGGACGACGCTCTGAAAACCATCAAACACCATCCAGCAGGAGGAGAGATCTCAGCCTCTGACTTCACCTGGGTGCTGACTTTGCCTGACAGCTTTGGTGATAATGAAAAAGATTTTGTGAAAGAAGCTGCAATTCTGGTAACTCCACGTTTTTAAAGAAAGGAGCAGCTCTGAAATGTTCAGAAGAATCAGACTTTTTATTTCTCCTCCAGGCAGGTCTTGTAGGAGAAGACACTAAAGACAAACTGGTGTTTGCTCTGGAATCAGCAGCAGCTTTGGCCTGGTGTTTGAAGCCTCCACCTGATGGCTTCATCACACAGAACCACAGCAGAACCTCCCAGGATCAACCTCCAGAACCAGCAGGCGCTGGTACCAGCTGTAACGGTACTGTCTGGATCTATAAAGTCTGTCATACAAACATTCACCATAAAACAAGCTTTGGTCTGAATTATTAATGATCTGTTTGATCCTGTTGATGCTGATAACTTCTGTTAATATTTAAGCTTTTGTTCCATTTTTGTCAGACCATCAATCAATTTATAATCAAAGATAACCTGAATAAATAAAAATAATAAATCAATGTATAATTTAGATAATATAAAGCTATCCACACTTAGTGGAGACTTGAGATGTCCCAGGAGAGGGCGCAGTACAAACCCAACCTGACAAATAAACAGACAGAAAACTACGCACACATTCACTTGTTCCCACTCTAGTGCCCCCACACACTCCTACAAGAGAAAAAAGGGACTCAGTACACACACTCACACACACCACACTCATCTTATAAAGCCAGGTCCAGGCCTGGAGGCTGACCTTGGGAGGTTGATCCCCGGATGTCTTAACCCCCAACCCCCAACCCCCATTTAATGCCCTACATATATGTGTGTTGTGAGAATATTATGAATGAAAGTGTCTGAGATGCATAATAAGATTGGGAACGATGAGCGGCAGGGCCCGAGAGCCAACCCCAAACAAACAAACACCAACACATCAACACACCCACCCTACCGCCGGAAAAAAATAAAACAATGCCAGCCTGCCCAAACCATATAGACCCCTGTTCCCCGGTAAGAACCAGCACCGAGAGACAGCAAGAACCAGGACAGAGGCAAGGAGTCTAACTCCAACCAGAACCAAAGGTTCTGTGGGTCAGTCAGACCAAGCTTGTTTCGAGTTTGAGGGATAAACGTTGAAAAGCTTAAAAGAACAGAGCAGCATTTGGATTTGGCGCTGTGATGATGTCCTGCCACCCTAGTGACTCTCAGAGCGTTGAGATTGAAACCACAGAACCTGCTGGGATGAAAACCTCACCATGAACTCTGACTTCTATATTTCAGCAAACATTTCAGCCTTTCAAATTTTGCTGTATAATTAGTTTATAATTAGTTTATTAAAACCGTATTAAACCCGTAGAACACAACCGTACTGCTTTCATTATTTACTGAAAAACAGGGAATTTTTATTTCTTCAGATGTGACATATGATGCAGCTCAATTTAACCTCCAACTGTTGAATTACATTTGTCCTCCATACCAGTGGACTTAAAAACATGGAAATGTGTCAGAATCACCATAATAGGTGTTAAATAGTGAGATAAAATAAATCCGTGTTAAAGGTGGTATAGTAATGAAATATTAAACTAAATCAAGTCTATGTAATCCTGTTTCTTTGTCACCTTCAATTTCTCTCTAAGACAGTTTCATAATTTCAGAGAAATTAAATGTTTCTGGTAAAATTACATTTTTAAATGGGGTCTCATCTCAGGCCGCAGGGCTTTATTATCAGACGTAGCATCACCTCCTCTAACTCTGAATCATGACACCTTCAGCATCTTTTCCTCCAATAAAGACAGAAAGACTCTCCATGTCCATTTTTACTGCATTAGTTCACCTTCTAAGGTTGGTCTGATGGAGCTGCTTTGACTCAGAGTCACTGATCTGGAAACTTCTCCAGAGTTTTCCAGCATCACAGACTCTGGTGACAGAGATGGTGAGAAATAAACCGACCTAAAAACCTCCAGCTGAGCCTGAAAACACTGAACATGTTTCATCCTGCAGCTCAGTGAGGTTTCTGTGTTTGAACAGATCCAGCAGGAGCTCCAGAACCAGGAGAAACCAGAATTCTGCTGGAGACCCAGAACCAAGATCAGGTGGCAGTTCACTTTAAGAAGGAACCAGAAGGAACCAAAGTTCTGCTGGAGACCAGAAACCCAGACAGAAAACGGTACCTTGTTGTCGACTGTGGAGGTAAATGTTAAACACGGTTATTTAAATGTTTATTGACAGACGAGCTTTAAAATCTTTGTTCACACTAAGAATCCAGATAAATGAGGATTGATGTAAACTTTTAGATTAATGTTTGCTGGATGTGAGTTTGAATGTGCAATAAGTTGTTTTCTGAGATTTCTCCTTTATTCCGTTGTATTCTCTTCTTGTTTGTCAAAAGATAAAAATATTAACATCACTGTTCATGAAGTCCTGGAAGGAGGAGCCTTGAAGAAGCTGGACAATGACACTGGATACGATCTGGGAGGACAAACTGTGGACAGAACATTTAAGGAGTTCCTCGGAGAAATTTTCTCTGATGGAGTCTGGATAGAATATGAACAAAACTTCCCCAGAGAGGTTCAGAAAATGATGTTTGAATTTTCTCGTCTCAAACATTTAGATAAAGATGTTCAGATCAGCTGCCCAGATTCCCTGAGAGAACGAGCTCAGAGAGAGAAAGACATTGAAACGTTCTTTGCTTCAGTGGAAGGAGCTTCCTGGGAGGATGGAGTCATCAAAATCTCCAGAGACAAACTGAGGTCTTTCTTTGATGACATTCTGCAGAGAATCACTGAGCGTCTCAGATACGTATTAAATAAAAACTCCAACATTGGGTTTATTGTGTTAGTGGGGGGCCTTGCTGAGAGCCAGATGCTCCGTCAGTTCATCACTGATCAGTTTGGACATCAGTATAAAGTCCTGTGTCCTCTTAGACCCCAGGAAGCGGTCCTGAAAGGAGCCGTAGAGTTGGGGAGAAACCCAGAGTTGGTCCAGTTTGACTGAATTGTTTTTACTGAGAATAATTTTCTGTTTTTGTTGCTGTGATTTATTTCCATGAACAGTTTTTAGGAAAGTAAATGCTGTTAAAATGTGTCAACATGTAGTTTTAATCCCTGATTTTTGGTTCTACAGAAGAAACTATTTAGCTTTATGGAGGACATCGCTGATGGAAGAATGATGTACTGTGGTCTATAATTCAGAGCTGATTCTGTGGTAAATCAGTGGATTCTAGTAAAAAAACCTGATGATGAGAATAAGTAACTTTATTAACAGAGATGCTGGTCCAGTTATTAAAAATATAAACCCATTTTCAATGAAGTTGGGAAGTTGTTACAATGTAAATAGAAATAAAATATGATTTGCAATTCCTGTTCAGCTTATGTTGAATATGCTACAAAAACAAGATATTTAATGTTCAAACTGATAATTGATTGTTTTGTTTTACAAATATTTTCATCTGAGCCCTGCAACACGTTCCTAAAAGCTGGAACAGGTTCTGTTTACCACGGTGTTGCTTCACTTTTCCTTTTAACAGCCAATAAGCTTCTGGGAGCTGAGGACACTGATTGTTGAAGCTTTTAGGAGAAAATCTTTCCCATTCCTGCTTGATGGACAACTTCAGTGTCTCAACAGTCGGGGGTCTCTGTTGTTGCATTTTGTGCTTCATGATGAGCCACACATTCTCAACAGGAGACGGGTCTGGACTGCAGAACCGTCTAGAACCTGGACTCTTTCTCTACGAAGCCCCGCTGTTGTAACAGGAGCAGACTGTGGATCAACGTTGTCTGGCTGAAATAAGCAGGACGTCCCTGAAAAAGACGTTGCTTGGATGGCAGCAGATGTTGCTCCAGAACCTGGATGTAGCGTTCAGCAGTAATGGAGCCTTCACAGATGTGCCAGAGCAGCAATTAAACAGTCGAGCATAAAGCTGCACGGTGGATGCATTGGTGCTGTTGGAAGACCGTGAAGATGGAGAATTAGAGGAAACGAGGTTTCAGGGATCAGATATTTCCTGAATGATGATGTGATGATGATGATGTTGATAATGATGATTATGATGATGATGATGGCTAAGATGATGCATCCAGTCAGTCTGGATTTTATCCATCTTATCAATTTCTACAGATGTTCAGTTCTGCTGAATCCAGTCCAGATCTACAAGAATCTGTTCCTGTTCTGATGAGATGATAACAGATTTAATTGGTCATAACTTGGTAGATTTTAAACTTATATAAAAAAACAATTATCTATAGAATAAAATAATTATAACACTTTTTCTTTTAAAAACTGATCAAGTTTTCATAAGATCATGAAAACATTTTTATTCTCACCAGTAAAAATCATTTTTCAGCCCAATTATGTTGTTCTTCAAACCACAAAAGTAGAAAAGTTCTGTTCATCTGTTTTATTTATTCTTATTCAGACTGATAATCTCATGGAGGCTTTTAGACTCATTGACCAGTTTGGTTCTTTATTCTGAGGTTGGAGGAACTTCTGCTGCACGAGTTCCTTCAGTTTTCTCTAATCAGGAGAAGAAGCCACTGTTTTAAGGAACTTAAGTCTCTGATGGAGTTTTCTAACTTACAGTTTCCACTGAAACCTCATTAGAGAAGAAGTTTTAAAGATATAATCAGGGAGACAGGAGACAAAGAAAGTAAAATCCTGACATTCCTTCAGTCATTGATGGTGTGTAGCTCAAGAACTGGACCCTCCAGAACCACACTGATGATCTCTGCTTCTGTTCCTGTGACAGCAGTTTAACCCCCTTAGATAAAACAAGTCACATGACCTCTTTATGGATCCAATAAACAGACAAACTGAAGTTTAACATGAAAATATCTCTTTAATATCTGAGCCCAGTGGAAAATAAAAGGACTTCAAAACGTTAATTTAACATCTGAGTCCAATAAAAGAAACAAACCCGACTGTAACGACTCTAAAAACAAACAAACCCAAACAAAACATTTAACCCATATTCCTAAAAATGCTGATTTTATTTCAGCTGATGATAAAAACTAAAGCCATGATGGAGCCCAGAAGCAAGCGGTCCATCTAGAACCTCTTCAGTCGTCCACGATGCTCAGCAGCCCGCTCAGCTTCAGCCTGCAGGCCAGCTCCTCCTCTCTGCTCGCCAGGATCTGACGCTCCAGGTCCTGCAGCCTCCGAGCCAGCGGTACCGGAGGCGCTTTGGACCAGAAAGGCCCGTCCACACGCTGATCCAGCTCAGGCCTCTGGGAGGACAAGAAGACCAGAACTAACAGAATAAGCCCAGAAGAAGAAGAACTGAAGGTAAGAAAGGACTGGTGAGGAGGAGAGGAGACCTGCGTGGCTGCAGCAGCGTCTTGGGTCCGGCCTGAAGGAGCAACCTTCATGGTGGTCGGTGAGGACAGCAGGGTGGAGGACGGCATGAAGAGCGGAGTGGACAGATGGTCCAACGGGTCGCCGTCCAGCCAGCGCCTCAGCTGCTCCAAGCTCCTGCACAGACGGAGCGTTAACGTGGTACCAAAACCTTGGAGAACCGTTCTGGAAACTTTATCACAGCTGCAGGACAGAAAATCAAACCTCTAAACGGGTTTTTATCTCAGATTCCTGCCTGTCCCCTTCACCTGATCCAGATGCGGCTCTGAGAAGTCAGAACCATCTTGGTTCTGGTTTAGTATACAAGTCCACTTCTTTGAGAATCTGATCAAATAAAAGCCCCAGGAGGAGGTTTATGAGACCCAACGGACCTCTTTACTGAACAGCTTCATGCAGAGATCGCTCCGACCTCCGTCTGCCACAGAGAAGATCCAAACTCTTCAAACCCAAACAGAACCTCCCTGGAAGGTTCTGTTGTTCAGATGATCTTCATTTTCTCTCTGAGGATTTGTTTAAACACAGAAAACGGTGGAAAGCTCGACTTCCAGCTGTAGGAGAAACCAGAGCGTCTTCAGATCCATTGGACCTACAGGTCATCTGGTGGTTCTGATCCGGCTCAGACCCACAGGTCATCTAGTGGGGGTGCTGTGGGAGTCCGGGGCGTTTCTACAGGTTATATTTGTACGATGACTGTAAAACGAAGGTCTTTCTGTGAACTCCTGACTGAGATCTTTCATCTCTGGAGGATTTTCTCCTCATTTTCATTAAAACAGAAAAACATCAGAAGTGAAACCTGCAGAAAGATCTGAGGTCCGTTTGCAGAGGAACCAACACTAACTAAATGTAACCCTCATTGGTGTGGCATTTATAGATTTTTCGCAAATCACCTCAGAGCAACACAAACCCGAAACCTCCCCCATTCATTTCCTATGGAGCGCTTTTGAAAAATGACGTATGAAAATCCAAAACATCACATGTTTTCGCATCGTCGCTACTCCTAAACCGTTTTATGTATAGGCATGAGACTTTAACACATGAATGTCCCAACCCTTCTGGCACTCACAAAAAAGGAATTTTTTGGATAACTGTTACGGTTTTTCCGCAAAAACAATTTGTTCGGGAGTAGCGAATGTGAAAAATCTTAAAAACGCTTTGGAGCTGCATTTTCCCACATCATCCACTTTTTTACATTGTCGCTGTGCCTACACCGATTCTTGTACAAACATAAAAATGAGCACCATGGTCCTCAAAAGCCTGCTGATACTCACGGTGAAAGCATTATTTTGATATCTCTTATACTTTTTGAGCTACAGCGATTTGTTCGGGACCGTTTTAAGAGGATTTCTGAAATTCCATA
Source organism: Fundulus heteroclitus (assembly GCF_011125445.2). NCBI lineage: Eukaryota > Metazoa > Chordata > Actinopteri > Cyprinodontiformes > Fundulidae > Fundulus > Fundulus heteroclitus. Next base: position 42,865,440 of record NC_046367.1, read on the forward strand.
AAAATCCCCTTCATGTCATAATTTTTTACGCCTTTATTTAACTTTTTCCAGCAAAAAACGATAGCTTGTCTTCCTCCCCTATCCGTTACGAACTAAACGCAGAAAAAAATTACATCTCTACCATTTATGGATAAGGAGATATGGAGCGTTGTTCGAGGCAAAGTTCTCCATTATAATCCAATAGGCAGACTCGGACACAAAGTGTCTGCACTTCAGTAGGCTGGCCCGCTGCAGGTGTGAGTGAGTTTCCGTGACGACGGAACTCTGAGGGCCAGAGGGAGAGGCTCCATTGAGATAGAATGGCAACTTTCGACGCTCACTGCAGTTGCTGTGATTAATGTAGAAATCTGAAATTCGCACAGTCACTTCCTCTTGACATTTTAAAATTTTCAAGTGAGTTTCAGCCATGTGTCACTTTTCTGTCCCATTTTGGGTTTCACATGCTTTCCTATTGGGCCTTTGCTTCCAACAGGACCTGGCATGATGCCCAGACACGACCCAATTGGCCAATACAGCACCACCCACCTGTGGGAAATGGCGCTACTGACCATTTTGGTCAAATGTTGAGTTCTGGGCCCAGATGTGGTAAGGCTGAGTTGCTAAAGGAGGCCAATCTGACCCATGAACTTTGGTCACGTTTGGTGACATTAAGTACTGGCACCCCTTTTTGAGGCACTTCCCAGTACAGGATTTGGACCAAACTAACAGAATAACATCACCCGGTGATACTGAACACAACCATGCTAGCGGCTAACGGTTAGCAAAAAGGAACTAAAAGTCAGTAAAATGTTCTTGAGTTTATTTGTCCTGGATTTCAGCAGCTAAATAAGATGATCTGCCAGTGGAATTAGTATTTTGACCTTTAAAATAAGATAAACTTTAAATTAGATAAACTGCACCTGAAATAAGACGATGGAGATGAGTTGTTCCTCTTTTAAGAGCAAATCTCTTATTCCACTGGCAGATCATTTAAACTTGCTGCTCAAATCAAGGACAAATTCCCTCATTTCCAGAAAACATTCCTTTTAGTTCCCTTTCTCCAGTGCAGTCAGCAGATTTTACTGATCTCTACCTCTTGCTCTCAGCCTGTTCTTCCTCCAAGCTCTGCAGGACCTTGTGGGCCAGCAGCTCCTCTGCTGAGGGGCTGTGAGTGACGTCCAGACGGGGCCTCGGGGCCCCGGGGGCCTCCACCGAGCTCTGGAACAACCTCTGTCTGGGAGACGGAGCAGGAGGCGGCGCGCAGGAAGCCTGAGTCGCTCTGAGGGGAAACGGAGGAAAATAAAGAGTCTGGGTTCTTTAATCAAGTCAATATTTACACTTTAATTATTCTCTTCTTCTGCATTTAAAGTCTGGAGGAAAGTCATTTCTCTGTTTCATCATCAGCAGAGGGTCCAAACTTTATGAAGCACTTGAGAATCCAGAACATTTATCTTATTGTTCCTACCTGATCAACTATAAACTAAACTTGTAATATTATCATTAAAAAATGAAAGCAGTCAGATTTCTGCAGGAAAACCTGAAACAAGTTTCTGATTATTCTTTTGGGCTCAATAAAAACTGACAGAAATAAATATATTCATCTATTCTGAGCAGTGAGAACCAGATTTGGGTCACGCCTTCTGTAAAAATGCATATTTAACAAACTTTAATAAATTAATTAAAATCTGATTTAATAAAGGAGAAAGCAGAACTCCTGGGTATCAGAGGATAAATTCTTTGTGTTGCACCAACATTTACTGTTTTATTAAGGTTTTAAATTTTTTATTTTTTTTTGGATTTTTTGCGGCTCTAGTGGCTCGCTTTTTCCGAAAGTAGGCTGACAGGAAGGGGGGTAGAAGAGGGGGAGAGACATTCGGCAAAGGACCACGGGTCAGATTCGAACCCAGGTCGACCGCGTTGAGGACTAAGGCCTCTGTATATGGGTCGCGCTACCGCTGCGCCACATGCGCACCCAAGGTTTTAATTTGTCGGTGATCATTTTGCCTTAATTAAAACTAAAAAGTTTCCGGGGCCGCACTCTGGACCCCTGATCCTCAGCAGCAGATATTCTTTTATCTCCAAGCAGCAGCTTTGTGAAGGTTGTGGACCAGCAGAGGTCAGGACGACTGACAGACAGATCCTAACGCTCTTCTCTGCTTTATCTCCTCTTCTAAAGTCAACAAGGTGGAAAACTAGTGTCTGTGAGGCTGTTTGGAGCAAATAATGAGCCCTTCAGCCTCGCTTTGATCTCTTTTACAAACCCTGAAGCTGCTGGAAACATCTCTGGTATCAAAGAGGTGGATCTGAGCAGCTTCCTCACCCGTCCCTCTCCTGCTGCTGCCGCTTCTCTCTGTGGGTTTTATCCACGGCCTGCGTCCACTCTTCAGGAGGTCTGAAACCCTCCAGAGAAGCTGTGGGGAAGTAAACCAGGATCTCGCCGTCCTCAGTCACTGCGTCTTTAAAGAGGAGGAAAACAGAGTTTATTTTAGGACACGTGAAGACCTGAAGGGACATTCACAAAATACATCCTGATTAAAGCTCCTGATTTCTTTCTGTTTAGTTCAGCAGCTGGAAGGAGAGATGCAGAGAGGAAAAACCGAGGCATGGATGGTCAGATGCACGGCTGGCTGGACATATGTGGGTAAACGGGATCCAAGGTCACAGATAAGAAGCACAGCCAGACCAGGAAGCAGAGCCGTAGTTTAACACACCTCTCTGCAGCTTCTGTACTGTTACCCACCCTTTATCCTATTGAGACGGTGTCTTTCCCATGGCCAAAACTGAATAGATCAAAAACTGATCTAAAAAGGAACAAATCATAAGAATCTAATAAATATCAATACTGCTCACCTTGAACCAAAAAATAAAACTATTAAATGTGGTATATTAGATATAAGGTCTCTCACTCCAAAGACTTTGTTAGTTAATGAATTGATTTCCGATAATCAGATTGCTTTATTTTAGTCTCACAGAAACCTGGCTACAAGAGGACTACGTTAGTATAAATGAGTCAACTCCCTCCAATAATTCAAATTTCCACATTCCCAGATCTGTGGGAAGAGGAGGAGTGGCAACCATCTTTCAGTCTGATTTATTAATTAGTCCCAGGCCAATTAATAACTACAGTTCTTTTAAACATTTAACCCTCAGTTTCCCTCATCCAAATTGCAAAGCAATAAAACCTCTTCTGTTTGTTGTTTTGTATCATCCACCAGGCCCTTACACTCAGTTTTTGGATCAGTTGTCAGACTTTTTTTCTGATTTGGTGTTAAACACTGATAAGGTTATTATAGTGGGTGATTTTAACATTCATGTTGACATAGAATGTGATAACCTTAGTGTAGCCTTTAAAACTACCCTAGATTATATTGGTTTTGTTCAAAATGTGCATGAACCAACGCACTCTTGGCTCCATACTTTAGACCTTGTGCTGACATAAGGCATTGATTGTGAAGAATTAACAGTATTTCCTCACAACCCTGTCCTATCTGATCATTTTTAATAACCTTTGAGTTTAATCTAACCGAGTTCTCCACCTCCAAAAGAGGGTTCCATTATAGTAGATGTTTATCAGATAATGCTATATCAAACTTTAAAGAGTCTGTCCCCCTTTTAATATCCTCAGTATTGCAGAAATGCCCTACAGATGGCAGCAATGTTGTTTCTTCTCATTCACAAATAGACACCCTTGTTAATGGTGTGACTTCCTTTTGCATTCTGCAGTAGACAATGTAGCTCCCTTGAAAAACAAGGTGATTAGTCACAGGAAGCTGGCTCCCTGGTTTAATTCAGAGCTGCGTTCCTTATACCACAATGTTAGGAAATTGGAGAGAAAATGGCGCTCTACACATCAAGAGGAATCCTACCTAATGTGGAAAGACAGTCTATTGTTGTATAAAAAGACCCTTTGCAGAGTTAGAGCAGCATATTTTTCATTGTTAATTAAGGAGAATAAAAATAATCCTAGATTTCTCTTCAATACAGTACAGCTGCCAAACTTACACAGAGTCATAGCTCTGTTGATCCATCCATTCCCTTAGCTCTTAGCAGTAATGATTTTATAGGGTTCTTCATAAATAAAATTGACTCCATTGAAAATAAAATAATAGGCATCCTCCTAAACATGATTACCTCATCCTCAGTAAGTGGGGCAGCGTTGGAGGAATTTTTAGAACCTGCCCAGTGTCTGAACTGTTTAGAAGCAATAGAGCTTTCTGAGCTATCTAAAATTTTAGCTAAACCTTCTACCTGTATTTTGGACCCAATCCCAACCAAGTTGTTTGAGGAGATATTCCCTTTGATTAGTGACCCTATTTTATACATGATTAATCTATCCTTAGTAAATGGATATGTACCACAGGCTTTTAAAGTAGCTGTTATTTAACCTTTACTTTAAAAAACATCTCTTGATCAAGATGAGTTAGTAAATTACAGACCTATATCTAATCTTATTTTCTTATCTAAAATTCTTGAGAAAGTAGTTGCTAATCAACTTTGTGAACATTTACAAAGTAATGACCTACTTGAAGAGTTTCAGTCAGGCTTCAGAGCTCATCATAGCACTGAAACAGCTCTGGTGAAGGTCACTAATGACATTCTCATGGCCTCAGATAATGGACTTGTGTCTATAATTGTCCTGTTAGATCTCAGTGCTGCATTTGACACAGTTGATCACAATATTCTCCTACAAAGACTTGAGCATACTGTAGGGATTAAGGGGAAAGCATTAGGCTGGTTTAAATCTTATCTGTCGGACAGATTCCAGTTTGTTGATGTTAATAATAAATCTTCTTCAAACTCTAAGGTCACTTGTGGAGTACCGCAGGGTTTAGTCCTTGGACCAATTCTCTTTACTATATATATGCTTCCGATTGGCAAAATTATCAGACAACATGGGATTAATTTCCACTGTTATGCTGATGACACTCGGCTATATTTATCCATAAATCCTGATGAATCCAATCAATTACTTAAACTACAAATATGTCTTGATGAAATCAAAGCTGGATGACTTTAAATTTCCTGCATTTAAATTCTGACAAGACAGAAGTTATAATCTTTGGGCCAGAGTCTTAAAAAAAAAAGTTCTTAATCAATCACTTAATCTGGATGGCATTAACTTGGCCTCTGGTAATAAAGTTAAAAATCTTGGTGTTGTTTTCGACCAAGACATGTCATTTAAATCTCATATAACAGGTTTCCAGAGTTTCCTTTTTTCACCTCCGGAATATCGCCAAAATTAGAAACATTCTGTCCAGGGGTGATGCTGAAAAACTAGTCCACGCATTTGTTACTTCAAGGCTGGACTATTGTAATTCTTTACTATCAGGAAGTCCACAAAATGCAGTTCAAAGTCTTCAGCTGATCCAAAATGCTGCAGCAAGAGTTCTGATGAAAATCAACAAGAGGGATCATATTTCTCCAATTTTAGCTTCCCTTCATTGGCTTCCTGTTAAATCGAGAATAGAATTTAAAATTCTTCTTCTAACGTATAAAGCCCTTAATAATCAAGCTCCATCATATATCAGAGCTCTGATTACCCCGTATGTTCCTAACAGAGCACTTCGCTCTCAGACTGCAGGTCTGCTGGTGGTTCCTAGAGTCTCTAAAAGTAGAATGGGAGGCAGATCCTTTTGCTATCAGGCTCCTCTCCTGTGGAACCAACTCCCAGTTTTGGTCCGTGAGGCAGACACCTCGTCTACTTTTAAGACTAATCTTAGAACTTTCCTTTTTGTCAAATCTTATAGTTAGAGTGGTTCATGTTACCCTGAGCTACCTCTATAGTTATGCTGCTATAGGCTTAGGCTACTGGAGGACATCAGGGTCTATATTTCTCACTCCAAGTTCAACTGTTCTCCAATCTACTGTTCTCTTGTTTTGCATTGCACTGAAATGACTGTTATCATTTCAGCTTTTAACTTTTTGTTCTCTCTCTTTTTTCTTCATAGTAGGTACACCTGGTCTGGCGTTCTGTTAGCTGTGGCATCATCCAGGGAAGACAGATCACCCACTATTACCGTTTAATGTAGAACAGATTACTGGATCAATGTGTGCTTCTGTGCTTTTTGGTCTTTCGTGTTGTGTCTCTGGTCTGTCTTCTGTAACCCCCAGTTGGTCGATGCAGATGACCGTTCATACTGGGGAGGGGGGGGGTGGCCTAGTGGTTAGAGCATTGAGCTTGGGTCCCAGATGTTCTGAGTTCAACTCCCACAGACTACCACTCTGGGTCCCTGAGCAAGACCCTTAACCCCCGATTGATCCCCAGGCGCCGCACAGTGGCAGCCCACTGCTCCCCAATGGGATGGGTTAAGATGCAGAAGTGAATTTCTCCATTGTTAGATCAATAAAGTTCAATTATTATTATTATTATTACTATTATTATTATTATTATTACTACTACTACTGAGCCCGGTTCTGCTGGAGGTTTTAACTCCCGTTAATGGGGAGTTTTTCTTTCCAATGCCGCTTCATGCTTGCTCTGTATGAGGGATTGCTGCAAAGCCATGGACAATGCACACGACTCTCCCTGTGGCTCTACGCTTCTCCAGGAGGGAATGCTGCTTGTCGGGACTTTGATGCAATCAACTGGTTCCCTTATATAGGAATTTATTTTTGACCAATCTGTATAATCTGACCCAATCTGTATAATCTGATTTATTTTGACTTTGTAAAGTGCCTTAAGATAACATGTTTCATGAATTGGTGCTATATAGATAAAATTGAATTGAATTTAATTAAAAATATATTCCTATAAAAATGTTTGACTCTGAAAGCCCTTCAGGAGGTCTGAGGAGAGACTGATCCTCTTTAACAGACGCTGGTGAAGATTCTCAGTCATCCAGGTCATGGTCATTCCAAAAAAAGGTAAAAAACAAAGCAACTGGACTTGTTTTCCGTAGTTGAACACGTTTCGCTTCCTCTCCAGGAAGCTTTCTCAATTTAAAAAGTCTGGAGTAATGTGGAGTAACAAGCTTTATACAATTGGCAAACAAAGGCCTTGTAATGGCTTAGATGTTCCATTAAGCCAAGCCAATAACGACCCTGACGACTCCTCGTTACAGAGGAGTGGACCAGTTTTGGTCCAATCTGCTGGTTTAATGGCTTTAACGACCGCCCATTACTAAGGGGTGGTCCTGTTTCGGTTGAATTTGCATGTTATCTAAGCCATTACAAGGCCTTTGTTTGACAATTGTATAAACCTTGTTACTCCACATTACTCCAGACTTTTTGAATGGCGTAACGCGAGCGAGCTATTTTTAGAAACGTAACATCACGATGACGTCACATTACGTGGTACGCAGTAGGAGAAGCTTGCATAGTCCGCCGCTGTTTCGCTGTAAAAGAGACGTGCGCTACCCCTGGTTTTACTCGATAAACGACTGCTTTTTCCAAATCTAAAACCATGGTTTTTAAACATTGTTGCTATGGAACGTGCAACAGCGACTCGAGGTATGCTGATCAGCCGCATATGATGGATGTTTTCTTCAAGACTGCCAAGGAGAAATGTGTGCGCTGGGACCGGTGGGTCGGCCTACACAACAGTTCAACCCGGAAAAAGTTACCAAATTCAAGTACATATGTAGCAAGCATTTTGTTGGAGGAAAGGGCCCAACCGAAGAACATCCTGACCCAATTCCAGCGACATCAAGTAGTGAACAGGTAAGAGTATTTTGGTGGCCGACATGTTAATATTGAAGCGCCTGCTACCATGATAGCATATAGGCTATCATGGTAGCAGGCGCTAACATGATACCCTGCTACCAGGATAGCTTACTCAAAAACATTTCAAATAAGACAAACATTAAACATATACCGATCCCTGGACGGACGCCATGATCGCAGCGCAGGAAAAAAAAAAAAACAAAGCTTACCGTTCGATCAACTCGGCCTGTTTTCCGGTCTTTTTAAGCCCTCGACACTCAAGCCATCGTTTGAGCTGAAGGTTGGTGTGTTCTTCAACAGTGCGACCAGTAATCCGTGCGCCTGGGACATCGTCTTGGGAAAGTTTAACGGCTGCAAAGTCGGTCATATCGCTGGTTCTGTTGTGCGTGTAATAGCTGGTTGCTACGGGCGTTCTCTACCTGTATGCCCTACCTAAGCGGCAAAAGGGGCGTTGCTCTTGAGTCAGTGACGTCACGTGCGCGGTACGCCAATGGCTTTTGCTTCCTCTCCAGCTTCCTGGAGAGGAAGCAAAACGTCTTCAACTACGGAAAACAAGTCCAGTTGCTTTGTTTTTTACCTTCTCTTTAACAGACCTCAGGGAGGTTTGGCTGTCTAGAAGAAAAACTTCAGGAGGTGAGAGGAGGTTCTGGACCGCATGTTTGGGTTTTTACCTCCACAGGCAGGAGGTCCGGGCGGCTGCCAGTCTTTCAGTTTGTGGTCGATGAAGATCAGCACAACATCCTCCCAGGGAATCTGAACCCCCGGCTCTTCCAGGTCAGTGCTTCCATCAGCTGGGCTGGATCGGGGAGGTTGGGGGTGTTGAGGCTGAAGTCGGACCCTTTCCAGAAGGTTCTCCAGCCGGGACATGAGGAGTGGCTGACTATGACGTGAAGCTGGGATCTTAGCAGCATAACCAAAGATGGAGGAGCAGAGATCCGACCAGCAGTCTGAGAGGAAAGAGCAATTAAATAATCGCAGTCTTGATGTGACTCGCTGCATTTCTCCTCCTGGTTGGTCTCCTACCTGCAGCAGGTGTCTCCTCCCACTCTGGCAGCAGCAGACTGAGGATAACGCCACGCAGCCAGGAGAGATGCTGCGCAGAGTTCCAGCCCAGATGAGGGACCAAAGCTCGAGTCTTCGGCTGACTGAACTCGGCGGGGGGCCACGACAGGCCGCAGAGGTCCTGGGAGGAGACTCTGTGGGCAACGTGAGCCAAGACGGCGTTATAGAGCCGGACGACAGGCGCTGCTTCCTGCCAGGGAAGCCGTGCGGCCGCCCGGTTCTGGCGGTTGGAAAAAACTCTGGGCCAGAATTCCTGACTCAGACTGGCCTCGATGAGCTGCACCAGGGTTTGACAGGAGAGAGCGAGGGGGGGTGGAGAGCGGGCCAGCAGCCAGCGGACGGCCTGGGTCAGCTGCAGATGGAGAGGAGAGGAAATGTTCTGAGGAAACATGTGAGGACTGATCAAACCGCCTGTTATAGGAATCTTATTCTGAAGTCACTATGGCCTGACGCCAGCTCTGACTGCAGACACAAGGACACACTTCAGCTCTTCGGCTCTGCTGATTGCCAAGGCCAAATGCTCTGGTGTTACTATGACGATAATGAATGTCTGGGATATGAATGTCTCTGTTGTTATCTCACGGTACTGCTGGGGGGTATTTAGGGGACATTGGGAGGAAGAGCGGCAGAAACAGGTGGACAGGCTGGCGGCCGGACCGAGGGGTGCGATTACTTTCCATTCACACATTCACAGAGCTTTTGCTTTCTTTTATTTTGGTTATTTCATTTATTTTGGTTATTTCATTTATTATTTTTTTTGTTATTTCTTTGTTAAATTTTTAATTGCTTTTATTTTTGGCATCTCCAGTAACATAAAGTAACTACATTCAAGGTACCTCTGCAGATAATTTAAAAGGAGTTGTTTTTTAACAAACTTTTAAAAGGAAAGGAAAGAAAAGATGTACCTTCCCAGGATCAGGATACCTAAATAGTAACAAATGTTTTTCCGAGTTATTGCTCTCCAGAGATCCTGAAATGCCACCTTTCTTCCAACAGAAGACTCTGAGAAGTGAGGTATAGCAGGCATACGATAAAAAGTCATAATCAACTTTGGATATGCAGGGAAAAGCAGATATGACAATTATGCTAAGTTTTGATCAACTTATGCCAGGATATTGGGATCTTCCAGCTGAGAAAGGTGGTGGCCTAAAGTTTTTGTAGCTTTACCGCTATTAACCCGTTTATCCTGCTTTCTGCTCTTTTGTTTGCAAAGAAACCTGGTCAATATAATTGGAATGCGCTAACAGAGATATTTTAGTCTCTTTTTAGACATTCTCAGATGTGAGTGAGTGCCAAATGGTCCCGCAATGACATGAGGGCTGATTCTGGGGACAAAGAGAAAAGGTCATGTCATTGAATTCTGCCTAATCCAGTTTTTATTAAAATCTTGGAAGAGGAAGATGTGTGCGGCTGACCAGAATTCAGACTTGAGGTAATGAAAGGACTCTGACAATGGACAACTACCAGGGGGCTAAAACAGAAGAGTTGGGGAACCATCAACGGACTTGTCAGCAACGGAAACAAAGATGAGTTTGGCAGACACATCCTCCTGTATTTTACTTCAGATTTTCTTGTACACAATTAAAAACAAAGTGCACATTAGAAAACATATTGATGAATGTGAAAAGGTGAAAACTTTGAAGAGGCAACCTTAAGATGTAACAAGATTCGTAAACGCAACATGCATGACAAGATAGGGAAGACCGTTAAGAAAATTATTATGCACCAAAATGTTCATTTGCGTGATGGAATCATAGAGCAACCTAATTAATTAAGTGGGTATTACATCAACAGTTAGAATTAATTAATTAATTATTCATTATATGGGCAGAGTAACCTGAAAATTTACACTACCTGCTAGAGCTGGGCGATATGGAAAAAATCATATATCACGATATGGACTATTTTATATCACAATAACGATATATATTGCAATATGCCCCTATTAAGTAAGTTTTCAGCAAATCTCTGAAAAATATGACAAAACATAATTTTTTATTTTTTCCCAACTTTATTTTGAAGTGACATTTATAGTACTGTCACAAATTACAAAAATAAATTGTAGTGCAGTAACATAAATACATAAAATGAGGTAGAGGTAGCGCTACAGTACCCTTCACATTTTTTTTCAAAATCCTACAGGTTTTTAAATTAAATTACCAAAATAAATAAATAAATAAATAAATAAAAGTGCACTAATGTTTAGTTTAAGTTTCGGAGTAGAAAAGCACAAATTTTTGAACGAACGTTAGTTACAAGTTTCTGAAATATTTAACCTTGTAGTGCAAAGTTTGCATACCATAACGGCAATATAGATTATCGAAAATTAATAAATCCAGGCTGAATATACCTATAAACTGTTTAAGTTTTCTCATACGGGGTGCACCGTGATAATGACTCCGTTATCTTCGGCTGGCTATGATTTTTATTTTTGCAACTTCCCCCCGCTGTTTCACAACTTGCTTTACCTCGCACTTTTTGGATCCTTATGTATTCTTTTTCGTGGTTCTTCTTTAAGTGATAGAAGAGGTTTGTCGTGTTGCCGTCGGGTGAGGGAACAGTCTTGTAGCATAGTTTGCAAATGACCGTTGTCTGCTCCGTGTCGGACTTCTTAAATCCAAAATGTAACCAAACCACAGACGTACCCCCTCTTTTTGGCAAAAGTGCTTCATCTTGGGTTGCCGGCGTAGCTGTCTCTGTTTGTTGCGACCACGGGTTTAAGACTTCAGCCTCCTGCGTCTCCATCTCTCAGCTCTCATGAGTTAAGTAACGTAAAGCATGTCGCAAACCCGCGTGTGAGTCAAAAGCCGTAAAGCAGCGTCATGTTGCAAAACCACAAGACGGCGCTTCTTTGTGAATTAAAAATAAATAAATCTTGTTTATCACTTATAAACTGTGTGTAGGCTACGTGACTACACTAATAAGTTTGTCGTAGTCTACATTGGGAAATATTTGCTTGAATACGAGATAAAATGGTGTTAGAAACGATAGAAACGATAGAATAGAATTAGCACTGTAGACACTTTTCTATCGTCCGTACGATATGTATCGTCCTATCGCCCAGCCCTACTACCTGCTGATGCGCAGGAGAAATTGCAAACACTGCATTTACTGGATATCTTGAAGTAAGAGGCGCAAATAAGACGCAAGTAATTAGGAATCCGCAAAGATCTGGCACTCCGGCAGACATGAAAGCACCACAAAGGCTACAGGCTTAAATGGATAAAACTGCAAGATTAGCATAATAACTAACATGGATAAATTGGGGATTAAAGCACCAGTGTTTAATGATTATCCTCTGTTAGATTTATTTTTATTATTCTCTATATGTTTTATTTTTATTTACCATGTTTATTGCATTTATCACGTTTTACTCATTAGTATTAAAAAAGGTTTTATGGTTTGAGTTTATTCAGACATCAAAGTGTCTTCAAGATGACTGATATCTCTCTCTCCTATCTTACAGAGTAAGGCCCCTTGCAGGAAACAGCCTCACCATAAATGTTGATTGTTTTTGCGAGCGTCATCTTATCTGTGATGAATTGCACCCAGCCGTCTGTTGATACTCCATTTCCTCATCACTAAATGCTCAATTCTTAAGGTTGTTCTGCATACCTGAACTGCTAGTTTATGATGTCACACTGAAGTAGGTCTCACCTTTCTTTAAGCTCTGCAGTGTAACTAGGGACCTCCCGTTTCTGATATTAAAAAGTAAGGCAGCAGCAGAGTTGACTTCAGAACAGTAAAGATAAATGTAAATGAATGCATCTCTCTGCTGTTCTCCTTGCAAGAAAAGATCTAACGCCTGTTGTCTTTCTTCTTTGTGTTGTTTAATGAATGTTTTAGGTGTTTAAACCTGACACCCTCTTACATACATAAAAGAAATGAGGCCAATTAGATTAGTTGGACATTTTGCATCTGGTCAGGATTGCAGGGTGGCTGTGATTATAAACAGGTAACAGCTTGAAGATAATATCAATGAACTAGAAAATTTCTTAAGAAATTTAATAAGGCGACTGGCTCGTGGTGCGTACCGTACCGTAATAAATACTAACAGGAAGTAACACTGCGGATTTCAGGTTCCTACAGTCTTCACAGACCCCGCAGAGGCCGTTGATGGGTGCCATATTAAGTCAATGGAGCATGTCCCTGGCCTCCTAGGAGCCTCTTGGTAGCAGCGTTGTCATGGAGACTCACTGACAGCTGCAGCCCTGTGTTACTCATCATTATCTTTATGATGTGGGGGACTGAGTGCAATGTGTGATTTTAGTGTCTTTTAAGCATTTCTGCAGCATGTAGCAGAGACAAAAACTGGTCAAAAATGAATGTTTGACACCTCATAAAATAGACATGCTTTATCCGACATGACCCATATTTGTTGTGGAGCTTTCTCTCTAAAGGAAGTACAGCCTCTGTCAAGCAGAAGTTTGTACGACCTTCCTAGAGCTACTTCTGGTTAGCAACATGCTAACCGTTAGCCGCTAAAATGGTTGTGTTCAGTATCACCGGGTGATTATACTCTGTCAGTTTGGTCCAAATCCTGTACTGGGAAGTTCCTCAAAAAGGGGTGCCAATACTTAATGTTACCAAAGCTCACCAAAGACCACGCCTCAAAACGGCCTCCTTTAGCAACTAAGCCTCACCAAATCTGGGCCCAGAACTCAACATTTGACCAAAATGGTGTGTAGTGCCATTTCCTGCAGGTGGGTGGTGCTGTATTGGCCAATTGGGTCGTGTCTGGTTATCATGCCAGGTCCTGTTGGTAGCAAAGGCCCAATAGGAAAGCATGTGAAATTCAAAATGGGACAGAAAACTGACACATGGCTGAAAGTCACTTGAAAATTTTAAAATGTCAAGAGGAAGTGACTGTGCGAATTTCAGATTCCTACATTAATCACAGCCACTGCAGTGGGCGTCGAAAGTTGCCATTCTATCCCAATGGAGCCTCTCCCTCTGGCCAGCAGAGTTCCGTTGTCATGAAAACTCACTCACACCTCTGCTGCTGCAGGCATGACACAGAGTCTGTCTCATTGAAATAGAATGGAGAACATTGCCTCGAACAACACTAGATTTCTCAAGAACCGTAAATGGTAGAGACGTAATTTTTTCTGCGTTTATTTCGTAACGGATAGGGGAAAAAGATAATCTATCGGTTTTTGCTGGAAATATTTTAATGAAGGTGTAAAAAATGATGATATAAAGGGGATTTTTATAGAATTTTAGAAATCCTCTAAAAACGGTCCCGAACAAATCGCTCTAGCTGAAAAAGTATAAGAGATATAAAAATAATTCCTTCACTGTGAGTATCATCAGCCTTTTGAGGACTATGGTGGTCATTTTCATGTTTGTACAAAAATCGGTGTAGGCACAGAGACGATGTAAAAAAGTGGATGATGTGGAAGGATGCAGCTCCAAAGCGTTTTCAGGATTTTGCACATTCACTACTCCCGAACAAATTGTTACTGCGGCAAAACCGTAACAGTTATCAACAAAATTCCATGTTTGTGAGTGCCAGAAGGGGCGGGAGATTAATGTGTGAAAGTATCATGCCTGTACATCAAATGATTTAGGAGTAGTGACGATGCAAAAACGTGTGATGTTTTGGATTTTCAGATGTCATTTTTCAAAAGCGCTCCATAGGAAATGAATGGGGAGTGTTTCAGGATTGTGGTGGTCTGAGGTGATTTGCGAAAAATCTATAAATCCTACACCAATGAGGGTTACATTTCCTAAATCTAGACAAAAATACCTACGTTTTGATGTATAACTTATCTATGTAGAGTGAAAATTGGGCGAGTAGGCTGAAGTTCTTCGGAGTTTTGAAATCTTTTAAAACGGCAGAGTGGCCCACTCTGCCATTTTCAAAGATTTGGAGAATTCCGTCATTTACTTTCATTATAAACGATGATTTCGCTGATTTTTGGACATGACCTCTGAGGAATAACTGAAGAGACGATAAAAGATATCCACATGCCGTTTTCACTTCTGAGTAGATCACAGATATATCTACAAACTGGAAGTTAAACGGTGTTCGTAGGTGAAAGCATGGCGACACAGTACAGCATTGAAAATGGTCATTTGAGGCTTTTTCAAGGCTTTTTCTGTACCTGACGCCATTCATTTCCGATGGAAGTGTTTTTTTGTTAATTGCGTTGCCATGGTAACTCGAAACCCCAATAAAAGTAATAGCACACCATTCCCGACCGAGCCGCACATTTTGATACCTATATCGTTGGGGTGCAAGCTACGGTTTGGGCCGCATTAATTTTCGAAAACGTTTTTAGGTGCATAGTAATAGGTGCCTCCATACAAATGCATTGGAGGCATTGCTTTGCGAAACAATGCATTTGCTATGGCAGGCGCCTAATTAAAATGTAAGAACATCACTCTGACTGCTTGTCTGCCTAATTTTTCTTTTATCTGGATGTTTTTAAATTGAACACGTGAGAGATGAAAACAGCATTCAAACAGGGGGACATAGAATACAACCAGTGTTGAGTAGATAAACTGTCTGTTAAAACCAATAGGGGTCATTAAAATAATCAATGAAAGGGGTTAGGATTGCAGTACATTTTAGGCATAAGAAGTATCATCATAAGAAGGTTTGATGCACAGCAAGCTGAAGTTGATTCACAGAACTGCTTTCTGTCTCCTCCTCACGCTATGCCCACTTTCTGAATATCAACCAGTTACAATTTGGTGTGTTCTTGGGCAAGCAAACACTTGCTATTTCTCAGCTGAGCTTTCAAGATAAGACGAACATATATAGGAATGCTTCTGATTAAAATGCAATGAAATTCTGGAAATCTATAGAGTGGTGTACCTTTTACGAAGTTAGATGTTTACTGTTTGGGTGTTAAGAACACATGTACAGTATTTTAGAGCTGATTCAGCAAGAAGTTTCCGAAAGGTTTTAATATAATTCTTTGCGGAGACTGTGTTACATGAGATAATGTAAACCTTAACAACTCAACTAAAACGAATAAGATGATAAAATGATGCTGAAGAAAACTTTCGACTGTCAGACACTGAAAGTTAAGAAGCACATTGGATGCATTCTGTTAAGAATTACTGGAAAACTACTGTAAATACATTTGAACTTAAAGATTACTTCTATAATTAATAATTACATTGCAGAATTTTACGCTGAGAGCCAAATAATTGTGAACAGAAATCTGGTTGGAAGTGTTTGAGGAAGGTTTTGAATAAACGCCACATGAATTGGAGTTTGAGGAGAACACCAATAGCACTTTTGTTTCCGTTTCTGGACAGAAGACAAATCCTCATGTCTGCCAACCATCTTCACGGAATGTTTTATTGGGAATAAAATGTTCATTGCCCAAGCCAGAACTGAACACTCATTACCATCCAACTCAATCGTCTTCTGCAAGCGGGGAAACAAGTAGAGGACCGAGAGGACTTGGGAAACAGAAGCCAGAGAACTCTGATTTTTTATTCTGAAGCGAGGGGTTGTCTGAGAACCCTAAGCAGACCCCTTAAGTGCGATTCATGTCTGCCACGTGCACTGAACGGCCTGAATTATTTCTTTACTTTGTCTTGACATACAGACTCTTTTCATATTGTGTTTTTTCAACTGCTCTGTTCCACTGACTTATGTGTTCCTGTTTGATTTTATGTGTTATGAAATCTACACTGTGATGTTGCATTTAGTTGATCAATATGGTTTTGTGATAAAGAATGGAAACTGTCTGCTTGGGACACACACCAAGACCTACGTTTATGCAATCTTTTGTTTTGATAGAGGGTAAACTAGGATTTGATTGGCACCGCAGATCCTTAAAATACTTGGTAATGATCATTTTCAGACGCAATATGGGGTCTTCTTGCTCAGATTGGCCGGGAACGGGTTTTCCCTGGGGGTCTCGTCAGTTTTACCTCTTTTTAGAGGGGTTGCCGTTTTCTGATTGGGAATGTTGGAAAACGTCTGTTTGCTGCAGCCAAAGACTGAAAGCCAACGATTCAGACACGTTCCAGGAGCTTTGGGTTTTATTCGTCTTACCTGCTTGGATCCCTGCAGGTCACTGGTTGAGTCTGGGATGAAGACCAGCATGTACTCTGAGATCAGCTCTTCCTCCATCAGAGTGTGCAGCATCAGGGCTGATAGACAAGAGAACATCAGAAAAAACGGAAACAAAGTTCCACTGACTGAAAACGTCTTCATACGGTTCTGGTTCTGATCAACTTCCTCTAGTTTGTGAGGGAGAAGAAAACTGTGACTATGTAAGAGACTGCAGGTAACAAAGATGGATGGATGGAAGATGAATGGGTAGCATGCATGAATGAGTGGATGCTTGAAGGAGGGACAGATGGAAGGAAGCATAGATGAATCGGTCAATGTGTGGACAGAGACAAGAATGCATAGCAGGAAGGATGGACGTATGGAGCCATGGGTGCATGTCTGGATGGAAACATGGAGGACGGCTGTCACCAGTCACCTTCCTCCAGTCTGCGAGTGTCAGCAGCACCGCGGTGCAAAGGCACCAAGACGACCAGAGGCAGCGGGCTGTTCCAGCTGTTGATCTGCTGCAGCTGTTTGAGCTGAAGCAGAGCGGAGAGCAGAGGGACATCCTGCTCCTCCTGCCCAAGCTCCATCACAGGGAGGGCAGGGAGCAGCATGATGATGGCCCGGGTGCCGCTGAGCTCGCAGCACTCCTCCGCTTTGGACAGACTGGCTTCAGTCAACGGACCTCTGGAAGACTGGGAGACACAGGAGGAAACTACTCAGCTGATCAGTTTACAGCATTATGTGAGAGAAGAAAGAAATGCTGGTATTTTAACTGCAGATAATGACATCTAACGTGAATAATATTAAAATAAACGGAAAGAATAAGTGATAAAAATGAGTGTTATGCCATTACGACATGGAAAATTGCAACTCCCAGCATGGAACACAGTTGGGGCTACAACAGATGGAGACACGCCCCCTTCCCCCGTCTCCAATTACCACGGAGATGGTAACTGTCTAGAGAACAAATTACACCTAGAGATAAAACTACAGTGGACGAAGAGATTTGCCTTCCTCTGTACAACACAGCTGTGTTGAGAAGAACGTCCATACCTCGTCAGAGCCGGCATCTTGTGCGGGACACATGGTAGCCCTGATGCTCTTAACTTCAGACTGTTGTGAAATCACACTATCTGACTAGCTATCGTTAGCCGAGCTCCACCTTGAAGCCAGACTAGAACAAGTTACAAGCTAACCGTGCATGAACTAACACCACTAGCGTCTAGTTTTGCCAGAAGCGTTCCACATCTTAGCCTCAGGCCTGTTTGTGTATACCAGCCTTATCTACCTCAGAGCTATTTAGCCAGAATTCTTTCAATGCCATTACCTCAAAGTGCTGACATGTGGATTGTGATGGTAAATGTTGAAACCAATAGAACTCTTAATCATCTGTGAATTGATTACACATTTCTTTGTCTCAATTAATCCATTTCTACTGACTTACCGTTTTTCTTCTGCATACTTCAACTGATTTCAACAATTTCGCTATCAAAACGTTCAGCTCGTTCACGACATTACTGCTATATCGCATGGTAATTATAACTTTTATAATTTTTTACAATATTTACTTTTTGTGGGATTTTTTGCTCTTATTGAAATTAATGGAAAATCCTTCAAAAACTTGTGCTTTTTTACAGCTTACTGCTTCAGCCTATTTTCAGCTAGAAACCATTCAAATTTTAAAATGTTCACACATCCTTCAGCGATCTTCAATTACTTCAGCCATTTTAAAATCTTTTGTGGCTTTTCCCTCATATTGTTCTGCTTCTAATCCTTCAGCTATTGTCCTTTGATGTTCACATTGGTTCTTTGATTTTAATGTTTTTCAGCTAGTTTTTTTCTCTTTTTCAGGGATCTTCTGCATCTTCTGGTCAAAAGCAGCTTTTTCTAGTTTTTATTTGTTTTCTTTTCCATGTTTTATTTAGTAGTGAGTAGTGTTTTCTAGTATTTTATGTAAGCACAATAATTACCATAACAGGAATAAATGTAATTAATTTGAGTCAGAAATTGAATTGTCTCTAGGGGTTACCGAATTATCTCCTTTTGAGTTAATAACTGAATAAACTGAGATATTTTCACTGGCCTGTAATGAAGGAGTAATGCTTAAAACTCCAATTGAAATTATAATTAAAGTTTTCAACGTTTGCTGGACAAGTCTAACTCAGACAACTGGATAGACAACCCTTTTCCGGACTAAATAAGTTAATAACTGTTAATTAATAAGCCAATTGTTGGTGCTAACCATTACAGGCTCATTGCCCTTGATCATAACCATTTGAAATGATTTTCTTTATAGCTATCCTTTGATTTTTAATGATATATTATTAAATTATAATTGCTATTATAACTAATAATAATATTCATAATCAAACAGGTATAATTGCATAACATGAGGAACCATTTATTTCAAGTCAATCTGATAATACACAAAACCGACTTCATCTCCACCTTTCAGCTCTTCCATAAATTGAGCTTCCTTCTTGAATCTCACCTTGACTGTAACGTGGACTTTACAAGTCCTCTGTCCATCTTCCTGTAGACTGCTGGAGACGCAGAGCGTCTTCAGGGTCCCGTCCGTCTGCTCCTCTGATTCTGCATCACCACCAAGTTTCACCTCCAGCCAGTCTGACAGCACCCTGAACACAGGGACAACCAGACACTTTACAGGCAGCTGTGGAATAAAAACCTGATTTTATTGCTATCATAACAAGAAACCTGGTCCTGCATCTCCTATATTAAAAAAGCAGCAAGCTGTTTGGATTCATAGTTTATTTCCCACTGTGCACAAATTTAACACAAGTGTTTGAATAATTTTTGTAAGTAGAAAGTTGGTCGTCTCCCTGCATCACCCTGAAGAAATTGTTCCCACAGTGGAACCTGGTGGTGCTGTGATCATCTCCAAGAGCTCTGCTCAGTCCAGCAGACCTACCAAGACATAGATGTCCACCTAGACTGATAGGCTGGACAAGAAGAGCGTTACTCAGAGAAGCAGCCAGGAGGATCATGGCAGCTCTGGAGGAGCTAGCTGCATAGCCTTCTGTTGCTGCTGAGATAACCAGCTTTCCCTTGGAGTAATTCACTGGCAACCGGATGCCACAACCATAGACAACAGGAGAGGTTTGGCAGAGAAATAAACAGAAACAGTTTTGAATTGTTTACTTAATGTGTTTTCACTTTGTTTTAAAGCTTGACTGAGCTGACAGGATAGCTCCTGCTAGCTTTTTTGAAACTATGCTAATGTAGTATTATTGTGTTTTTACGGTTATAACAACCTTTATTTCCATGAGGGTTTTATACATTGATGGCATTATATTGTGTTTTACGGTCAACTCATTACGACCAAAATAGAGCTTAAGGTCTTTTTAAAATTTACGCCGAATGTCCACTAGCATAATGCTGTTAGCTTCCCGGATAACATTTGTTTTACCACGCAACTACGATTCGTTTTAAACATAAGGTTTGTTTTTGTTTCGCTCAGCCATTGTTTGATACCGCTGAGCATTATTACCGCATTAATATGGAACATTAACGTAGATTTAATGGCGATACGTGTAACTTTACAACTAACCTATTTAGCGGCCTAGCTAACAACAGCACCCCCTAGCTTCCCAGAAGAATAATTGCATTAATAAAGTCGACCGTCCTAAAGTTACGGATTTTACTGAGCAAATCATTCTTTAAAATGTTATTTTATCAAAAAATGTTTTGTTTAATTTAGGATTGGCATTGTGAATTGGTTAGAAGAAATACCAAATGTTGTTCTGAATTAGTTAAGCTAATTTGATCTTGTTAACTTATATCTGCAGTGAACCAGGATTCATTGAATCATTCTGATGTTCTTTTGTGTGTACATAGTTCCTTAGCTTCTTTTTTATGTTAATTTTGCTTAGTAGTTTTAGTTAAGTATCACTGGCGCAGTAGAAAGGATTTGTTGATTGAAATATAGTGTTAATTCAGATAAACAGCATTATATAGTGATGTTCTCTGGATGTTCATTTTATTTCTGTTAATAACTTTTTGAAATTGAAGACAAGTTGTCACTATTTTATTCTATGTGTGATGAAACATCTGATGTCACACATATGTATGGGTTGACAACCAGGAAGAAATACAAATCTTGAATTTATTCACATTTCTCAACATACATTTACAAATTCAGATACCTACCCATATGTTTATGTTGACAGTTATCTTACCCCATAGCTATATTTGATCCAAAACATGTCACAATAAAATAATAATTTAGATTTGTCTGTTTCTGAGAAAAATTATTTTGTTCAAAGGTGAAACAGACCAAATAAGCCATCTGGCTGCTGCCCACCTGTCTGCCATGCTGGCCTCTCGCTCATGACCGCTGGGGAGGAGTAAGAGAGCTTTCCAGAAGATCCTGTCAGGCGGGTCTGGGATACTTTCTGTCGCCAGCGCCGGCAGATCGAGCGGCTTCCAGGAGGTCTCCCTGAGCGAAACAGCAGAACCTGGTCAAAGCGTTGCTTCCAGGACCAGAACCACTATCTGAATGGACTCGGGACTCACTCAAGCAGCTGCTGATAGTAGAAATGGACTCTCATCTGGTGGATGGCGTCCCGCCTCATGGATAACAACCTGAACAAGTTGAAAGACGCGTTTTAGCGTCGCTCACGTTCCACAGCGAGGAGAGGGCGTGATGAACCCACCTGGTGCTGGAAACGGCCATCAAGCCGGCGTTTCCCAGGTTGACCAGCCCTCGAGCTAGATCCGCCATGGAGGGCCGCGCGGGGGCGCTGGGAGCGAGGGCCCTCAGCTTGAAGCGGGGGTCGACACAACATGGAGCCGCAGGAAAACTTCTCATCTGTCGCTTCAGCTGACGACGAACAGCGACGACATCGCGCCACCTGATGATTCCCACAGAAAAGTCTCAGATCCACTAAATAGAACAGGTCTGTGTAACATTTGCCCCAACAGGGAACCAGGCTCCACTTTATATACATCTAGTGAATCTGGACGCTTTGACCTTTTGATGAATTTATGGATCCGCTCCAGCTCGGCTTCCAGGACGTCTTCTGCCAGCAGAGCGACGTCTGAGTCTAAAGTCTCCTCGATCAAACCGCTGCAGAGCTGCTCGGTGCATCTGGCAAAACGTTCCGCTTTCTCGTTCAAAGCCTGCCTGAAAAAAAGAAAAACGTTTAAAAATCCAATTAAACAAAAAAAAATTAAATCCTGCCGTTTAGCAACAGATCCCAGAACTTCAGCAAGGGCCAAATATGGTAAAGGAAATGATCTGGTCTTCACCAGGTTCTAAAATTATTAGTCATCTACAAAGATTAAGCCTAAGAAAGTGTGTAAAAAAACATGCAGAGGTCATCGTGTTGGTTGTCGTGGGTTTCGGTTGTCACATTCATCATATCTGAGCAACGGGAGGGTTCTGTAAAATACTGTTTGGACTGAAAAGTTAAAATACTATTTCAAAAGATCACTGGTCAAAACATTTGGTGGGAAAGACATTCAGGATAGTTGATAAAAGGACCTGTAATTTTATGGTTAGAAAAAGTCAAGAAAAAAAATGTATCTAGTTTATCTAGAACGCTTGAAGCTTAAAAATGATGCCAATACAAAAACAAAAATGTAAGCTATCAGTAGAATAGATTTTTTCTTTGCTAAGACAACATATGTAGCTTTTAGCTTAGATATTACCAAAAAAATCCAGTCGATGTTGGTTTTGTGATAACCGGCAAGGAGATGCTATTATATGATTATTAAATTTACCTTTCTACTTTATAGATAAATGTGCAAGACAGCTGTGTTCACCTGCTTTGTTGAAACACAAATACGCTGAAAATTAATTTCCATATTATCCAGTAGTTAACTATTTTCAATAAATTATAATAAATTATAAATTATTTTCAAAAATTTATTGTAAATAAATTTTCAATAAAATAGTTGGGTGCTTTGAACCTACAAATGTGTAGAGAAAATGTATTTTTCTTGCAAATTAAAGTGAAATTAATTCCACAAATGTGTTTTATTGGTAAATGAAAATAATATTAAACATTTAAAAGTTAAACCAAAGATTGAATGATTTTTTCTTCCCCGCCGTTAACATAACATTGGGACAGCTAATATAATCTCAGTGTTGGTTGTCACGTGTGAACTTTTTTTGATTTAGTTAACAATAACTTTTGAATAGAATAAGGTACAGCATAATAAGTAAACCGTTTAATTAACTGGGACCTCTTCTCTGATAATTTCTTAACTACAGTATGGTGAGAAATGACATTTTTGGAAATTTCATATTTGTGACGGTGATTTTATTGTATGATTTTAATGTGGACCCCAGGAAGACTAGCTGTTTGCCATGGCAACAGCTAATGGGGATCCTTAATAATAAAAAAAAAATCCAAATTAAAAATTACCTTAAGCTCCGTCCTGATGTAAAAAAATTTTTTTTTAGCAATTTGGAATATTGTAAAAGACCATCCCTGGTCTCCCCTGCACCCATAAAGTAAAACCAGGGTCAGCAGCAGCAGCTCTCGCCAGGTTTTCTGACTTGATCAGACTCTGAGATCTCTGTGGAGGAGTCCTGGTCCAACATTGGTTCAGTTCACTGAGTGTTCAGCTCAGGTCTCTAAAGTTGTAGATCAGCTGCTATGTTCACCCTGACTGTAAATCTGAGGATCAGTTTGGTGACTGTTCAGAAACTCTTACTGGATCTCAGAGGCGGCGGCTTCCTTCACAGCTTCATCGAGCACCTCGTGGATGATCTCTGAGCAGAGAGAGCAGCTGAACTGAGCCAGGAAGGCTTCACGCTCCTGCCTCCTCCTGCAACAAACACACATGAGAAGATGAAGATGGAGGAGCTGTGGAAAGCTGCAGGATGCTGAGGACCTTCTTTCCGAATGAAGGTCCTGCTAAAATCATGTGTCTCATGAGCAGCGTGGGACCCACCTCGCCTCTTCAAGTCTGCGTTTCTCTTCGGCGACCCGCTCCTGCTCTAGCTTGATCTCCATGGCTGACGTCTCCTTCAGCATCTGGTCCAACACCTCAGCCACCAGCGCCTCCACCTGCACACTGCTTTCCCTGCATCGACACCAAGGTTAAATCATTCAGATTGTCGACAGAGCCTCAAACACATCAAATCCTGCCTTTTAGCTCACATGAGAGCTGCTCTGGCGTAGATGGCACCGTCCTCAGCGACCGCTCTGACTTCTGCTTCAACCACCTCTTCCACTACAGCGTCCACCTCAGCCGTAATGTCCTACAACAGGAGACAGCATCAGTACAAAACCAAGCCACCAGGACACTTAGAGACCGTGAGGCCTCCCACCTCCTCGCTGTAGACGGGCTGAGGTTTGGGCGGAGGTGACGGAGGCTTGACGGGCTCAGGCTGCAGGATCGGCTGGAAGACCGGAGGTGCAGGTTGATACGATTCTCCCGTCTCAGCAGCGACGGCTGGAGTATCCGGAGCTCTGATGGGCACAAACTGAGCCGGCACCTCCGCCCGCGGTGGAGACGTGACCTCCACTGCGTCAGCTGGAAGAAACCAAAAAAGATTCAGATGTTCTACTGAAAGACAAGAACGTGGTTCCGGTTGAGCTGATCCATGACGAACCTTTAGCGTAGCTGAAGCTGGGCTCTGCCGACATGCCGTCTCCTCTGTATCTATTCTGGGAGTCGAAGCTACAGACGGGAACGTGCTGCGGAGGGTTGGGGAGTGGACCTCCGTTCACCACCTGGCCGATCAATGCTGCTTTCTTGGCCAGGATCACCTCGGACCTCTTGGGAGACAGAGGGAGTTCTGGTTCCTGGAAGGCCATCCGACTCAGCTCCACCACCCTGAGGAGAACCGAACAGAGTTCCTGTATCATCAGGCTTCAGTCAGTCAGGAACCAGGCTTTAATGACTCAGTCCACCCGCAGAACTGCTGATCCAGAACATTGCTAAAGATAACAAGAAAACCTAAACTGATGAGGTCCAGCAGCCTCAGTGACACTCACCCATCGTTAACATTCAGGCCGTATTGCTGGATGAAGTCAGTTGCTTCTTCAGCGCTGCGAAACATCAACATTCGAACGATGTCGTCGACTGGAAACGGGGTCGACCGAGGGCCCACGGTGTGAGCCATGTTCAGGGCCTTCAGCGCCCTTGATCGGACCTGCCAACACAAGCAGACGCAGCATGAAGACTGTAAACATTTAGGACCCAGCAGGTACGTTTTATTTATAGAACATTTCACAGGTCAAAAGCCACAAAATCCTTCACCATAAACACAGGCATAATAAACCCAGAAGATAAAGACATGAAAGAAAAAAGCAGCACACGGGTAACATCTTTAAGCATAAAACTAGTCCAAAGCCGGTCCATATAAATGAGTCTTCAGCTGCTTCTTAAAAGAATCAACAGTCGAGACGGAGCAAAGGTGAAGGCAACAACCTGGGTGCCACGGCTCTAAAGGAAGAAACCAGAAAAGCTCTTTGCATTGCTTGTTGTTATTTTAACTTTTAACTTTGGGTTCTCTGTCGTTTCTCTCTTCATAGAAGGTACACCTGGTCTGAGGTCCACCGAGTAGCCCCAAGGGCCCTCGTGGCTAACTAACAAGCTATCGTAAGCCGATCGCCACCTTGATAATTTCCAATTATAATTGATAATAATATACAGAATCAAACAGGTATAATTGCATAACAGTATGGCGTTCCTGGGTGGGCTCCTCGAATGGCCAGCAATTGCTGAATTAATCAAACACAATTGAGATTTTTGAAGGTTATGATATGCAGCAACCTGCCTAAAAGTTCCATTTAATCATAATTGACCTAGAAACAAATTTTTACTGAATAGATACTCGTGTTTGTGGTTGTTGAGGTTGCTAGTGTAATTGTGGATTTAAGGACTGATTTCTAACGTGGAGTCAGAGTAATTTTGAACCTGCCTGGGAGCTCTTCCAAAGCATACAGCATAATGTAGTGCGTGCCACTGGTAACGACAACCGCAGCTCGTTTTGTGTTGTTCCTTTTCTGTTTGAAAGAGAGAGACTCTACATCTGGTATACATTGTGTGTAATTGCAGTCTAGTGGCTCTCAAGGTGAAGGACACTGTCCCCATCATAAACAAACATAATGCTTGTTTATGTTTCCTTCTATTATCGTTCAATAATGCTATAAGCATTATTACCACATTAAAATGGAACATTAATGTTAATTTAATGGTGTTTTGTATAACTTTAGGATAAACCAATGAAGAAACCAATCACTACAGCGCCCTCTAGCTTCCCGGATGTATAAATGCATTAATAAAATCAAGTGTCCTAACGATACTGATTTCTACTGTGCAAATAATTCTTTAAAATATTATTTTATCAAATAATGTTTTGTTAAATTCAGGGATTGTAAATGGGTTGAAACACATACCAAATCTTATTCTAAATTAGTTAACCTAATTTGATCTCATTCTATGTTATTTAAGATGAACTTTAGTTCTCTAGCTTAGATCCGCATTGAACCAGGATTCACTGAATCATTCTGACGATGGTTTTCAACCAGTTTAATTGTCTTTTTGTTTGTTTCTTTTGTGTGTACATAGTTCCTTATCTTATTTTTATCTTAATTTTTTGCACAGTAGTTTAGTTAAGTCTGACTAGCCTAACAGAGAGGATTTGTTGATTGAAATATAGGAATATTTCAGATAAACAACATTCTATAGTGATGCTCTCTGGATGTCTTACTTCTGTTAAATTCTTAAATAACTCAAAACATTGTGTAATAGCACAACAAAAGTATTGCAAACTTCTCAAATTAAAAGGGCCACCAACATCAGTGAGACAACCTTGATTGCATTCGTTTTTTATCAAGATGAAATGTGGCCAGTTCTGCATCAATAAAAGAAACCAGATAATCTTTTATGTCTTTCATGTTTTCAGCCCATTTTGCTCAGCTTTAGAAAAGGTGCATAGCCACGTTATTTTAATTTCTTTATAATTTTATGTCAGTTCCTCACTCTGGTTGCATGCAAAGTTTTTATGAAAGATTTTTGTGAGCATATAACATGGCTATATACACCTTTAATCAGAGCATCCATAGCTGACCTGAGACCAGATGTGTAGCAGAAAATGATGGTTCCCCACCTGGTTGAAGTATCTGTGCAGGAGGCAGCTGGAGAGATAAGAAGCTCCTTTCACCAACTTGAAGAAGCGCACAAAGTTGTTGCTGTTGACGGCTGCAAAGGCTTGAACTGCGAACTTGACCTCGGGAGATTTCCGGACTTCATCCCGGAAGTGCTGCACCTCCCTGTGGGGACAGAAACCATTACTACATTAAAGCTGCCACCAGTGACGTGGAAACGCCTCCATCCAGACATCATTGCTTTATTTTTTTCCTACCAACCAATCAGAAATCTTAAAGTTCTAATCAGTAATTATTTGGGTTTTAATTGGCTGCCTTTAGGCTCCTTCAATCATCAGAGGACCTCGCTGGAGGAGACTTTATAACCATCCTACAGGTAACAGCTGGACTCCTTTCATAGGAAACATTCAGCCGACTGACCGGAGGATGTCGCCGTCGTTGAGCTTCAGCAGGACGTTGTACTGGCGAAACTCGGCCTCGCGGGGGCAGAACGTCTGCTGCGATGCCAGGTCCTCGTACATCTCCTTCAGGCTCTGCAGGCACTTCGTCATGTTCTCGTTGTTGATTTTGGCGTCGAAGGACGACAAGCGCTCCTCGCAGAGGTGGTGGGCGCAGTGCACGTGGAAGCGCGTGCACTTCTCGATCAGCGACACGGTGTGGGGGCAGCAGAGGCGCTGTTGGGTGATGTCCTGAGGGACGGAGGGAGCGAAGGAGCATAGGTAAAATTCGTGAGGAAGGATGTTCTGATGGCTGTTGGTGGGAAAGGCCTCAGCTCTTACCTTGCGAATGCCTCGGGTTCTGTTCCACACAAAGTCGTACCAGTCCCTCTGGTTGTCTTGACCCTGATCCATGATCTGGGTCACCAGGTAGTCCATGGTCATGCTGAGCACCGGGAGGGGCCGCAGCTCATGAGGGAGAGGCTCCTCCTGGTCGGCGGAGGAACGGCTGTACTCCTTTATGGCCGCTGCGTGATCCACCTGGTTGAGACAGAAGACAGACACAGACCTTCTAAATCATTTTATATGCGACAACACCGCCCAATGTTGTTTGGTCATTACCTGCCGTCAGTGGTATGTTGAATAGAATTAATAAACTCCTTAAAAAGTAAAAAAAACTTCATGTAATTGAATTTTATCTTTATCAATAATGGCTTGATATTATTTGTGCCAAAGTAGTAGTCGAGCAAACAGCCATTTATTCAAAAAGCAATTCTAGAACTGCGCTGTTCAAAGTGGCTGCATATTAGTGTAGTTCTGTTTTGCAAATATTTTAAGAAACTTCAATTCCTGTTTTTTTGTGGATCAAAATCAAGAAAAAATGTTTTTCTTGACTGGTGTTAGATGCTGTGCAGCTTGAAGGATTTTTGTTGGAGGTTTTTGATTTTTGGAACATTTGTTATGATGCATAACCATAGCAACCCGTTGGTTTTGTACAACCGAGAGCAGCTGATTGACGCCTCAAAAACCTCGTCCCCAAATCCCAGATGAGCTGAAAAGGAGGCGCCGAGGATGCAGAGCAGGAACAAGAAGAAGAGAGGAGGAGGAAATTAAAGCCATCTCTTCCATCAGTTATTATAGGCGATGTAAGATCTTTAGGAAACAAGTTGGAGGATCTCCAAGCCTTAACAAGGACCCAGCCAGAATATCAGGAATGCAGTATTTTGTGTTTCACTGAAACATGGCTGCAGGATCATATCCCCTACTTCAGCGTCTCTCTGCCAGGCTTTCTGACCATACGAGCAGACAAGAGATTTAAAGAAGAGTGGAAAGAGCAATGGTGGTGGATTGGCAGTGCTGGTAAACAACAGATGGTGCCACCCAGGACATGTCACTGTGAAGTTTCGTCTCTGCAGCCCTGATATTGAGGTGTTAGCAGTAAGTTTTTGTTTATATTATTTACCCAGAGTGCTCACCAGCGTTATTTTGCCAACAGTCTACGTTCCACCATCAACTGTTGCTGACCCAGCATGTGATGTCATCAGCTCAGTTGTTGCTAAGCAACAGACACAACAGCCAAATGCTTTTCTGCCAATACCTGGTGATTTTAATCATGTCTCACTCTCTGCTACACTTCCCAATTTTTCAGCAGTTTGTCACCTGTTCTACAGTAGAAAACAAAACTTTGAATTTGTTTGACATTTCTTACACAAAAACGACTCACATCTCTAAGGCAAGACATTCTCTTGGCAAATCAGGTCTCAATCTGTTTTTCCTCTGCTCATAATATAAAGCCTTTTTTTTTCCCAAAGGTACAACCTGCAGTAAAGAGACCTGTGAGAAATTGGTCAGAAGAAGCCCTTAAGGGTTGTTTTGAGGGGATGTACTGTGTCAACCACATTGGGAGGACATCAATCCCATAACTGAGTCACTGACTATATAAATCTCTGTGGAGACAAAACCATCCCCACCAGAACAGTGAGATGCTTCCCCAACAACAAACCCTGGATCACCAGGAATGACAAAAAAGAGCCATCCAGAAGGGAGATAAGACATTACTGAGGAGTATACAAAAGAAATTTAAAGTCAAGATAAGAGAAAGCAAGGAGGTGTACAGGAAGAAGATGGAGAGCAAGCTCCAGCAGAACAATATAAGAGATGTGTAGTCAGTGATGAAGAAGATCACAGGCTTCAAGCAGAACGAAGATTGGGCATTCTGAATAGAACCAATGAGCTGAAGACATTCCTCAACAGGTTCAGTTCAGGAACAAGCTCAGCGTCCTGCACACCGGCCCAGAGCCAAAACTTCCCTGTCACACCTCAGATGTTTTATTTTCAGCCTCAGCCATGGACCCTCCTGCATATTTGTTCTCAGCAGAATGTGGTGCTTCTCAACTTCCCCCCTTCCACTATTCTGTCTGCAGAAGTCAAGTTAAGAGGCAGCTGGAGAGATTGAACCAGAATGGGTGTTTTGGATTTCTCACATGGAGTAAACAGGACAACTGAAGCTTTAGAATAAAAAAACGTTATGAAGACAGAATTTAAGATCCTCACCATCTCCGTGTTTGGGATGACCTCGAACACGCTGAGCTGGTTCCGAGTTTCTCTCATGTACCTCTCCTTCTCTGGACACATGTCGGGACACGTCCCAACGAAGCCCTTGGATAGGTCCAGGTCTGTCCTCTTTGGTCGTGCTGGGGGGGGGGGGGGGGGGGGGGGGGGGGGACACGTGGACAGGAGCGTCATTTCTTCAGGTTCTCAGCTGCAGACGGCTGGCGGGAGAGACGTGCTCACCTTGACGCAGGACTTTGTCCCTCTGCTCCAGGAGGCGGTACTTGTCCTCAGTAGTCTCTGCGATCTGGCCGACCAGGTGGATGAGGGAGGACGGGACGAGGCGGTCTGAGCCCTGGGTCTCTGTGACGTTCTCTCTTTGGGGCTCCGAGTCGAACTGCAGAAACTTGGCTGGAGACGGTCTCCTCACCGGAGAGCTGCATGAAAACACACAGAGCTGTAGGAACCGGACCTGGACAGGAAATGTTCTGAGACGTGTTTAAAATGTTTAAACTGACCTGAAGGTGAGATGGCTGCCGAAGGATTGAGCCATCAGTGCCGGCAATCTCAGAGGAGAAGAACCGGCCTTGGGTTCTTCCACTTTGGGAGTTTCTCCTGCTGGTTCTACCTTCTCTGGTGTCGGTCTGCTGCCTTTGTCTCCTGGACCTGAAGCAGACAAACAGCCAGAAGCCAGAAGGTGATTCTCAATAATAATAATAATAATAATAATAATAATAATAATAATAATAATAATAATAATAATAATAAATCTCATGTACTGCTGACATCTTTACATGATGCCTTCAGTTATTAGCTGATAGCAGTTTTCTATCAGCTAAAAGCTCCAAATCAAAAAGCTGTTTTTACTTTGCTTCTTCTTTTGCCACAGGAGGAGCAGCTCGTGTCGATGCAGGACTTTCCCTCTCCTCTTTGCTTTTGCAGCTGAAGCCTTTAAGAGAGAAAAAGAATCAGAAGCAGCTTCCTGTCGGCAACGCGACGCCGTTTACTGTTCACTAAAGGTGAGATTACGACTAGTCAAAATGATGTTATCTATAATGGTAAATCCAGAGAGTTAAACTTGCTGATTAAATGTCAAAATGTCTTGCCAGTTAGCCACATCGACAGAGCTACTGATGTCAGATTTTCCAAATTACAGTACAAAAACCACAAAAACAATATGGATAGAAAATTCAATGCAAGACCACCGTTTAACCCTAAGAGGGCGCCACACTGACAATTTTAGACAGAAAAGCAGGATTTCAACAAATATGCAGTAATTTGTCAAAATAATCACCAGGGTATGTAGACAGTACTATAAAAACATCATGTTAGCAGTCTATTGACAAGAAATGGTTGACTTGGGGGTTATTTACCCTTTATAGAATCTTTTAGAACCAGTGTTAACACAGTTCTTCCTTCCAGCAGCTGTTAGACTATAAACCGTCGCTGCTCCCCACAAACCCAAAAAGTCGTTTAGATTCTTGCAGTTATTTGCACAAGTTAACATATTCCTACAGTCTGGTTTTGCACTAAGAATGCTTAAAAGTCCAAAATTCATCTGAGATCCGTGCCGATCAAGAAAAGGATGCAAACTTCACGCCCAACTACATGCGACACAGCAAAAATCGAGCCAGAAAACAACAGTAAAGTGTGAAAAAGTCACAGTAGAGTCAAACACAATAAACTCACATGGTCATCAAAGTGAACAATTGCCAGGTTCTTATTGGGTCTGCAGAAGATTTTACAGACTTTCCCGAATCGAGAGAAATGTTTCTCGATCACGTCTTTCTTGTTGAGGTTTGGAGGGACGTTTCTGCACATGATGGTGGCGAGGTCGCTGGGAGAGACACCGCTGAGACTGTCCAGGCTGTCCCTGCGAGCTCCGTGTCTGACAGGGGTCGATGCTCCTGGCTCCGAGCTCTGGGGGAGAACCGGGTCTACAGGAGGTTCAGAGGAGCGAAGCCATGATTTAAAAAAACAAGTTAGACAAAATTATACACAGCATTGGTGAGAATGCGTGAAAGTCTTCAAAATATATCCTTTACTGCAGCTGCATCTCACTGAAACAAGTGAGAAAACAGATCTCACATTAAGACATAATTATTTGACTGGTGGCATGATTATTAATTCCCCTAAAAATCCCCTTTAAAAAATGCCAGAAGCATATTTTTTTTAATTTAATTTGATCAGATGGAACTTCTAGTCAGCATTTTGTTTCCCTGGGGTGTGAATATGACGTGACACAGATCAATTCCTCCTAACTAGTGGTAAAAAACATCTCCAAAGTTCCCAGTTTGTAAGATCTGCAGGAAAAAGAGTGGAGCGAACGGTCCGGGTGGGTCTGCTGAGACCCAAAGGACGCCCACTGTTCACCACGGAGGAGGAGATGTGATGCTGTGGGCCTGCTTTTGTTAGTTAGCACGACATCATGAACTCACCAAGACACCTCTGGGTCTGTGAGCAGGATAAGGACTCAAAAACAGGGACAAATCAACAGAGAGGGTTCTTGTTAGGCTCCAACCTAACGTCTGTTAGAGGAGAACTGCTGTCCTGTAAAGAGTGCTGACAGCAGCGCTTAGATAAAGACGCTAATAGGCTATTTTATTCAAATCAACTGTTTCTCAGTATGAATATAAGCAAATACAAACTTTTGTTCAAGCATGATTTTATAAATTTATCCAGCATTATTAATGCTGCCCAACTCTTAGTCTCCAATATCACTGCTGCACTTTATCCGGAAACTTACTGCATATTTGTTTACATTGCAACTGTCTACTGTTAAATCACTGCTGCACTTTATCTGGAAATCAATTGGAATTTATCCTGTAAATTACTGCAATTTATTACTGCATTTTAATCCTGTACTCTAAATTCACAGCAACGTATCCTGTAGAGTTACTGCAATTTTTCTGAGCTGTATGAAAACAAAATTTCTGTCTGTCAAAATGACAATAAAGTCTAATAAAAAAGTCTAAGTCTAAATTAGAAGCTTTGGAGATCCTTATTATCTTCACACAGAAGCAAAAGGTGTAAATCTGACCTGAAGCGTCTGGTTTTTCCTCAGCATCTCTGGTCAGCGTCTGTGCAGCGGGCGGCGTGGCAGACGGCTCGTCCCCACCTGGTTCTGCTCTCTCCTCCGGGTTCGGAGCGGGCCTCCCAGCCTCCTTCGCTGGCTCCCTCCTCACCGGGTTGCCGTGCTCTCTACGAATGCCGCTCAACGCCCGGCTGAACAGGCCTCCGGCGGGGCCCCGGGGCCTCGTCACCGGCCTCTTTGCGGGATGTCTCGGCAAATCTGCGTCGGGCGGAGCTTCCTGCTCGGCGGCTGGCTTCTCCGGCCCTGAGCCGGAGGCTGCAGGTTCCTCCTTCCTCTTGGGTGCCTTGCCAAGGCGGCCGAACACGTTTGTGTCTTGGGTTTTAAAGCTGCTCTCCGTGTCATCGGAGCCAAACTCCGTTTTGGGGGCCGTGTAACCGAACGCAGGGGCGTGACTGAAGCTGACCGGAGCTGAGAACAGCGTGGGCTGAGCCTGAACGGAAGCTGCGGTGAAGCTGAAGGACGACGGGGTGGTGGGCTCCGTGGTGGGGCCGGTGGAGCTGGGGCCAGACGCGGCCGTCGGCTTGGTGAAGGAGAACTGAAGGGGGGCTTCAGCAGGATGGCTGTCACCGGTCGTTGGCGGGTTGGAAAGCGAGGGAGCCGCAGCTGGCTGCGTGAAGCTGAAGCCCTGCGGCCCAGACTTGGCTCCAGCCAGCAGAGAGAAGCCGCCGGAGCTGGAGCTGGTCTGGGAGCCGCCGAAAGAGGAGCCGGATGTGGCAGGGATCTGGTTGTTCGTCGGCTCCGGGCTGCCGGAGAAGATGGGTTTGAACACGGCCTCGTTGGGCGGCTTGAAACTGAACTCTGGTCCGAACCCCCTGCTCTGGCTCACATTCTTAGCGGCGCTGAACACGCTGGAAGAGGCCGGCTGTCCGAACGAAGGCTGCCCGGAACTGGAGGTGCTGGAGAGGGTGATGTTGTGATGGGCCCCAAAGGCAGGAGGTGGCTTTCCCGATCCCGAAGGCTGTCCGAAGGCAGAGGGCTGGCCGAAGGCAGGGGTCTGCCCGAAGACCGAGGCCTGGTTGAGTCCAAACGCTGGAGCTGAGCTGCTCTTTACCTGAGAAGGCTGCCCGAAGGCAGGAGCCTGGCCCAGAGAAGGCTGGGCCTGAGCAGGCGCCTGTCCGAACATGGAACCACCCTGAGATGCAGGCTGGTTCCCCACAGATGACTGTCCGAACATGGAACCACCCTGGGCGGCAGGCTGATTAACAGACTGCTGTCCGAAAATGGAACCAGTCTGAGCTCCAGGCTGATTAACAGACTGCTGTCCGAAAATGGAACCACCCTGAGCTGCAGGCTGGTTCACCGTGGATGCCTGTCCGAAAATGGAACCACCCTGGGCGGCAGGCTGATTTACAGACGGCTGTCCGAAAATGGAACCACCCTGAGCTGCAGGCTGGTTCACCGTGGATGCCTGTCCGAAAATGGAACCACCCTGGGCGGCAGGCTGATTTACAGACGGCTGTCCGAAAATGGAACCACCCTGAGCTGCGGGCTGATTAACAGACGGCTGTCCGAAGATGGAACCAGTCTGAGCGGCAGGCTGCTGCACAGCAGACCGCTGTCCGAAGGCAGGCGCTTGGATAAACCCCAAATTTGGTCTCTGCGCTCCGCTGGGATTCTGCTGCCCGAAAACCTGGAACAGATTCGGCTTCGCGGAGCTGCTAGGAGCCTGGAAAGCTCCTCCCTGTGGACTTCCAAACGGATTCATGGTGCAGATAAACACCTTTATGCGACGTTACCGGAAAAAAAACGGCTTTTTTTAGCTGAGCCGGGTTTGTAGCTCTGTTGTTAGCATCAGCTAACTCGGTAAAACCTGTTAAAAATCCCACGAAAAGTTCATTTTCCCGCTTCGTCGGGTTTTACACGGACAAAACAAAAACTCTCATCTTCAGAACACCAAAAAACGTACATATTCGAAATAAAATACCCCAACTTTCCTCTGGTTTGTTGTGTTTTCGTTCGGGCTCTGTTCAAATATCCTCCAACTTCCGGTTCCGGTCCGTCAATCTTTTATTCCCCGATTGACCCTAATATTTTGTTCCGTGACTCGAGCAAACATCCAAGCATTTTCTCTGAATAAAACAAAATTATTAGCTTTAAAATATACGCCACACAGACATCAAGCCATTATGAACCGAGTTTAACCGGAAGTTTGCTTTATCTCATTTAATTGTAATGCCAGAAAATGCGGTTTATCCAATTTTAACACATTTATCTCCTTATCTCCATTTATCTCCTTAAATCAGTGTTAGCTCTAAATCTGTAACAGTGATATAGATTCTGGACTGGACTTGCTGGCATAGAAAAAAAATCTTCTATATATCTATAAAAGAAATTATAGTTTTACTGTGTTTTGAATCTCTAGACCACCAGTTCAAAAATCTACAATATTTAAAACCTAAAAATAAATAATCATAATTTAAATAAAAATTTCTGTCTTTAAAGCCATTATGTTCCGCAAACATTCTGAAAATATTTAATATAGTAATTTGTTAATCACACTGGATTATTGTAACCTAAATACAGCTTTAATACACGTTTTTTTTGTTGTTGTTTTTTTTTTTTTTGTGTGTGTATGTGTGCAAATTCAGAAGAAATAACTTTTATGGGCATGTCGGATTAGATCAAGTTAAGTATTATTATGAGGATATAGTAGTTAATACATCCAACCACAATACTTAGAATTGTCACACTGGAAGATGGTAATTTGAAATTAAACACTGATATTTATTTGGGATGTTTTTTTTTTTTTTTTTTACCTTCATTCTTATTTTAAAAATATCTAAATTGAAAATAATAATACTTTCTGACATCTAGACCACCTTATATTAGATGGAATTCAAAATGGAAATGGATTTAAACCGAATTTAAAAATCCCTCTTAGCATTTGGTTTTTACAATTTTAGTATATCTTTATTAAAATCTCCACAAGGAAACATTACCTTGCTGCTGTTACTGTCAAATAACTCCAACATTTTATCTGTGAATACCTTCACACTAGAACCTGGAGATTGATACACCCAGCTGGTTACAGCATTTTAGTTTTTTTTTTTTTTTTTTTTTACATTTACAACTTCTACAGTTATAATTCCTATAATCTTATCAAATTGCAGGTAATTCTAAATTTTAAAGCTGTACTTATGTACAATGCAACTCCTTCTTCTTTTTTTATAGTGAATGGTAGATAATACCCCATCAATGTATGCTATTTTTAAATTGTTCTGCATAGTGATCACAATCTATATTTGAAAAAAAGAACCTAAATCTATATCTTTGTCTACTTGTATATTTTAAAATCTGAGTCCACAAAAACATCATTGTTTCAGAAATACTTCCTCAAACCTATTCTTCAATTCCAGATTTGGTTTTATCCTGCTTCACTGACAATCCCTGATCTTCTGAGGCAGGAGACGTCTATTGTTTTCCTTTACCCATGCCGACCCATTTCTGCAAATACTTTTCTCTGTTTAGCTGACATTCTGGCCTCTTCTGTAATGTCCTCATTCTTTTTTGTTAACGGTTCATTTATGTACACATTGGTACCTTTGAGGTATTTTTTACTGTTATATTATCTCTATGCTTTCTGCTGACGAATCTTACACTACTTGCAGGGGTCGCTTTCTCTGATTTTTATAATTTTTTTTGGCAATGTGTGATGGATAGAAATGGTATCTCTTTGAATGTCTGTTTTTACTGTGATGAAAGTTCACCGCTTGCTGTTCCAGATTCTGCCGCTCTTTCTGTGGTCTCTTCATTTGCAGTAACTAAAGCATCACTACTGGGTTTAGAGACCATTTAGAACAAATCCTTCCAATGTTAATATTGCTCCATGTTTTTGCTCAAGCATGTGTATTTTCTTTGTATTTTTCAATTAACAGCTTGGTGAACTGATCTTACTCTACATTCACTAAACCAATCAGTTGTACTTGCTGCCTTTATTTTGACATAAATACAAGAGACCTCTTAATCTCCTCCATACTGTTCATAGATATTTCTTTGTCCTTTACATTATTTTATGCCCTTGGAATCATCAGCCTCAAACTGTTACCTTTTGGTATTTTTATGAGCAGACTGTTGTGACATTATGCATGGTTTTAGGTTATCTAATGTTTAATAAATAACTCTCGGTATGTTTGGTATTGTCATGTGAATATCAGCCCAAATGGCAGATATTAGGACAATAGTTGAAAGGAATTATTCAAGCACTGGTGTTCTTTTAACAGCAAACTCTGCACACATGGAATAACGGCGTGACAACTTCTCTTCAAGTTCAATAATTTATTAACAGAAATAAAATGAACATCCACAGAACATCACTATAAAATGCTGTTTATCTGAATTGACACAATATTTCAATCAACAAATCCTCTCTACTAGGCTAGTGAAACTTAATTAAAACTACTAAGCAAAATGAGAAAGAAACAAAGGAATTATGTACACACAATTAGGAAACAAAAAGACAAATAAAATGGCTGAAAACCATCTTCAGAATGATTCAGTGAATCCTGGTTCACTGCAGATCTAAGTTAGATCTTAAGAATGTGGAATGAGGTTAAATTAGCTTAACTAATTTAGAAAAACACTTGACATGTGTTTCACACACTTACAATGCAAATCCCGAGTTAAACAAAACATTATTTGAGGAAATAACATTTGAAAGAATGATTTGCTCAGTAGAAATCAGGACACTTTAGGACACTTTATTTCTATTCATTTATTTCTCCGGGAAACTAAGACTTGAATTGGTAAATTAGGACGCCAGAGGGCACTTCCTGTGGTCATTGTTTACATTGACTTTGGACTAGCTGCTATACATATAGGCTAGGTTTGTTAATACAGATTCTTTATAATGTAGTTTATCTCTGAATCTTTTAAAACATTTATTACAGTTTGAAAATCAACCATTTAAGTGATTTTCAATGCCCACCATCAGTTCTCATAGTGTAAACCACAGACAGGTCAAAGCTGAAACAGATTATTTAATTTTAGGACCAGATTCCCTAAAATACCATTGTTGTATAATTCTAGATATTTTTAAAATTTTGAAAAAGGGCAGTGTTTCTGTTTATTTTAGCCCTAGATCATATACCAGGGTTGGAATTTGTCAAACCTGGACTAATTTTAACCCTCCCTGATCATAACCCTATGATAAAAGAACATTACATACTGGTCTGATTAT
Organism: Fundulus heteroclitus; assembly: GCF_011125445.2. Classification (NCBI taxonomy): domain Eukaryota; kingdom Metazoa; phylum Chordata; class Actinopteri; order Cyprinodontiformes; family Fundulidae; genus Fundulus; species Fundulus heteroclitus. Next base: position 42,903,514 of record NC_046367.1, read on the forward strand.
GTTGCGGTTCTTGAATTGCAACATATAAAATAAAGTTTCTACAGACAATAAACTGCATGTTAGGACTCTGAATTATGTCAAGGATTATGAAGCAATATTCTAAAGTAATCCAGAAAAATGTTGCACTGGCCCTTTAAGCAAAGGTCCAACCGGAAGTTGGTAATCGGAAGTAGCACCGGCTAAACGGTGTCACCTTGAATTGTGCTCTGAATGAATGAGTCCGTTCTCCTTGGCAGAGAGGCCCAGCGTTAGTTCCTATCCGAGGCGAAAGGGTTCGGGTTCGGTCCATTCATGCCTTAAGGTTCTGTTTCTTCACCGCCTCAGGTTAACATGGGAGTGGTCCTGCGGAACCTGCAGAAGGTGGTTCCGCTGCGCCGCGCCAGGCTGCGCCGCGACGTGGACACCCTGAGACACATCCTGGGCATCCAGAAGTTCGACCTGGGCGTCATCTGCGTGGACAACCGCAGGATCCAGCAGATCAACAGCGTTTACCGGAAGAAAGACGCGCCGACCGACGTCCTGTCGTTCCCGTTCCACGAGGTAACGAGCCGGTCCAGCTGAGCAGAACCGAATCACCGGAGGTTCTAGATACATCAGTACCGGTCCCAAATCTAACATCTGGAACTTTAAAACTTTCATAGTAATAATAAAAATAAATACACAGAACAACGACTTTTATGTTGAAGAATGTTTGTTTTGAGTAAAAAATGTTTGCTGTTTGCAATTTCCGTTTTTCTGTCTAATTCTACATTAATTTTATTTTTATTTTTAGATGAGTTTTCTGAAACTTTGTAATAAGTAGTCCGACCTGCTTGTTCAGACATATTTATAAAGTTATTTCATTTATTACGTTTTTACATTTAGAAACTTGTTCTATCATTTTTTTTAAAGTTTCATCATATTTAGAGTTATATTATATATTTAGAAAGTTGTTTCATTTAGAAAGTTACTTTGTCATATTTAGAAAGTTTTATTATATTTAGAATGTCATTTAGAAAGTTTGATAATTAGAACATTGTTCTTTTATCATATTTAGAGAGTTTTGTATTTAGAAAGTTATTTTATTTAGAAAATTTTATATTTAGAAGTGTTCTTTTATCATATTTTGAAAGTTTTATCATATTTAGAATGTTATTTAGAAAGTTTGATAATTAGAACATTGTTCTTTTATCATATTTAGAAAGTTTTATATTTAGAAAGTTATTTTATTTAGAAAATTTTACCAGTTTTGCCATTTTAAGTGACCAGTCTGTATTCCAGGACCTGAGGCCTGGAAAGCTGCCCTGCCCCCTTCACAGAGATGAGCTGAACCTCGGAGACATCTTTCTGGGGGTGGAGTTCGTGATGAAGCAGTGCCAGGAGGAATCTCTGGACCTTCATGGTGCTCTTACTGTGAGTTACTAGTTTCCTTTTTTTTTTTTATTGCTTCAACTTTTTTAGTTTTTGTTTCTATTTTAACTAAAGAAACCCAAATCCTGACTGATAGGGACCCATTCTCGTCTTCTCAGAGCTGGGAGTTGATCCCAGCTTCTCTGCTTGTTAAGCCTCCACAGATTCTCTGTGGGGTTTCCTGACCACAGATCCAGAACTTTCTCTGGGCAGATTCTCTCTCTCTCTCTATCTGGCCTCCTGTCGTGGTGCTTCATCACACAGCCAGTGGCTCATGGAGAATGTTTTGGTCCTCCTCCATCCATGGCCAGAATAAGGAGACAACCCTCCTATACACAGATGTCATGGCGGCCCTCAGCTTTCCATCTCCAGGTGTCGTAAACCACCAGAAGGACAAGGAGGAAATCTCTGCTCCAATCTTCTGCCGTCCATACTTGTACGCCCTGCAGGGGTTCAGTCAATCCTTGGTTGCTCCTTTGAAAGCTCAGAGTTTAGGCGATTTCATGTTTTTTCAAAGTTTATCAATAGAGCGCTCCTCAACAACCCGGGTGTTGTTTAAAGGTCGTTCATGTCTGGAGTAATAGAATAATATGTAACAAGAGAGAGCGATAATAAAATATTTTACCTGTTTATTAAAGTTATAACAAGATTTTAAAATCACTAAGGATCTCGGAGAAAAGTGTCACCAGAGCCTCGTCTGAACAGATGTTTTAGCTGCGATCTAAACTTCAGCTCATGATGATTTTTGCTGTAATTAAGGTTGTACCAGCAGCCTGTTCATACGTCTACAGTAAAAGTTGACTGGTTTGCAGTAAATGTTTCTTCTGCTCCTTCAGGCGGTCACTGCACACGGCATCTGTCACCTGCTGGGCTACCGACACGAGACCGAGGAGGAATGGACCGAGGTTCGTACGTTAATTCAGGATAATCAGGTTTCACTGGAGCTTAATGTTCTTTATACCGTGGTCTGGGTGAATAATTCGTTCTAGGGCTGGACGATATAGAAAAAAGTACATTAATATAATAGAAATCATTTGATTGATGTTGATAATTATAAAGAAAATTCATCAAACATATTTTAAGTGTCACCATGCCCTTTTGAAAATAAACACTGAATTCAAATACAACCTTTCATTCAACCAACTTTTTACCAAAACTGTAAGCCTTTAAAAAGGAAAAAAAAAAGTGCTCTTTAAACCCTTTAAAGCTCCGCGAAGGAGCGATCCTGGCTCTGTATTTGTAATTGGTTGTAATTATTAGTACTACATGAGTACTGCTAGAGGAATGTAAACTTTTCTTTTACCTAATCGCATGTCTATCAATTGATATATCATTATTGAATTATTGTCCAGCCCTACTTGATTCTGATTGGCTGTAGAGCGTCCACTAAAAAGTGTTTTAGGACACCTATATAAAAAAATATCTGATCAAATAGCTTGATTGTTCTAAATTATTGCTCTGGATAAAACGTTAGCTGGTAACGCTAAGACAGTTGATGCTAGTTATCTTGGCAATGCGTCACAAGATTAAATAGTTCTCTACGTTTTTAACAGCGAAACAAAATCACTAAAGTATTAATAGACTTTTTTTGTAAGTGATCATTGTAAAAGCAGTTTAATGCCCAATGAACCGTCTGTTTTCAGAATGAACGGTCACCTAGAAGGGCTTTACACATTTCTTCACCTTTAAGGTCTGTTGGTTTGATGCCAGGCGTTTTCTCCTTATTAGGGTTTATGACTTTAACGTTACTATAATCATCCCAGATCAGGAGTAACGATGAGAAGGGATGAAGAGGAGGTTTGGGTTTCCGTCCCGTCCACCAGAACTTCTGTAGGTTTCAGGAATCTGAGCCTTTTAGGAGCATCAGGATAAAAACTGAGCAGCTCCAGATTTTAAACTCTTCTCAGCGCAAACGTTTCATATATGCTCACTCAGCAGAGAAGAGCAGCAGGAGAACCTCAGAACAAGAACCTTTTCTCAACCAAAGCTACAATGAGACCATTTTAAGAAGCCGTGGTTCTGAAGACGACCCGGACGTTTAGTTTCAGATCAAATCTGTTGAAATTCAGGAAGGAATTCTGTTTTTGTCCAGAACAGAAAACAATTTCAGGAACTTTAGGGGAACAGCTCTGGGTCAAGAACCACCTGGAACCGGGCTTTTCTTCAGGGACGTTTGTCCAGCTCTACAGTAGAGTTCAATTCCCAAACGTTACTGATGCTTGCCCAGAGGCCGAGTCACCTCCTCAACAACCTGCACTGCATAACAGAACTAAAAAATAAGTAAAATTTTCTTAAAATTAGTGTATTTATCCTTGATTTGAGCAGGTAAATAAGATGATCTGCCAATAGAATAAGATTTTTGCACTTAAATCAGGAACAATTCATCTCCATCTTATTTCAAGTGCAGCATGTCTAATTATCTTATTTTAGGGGTCAAAATACTCATTCCATTGGCGGATAATCTAATTTACCTGCTCAAATCTAGGACAAAAACACTAATTTTAAGAATATTTTACTTATTTTTAGTTCTGTTTTTGCAGTGTGAGGTACCTGCGCTGGAGCAGACGGGTCAGTACTCCAGGTGCTTGTTGGAAGAGTCAGAAACATTTCCCTGGGACGATGTCGGGTTTATCAGGACTCCTGGTTTTGTTGCATTTTAATGCTATTAGTTATTTATTTGTGGGAATGAGAGCAGTGATGATGTCATTTCCTTCAGGATCAATAAAGTTGCCGTCTGTCTTCTGTGATGCAGAAAAGTCCAGTAGATTTCAGGCGCGTCTTTCTTCCCGTCGGTCCACCGTTTCCACCAAGACGAAGGGAAACCACATCCCCAGTGTCTGGCTGAGGAAGAGGAGGGTCTGACCACCGGACTGAATTTAGAAACCAGAAACGGGCCGACGGTTCTTGTCCTGTTAAACACCTGAAGGCAGATTTTCTGGAGGAACGGGACTAAAACACTTTGGACTCTTCCTGTTGTCAATGACGTAACGTCTAAAATGTTGCTGCTTCTGGTTGGACCCTAATCAGGGAAGTGTCCTAGATGAAGGATCCCTTAAAATAACCCAATATTCTCATCATGTTGCCTTTAGTTTGCTAAAAGCTCCCAAACACGTCCAGAACTCAGTTTTTCCAAACATTTCCTGGTAAAGCTTCAGATATCCAGACGGTTCCTTCCTGCTTCTGAACAGAACCAGCTTTATTATTAATAATAATAATTAATGATGCTGTGTTGTTGCAGATGCTGCAGAGGGAGCGCTACATCCTGGCTGAGTACAACAGACTCACCGGGCGCCGCCTGGAGCCGCTCATGAAGAGGCCCGGCCCGGACACGTGACGGCGCCGCGGATCCACGCCGCCCTCATCGTTTTGCACTAATTTAATTCCCTGCTGATTGTTTTTGTGCTTTTAATGTTAAAACACGAACCCCCCCCCCCCTCCCCTTCAGCGGCACGCGGAGCTGAAACACCAACAGAACGAAGCCAGTCTGTACTTTGACTATAATTTTATTAAAATCTGCTTTTAGGAAGAATCAGTCGTGTATGAAGGGTAGAAAACGCGTCCCACTCTCTCTGCATAAATACATTTTAGCCTCTGCACAGCACTCAGGACACTACAGGGGTTCACTCAGACATGAAGGAGAGGGGGGGGGGGTTAAATCTGCTGCTCTCCGGCCAGGTGGCATCATCTCTGCCCAAAGTGAGATCAACACTAAAGGAAATCATCTCCTCAGGGTGAATTTTACAGACTGAAAGCAGAACAAGGCGTCTGACGGTGTCGATAAATACTGAGGAGACTTCGATGGTTCTGGGCAGCAGACGCCATAAAAAAAAAAAAAAAAAAAAAATCTGTCGGCTTTATACAAACGGACCTTGGAGTTCATCGTTTTTTTTTTCAGGAGGCACAAGTTTAAAACCCGAGTCCAACTCAGAGGTTCAGCTACGAACGGACATCAGCGATAAAGACGGAACCGAGCGAACACACGAAGCAGCACAGAAAGCAACCAGGAAAACCTCCCCTTAAAAGGAAAGGCTGACCCGAACGGGCCGCTCCGTCAGAACCGCCATATTGCACCAAACGACCCCGGAGCTGCGCCGCAGCGTTGGTTCCAACGTAGACTTTATCTTTATTGACTTGAGGGCGAACTAAAGGATCTGCAAACATACAAGCTGTGCAGCACCGGCAGCGTCTGCTTCAACGAGTCACAACAAAAAAAACAAAACAAATCATAGAAGAAGAAGAAGAAAAACCGGCCTCGAAAACACGGAGGCAAAGTTTGATCCGCTGAACGTTTTGAGTCCAAACAGCTCGGCGCCAGCGGTTACAGGGACAGACGGGCCCGGTTAGCGGTACGGAGAGGACGGCGGCGCTATCTGCCGGGGTTTGGATCTCAGAGAGGCTGCAGGACGTTCCTTCCTGCTTCAGAGGCGCCGCCGGACCCGGACCGCTCCATCTCAGACAGCTGCTCGAAGACGTCCCTGAAACAGAAAGTGTCTCATCAGCTCAGATTCGGCTTTTAAAAGGCGGAGGAGCCTGGAGGCTACAGCTGACGGGCAGAACTGTGGACCGGTTATCAAAGCGTGATACCTGCAGGTTCTGGAGGCAGAGGAGTATTTCCTCCGCCTAAAAGCTTCTTATGTTCAACATTTGTGGATCAGATGCCTTTAAAATCTTTGTTTTGTCTGAAGACGACTGGAAGAGGGTTAATAAATATTTACTTTGAGCCTAGAGTCGCCACCCTGAGACGTTTCCTTTAAACCCTTCGCTGAGTTAAAAGCTGGGTTCAGTCAGATGATTTCTAATGTTAATGTTTGGTTATTTGATTGTTTTTCTCTATAAATAAAGCGATATATAGTTTGTTGAGAAATTAGGTGTTAACATATCACTAATAAACAAATGGTATTTGTGATTACTTTTATTTGGTGCTATATTTTTAGCTCTGTTAACATGAATTTGTTTGAATTACAAATTGCTGATTGAACGACAGTAAAATGAAATAACATTTCATTTATAAAACTTCACTCCTTTATTCACCTCATTTACTCTGTGTGCCTCTGACAGCATTCTTTTTGGTACAGTTTATTTTATTTAGTCTGAATCCAGGCAATGTATTAAACTTGGTTCCAGACATTTAATTATGGTCACAAATGTATGAACAAATGTGCAAATTAGATGATGTCACCCCCCACTGTTATAAAAATATTATTCTGAAGTCACTATGGTCTCGGACATAGGAGGCCTGCAGACATGATGGCTGTGTATGAGATCCACTGTTTGCTGATTGCAAGGCCAAATGCTGCAGCTGATTGTCTACGATAGACTGTCTTTGTTTTGTCTCAAGCCAAGGTCACTGTGCAGTATTAGGGGAAGCCAGAAAAGCGAGACAGGCAGACGCAGACTGCAGCGGGACAGTGGGGTGCGATTACTTTCCATCTATGTGATCTCTGCTCTGTTTCTCAATAAAAGTGCTGGAACTTCGTCACAGCCGTCTCTTTATTTAATAAAGATGGGAACTCAGTTATTATTGTTTAGAATTCCCATAACACCCACTCAATAAAATAAAAAATTAACAACTACCACGGTTTAAAAAAAAAAAAAAAAAAAAAAAACTCCCAAAGGAAACTTTAGGAGAATCCAGAATCCTGTAGAACTGAGCTGGAAGCCTCTGTGGTTCTGAGCTTTTATTCTTAGACTTCATGAGGATCACTGTGACCCGTTTATGCTGATTAAATAAAAAAATTAAATAAAAAAAATTAAATTAAATAAAAAAAATGCTTTATGTGATATGCAAAAAGTGATTTACTTCAAAAAGTTCTATATTCTTTGTTATAGGTGAAAACCATGGAGGTCACCATTTTTACACCAGTGCAATGCATGCTGGGTTACTGATGCGGTTCGGTCCTACTGGACTGGAACCTACAGAGTAAACGGTTGGATTTTATGGTATTGAGTTTAACTGGTGTAAATTTAGAGAACACCACACGGTGTCGCTGTTGGCTGTAATTTCAAAAAGTGAGGTGAGTCTTCATCACTTCTCTCATGACAAAAAAAAAAGCGTAATGGAAAAAAAAAAAAAAAGCCGGTGGTAGAAGACAACTTCAGAAGGACCCACATTGGTGCTCAACTCTTCTCTCCAAAAGACTTTGAGTAATTTTTACCAACAAAATTGATTCAACAGGCAAGTTAAAACCAACTGCCTGCTGACTTTTTATCCATAAAGCGTCTAAACTCGCCACCTTGTGAGCGAAAGACCCTGAGAGAAACAGAGACGGGGAACACCAGAAGTCCTTTTAAATAATGAAGCTACTGCAGTCAGTACCGAATGTGAAATCACGGATCTGACACCAGACCGAAGACCAGAACCTAGACAGGTGTTAATGGACCAAAGACCAGACCGATCCGATCCTAAGTAGTAATACTAGTATTATTATTACTACATTGTCATCCATTTCAAGGAATTCCGGTTCAAACTGCTGCGTTTCCTCCAGAAAATGGTGCTAATCCTGATGGTAGGTGTCGTTGGATGTGGGAAGTCCTGAAAGGGGAACGCAACCTGGACGTTGTGTGCGTTGCGCTAATAACAGCTAGCATGTTAGCAATTTATATTGAGAAGTTTACTCACAGTTTTAAGTCGCTCTCAAAAATCAACGCTTTAAACTAAACACACGGATCTTAGCCTGGTGGGGACGAGTAAAGCCTGCCGGTCCTGAAAACGTTGCTCACTGCTGTTTTGGCTGGACAGAGCTAGCACTAGGAGCTAGTATATGTAATTTACCCAGAATGCATTGCAGCATTAATAGGGTTATGTCTCTGTGGCATTACATTTTAATTTAGAAAAACTCAACATCTTACAGTATTCTTACTGAAAACAGATGTGACGATGGACTTTATGTGAGAAATATCCAAGCGTGGATCCCTTTAAAAACCTTCTAGAGCGTCAAGACGTCCTAAATCCTCCTTTTTGGACGTGAAGACATCCCCCAACGTCCAGGTGGACCGTGTAACTGTGACACGTCCAGGTTAACACACATGAAACCCGGCCAGCCGTGGCAGAACGCCGACCTTCGGGCTCAAACCCGAGTTCTGGGACGTGAGCGGCTCACCTGTGCATGTAGAAGAAGATGTAGCCGCTGCGGTCGCGGTCGCGCTGGACGGCGGCTTCCTGCGTGCGCGACACCTCCAGGTCGTTGTAGGTCAGCCACGACTGCTTCTTCATGTCGAAGACGTCGCTGATGTAGTGACCTGGGACCAGATCAGAAACCGGGTTTGTTAGAATCCCGGTCGACCCGAACGTCTCAGAAGACAAAGTCAGCAAACAGGAGCTCACCAGAGGAAGAGCTGCTGCCGATGTGGCTGACCACGCTGATGAGCCTGTAGGAGTTGGCCAGGTCTCCAGCCTGCGGATCAGAGAGCAGAAGCTCGTCACATAAGAGTTTCAGGCCCGGCTGGACGCGGGCGGCGCCGGCGCCGGGAAGCTTTCGTGCCTCAGCGTTCCTCTTCAGGGTCTCGGCCTCGGCCTCCGTGTACTCCATGTCCAGGATGTCCTCGTTCCCCGAGTCGTCGTCGGAGCACAGCAGCTCCGGCAGAGAGTTGTTGAACTCTGGTGGGACGACAGAAATAAAAATAAATAAATAAAACGATGCGGTTCCTGCCGACCCGACAGCAAAGAGTCAGACTTTCAGAACCGGTGAGCTCCTCCTACCCTGCAGGCTGAGCTCGGTGGCTCGTTTCAGGTCGTCGTCTTCTCTCATCTCCTGGGCTTCCTGCAGGGAGGGGGGGGGGCAGCACAGCTCAGGGTTTAGAACCGTTACCGGGTCAGAACCGGTGTAGGTACCAGATTGGCTCGGGTGCTACCCGATGACGTCTACATATGGCAACTCAACTCAAACAAACTAGATTATGCGCCCGCGGTCTCCATTTGTTACAAATCAATTTTACTTTGTTAATTTACGGTTATTTTCCTGTAAATTAGTCGAGGCATGAAAACTTTTAACATCATTTTGGAATACTTGTGTGGTAGTCTGACAATTTAATCGGTAATTTTGCAGGATCAAAGTTACAACCTTAGAGAAATTTAATTCCTCCAATTTTTTTTAAGTTGTGAAGGGAAACTAAACCATAAACTCATTTCATTTTTAATAAAAGTCAGCAGCCAAATTTAATTTTATCACGGCATTCATCACTGTAAAATCAATAACGTTCATTCCTCCTTTTTGTACTGATGTTGTTCTTTCTGATCACATGTTTTTTTATTATTCCAGATGAAATTGTGATGAATTTGATTATTTTTTTATTGTGGTATTTGGTACATTTAAGATATATGCCGGATAAATTAGTCTGGCTAGCCCTTCCATTTTTGTTAACAATATTCTTCCAAACATTGAGCCAATTGTCAAATATTTGTTGTTGTTTTTTTATTTATTTGTAAAATGGCTTAAATATTTGTTCCAAGCTTTTAAGAAAAAAGAAACCGCTAAATTAACTTAATAAAATCGATTCGTTACAAATGCAGACCGCGGGCTCTATGTAGTTTGTTTGAGTGGTGTTGCCATAAGGTGACGTCATCGGGAGGCGCAGGGACCATGGCGATTTTCTTCGTAAAATTGTCCGTTTACAAGCCGCAATCCCGCTCTCGAATAAAACCTACACCCCGCTATAATTACTTTAGTAAGTTGTCCAGACCAATTACAATATTTTGCGCAATTGAGCAAACGTTAAACCAACAATGTATAGTGACGTCATCAGAAGACGCAGGACCCGAGTCAATCTGGTACCTACACCGGTACCGCGTGGGTTCTGGTTGGTCTTACGTGTTCCTGGAGGCTCTGGACCAGGGCCTGCTGCAGCTCCTGCTCCTCCCTCTCCTGGTCCAGGTTGTACTGCTGGACCCAGTCCAGCTCGCCCTGCTGCTGCGGCCCCTCAGGAGTCTGGTTCTCCTTGTTCTCGTCCATGGTCAGGTCCAGAGAGCCCAGCACGTCTGCAGCGGCACCAGAACACGCAGAAATAAACCCAAGACGTCTTAGCGGCACCAGGAATCTTCCCTGGGTCTAGAACAGTGGCCTGCAACCTTTACAGGCTAAAGAGCCATTTTGCTTAGAGTCCACTTTAATTAAACTCGTTCAGAGCCGCAAATGTTGCCGAAGTTCTATTTTTTTTTTATAAAGATCTAGAGTAGGAAATATGTTGTCATCGTTAAAGAAACGCCCGTTTTTATTTTTATTTTTTTTTAAAAAGGGATGGAAAGGATGTTAATAGTGATGTAAAAAAATACATAATGAAAAAATATTAATATAAAATTAAATATTACTGGGCACTTTTAGCATAATTCTGTTGTGAAAATTAAAAGCCATTATTCCAAGAAAAAACGTCTAAAACCTGCATTTATTATAATTATTACATTTAAATACCATAATAAAAATAGAATATGTAGCCAAAGTTATTAAGACTAGAACAGTGGCCTGCTTAGAGTCCACTTTAGTTAAACTCGTTCAGAGCCGCAAATGTTGCCTGGCCTTTTGAAAGGACAAGTTCTATTTTTTTTTTAAAGAAACGCCCTTTTTTTTATTTTTTAAAAAAAAGGATGGACAGGATGTTAATAGTGATGTAAAAAATACATAATGAAAAAATATTGATATAAAATTAAATATTACTGGGCACTTTTAGCATAATTCTGTTGTGAAAATTAAAAGCCATTATTCCAAGAAAAAAAACGTCTAAAACCTGCATTTATTATCATTATTACATTTAAATACCATAATAAAAATAGAATATGTAGCCAAAGTTATTAAGACTAGAACAGTGGCCTGCTTAGAGTCCACTTTAGTTAAACTCGTTCAGAGCCGCAAATGTTGCCTGGCCTTTTTGAAAAAGGACAAGTTCTATTTTTTTTTTTATAAAGATCTAGAGTAGGAAATATGTTGTCATCGTTAAAGAAACGCCCTTTTTTTTTTTTTTTTTTTTTTTTAAAAGGATGGACAGGATGTTAATAGTGATGTAAAAAAAATACATAATGAAAAAAATATTGATATAAAATTAAATATTACTGGGCACTTTTAGCATAATTCTGTTGTGAAAATTAAAAGCCATTATTCCAAGAAAAAAAACGTCTAAAACCTGCATTTATTATCATTATTACATTTAAATACCATAATAAAAATAGAATATGTAGCCAAAGTTATTAAGACTAGAACAGTGGCCTGCTTAGAGTCCACTTTAGTTAAACTCGTTCAGAGCCGCAAATGTTGCCTGGCCTTTTTGAAAAAGGACAAGTTCTATTTTTTTTTTTATAAAGATCTAGAGTAGGAAATATGTTGTCATCGTTAAAGAAACGCCCTTTTTTTTTTTTTTTTTTTTTAAAAGGATGGACAGGATGTTAATAGTGATGTAAAAAAAATACATAATGAAAAAAATATTGATATAAAATTAAATATTACTGGGCACTTTTAGCATAATTCTGTTGTGAAAATTAAAAGCCATTATTCCAAGAAAAAAAACGTCTAAAACCTGCATTTATTATCATTATTACATTTAAATACCATAATAAAAATAGAATATGTAGCCAAAGTTATTAAGACTAGAACAGTGGCCTGCTTAGAGTCCACTTTAGTTAAACTCGTTCAGAGCCGCAAATGTTGCCTGGCCTTTTGAAAAAGGACAAGTTCTATTTTTTTTTTTAAATAAAGATCTAGAGTAGGAAATATGTTGTCATCGTTAAAGAAACGGCCCTTTTTTTTTTTTTTTTTTTTTTTTAAAAAAAAGGATGGACAGGATGTTAATAGTGATGTAAAAAAAATACATAATGAAAAAATATTGATATAAAATTAAATATTACTGGGCACTTTTAGCATAATTCTGTTGTGAAAATTAAAAGCCATTATTCCAAGAAAAAACGTCTAAAACCTGCATTTATTATCATTGTTACATTTAAATACCATAATAAAAATAGAATTTGTAGCCAAAGTTATTAGGAGCCACAGGTTGCAGACCCCTGGGTCCAGAAGAACCACTGGGTCCAGGCAGCGGTACCTGCGGGCTGTTTCTGGTCCGGTTCCAGCAGCTCCGTGTGGTAGGACAGCTCGTGAACGTCCGAGTCTCCGTACCCGGTGTCGGGGCTGCTGGTCGGCTCGTCCCCCGGCGCCGCGGCGGGGAGCCCGGCTTCCTGTCGGCTCATCTCCAGAACCGCGGCCAACATCTCGTCGTCGTTGATGTTGCTGAATTCTGCAGAATCCATCGGCGCCGCCTTCTGAGGACACAGCGGACGTCAGAACCAGGAGCAGCAGAGAGAGGCGGAGGAACGCGGAGGAACCGGCGCTCACCTCCTCTGGGCGGTCGTCGTCTTCAGGCGGGCCGCTGCTGAGGCGCCGCTTATGGCCGCCGCTCGTCTTCCTGCTGGGCTCGTCCTCGCAGTCAGAGTCCAGCAGAACCAAGCTGCAGCTGGAGCTGCTGGACTTTCCTCCACTCCTTCTACACAAAACCCAAAACCTTTTAAAGCCGAGCGCTTCAGATCAAAGCAGAACCCAAATGATTCTGCTATTCAGCTTTATTTTAGCTTCATTTACTGAAAATGAAAAATTCTGCTTCTAAGAAAGTCAGAACCGGAGCAGAACAAAAGGGTTTTTAATAGGGCTGAACAATTAATCGCATTTTCAATATAATCATGATTTCAAAAAACGCAATTTCCAAATCGCAGAGGTCTGCAATTTTTGTGAATTAGACACGTCCATTAGGTGTCAGTAAAATGTTTAAAGTGGGTTTGCCTCCACATGGAAGGGAAGACAGTTGCAGCAGTGAGATAATCTAATTTTATTACTTGTTTTAGAGTTTATATAATCATACATAGCATTAAGTTCTGGTCAATCAGTTTAATATATAGACTTGCTTGTTGGTTGCACTTTATGTTCAACAAGGATTGATGTCCAAATTAATTAAAAGCTGTTCTCTTGAATAATATTCTGATCAATAGAAACATTAAAAGTTCATATTTAAAATAGTCCTTGTTTACAAACATCTTTATTTAGAGGCCATTTTTGTTGCTTGTGGCTAACGCGGAGAAAAGTCAAAATTGCAATTTTGGTTGAAATATTTTGTAGGCAGAACGCAATCATTTCTGCTCCGAGTTTAGATGCTGCGGGTCTTTTAGCAACTAATCCACATGGCGAGGAAACAAATTGATTTGTTGTTTGTATATATTTTAAAACACATGATAAATTAAACTGGAAAAAAAATTGCATTAAATCGCAATATTAAGAAAAAAAAAATTGCAATTAGATTATTTTCCAAAATCGTTCAGCCCTAGTTTTTAACTGGGATGTTCTGTTACAACACCGCTGGGGTCCATTAAATCTGTCTGCATCCTAGTGTACCAAGGCAGTGTGAAAAAAATCTATTTTGTAATTCTGAATCGTTTCTCATTAATCCATAAAGATCGATTTAAAAAATAAAAGAAGTATTTTCACTGTTAAATGTGTGATCCAGCATTTGCGGCTCTCACTCCACTCTGGGAGGTGAATTTTTAATATCAGATTTCTATTAATGCACATTTAATAATGTTAGTATCCAAACAGTAGCTGTAGATATTCTCTGTTTTCTACTCTGGACTCTTTTAGGGTTTTCTGCCTCACAGCTTGTTTGTAAAAGCAACTTTCTCAGCATTCATGGAGCATCTTTGGTCCTTAGAGCCGTCATTAAATATACGGACTGTAGATATATGTAAATACTATACATATACAGTCATGTAATTTACAACGTTTAATACTAGCAGTTTAATCTGAGATCGGATTGGATTGAAAATTATCAAATCTAAATCTTGAGTGTGAATCGATTCTCTGTGGCGCACAGACAGAAAATTGAGTGGAAGGAAAAACTGGAAGAAGAACCGCAGCTTTCAGTCTGTTCAACAGCTTCATGGAGATCCACCAGAACCGCCACACTGACGGACCCGATCTGTGTCAGAACCGTCGGACCCGTTACTCAAAGGTCCAAAAACCTCTTTGTATGAAAATAAAGTTTGCATTTCATTTAGCCCAGACTGGCTTAGGACTCATTAGGCCCAGATTTCTGGATTAAAATCCTTTTTTTATTGGTCTGATGCAACAGTTTCATTTACTGGGGAAGAATATCTGAATATATAAGCGTTTATTAATCTATATTAAGAGTTTCAAATGAATGAAGTTCTACAAATCAAATCAGGACCCACTTGGTCCTCGTGTTCTGACTGAGGTTCTGGTGAAACTCACCTCAGAGGAGCCGTGGAGGCGTTGACCGACTGGGACGTCTTCAGCGTTCTGGACCTTAGAGACACAGAGAGAAGCGGATCTTAGCCGGGTCTTTTTCCCCCCCGACCCCAACCGGCAGCAGAACCGGGTCTTACGCGGAGGCCTGGGAGGTCCAGCCGAGGCCGACGGGGGGCCTGGTGGAGTCGGTGCAGTGGGGCAGCAGCGTCAGGTAGCGCGGGATCAGAACCTGCTGGCCCAGCTTGCTGTTGAGGGACAGCGTGGCGTTGAAGCTGTACCTCTTCAGGTGGAGGATGAGGACTCTGGGAGGAGAACACGACAGCGATCAGGTTCTGGTTCTGGTTCTGGACCGGGTTCTTTCCCCCCTGCGTCTGCAGCTACCTGGGCAGCTTGCTGAACTTGTGGGTCACGGTGGCCGACTTCCTGCTGCACGTCTCGCAGGAATACTCGATCTCCTCCATCTGCGAACAGAAGCAGCGGTTTGGGTTTCAACGCCGTCGGCTAGAGACGGTTCTGACGGACCCGACGGGCGGCGCCGAGGACCCACCCTGAAGAAGAGGTCCAGGGAGTCCTGGATGGAGCGCAGAGGGAGGGTTTTCTTCCTGCGCGGCAGGTCGATGGACAGGTCGTTGAACTGCTCCCGTTTGTTCACCACCTCGCCGCAGCTGCAACACCAGACAAGCATCAGAACTCCGAAGCTCCGCCCCCGCCGCCCACTAGCCCCGCCCACCAGTGTTGTAGGACTCGAGTCCGAGTCATTAGCTAAATTTAGAGACTCTTGGACTCGGACTCCTACATTCAGATCATTCTGACTCGGAAATTGAGAAAAAGACTCTACTTTTTTTATGTCATTAGGCTATAATTTTAATATGTCATTAGAATATTATTTGGTGTATGATTTTAATATCTAAATGTCGTACCGCGCACGTGACGTCACCATCTCATGAGCAACGCCCCTTGCCGCTAAGGTTGGGCAAACAGTGTGAGAGCGCACGTAGCAACCAGCCATTACACATGCAGCAGATACAACTATATGATCGACTTTTCAGCTGTTAAACTTTCACAAAAGGATGTCCAGGCGCCCATTTTACTGGTAGAACTGTGGAACAACATACCAGCGTTCAGCTCAAACGATGGATTGAGTGTCGAGGGCTCGGAAAGACTGGAAAACGGACCGATGTGATAGAAAGGTAAGTCGTTGTTTTTTTCCTGCTCGGCGTTCATAGCGTCATCGGCCGTTTTTTTTTTTTTTCTGTTTGTAGTCACCGTCCAGGAATCGGTATAAATTTTCCGGCCCGCCGAACGATTTTGTCCGGTCCGGTGGCGAAATGCATTATCATTATCCAACGGCTGTATCTCCTCGCTGCGTCGACCGATCTGCACCAGATTTGTTGTGAGTCATGGGGGAACGCTGCCGAACGCGTTTGTGGGAATCGCCCGGTGGACGGGCGAGGAAAATGCGTAACAGCATCTGCGGTGGCGGGCGGCACCGCGGCGGTGCGTGAACCCCGCCGGCCGGCCGGTGTTGTGCGCACTTCTGTTCCCCCATGGAAATCTGTTTCCCCTGTGTTGGGAGCGCGCATTGCAGCGAGGGAGGCTGGGCTGAACATTGTCACGTGACGTCCGATAGATTTCTCGGCTAAAACCAAAAATTAAAAAAACTCAAGTCAAGGTTTTAAAATTTACTTTAATCGGTAACTGTTTCCAAAATTATAAAATACACACCACAAATTAATAAAACAAGGTCTTTAAACATTTTCTAAACAGTAAAAAATCACGTGATGCACATTTGCATTATTGATTGAAGGACTAGCAAGTCCGCTGGGTTAAATCGCCACTTCTTCTAAAAATCAGCGTAGGAAGAGCCTGCTTTATTACTTTGTGGTGTGCATTTTATAATTTTGGAAACAGCTACCGATTAAAGTAAATTTTACAACCTTGACTTGAGTTTTTTTTTTTTTTTTTTTTAACCGAGAATCAGAAGTGAAAGAGTTAAAAATAGCATAAGAAAACCCTGTTTTATTAATTTGTGGTGTGTATTTTATAATTTTGGAAACAGCTACCGATTAAAGTAAATTTTAAAACCTTGAGTTGAGTTTTTTAAATTTTTGGTTTTAACTAAGAAATCTATCGGACGTCACGTGACAATGTTAAGCCCAGCCTCCCTTCGCTGCAATGCGCGCTCCCGACACAGGGGAAACAGATTTCCATGGGGGAACAGAATTGCGCACAACACCGGAGCCAAGGCGGTGCGCGAACCCCGCCCGCCGGCCGGAGCCGCGGCGGTGGCCAATAGGCCGTAGCGCGCTTGGCTACGAGGGCCGATCGACGACGCTTGCGTCTTTAACATCCTTCATATGCGGCCTATCAGCGTACCTCGAGTCGCTGTTGCACGTTCCATAACAACAATGTTTAAAAACCATGGTTAGGAGACGTCTTAGACTTGGAAAAAGCGTCAGTTTTACCGAGTAAAACCAAGGGTAACTACAGCGAAAGAGTTATTAGTGCAATGGAATGTTACTGCTTCATGTCATACATTACACGTCACGGCATGTTCCTACAACGAACTTGGATCAATAGTGACTCGACTCAGATTTTTTTTAATGACTCAGACTTGAACACTGGAGACTCGAACCTGGACTCGGACTCGAGACATAGTGACTTGACTACAACACTGCCGCCCACCAGCCCCGCCCACCAGGGACCCCGGCCTCACCACTTGCAGGTGATGGTGTGCTGCACCTCGAACTCCATGTTGACGGCTACAGGGCAGGTGTAGATGCGGGACGTGTCGGCCTCGTCGCCCGGTTCCGCTTTCGCCGGAGCCTCGGCGCCGTTTTCGGACGCGGCGGAGGACGAGGAGACGGCGGCGGCGGCGTCGCTGCTCAGGCTTTTGTTCATCTTCTCCACGTCGTCCTTCAGCTGATCCAGACACTGACTCAGGAACTCGTGAGCGTCCTGGTCAACAGGCGACAGGTGGAGGTTAGAGACCAGAACCGGGACGCTTCTTACCTGGACCCGCCGCCACGGCAACTAACCCTGGAAACCAGGGCTGCTAAAATAACTAATACCAAAAAAATGTTTTATTCTAACATGATGATTCGTGTTGAACCGATATAAACAGACTAGGGCTGGATGATAATTTAATAACAATGTATATTGATCGATAAACGTATATCGATGATAGAAAAAAAGGTTAATAGAATAAATGGTAGGGCTGAGCGATAAATCGATTTAATCGATTAATTCGAATTTACAATTCTTTAAGATTTCATTTTTGGAAAATATGGATTTTATTTTGCCAATACACTCATTGGGTTTCCATGAAGAGAACAGCATGTGATGCTGAATATATGTTTAGGCAAATGTATTGTCAAAATATTGTTAAGTGGAAACTTTTTTTTTTTACCATAATACGAGGTACTTCATTTACTTATTTACTTTTTTTTTTTTAAACTTAGTTTGAAGTTCACAAGTGCAGTGAAGCCTGTTCTTAGCTCAATGTGAAATACCACTAGCAGCAAATGTTTTATTATATTTTCATTGTTTATAATGACACGGCTGCCATCTTAGTTGCACTTTGAATTCAGGTCAACTCCCTGACGAAATGCTTGACATAAAAGCAAGATTTTAAAATAATTTCTTTTATTTCTTTTTATGAAACAAAAAGGAGAAAAAAAAAAAAAAACAAAAAAAAAAAAAAAAATCGATTAATCGGATTTGGTATGATAAAATCGGAGATTTATTTTTTAATCCATATCGCCCAGCCCTAATAAATGTTTTCCTTCCTAGCCTATGATGTAGGTTAATATTATATGTGTTACATCCTCCCAACCAATCACAACGCAGACACAGGAAACGCTTCGTCACTAAGCTCCGCCCCCATCAAAGAGTTCAGAGCGCACGCGTCCTTTTTTCTTGTTTAACTACTAGCAGTTTTGGTAAAAGTTGGTTGAATTAAGGGTTGAGTTTGAATTCAGTGTTTGTGTCTTGTATCTAAAAATAAATTGTTAAGCTGCAGTTTAAAATGGCCAGGGTTGCACTTAAAATATATGTTTTGAACTAATTAATTTATTTTAAACACAGCGGCTTACTACAGATGAGTAATTAAATTTATCTTTTAATTAATGGTAAATATAATTTTTCTTCTTAAAAACTGTTGCTGTGGCATCGAGCTTTTTCCTAATTATCTAGATGGAGTTTGAAACGTCCTCACTGTGACACCTGTCTCCAAACTAAAAGCATCGTTTGTTGATGAGAAGTTTTCTAATAATAAAAGCGTAAAACAGGCGGTAAAATCTGCATTTTCTACACCAAAATGTGAAATTATGATCTGATGGGAACGTTCGGGGCAGATCCAGCTGAGGGTCGGCCCTCTTGCAGCCTCCGGCTCGTTTCTTGGTCCGTCTCTGATGAAACAACTCAGCAGAAAACAGGCAAACTGTGACTCTGCAGCCACATTGAAGCGGGAAGTCTTACGTTCTGCACGTTTCCAGAGAAGCGCTCGGCCGTGGAGGAGATGGCGTTCTTCACCTTCCTCAGCAGGTCCTTCTTGGTCTCTGGACACGCCACGTCCTTCTTCACCATGAGGTGAGCGAAGCGCCTGCAGAGCCAAGGTGAATCAGAGTCAGAGCTCTGCAGAGACGGGCGGAGCCGCTTCAGCCTGCAGGCGGATTCTAACCAGCAGCACCTGAGCAAGGCGTTGGTGGGAACCTTCTTCCAGGGGATGTTCTGCTTCAGCATGTCGCTGGAGAAGGAGGGGAGGCTGAAGAGCGACTGAAGGATGGCGTTCATGTAGCAGGTGTTGCCCAGATTGGAAAACCTGTTTGTTTTTGAATGAAACCAGCAGAAAAAAATCACGTTTTTTGCAACACTTAGTTGAGACAAACTCATGATTTCTGCGTTGTGGATCCAGGTTAAGGAGAACAAGCGTCTTACCCCTGCAGGGGGGGCTGCGGCTGCGCCAGGCTGGAGGGTCTCTGCTTGTTCCAGCCGCCGTAATCCACAGACGGTCGGACCTTCTTGAAGGGGGTGGAGTGGTTGGGGAGCAGCAGGCTCCTCTTGGCGGTGGTGGTCTGCGCCGCGCTGGGCGCTCTGAGATAAGGAAGATAAACGCGTCACCGTCTCCTGGCTGCTAACGAGTTAACGAGCACGTTCAGTACGAGCTCACCTAGCAGGAACTCACCTGTCCAGGAAAGAGTGGCTCTGGCTGTAGTCTTTAGTGACGGATCGGCCGCCGTAGAACGACGTCGGCTGAAGAGGAGCGGAGCTCAGCGGAGCTACGAACGCAGGAGTGAAAGGAGGAAAGCTGCCGTTAGACGTGAGAAACCTTCATCTGAAGTCAGAAAACCTGAAACCGTCGACTATTAAACCAGTTTAACCACAAATAGCTTTGGATTTACAAGTCGGTTCATCTTAAAAACAATTTTCTGGTAAAAGAGGTTTTGAACATTTTAGAGAATCTGTGGAGAAAGCTAAAGATTAGGGTGATGGCAGGGAGGCCTTCCAGCTCAAAGACGGCCTGACGCCGCTCTGCCGTTATAAGAAGGGTTCAGATGCTGCGAAGTCAATTCTGATTTTTTGAATTACTGAGGAGGAAAAAAATATGTTTTTTAACAAGGCAATTCTGTTAAAATGTAAAATAAATTGCTACGTCATCATATTCTAAAATGCTTCGTTTCATTTCCAGACACAAACCAACTTCTTGGTTGAATCAATAAAATAATTCATGGGTATGAATACTTCTGGGCCTAACCAGCCATTTTTGTTTCCATGGAGGGGGAAATTAGAATAATCTCTTGGCTCCTTAAAGAGTAAAGAAATCATCACTCTAATTATAGCCATTAAACAGGATTAAAGACCAAAACGAGAGAAACATAAACAATAAATGGCAGCGTGTGGCGAGATGTTAAAAAGCCTCAATAAACTAGTCCAAAAAACAAAAAGAAGCCAATAAATGACATGAAGTCGGGATTTATTCAGGGCTTTCGCTCACTGGGGGTAAAAAAAACCAACAAGAGTAAATTTATTGGGCATCTTTCAAGATAAAGATCTAAATGTGTTCAGAGAAAATGAGCATTGATGCCACAAAGATGAGATATATGTGGTAAAAATAAAGAATTACTTAAAAAAAAAAAGGCTAAATTATCAAGTCTGTAAACTTGTTTGTGCTGAATTCTGTAGAAACCAGTAGAAAAACTCCATGTTTCCACGTCTCTACAGAGAACCGATGAGCCGGTTCCTCGTCTGAAGTGTCGGCACAAAGATGAGATTTATGTGTAATCAGTTAAGAAAAAGGATAAACGATGAGGTCTGTAAACTTGTTTAAGCTGAATTCTGAAGTCAGAACCCGTCCTGAGGTCCAGTAGAAAAAAACTCTCCATGTCTCCATGACGGTTCCTCGTCAGCCGTGACACCAGAGCCAGGAGGTCCGGCGGGTTTACCTGAGCCCCGGTTCTCCTCGGCCTGCTTCAGCTTGTCTTTGCAGCCCAGCAGAACCTTCCTGGGTGTTCCTGAAGTGGCCTTGTTGTTGCTGCAGAACAGAACCGTTGTTCTCAGCGTTAGATCAGAACTACGGGGGGAACACGTCTCTGAACGGACCGGCGCAGCGCTCACCTGGACGAGTCGTTCTCTTTGGGGTAGTCCTCGGTCAGGTCGCCCTCAGAGGTCAGCAGCCTCTTCCTCTTCTCCCCCCTGAAACACACAAGCTGCTCTGAACTGGACCCGACACCGATCAGAACCTCCGAGCCGTCGCTGAAAGTCTCCGTCTCACCTGTTCTCGGAGAGTCCGCTGCGGACGGGCGTGGCGGCCGCCCGGCTCGGGCTGCTCAGGGGCTTCCTGGGGGTGGAGTCGTCGCGGGCGTCGGCGCTCTGCCGCCTCGGCGTGCTCTGAAAGTTTGGGTCACACGGTCAGTGTTCCCGGGCCTGACGGCGCTCAGGTGAAGCGCTCAGGTGTGGCTCACCTGTCTCTCCCCTGACGGGCGGTTACCCAGCACGCCGAAGTTGGCGCTGCCGTGGGACGACTTCAGGACTGAGAACCAGAGACAGAGCAGAACCCTGAGCGGCTAAACTTTAACTGAGAGAAAAAGCTAAAAAATACATTCAGAATGAAAAATAATCACTTTGTATTTAAATAATTAGTCGTTTATTGGAAGTATTTGATGACCTACCTTTCTGACACAACGCCCTCATATCCTCCACTCCTCACCTGTATAACCTTCTCCTGTCTGAACTGTATAAAAAGCTCCTTTTACAGCGGACCCATCTGCCGCTTCAGCTTCCCAGACGCAGTATTTAATAATCTGGATCAGATTCACTGAGACTTTCTCTCATTTTACACTGAAAGACGTTTTTCAGGTTTTCTCTCTAAAAGTTGTTCACAGCCGCTGATGAAACCGCCGAATGGAGGAGGAGGGAGAAAAGATGGCCGCCAGCTCGGCTCTCTGGACCAAACTCTGTGCTGAACTCTCTGCAGAATCAGCACAGAACAAACATCTAAGCTATAAAAATTATTTCACTGCGGTCAAAAGTGACAGTCGGCTGCGATTTTTTTTCCCCATCGCTCGGATCTCTTCTCTGTGGACGTTTTCCTTCATTTCTATAAGGTGGAATGTGCTTATAGGTCACGTCAGACAAAGCATTGTGGGATTCCTTATAGCTCGTTAGCGCCGGCCGAGCTTCCTATGCTGAAGGAACTATGATAGTTCTGACTGCACTATTCAGACAGCACTCTAATGAGTCTAATGAGTCCAGACCCATTAGACCTTTTCAGACGCAGCTTGATTAGCAGTTCTGCAGCAAATACTGTGATGTAATAGTTTTAAAACTAAGAGAAAAAAAACTCAACAGCTTGAAGAATACAACCCAAAAGGAATATTAAGATATCTATGCAGCTCCTGGGATAAAATTCAGATTTTCTGCTCTTCTAGAGACTCCAGCGACACAACTAAATGTATTTAAGGACTAAAAAAAAGTGGATTTTTAGTGACATGTCCCCTTTAAGGCTTGGCTTGAACCACTTTGGCGCCATCTAGTGGTGAGAGTGAAAACATAACCTGGTTGGGATTTTACAGTAAACTGTATTTTGGATGAAAATGGGCTGAACTTTACAGAACCTTATTCTGTTATTCCATTTTAAAGCCCTAATTAATAATAACATCAAGAATATAATCTACTGACCTGGGACTGCAAAATGTGGTAAATATAATGCCTTATTATGCTCAATGTTGCTGATTTGCATCATGCCTGAATTGACATTTTGTTGTGATATATTCAAATAAAATTTTGACTAAAAGCTAAAACACACCTGACTTATTTTTAGTAACTAAATGAAAGTTGTTACAGAGGCAGAGGAAGAAACTGCAGGATGAGAACCAACCAGGAGTTTTTGGGGTTTTTTTCTCCAGATAATTGATTAATTACCTGTTTTCCCCTGCTTCAGCTTCTCCAGGTACTCCTTGGTCCTCTGAACCAGCGGTGGGGGCATTTTGTCAAAGGTGATGACGCTGCTGTCCTTCAGGTTCAGCATGATCCGGTTCAGGTTCTGGGAGACGCTTTTCACGTTCTGATTCAGCTGGAGGCAAACAGAATAATTCAGCTCAGCCACATTTATTTAGACTTCTGCTATAAACAGGTAAACATGGAGGAAACTACAACAGAACCGTGTAAATCCACATATTCTCAGAACCATTTATTCCCGTTTTTTTGGTCCAAACTAATCTTTAGATGAAGTTCTCTGATGCTACGTCTAACTTTAAAGGCCCGTTTGGGTCCATTTTAACAGGTTTATCTCATTAATGAGCAGCGGTCACATGACGGGCCGGCCCATAAACGTTTACCTGGAAGGTTTTGGGCGCTCCGCCGCTGCTGAATCTCAGGCTGAGGTTCACCTTGTTGTCCTTCTCCAGGATCTCAAACGTCCCCTCTCTCCACTTGGTGGTGCCCAGGTCCAGGCTGCTGAAGCGGATCTTAACGGTGCTGCCGCTGGACAGTTTGACCGGGGTCGCCATGGCTACTTAGCCCGGTGAAGGACGCGGCGGGGCGCGGTCCGACGGTTCCTAAAACGAGACGAAGGACAGGTTTGTGTCAGCGGAGCCGCAGGTTCAGCTCGTCCATGGAGACATTTAGTCAGACAAAGTCCAGCGGTAGTTATGGAGTTAATGGACGGACGGCAACGATACATGGAAATATAGATGGACTGGCAGAACGGCGCTTTGTCGGCAGCAAGGAGGAAGTTGTTTCAATCTGCCGTGATGAAGTTTAGGGTTAGTTGTTAAAAGATCATCCCTGATCCAACCGTCATCTCTGCTGGTTCTGGTCTCAGACTTCTGGTTAAAATCTGCACTGAAGACACGGCAGCTACGTTTACATGGACTAAAGTAACACTAAAATGTGTTATGTAAACAAAACAATCAGAATATGACGATTGGATTAAGTTGAATCGGATAGAAATTGGTTTCTAATGATTGATAATATGATCAACGTTCATATAAAACGCTCGTCAGGATCAAGTTATTCCTAATGTGTTAAACGGACCCCAGTGTGCCTGATGTAAACATGACATATTTCCACGTTGTTGAGTGGTGGAAACACGCTGGCTCCCGATGCAACCTTTCAAAATAAAAGCTCAAAACTGTTGCTTACTCAGTAACGTTTCAACCGTAATTAGAATATTGTGCAAATCCATTCTGGGCGCTCGGAAGACAAACAAACTCGTATAAAACTGGTTTGTTTACTATTTTTTGCTGTTTAGCAAAGACGGAAGTTCTTCTTCTTCTGTGGTTTTATTTTATGGTAATTTAATAACTGCTCATGTCAGAGTGGTTCTATTCTGAATAAAGGCAGGCGCATAGAAACACACATTATGATCAATTTTAGGAGTGAAATTTAGAGCCACTTCTGGACCAGCACGAAAGGTGGAGACAACACGAGGACTGATATTTGAGTGGGGAGACGCTGGACAGGTGAGAGGATGGACAGGTGAGACAATAGAAAGAAAAGACGATGGACAGTTGAAACGATGGACAGTTGAGACTGTGAGACAGGTGAGACGATAGGACAGAAGATACACTGGACAGGTGAGACAATGTACAGGTGGGACAGTTGAGGCAATGGGACAGGTGAGACTGTGAGACAGGTGAGACGATGGACAGGTGAGACGATGGACAGGTGAGACGATGGAAAGAAAAAACGCTGGACAGGTGAGAAGATGGACAGTTGAGACAATGGGACAGGTGAGACTGTGAGACAGGTGAGACGATAGGACAGAAGATATGCTGGACAGGTGAGAAGATGGACAGTTGAGACAATGGGACAGGCGAGAGACGAAGGACACGGTGGACAGGTGAGACGCTGGACAGGTGAGGCTGTGAGACAAGAGAGATGCTGAACAGATGGGACAGGTAAGATGATGGGACAGGATGGACAAAGAGAACAGGAGGATGGATGGATGAGGGATGGACGATGACAGATGAACATCTGTGGATCCGTTTTCTCCTCTCCTCGTTTTAAGTGATTCACAAGTTTTTGATTCATTTCCTGATTTAAACACAGGAACGTTCCTCCATAAATTGAACCAGTTAAATGTTTTAAAGAAGCTTCATGAAACACAGGAAGTAAATTAAGCGGTTTCAGGTTTTTTTTTTCTGTAGATCTGAACCCAGAGAACCAGCCCACCGCTTCACTCAGGTCCGGTAAAATCCATGTGGACCGGAACCGATCTGGGTACCGTTACAGCCACTACGCGGTGTGACACGAACCCACTTTCCCCAGAAGAGACGGAGACTCATCCCGGTTCCGTCGGTCCACAAACGGTCAGTTTTTAGCTAACCCTGACAACTCTGTCGGCGCGTTTTCGTTGCGACCGACTCCAAATGTCTCCGACGGAACGCTGAACTTTCCGGTCCGGACCGGTTCTGGGAAGAACACCGAAGCCCATGTAAAACGTCCAGGAAGCAGGTGAGTCCCGTCCTGTTTTCTGCGGACGCTGAATGGATGGAGGCCGACATTAGCCGAGCGGCTAGCCGCGGCAGCTAGCCGAGGGGCTAATTTGCCTGATTGTAATTTGGGATGGAAACGGCGCAGCGGCGGCTTTAACTCGCCGGTTCTGTACCTGAAGACGGCGGGGGACGCGCCTGCGGACGTCCGGGACGTGGTGCGGTGGTCGCGGGTGGTCCTCCGGGAGTAGAAAGTTAGTTTTGCCGGCATTCACCTGCTCCGCGGTGCGTCTCTTGTTGACAGTGAACGCGACGCTTCGCAGCAACGCGCGATGATGGCGGGAATGTGAACGTTTACGACGGAGAGGAGATGGTAATGGGACTTCCGCTTCCTTTGCGGGATCCGTAACATTTTGCTTCTTGTGGTTAAAAAAAAGATTCGGATCTTTTCGCTCCTGCATCATTCAGTGGGGCTACTTTTCTATATTTAATGGTTCTTTTAAGGTCGGTTATCAAATAAATAAGTTGCTGAATACAGTACTGATATTTAAGTACATTCCTACACATACTTTAAAAATATAATATTTTGTGAATTAAATATTGGCCTTCAACTCAGTCTTAAACAATGTGGTTCTGGACATGCTGGTCCTGAAACTCCACTACCTGGGATTATCTCCACTGCTAGGATAGGGAAATGCACAATTAAGGTTTCACTTGTTGGACTGTGGCACATTTGGCCCTGGACCATTTCTGGGTGATCTGACTTGCATGCGTAAAATATGGACTCTATTCAAAGTATTAATTCTTAACTTTCCAATTTTAATGCAATATTCTCCATGTTTATATAAAAATGTGAAATGGTTATATATCAAGACGACTAGTAGCCTATAGTATATCTTTCTTGTCATTGAAGCAGAGCTTACTACAAAATTTGAAGCGCTGCGCCTTCATTCTGGTGTAAAGCCGTCTATGAAATAGTTCCAACTGAACAAGCTTTACTGGAACTCATTCTATTTTTTATCGTAACGGTTTGTTATTTTTCATTTTACTGCGACCCTTACTTTTGTACAATCCTGGTTTAGTACTGACCTCGACTGTAGTGTCATAGAAATGGGTCAATGCAAAGAAGCGGCGTGTCGCCCGTTCGTTCGTGTAGAGACGGGCAGCCTGAGCCGGATCGTTAACGATCAGCACATCAACAAAAAAAAGAACGAGACTAGGAAAGAGGGGCGGGGAAGATGTCGTGTTCTCTCGCGATATTTGTCACGTTCGTATCTCGTTAGCCTCCATTGCTGAAGAAAAACAGATCATTTGTGTCCGCTGAACGAGGAGCAGGCTGTTTAAAGGCATCCGTTTTGTTTTAACTCCACAGAAGTTGGAGGTTTAAAGTTTGATGGTTTAGCTGAAACGTGGAGTTTTAGAGTAATATCTGGGAACCAGTGAGAGCTTCAGATAATGCTGACGACGGGAGCGGTGAGTTGAATATGAGCGGGTTTTTTAGCTAGCCGCTCTCTGTCTAACTTCTTGTGATCTAAATATCATCAGTAGTGGTTGAATTTATTTTACACATTATTTTAAGTTAGAACATGCTTGTTTTTTACTGCTCTGCATCTCCATATTTAGAATTTTGCGTAGAAATAGTCAAAGCTTCAGGTGGCTCAGTGTTTAGAGAATCGCTATTATTCTCAAATAATAATAAAAAAAAGTTAATCAGTAGCTTTGGAGGCTTTGCTGCTGTTTGCATTTGCAGCGGAAACACAAATAATCTGATTTGGTTTGTGTTTTGGGACCGTGTCAGAGCAGCTCCAGTCAGGCCAGGGGTGTCCAACATGCGGCCCGGGGGCCGGAAACGGCCCCTGCGTGGATTTTGTGTGGCCTTTGACTGCGATTTAACTCTGAGGAATAAACATGCGTATGAAAACTGAATGACAGTTATCGCCTGGGCTTGCCAGCTGGCGACCTCCCGCAGACCAACAAGCAAAATGAATGTTTAACGACTAGCACAGGTCGTTGATGCAGCTGGAGATTTTTTTATTTGGAATTATTACAAGATTATTATTCTTCTCATAATGGAAAATGTGAGGTATAACAATAACATTCTCTTTAAATTCATAGTAAACTGGACCACATACATGCAATGGCTTTGACTTAAATGTTCACGTTGGGGAAGCAAAATCTGCTTTTAATGCATGTTTTAAAATTGGCTGAATGTGGCAATATGAATATCTTTCTTCAAAATAAGACCCAAATGGAAAATAAACAATTTTTTCAATCAAGAATTTGCAAACGGGATTATTGTCTAAAAATATCGGAGGAAGAGGAAGAGGAAGGAGACCTCCAAACTTCATATGTGCAGTCGGTTCTTCAGGATTATGAGCCAATTTTAATTCTGCTTGGACTTGTCAGGACGGCAGAGACCTGCTGACAGGCTTCAGTGTTTTACCCCCAGTGCTGCAGCGTGTTGTCGGCCAGACCGTCTGATTTCCTGCAGAAATCAGTTCAATCTGTTCATCGTGGCTGAATAGTCACAGTAAAGCGTTTACAAATTTAGTAGAGAGTATCTTGAAGTACCAGAAGTTAAATGTGAAAATCTTTGCTGCATGTTTTCTGCATTTTAAGTTAATCATAAACTATTTTGCCACAGTTCTATAATTAGACTGATATTTTAGTACCAATGATCAAACTGAGGCAATTTCATTTTCCTTGTGCACAGAAAACACAAATTTCCCTAAAACTGACTTTTAATCTAAACATAAATTGAGGGACTTTACTTTTAAAAGCTCGTTCTGGAGTCGCAGGCGGCAGCGAGAGCTGCAAAGAGCGTTCCTACTTCCCTCAGCGTTGTCTCACAGGCACAACACAGCTGCTGCTGCCCTAACCTGCTCAGTTTCCATCTGAATCACACAGCCGACCCCGCTCTGGATTAAATATGACATACATATGATTTTTAAAGTATATCTTGTCTGAAAACTAAAATAATTAGCTGAATTTGATTCACACACAGATTCAATCACCTATTCCCCTCATTCACTATTTTTACATCTGATGTCTTTTTGTACTTTTCTTTTTTTTTTTTATGTAGTGTGGATTCAGGTTCGGTATTAAAATTCATAAATCATTTCATAAAAGTGAGTTTTGGGTCCAAACACAGTTAATCACTTTATTAAAATAATTTTTTGTCTTTGAGAAAGCTCCTTATTCCTACTGCCCAGGTAACAACTGTAAAAACTGAGAGATCCACAGGAGACGTCAGTGGGAACCCCTGAGGAGAATGCAGACTTTGCAGGTGTTTGACGTTTTGTGCCGTCCTACAGGCTGTAACCAACGTCACAGCCCTGGCCCAGGTGGACAGAGAGAAGATTTACCAGTGGATCAATGAGCTGTCCAGCCCTGAGACCAGAGAAAATGCTCTGCTGGAGCTGAGCAAGAAGCGCGAGTCGGTGCCGGACCTGGCGCCCATGCTCTGGCACTCCTTCGGCACGATTGCTGCCCTGCTGCAGGTGAGCTCCTCGGCCCGGTTCCGCCTGACGGGATCTGAGACGTCTAGCTGATGTTCTCCTCCGTCTGCAGGAAATAGTGAACATCTATCCATCCATAAACCCGCCGACGCTCACGGCCCATCAGTCCAACAGAGTGTGCAACGCCCTGGCTCTCCTGCAGTGCGTCGCCTCTCATCCAGAGACGCGGTAAAACCAGACTGACCAGCTAAGCTGCATCATCTGTTCTGCAGGATTTTTGTTCATTTTACCGCGTTAATTCTGGACCTGTTGATGAAATCTGCTGTAATTCTTCTCATCCCAGGTCAGCGTTCCTCGCGGCTCACATCCCCCTCTTCCTGTATCCCTTCCTGCACACCGTCAGCAAGACGCGGCCGTTCGAGTACCTGCGCCTCACCAGCCTCGGGGTCATAGGTCGGTTGTCCTGCCGCTGAGGGTTTTGGTTTGCTGGCTTTGGAAGAGATCGGCAGGAGCTTGTGATAAAATGTCGTTTGTGTTCCAGGCGCTCTGGTGAAAACAGATGAACAAGAAGTGATTAACTTCCTCCTGACCACCGAGATCATCCCGCTATGCCTCCGCATCATGGAGTCGGGCAGCGAACTCTCCAAAACGGTGAATTAACGCGTCTCGTCTTCCCACTTATCTGACTCGGTGGTTCCCAAACCTTCAGGAAAATGACAGGTTTGAGCTGAACAGAGGTGGAGGTTCTGACCAGAGGTGGGATTTGTTGGTGAAGAGGCGCTGAAGGCATCATTTAAGAGCTTAGAAGGAAAAAAGTTGGCAGAACTGACAAGCTTTTGCCTTCGTTTCTCCTGGGAATCCAGTTTCTGATTAAAAGGCGTGAAGCAGCCAGAGGGAGCGGCTGGCGTTAAACTTAAAGCTGCACTGCAAAAACGGAACTTAAAATAAGTAAAATGTTCTTAAAATTAGTGTATTTGTCCTTGATTTGAGCGGGTAAATAAGATGATCTGCCAATGGAATAAGATCCTTGCACTTAAAATAGGAACAATTCATCTCCATCATCTTATTTCAAGTGCAGGATGTCTAATTATGTTATTTTAGGGGTAAAATTACTCATTCCATTGGCAAATAATCTTCTTTACCTGCTCAAATCAAGGACAAATACACTAACTTTAAGAACATTTTACTTATTTTTAGATCCGTTTTTGCAGTGTGCTCTGAGGCGTCCTCTATCTGGAGATCTTTGACTCATTCAACCGTCGGGTGATCTGGTAACTGCCTGCAGCGTGTTGCTCCAGACGGGGATGCCGACACGTGTTTTTATCGCTCTTTATTACATAAAGTATCAGAACCAGAGGAGACAGAGCTTCTGTCTAAAGCCCTCCACACCAAAGCGATGCAGAAACAGCTGTGATGGTGAAACTCTGGAGCCTGAAGCCCCCAGCAGATACAGCAGTAGTCATGTTTATGGCAGGCCAGTTGTATATTTAATCTACATCCTCAGTAACGTGTAATTTTAGCCTCCTCCACCAGACAGAAAATAATTGAAACTAGATTCTTAACAAGAGACATTTATGGTTCAGCGTCATACCTGATATGTTTAACACTTTAGGCCAGTTTTATAGCGATAAGCTAAACAAAAAGCTAGATTAGCACGTAGCCTGTAGTCGTCTCTGTTCACTTCAAGCTGGATGGACGTTTGAAATGTTTTTTCATTCCTTCTCCAGTAGCTGCTGACTTCCTTCTCGCTAGTCAACGCTTTATTTTTCTGTCCAAGTTTCATTGCTTTCTGTTTTTTTTAAATACTAAAACAAAGCATTTTCTGATCACACCTGTAGGTTTTTGCTCTTTGTATTAAACCGCGCTGCATGTGTGTTAGAGCCCTAATGTGGAGCGACTGTTTCTGAGGGATGTTCCTGTCTAAAACACACCAGTCACCTGTCTGCTTTACAGGAATATTATTGTTTCTTCATTTAAATGAAATGCAAAAGAAACAGTTGTGTGCCTCCGTCACTCTGATGAGAATCTAATCCAACCTTTATGAATTAAAAGCAGACTGAAAGGATGTTTAGTAGTTGAACGGTGAAGTTAACTCCTTTTCATGCTGCCCTCAGGTTGCTACATTCATACTACAGAAGATCCTGCTGGACGACACCGGTCTGGCTTACATCTGTCAGACATACGAACGTTTCTCCCACGTGGCCATGATTCTGGTAAGCCGTCAGGATTCATCCTGGATCCGCGTCGCTTTCCTGACCGCTCTGACGTTCCCATCTTTCTCTCTGTCTCTCTGTCTGCAGGGGAAAATGGTTCTGCAGCTCTCCAAAGAACCGTCGGCCCGCCTGCTGAAACACGTGGTCCGCTGCTACCTTCGCCTCTCAGATAACCTCAGGTAGAGAAAAAACCCCTGATCTGGTTCATGTTTAAAACCAGAGTCAGCTGGGGCCACTAGAGGGCGCCATGTGGACAGGCGGACAGATTCCTCTCAGCTGTTAGAGAACAACATAAAACAGGCGGCGTAGGTCATTTAGTTTCCCATCCTGCCTGTTTTCAGCTGTTTGGAGAAGAAAAGGTTTACATTTAACCCAATATTTACAGGAACAGATGTCAGGATTTATTTGGTGTAGCTCAGCAGATGGACGTTTTAACAAGGTTCTGATTCAGTCTCTACGGGTCCTGATCACTGAGCTATATTATCCACTGGAGTGCTAATCGCCGCTGTTAGAACGAGTCACTGTGAAGCCACCGGCCGCCATATTGGTACTCCCTATTTTCCCCCCAGTAACTAGGGAATTTGTGCGCTACAGCATCGAATAACGAGGATTTTCTCATGTTCAGGGGGGGTTTAAGACTTTTAAAATGTAAAATGCCATATACTTTTATGTTATGTTCTAAAAATATCAAGTAATGAGAAAGTCATGTGCTGAAATATTTTGCATTCTATCTATCTATCTATCTATCTATCTATCTATCTATCTATCTATCTATCTATCTATCTATCTATCTATCTATCTATCTATCTATCTATCTATCTATCTATCTATTTAATATGAATAACATGAAAATATTTCAGCACCTAATTTCCTAGTAGTTGATAGTGTTAGTACATCCACTGACTGTAGAATTACATATGAAACGTTTTCACACAGCCAGAAAACTGCTTGTTGTTGCAGCCAAATCCTATGGGATTCTGTGAGAGTAGGGAGTAGCAAGATGGCGGCCAGTGACTTCAGTTTTTCGGCAAAATCAGCACTCCAGTGTATTATATAGCTCAGTGGTCCTGATGGATGTGGAAAAACAGAATAAAAGGAAACTAGTAGGATTTTTAGGCCTTTACTGCCCCAATGTGTAAAAGTCAGTTTCCATCCATGCATGAAAACCGGCTCCAAGGTGTGACGTTCAGAAAACTTCTCGGCCTCCGTTGTCGTCTTCACTGGAAAAAAAACAAATCTTTCTGTACGTAGAAGCCCAGGAACGTGGCGCCTACTAGTGGCGTGGCAGGGAATCTGCATTTGTTCTCTATTGTGGACGGAGATTGTAATTAAAACGTATAAACAAGCCCTTAATGTTTTAGTGGTTCTGACCAGTATTTCTAATCCAAATGGATCCATCTGTAGTCTCTAAAGTTTCCCCACAAACCCGCCTCCGCTCCCGGACGTTTCAGGCGGCGGATACTTTCAGTTCGTCGGGAAAAAGGACATCGATCGATTGTTCAGGTTATTCTCATCAGCTTCAGTAATTAAGGAACGCCACGGACCTGCACCGCTTTTAGTAGCGGAGCAAAAAGCTCGCCATCTTTATCCTGTTAAGTACTTTCTGGGTACTTACAGTAACAAAGGCCACTCTTTGTTTTACATTAACGTATGAAGCTGCTTCCTCTGGAGACTAAAACGTTTCAGCTCACAGCTCGGATATGAACGGCTTCTTGATGCTGTAGTGTTTATTTTTAAAACAGTCACACAGCTATGATGAGTGCATCGTAAAAAGTCTCCAATCGTCTGTTTAAATAACGGATTCACCTCACATTAAAAACTATGGGTAACACAAGTTAAATTTAATGAAGTCACAACATGTTTTTGGGGAGAATAAAAGATGGAAAATATAGTTTAATACCCAGTTGGATGAGAACGAACTTCTGTTAACTAATACTCCTTTTTTTTTTTTTTTTATTTCATTCAGGATTCTTCTGGCTTAAATTCCTGCCCACCAACAATTCTAGTGAATCTGTTCTTAACCTGAAATGAAAAGTTCAACTATAATGGGAGGGTTTTTCTAACTTTTGCTCGTTTGCATCCTTTAGCTGAAGGAAAGGTTTGCAGCAGGAATGCCCAGATATGAAAATCTGGGCCAATATAACATTAATACAGTTGTTATGACCGATAATTATTTTATATTTTTCCCTACCCTTACAAAAAAATATGAAACAACCACACAATGAATATAGTTTTTGTCTGCATCGTTGTTAATATCGGCCCAGGTTTACTTATGGGGCCTATATATAAAAAATTATCACTATCGGTAAGGAGAAGGAAATGATAAAATGCTTTTGGCTTTGGATGATACTTAAAAATTGATGGTAAGTCAAAAATAAACTGACAGAGAGGCTGAAGGAACTGTACATCTTTCTAGGGATGCACGATATACCGGCTTTATCATCGGTATCAGCTGTGATTTTTATATATATATTTTTTTAAATATCATTACTGGTCCCATATTTAAAACAATAACAGATGTTTATTCCTGTGTTGTCGCCATGTCATACCCATTGGGGAGCGTTTTCTTGTGTGATGAAACCAACCTGGACGTTTTTGGTCACCTACAGTGAAACACGATGGTGGCAGCGTCATGGTCTGGGGTCACACTTCTTCTGAAGGAACTGAGTGTTTAGCTCCAGTTGGAGGAAATTATGACCCTTTCTAATCAAGAGTTCAGGCCCAGGTGGAAGATGGATTTAAGGTTTCAGCCTCAGAAAGTTCAGCTGTGCGTACGGAGCAGCAGGAGTGGTTCTGAGTGAGGAAAACAGAAGTTCTGGCCAGAACTAAATCTGTGGGGCGACCCAAAGGCAGGTTGGGGAAGCGTCCCCAGATCCAGATGTTGGCTGCTGGTCGTCTCCTGCCAGAGACGGAAAACTGATGATGAGGCTGAATAAAGGTGGAAAAGAAGCTTTAAAGCGTTTAGAAACCGCTGGTTTAGGCCCGGTTTATCCTCCCCTCCCAGCTCCTTTAACATGTTTTCATCCGTCTCATGTGGTTCTGCTTGTTTTGGATAGATTCACGTTTCAGAGCTCTCCTGCTGTGTTGTTTAATCCGCCTCTTAGAGTCAGACGGTTCTCCGTCAGAGCTAGAGTCCATTTGGGACAGATCTGCAATGCTTCCTACAGAGGAGTGGGCTTCGTCTGGATTCAGTGTTTTTTTTTTTTTTTTTTTTTTTCTAAAGCAGAAACAGAACCACCTGCTCTGTGTTCTTCTATTTATTTGTTTTTACCAAACCTCTTGAAACCTTCAGTTTAGCCTTAGATTGGGGATTCACTGTAACACTGTTTTGGCAGATGATTATTATTTATTGCTAGTATATATATTTTTAATATATAAACAAAAATAACTGCTCTCTCACCCATTCCTCTTATTCCCGGTGGGTGTGTGGCTCTTCATCTCAAGCTTGGGTCCTCTGTTGATCTATTGAGCAGGATTTAAATCTGCCTGCAGGAACGTGACTTTAACAGGGAGTGTTAGCTAGCGCAGTCGTCACTGAGCTTGAGACCATGGCATCTGAGAGTGAAGACAAGTTATCTGACGTTCAAACTGAAAATATAATTCCAGAAAATATATTTATCGAGGCCTCTTTAAAGGTAGAGTATGCGATTTATTATTAATTTTATTTCCCCTGGAAGTTTCCTCAAGACTCTTTTTGAATATGTCTTACCTTGCTCTTCCGCTCCTGGGGGGATTGCGTGTAAACAAATAGATAAAAACATCTCCCAAATCCACTCTGGTCTTATTTCTTTCTACTGAGGACTTCCTCTTCTTCTCATAAACATGAACGCGGTTTGCTTCTTGTGACTCTCAGCCATGTTTAAAGTCTACGGTGAGAGCCGCGGAGCTAAAATGAACGGCTAACACCGAAGCTAACCGCTAAGCTAACTGCTAAACTAGCTAACCGGATACATAAACACTAGAAGTGCGCAGCCAGCAAGCAGAAACTAACTGGTTAGAGCTTTTACAGGCCCCACAGAGAATTATATTTTAACCTCCTTTATCTGAATATACATGTATTTACTGCTTTCGGGATGGAAGGACGAGTTTACCCCGTATAATAAAAAGTGTTTCTGAACAGGTTTACCAACTATAGCTTTTTAGCCCAGTGTTGTTTAATATCCTGTCTCTGTCCGGGTTTTCTCACCTTTGCTGCTGTTTCCTCAGAGCCAGAGAGGCGCTGCGTCAGTGTCTGCCGGACCAGCTCAAGGACAGCACCTTCGCCCAGGTTCTGAAGGACGACACCACCACCAAGCGCTGGCTCGCTCAGCTCGTCAAGAACCTGCAGGAGGGCCAGGTCACGGACGCCCGGGGCATCCCGCTCGCCCCGCAGTGACGCGGCGGCGACCCGCGGCGGGACTCCCTGTTAGGGACGCGCTTTCACCACGCCTGGTGCTAAGACTGTCCGCGCAGGACAGGAGACGACGGAGGACGAGTTTCTTTTCATGTTTTTGGTTACGAACTGTTCAATTTTCAGAAACTGTAGATTTTCAAACCTGATGCTGATAATAAATGTTTTACTGAGACCCATAATACTCTTTTTCCAAACTGCTTGATGGTAACGTTTAGGAGAGACAGCCAGACAGGCTTAAATTAGAGGCAACCGGAACTGAGCGACAAGTCTGGTTGCCTCTGATTTATGCCTGTTTGCTGCTGCGTGGAGCCGGATAACTGAGAATCTGCACAAGCATTTAGACAATTCCCAGATAACATACGTCCCTGAAAAATGAAGCGTTGGGAAAAATTAGACATTTTAAAGTGTGAGCAATAACCAGAATTAGATGATCAGACGGTTTGTTTGATGGCTGCCTGGCCTCCTCTAGTGGTTCACCTGTTCCAAACTTTAAAAGTTAAACCGTCTCCCGATCTCTCCGCTGGCGTCAGACGCAGCAGATTTGCCTCACCGTGCGTCCCTCTGCACAGATTGTTTTTTTGTTTTTGATGCCTCATTTGTACAAAAATGATTACAGGCCTCTTGGTGTGTTTCTAAATGAACCGTTTTTCAGCCTATTCAGGATTTTATTGGAGTCTTTTAACGTATGGACATCGTTCCTACAGTATGGGAGCGTACAGCCGCAGCTAATCAGATTATACAACCGCCACCTCCAACCATCCAGACCACACCTGGCCGCAGGGACTGGATGCACATTTTTGTCGCTGATGGTCCTTCCAAGACATCTCATTGTTATTTATTTTGTCTTCAAACCTTTTTCCCTCCTGTATAGAATCAAAATCTGCTCTTTTTTTGCCAAGTTTGTCTAAACAAGGGATTTTACACTTTGCTCTCAATGCCTACATTTGGCGTATAAAAAGGAACAGAAAAATGTAAATATGTGTATATTCAGTATTTTTTCTAAAGAAGACATGGTTGTATTGATGGAAATCAGCCTGGTCTGGATCTGATTCCTCTGGCTATTCAGGATCCATCAGAGAACCAGCCTGGGGGTAGAACTTGTCTCTGTGGAGGCTGGTTTTAGTAAACAGCGCTCTGTAGCACCACCTGGAGGTAAAAGACTAAATAATTTGGGGTATGCAGAGCTGAAAGAGCATAGAGTCAGAGCTAACAGAACACCAGACCAGGTGTACCTTCTATGAAGATAAAAATGACAGAGAACAAAAAGTTCAATGCAAATTGGAGAGCAGTAGGAGAACTCAGCAGAGTGAGAGGAATAGAGACTGATGTCCTCCAGCAGCCTAAGCCTATAGCGATAGCTCAGTAGATGATGTTGAGGTCTTGGAGACGGGCTCCTATAGGCAGTGATCTCTTTCAAACCATTCCAAGCCTCAGCAGTGACGTTAGATGAGAAGCGGTTTGAGTTTTTTGCAGCTCAAACATTCCTAGTTTCTACGCACCAATGAATGGGGCTAAACAAATCTACTTTTCTTACAGTGAAGCTTGTGAGTGAAACTCTTTCCAGCTGGATATATCTCTGCTCCACGTGGTTCTGGCAGCTGCACAGAAATTCCTCCAGGTTTCCTAAATGTAGGCAAACATCAGATTTTCTGTTTGCTCTGTGCAAACTCAGCTTTTGGTCGTTATCACAATGGTTTTTCAAAAAGAAAAGTTTCTAACTGATCTGTCAACATGATGAATTAGAAAAATATCCGATCCTCCCCATGAGCAGTTTTTGTTTTTAATCAGATGTTTCAGACATCCATCCCATGTCCTGTTGTTGGGAAACCTCAGCAGAGGCTCACCTGAGTGCTCCATCCTCACAGACGTCACTAATGAGGCTTCATTTCCTCTAACCGGCACAGTAACAGATTGCTCCTCTCATGGACTCCATTATCCTCAGTGACCGAGATGGACAGGATGCATCATGGAAAAACTAACAAAACACCTGCGCTCCATTTGGGAGAAACTCTAACCGTCCCGACGGGGCAAAGATCCAGGGTATCCGCTGCGTGTTTTTGTATGTTTAGGCTTTAAAAGGAAAGGAGCAGCAGCAGCTAAAGTCATTAAGCCTCACAAATGGACCAGAGCAATTAGGCCGACTGGGTTCAGGGAACCTGAAGTGGTGTTTCCGTTTTTAGCCGCTGATCTGTCGGTGAGAGGGAGACGTACGGTCATCCATCCCTCATGGTTCTTCCAGGCAGCCGGACTCTTAATGCAGTCTTAATGAGAGGTCCTCCAGCCTTTCTGGACAGAGTTTTTCACACATTCTCAGTCCACGTTCCTGACCACCAGACCGTATTGTGCCAATTTTATCACCAACAGACAATCAGAAACTGAAATTCATGGGTCAAAACTAAGTTTTTTTTTTTATAGTTTTCATAGAGATGTTGATTATGCAGCCTTATATATATATATATATATATATATATATATATATATATATATATATATATACTTAGGACCAGAAATATTTGGACAGTGACACAATCTTCATGATTTGGGCTCTGCATGCCACCACATCGGATTTGAAATTAAACAACTACAATGTAAAAAACAAAGCAACTGGACTCGTTTTCCGTAGTTTGAAGACATTTCGCTTCCTCCCCAGGAAACTTTCTCAATTCAAAAAGTCTGGAGTAATGTGGAGCATCAAGCTTTATACTACTGCCCAACTAAGGCCTTGTAATGGCTTAGATAACATGCAAATTCCTATTCAAACTACAGAAAACAAGTCCAGTTGCTTTGTTTTTTACTTTTTCGTAATGACCATGACCTGGATGACTGAGAATCTTCACCAGCAACTGCAATGTAACTGAAGAGCAGACTTTAAGGTTTAATACAAGGGGTTGAACAAAAATACTAAATAATATAATTTATAATATATAATATATACTAATATATTAAACATGAAGCATTGTAGCTATTTTTCTACAAACGCTCCTCATTTCAGGGGCTCAAAAGTAATTGGACAAATAAACATAACCCTAAGTAAAATGTTACCTTTCAATATTTAGTTGAGAATCCTTGGCAGGCCATGACTGCTCATGATGATTTTAGATCATGAGCTGTTCCAGTTCTTCTCCAAACTTCTCCAAAAGGTTGGTCTTAGTCTCATCTGTTCAAAGAATGCTCTTCCAGAACTGGGC
The DNA here is from genome assembly GCF_011125445.2 of Fundulus heteroclitus. Classification (NCBI taxonomy): domain Eukaryota; kingdom Metazoa; phylum Chordata; class Actinopteri; order Cyprinodontiformes; family Fundulidae; genus Fundulus; species Fundulus heteroclitus. The sequence goes on from NC_046367.1 coordinate 42,942,318, forward strand.
TGGCTTCTTCAGTTGTTTTTCTGACAAATTCCATTCTGGTATTTCCATTTTTGAGGCTGATTAATGGTTTAATTGTCCTAATAGTGCAGTCAGTTAGGAAGGAGATAGGAAAATGAGCCTCTATGCTCCCTCCTGTGTCTAGTGTTGCTTAGGAACATCGCAACATCTCATACTGGCACTAAGGAGCCTCACGGTAGCCCACAATTCTTTGCCTGACATGATATATAAGTACACACCCCTCACGGAAATCAATAAAAATGTCCGGAGACAAGAGATCGCACACTTTGTAGCTCGTTTTTGGAAAGGCTGTAGGCCTGGATTTTAGTCGCATCATCCATGTGTGTTTCCTTCACTTAATGACGTCTGAGTTCAAGGCTGTTAAATTCGATACAGCAGTCTCAAGCTCCTTTCCTCACCTGGTAGAGTTCTTACTGTTGACCCCATGAAAGGTCAAGGAAGAGGAGCTAGGAGCTACTATTAAGGGTATTCAGATGGAGCCTCTTATCCACACAATGAACACCTCACAGCCTGATTAATCAGCCGCCCTGCTGTGAAACTAAATAAGCAGCCAAATTAAGTTGTTTATAATTTTAATATCTATGTTGTCATGTTCTTGTAAGATTCTGATAGGTTAATCCACTCAGTTGACGTTAAATGGCGTCACACTGAATGGTAAAACACAAAAAGACTCCCCAGTGCTGATCAAGAGATGCGGGCAGAGTAAACAGAAAACGATCCAGTGCAGACAGGATGAGGTGGACTGAGGGGTGCCAAACACCAGGAGGGTACAGCAGAGAAGAAATACAGCCAAGCTCTTAAAAATTAATATTTTTTAAAGAAGAATGTTCACTGAGGCGATTTTAACAGCCTGGCGTTGAGCTGAGCTGATCTGAAGTAGCAGGATGATGATGAAGATGACGATGAGCTTCAGGTGTTGCAGGTAAAGGCAGACGGCAACCATTGGCTCACTGGCTCCCCCTGCAGGAGAAACATTTTCCAGGCGCAATCTTCTCGGACCCCATGGGGCCTCACAAATGGAGGCACACCCATGGATGTGTTTTAAAGACTCAAACAGTCTGCTTCCTTCTGTGACATCATGGAAAAATGCAATGAAATCTGAGTTAAAGCTAATCTTTAGCTCAGTTTGTTTAAGTTGGCATGATGCTGTTTTTGTGCCAGTGGTCTTAATTGGCAGTAACTGGACACACAGAGCGAGAAAGAGAGAGAAACAAGACACAAGGCAAGGATCTTAAGGCGGGGAATTGAACCCAGGACGATTTAGTCGAGGACTATAGCCTCTAAGTGGGGCAGCAGCCATACCTCAATTAAAAATAAATGTTTTTCAATTAAACTCAATTCAGTTTTATTTATATAGCGCAGATTCATGCCACACATCATCTCAAGGCACTTTACAAAGTAAAATTCCATCAAATCCTCCAGGTTGGTCAGAAAGTCTCTTCTCTAAGGAAACCCAGCAGGTTGCATCAAGTGTCTCCAAGCAGCATTCACTCCTCCTGAAAGAGCGTAGAGCCACAGTGGACAGTCGTCTGCATTGTTGATGGCTTTGCAGCAATCCCTCATACTGAGCATGCATGAAGCGACAGTGGAGAGGAAAACTCCCCTTTAACTGGGAGGAGAACCTCCAGCAGAACCAGAACCAGGCTCAGTGTGAACGCTCATCTGCCTCGACCCACTGGGGCTTAGAGAAGACAGAGCAGAGACACAGAAAGCACAGAAGCTCACATTGACCCAGGAGTACTTTCTATGTAACCCTGATGATGTCACAGCTAACAGAACGGCAGACCAGGTGTACCTTCTATGAAGAGAAAAATGACAGAGAACAAAAAGTTAAAAGTTGAAATAGCAACAAACAATGAAAATTGGAGAACAGTAGGAGAACTTAAGCAGAGTGAGAAAAAATAGACCCTGAAGCTATTTATTACCATGTGCTGTCTGGTTTAGCAGTGAATAATATATGAATGTCTCTGATTGGACTGCTGATGGCGCTGTGGGTAAAAGGAAAATATCATTGAATAAAGGATGCTAAACAAAATGACTTTGTGACAGGCTGCTAATAATAAAGAGGAAAAAGTTACAGTTTAAAATAATTTTTTTGCTGTGAGTCGACAAAACTGTGGCTTATCCCTTGAGTTTTGATGCATTTGTATCGTTAATAGGTTGGATTTAAGTGATTAACCAAAAAAAGTGAGTGAACAAGGAGCCAAATCTTGCCACAAATACTTCAAAAGATTAGAAAATACAAAGAACAAGGGCTTTATTGTACTGTGATCAAACAGAGCCTCGCAGAGGTTTTTGCTCAGCTTCATCAGGAAGAACGCTTTTCTCTCCACAATCAGAGGAACTGAGCCAACCGACCTGTGGTGGAGGCTTTAAAGGAGGCCGCTAATCGGCAATAATCGGATCAAATACAGGAAGCTGAGAGTCGCTGAGTTCTGCAGGGCATCCGTGGAAAACGAGAGAGGAACAGAAACACGTTGAGCTGAAGACATGATGCAGCGCAGGGTCTGCGGGCATCAGAGGGAGGGAGTGGCAGGACAGGAAGGGAGGCCGGTGGAGCAGAGGGAGTGGAGAACAGCGGAGCCTATAGGGAATCAGGTTTCTCAGACCCAGCAGCAGCAGCAGCAGGACTGAAGGAAAGGAAAGGGAAGGGAGGAGTCTGACCAGGACTGACTTCCCTTCTACACACCCAGCTCTTTAAAGGCTCACAGCTCTGCACCCAGTCCCAACACTTTCCTGGAGTCTCAGAGGCACTTTAATCCCCTGGACCCTCTCTGCCCCCAAAGACCACCCACCTCCGGACACCACTTCACTCTGGTGAGTATCAAATTATAATGTCCCTGAGTCATTCTTGTTTTTGTTTTTTTATTAGCTGCACAGGCATGGAGGTGATGCTTCCTATTTCTACTTCTGGTTCTGATTAACTGTGCAAATCCCACCGGCTCTGCAGCCAAAGTTTTCGTGGGTTCCACTGGGTTGCATTCCTCACATTGCCACATGTATTAAAGAAGTGCAGCATCCACGTCTCGGCGCAGAGCGAGGAGGTTGTGCAACATTCCTTAAGTGACAAAAACAGATTCTGACTGAAGCTGGACGGCCTGCCGAGCAGAAAGCCATCAGATGCCGCTGGTCGTCATGACACATACGCCGCTTTCATCCCGTCTGAGTCACGCGTTTGTGTTTGTGTGCGACCAGAGAACTCCCTCATGAGGCGTGTGACTCACTGACCCCCAAATAAAACAACAGCAGAGGGCCAAACAGCAGCCCAGAAGCCTGGAGGTGGACTCAGACTGCTGGAAAAGCTGCATGGAAAAGAAAAGCGGCGCTTCCACGCTGCAAAGACAGCTGAACAACAATAATAAAAGCAAACGCAACGTCCTGTGGAAAGTATGCATCAGGTTCTTATGCATTTCGGGAGGGACACTAAAATGTGAGTCGACTGTGAATGGATTCCTCTCATAATGTGGCGAGAACTCGTGCCGTTTGCCAAAGGAAGCAGGAGCTCAGACATAAAATCAGCAGAGCACAATGAAAGGAAAGGATAGTTATTACACAGCGACACAGCCACGGCAACCTGAGAAAGCTTTTCCTTTCCGGGCCGGTTTGATCCCCGGTTATCAGCAGACAGCAGAGATCTAAAGAGACGATCGGCTTTCAGGTTGGAGCCGCAGCTTCGCAGATGGTTCAGGCCTCTCTGCCAGTTTTTCTGCGTTTAATAAGACTCGGATTAGGGGCATAAAGTACAGATGGTTCTCATTTGAGTGTGATGTAACCTGAACTGAAGGCTGATATGCTGATTCTAGCAGGCAGGGGTCAGCTCTTCGGCGCCAAAGTCTCACGACCAGAAGACGTGAGCAGCAGAAAACCTGCTGTTTATCGCTCAGATGTTGTTGTTTTTATGCCGATGGACTTAAAATATGAAACTAGAACAACAGTGACATGCTTAAACAATCAGGTGGGTTTCATCCAAAGTGACCCAAACACCAAACATCAGTTACTAACGATTTATAGTATAAAGTGGTACAGTTCTTGGAAGAGTGCTGCCTGAGCTGGAGAATCAAGAGATCACTTCAATAGAACCTGTTTGACAACACGAAGTAGGCTAAAAGTTCTCCAGCGGCCACACATGATGCCCCGATCCAAAGGTAATCCAGAACAGAAGAGAAACAAAGTCATCGATCAGTCTGGAAAAGGTTCACAAAGTTTTTTCTAAGGCTTTGGGACTCCAGAGAACCACAGAAAGAACCGTGATCCACACATGCAAAGTGGAGAATCTTCCCAGGAGAGACCGACCTACCAGAATTACTGCAGGAACTCACCAAAAAAAAACATTTGGATTATCACCAGGACTTTTGGGAAAATATTCTGTTGATAGAGGAGACATAAGTGGACATTTTGAGCATCTGTTACATCTGGTGTAAAACAGGCAGGATTCAGAAACACAACATCAAATCTGGTCTGGTTCTGCTTTGCTGCTTCAGGACCTGGACGACTTGCTGTAGCCGATGGAACCATGAATTCTGCTCTCTGGAAATCCTGATCCAGGACCAACGGTCCAAAACAAATCATAAAGTCCACATCTGAAAGCCTCAGGAAAAGTAAAGTGAAGGTTTTGGAGTGTCCTAGTCAAAGTTTGAGTTTAACTCGGATTAAGATACTTAAACGGGTCGTTGATGCTGGAAAATTCTCCAATGAGGCTAAATTGAGGCAATTATGCAAAGAAAAATGGGTCAACCTTCTTCCACGGGGATGTAAAATTCATCAAAAACACTTGATGGCAGCAACCAGCTGTTAGGGCAAGGCTAAGGATGCATTTACTTTTTCACGCAGGGCCAACGTGGTTTGGAAAGCTTTTTACCCCCATAATCAACAAAATCATAGTGTGAAAAAATTTAGTTTTGTTTGAGGATCTGAAAAGCTTCAAGTATGAGGAAAAAAAGCAGTCAGCAGGGGGCAAATTTTTTTCTTATACAATCAAAATGTCTGGATCCGTTTAGAGAGACTGGATGACAGTCAATAAATCAGGAGGGGGGAGTCGGCCCGTATGAGTTCTGCTGGGTTCCATCCAACCCGCTTTAAGCCTGAGCACTCTGCTGATTTGTAGTCGTCAGCAGGCTGAGCTGGCCTCTCTGCCTCCAGCTAATCAAAGATTCGCCTCCGTCTTTAAAACAACCCGTGCTGTGAGCGCAGCCATGCGGCTTTCTGCTCGTTGTTTTTCCTCAGATCCAGTCCACACAGCCCGTCCAGCCCAGGGAACAAAGATCCAAAGAACAATAAGCATACCTCACCAGCCCACTGCTCAAGTGGTTCTGGTACGAAGCCGAGGAGTTGCTGCCTTCTCTTCACACAGCGCCCAGAAATTCCTGCATCAGCAGGGAGATTGCTTGAAAAGGGATGATTTATTTGAACCAATGAACCCGATGGCTGCTGAGAGACGGCACCAGCTTGTGAGAACCACGGTGAGCCCAAAGGAAAGCTGGATGGGTGGGGAGTGAAAAAAGCTGCCAGGGTGCAGAGAAACTCTCCAGAAAGCTTCTGTGAAGTCTCTGATGGAGGATGAAGCGTTTCCAGTGTGTTTGGTTTGGACTTACAGAAGTGAACAATTCTCTAACGTCTGTTTCTCTTACAGGAAAATATTCACACTCATGTGCCGAAGATAAAGATGGAGCTTGAAGGTTCAAGTGAGTCAATGTTACCTCCTCAGGCTGAAGATGACTTTGCAGTTTGATGCAGAAGAACGTGCTGTCTAATGAACTCAGAGTCACTGTTAAAATTCTATATTCTTTTAAAAAAAATCCTACATTCTATTCTATAATTAGTAATTTATGGTGTCTTCGGCTGCATTCTTAAGCTGAAACGGGTTTTCCCGCAACACCAACCGGTTTTGGGTTAAGTAGTTGTCCGGCAATAGGAAGGTTGTGGGATCATTTCCAGGTTTCCTCCGTTGCATGTCAGTGCGCCCCTGGGCAAGGCACGTAACCCTAAATTGTCTGCTGGTCATGTTGGTGTGTGAATGTAGCCTATATTGGGTGATTGGCTGGATATGGCTATGATGTAGAGTACCTTAAGTGGTAAAATAACTAGAAAAGCATTAAATACATCAAACTGATTTGATCCAACTTTGATCCAGATGTAGAGTATAGAGCCAGTTTTACTACAGTCAGAGGTGGGTTAGGGGCTACAGAGTGGTGCAGCTGCTTCCTTGCAGTCAGAAGGTCCTGGGTTCAAATCTCTGCTCAGGGTCTTTCTGCATGAAGTTGGTATGTTATCTCTGTGCATGTGTGGTTCTCATTGGATACTCCTGCTTCATGCCTATTAGCTTAATTGGCCTCGATAAATTAGTTAGGAGTGTGTTTGTGCATGGTTTAAGTCTCTCTCTTATGCCTGACTGTTAAGTTAAATAAATGGATACAGCATTTGGGACATTTATTGACCAAAACAATTTCATAGTGATGCTTGATTTACCAGATTCCACACATTTCAAAATATATTAACTAATAAAAATAGTGCAAGGAGATGGCATTTCATTGAAATGTGGAAGTTTTTAGTTTTCCAGCTACACAATGACAACAATTTTGATATTTTTTGTTATTAATTCTTTCTAAAAACCTACCAAATGTTAAAAGCGTCCTAAATTTTTACAACCTACGCATTTTTCCAGCCGAATTAGTTCAAAAGAAGTCCAATTCTGGCAGCACTGACTTCGCTATTCCTTTTTTTAGTAACATATATAAGATTTGGGGATTTTATTGAGATTTTTTTTGCAGCACTGTAGGAGTGTTCACAGAGCCAATGTTCGGCCTGAAGGATATAAAATGTTTTTTGAAAAGAGTGCCCTCCTGAAAAAATGGAATGCCCCCCGACATAGATAAACAATTGTCAGTGTAAATCACATTTTACTCTATAGCTAAAATCAACTCTAATTGGAGAATAAAATCAAGATCAGTGTAACTTTTACCCTTACAGGGCGGGACCACATGTTAACTGGCTCTGACTCTTTTAGTGCCACAGCAACACGGTTTGCTTTACTGTAGCATCCAGATCCAATTTGGTCGCCTTGATGATAGCTTCTGACAGATTTTATCTCAGTACATCTTTCAATCATAGCACCCTACAGCCTTCATTGGTGAAGGTGTTCCTACATTGATATAAAGTATTAAATGCAGAGAAAAACATTAGCAGAGCATTGCTTGTTTTGCTAATACCTGTCAGCAGCACAATTATGTTGAGTTTAGTGTAATTTCCTGATCCTAATTGGGACATTAGAGGTAAAGGAAACCGAGAAAACACCAGCTCTTGTTCCTGGTTCCAGTTCAAACCGGGAGTTTCCTCAATTTTAGTCAATCCTCTTTTCTTTCAAGAAGTACCTGAAAAGCAAAGTTTGTCTTTTAGCTGTTGCTGCTCATTATAGCGAATATTTTCATAAATACAGTGACTCTAAAAATTATTAAAGTCATTGCTCAACTTTTTCCACTGGAAACATATCCTGTGTAATTCAACTGAAAAACAATAAAATCAGTTGGATTGACCAACAAGTGGCCATAACCTGTTTGCAATAGTTTTGACACCTTTAAACTAATACTTTGTTGAAGCATATTTTGATTGAATTTCAGCGTTCAGTCTTCTTTGGCAGCACTCTGTCACCATCCTACATCTCGGCTTGGTAATATTTGTCCGCCCTGCCTTGGAGTACTTCTCCTTATCTCTCAGAGCATGAGGACATGTCTTCTCTCCAGCCCTCTTCAGGTCACCCTACAGATTGTTAATCAACTTTAGTTCTGGACTTTGGGTCGCACATTTTGTGCCGGTCTTACTTTTGGGAATTGTGGTCCCAAAGTTCAACCTTGGTTTCATCAGACCATAATTCATCCTCACACAAGGTTTAATGTGTTTGAATAACTCCACCAGTCCTCAGCTGATAGGACAAAAAGATAATTTCAAGCCTTTGTAACATCTCTGTCAAATCTGGATATACCAAAATGATGCAAATATCAGAAAACTCTTATAGGACAGCCGGACGTTTATCGGGTTTTTAAGACTGAACAGCACTGATGGCAGGTGAGTAACAAAAATGACTGAATGTTGAAATCCAATCAAAATGTTCTTCACAGTAGTTTGTGCATTTCTTCTGGCAGATTTGTTTGCTTTACAGTAAAATTGTACAGGATATATCCTACATTAAAATGTTAGGAAATTATTTAGTGTGCTCTTCCATTTACAGCACAGAAATGTGATGTTTCAGCAGCGGTTTGATGTACAGTATAGTTAATTAACACCAGCATTTTTCTGAGTACAACCAAAGGGAGCTTAAGGATCTCAAGTACTAAGAACAATGAGTGCAGTATTGGTTCTGATTATGATTATAATTTTCCTCAGGTGTCCAGGATGACCCACACGTCAACCTGATGATGGCGGGGTCGACTCTGAGGAAGGTCAAGTCCCGCTCCTGGAAGAAGCAGCGGCATTTCCGCCTTCTGGAGGACGGCCTGACAATTTGGTACAAATCCAGATGGGCGGGGAAGGGCCACTCCACCTGTGAGTGCAGAAACACTCTCATAGCATGACGTAGCTCACTCACATGATCTGTCAGGCGATTGAGGAAATTACAGATTTGGCAGTATTTGAACCAACTAGATATGGCAGAGAAAGCCTTAGCAGACTCCCAAGGGGATTGCAGGAGTAGATATATGTTAAGCTCCTTTTATTAAACAATTAATCTGGTCATCTCAATCTTTTAAGAACCATTCCTACATTATTGGTCAATATGTCTGCAACTGATCCAGGTTTAGTACATTTCATTCCAAGCAGCCAGACTTTATTGTGATCTTTTAACAAAGATCCCAATAAATTGCTCATCAAGACTTCTTGAATAGGTTTTTTGTTGGATTTTGTCCGCTCTTTAATTTCAGTACCTAATTTTTTTAGAGAAATGTTTGTTTTTCTTAATGGCCTAAATCCCAACCTATAAATAATTCAGGCATGAAAAGATTGAACGGTTTGCAGGTCAGAGAGACCGTATCATACCTTGAGAGAAGCTCACATCCCGGACGAGCCCCCAAACATGTCACACTAAAATATAGGAAGACCAAACAATTTTATTTGGCAAATAGTTACTTTGAAACCATTATTTACAGAACCAGAGAAAGAGAGTCTAAATAAAACTGAAAGAAAACCATAAATTACTCAAGCATTTGGTTGTTGGATTCTAGTGCTTTATAGATAAGCTAGCCCTTGTGGCTTCTTTAAACTAAAAATCCAACTTTCAGACTTTGGCTGCTTTTTCACCCATTTTATGTCTAAATGCCAGGATTTTCCCAAAGGCAATTAAGAAAACTAAACTATAAGAAGCCATTGGACTTTGCTTTTGTTTTTCTTATTGTTTGATATTCCTGGTGTTTAGTTATGTCCTTACTTACAGAACCAGAGAAGAGGAGATGAAAGCCCCAATGATATGATTCGAAAATTACAAACCATTCAACCAGTTTGTAATTCTATTCTGGTCACTTCCTTAAACCAAAACCGAAACAACTGAACTCATAAACAAAGACCAAGAACAGAACCAATTTTAGCTCCTTGCTGTTTCATACCTTTATAGGTAATTTTGTGATTTTCTTCCCAACTTCTGTCACAGGATGTTTCATCATAGCAACAATAAATCATTTGTCAACTCCTTAGGGATGTTTCATATCTGCTTTGACGACTGATAATTCAAAATGCTTTCTTTAAAATGTACTCAGTCTGCTCTGAGGGAATGGGTTTGTGTGACTCCAGTTAATGTTATCCACAAACAGGAGCTCAATCAGCTGATGGCTGATGCATCTCTTGCATCCTGTCATCTTTCTGCGATAATGTTCATCTGGGAACATTTAAATCAAACGTTTTTAAACCGGCAGAACTATTGATTGAGAACCTTCTTGAAATATTACAAGAACATCTGACTGCTTGGAAGGAAAGTATAACAAAATGAGAGATCATTAATATGTGTAAATACCACTTTAATAGCTGCTCTAAACTGATCCTATAGCATACTTGCAAAAGTATTCACACCCCTTTGGCATTTTAACATGTCTTGTTGCCTCTTAACCTGGAATTACAATGGATTGTTTGAGAGTTTCCACCTTTTTCTATATTTATTTACAGAACATGCCAAAACTTTGAAGATTTATTACTTTTTTTACTTTGAGGCAAGCAGCAAATAGGACAAATTAACAAAAACTTCTGCATGCATAACTATTCACCCCCCTGATCCTGTTCTAACAGCCACGGTTGAGCTTAAACTCCCCTCTGCTCTGATGGCGACCGTTGTACAAATTAACAAATGGCGATATAAGAGCAGGAAACACAGACTCGGGTATTAGAGCTACTTAATGAGGAGGATGATGATGGCAAAGGAAGATGGAGGACTCAGACAGTTTGGCACCAGGCTACAGCTCAGACTCATGCAGCAAATGTGGAAGAAGTTACCACACAGGTGTAGCTGTGCAAAGGTGAAGAAAGGGCCAGTCATGAGAAGCAAAGGGAAATGAGATAAAAGTGATACTGTAACATTAAAACTCATCACGATGACTTGCGTCTGTAACGATCCTCCGCTGATGTCTCAGTCTCAGTGATGGACGTGGAGGTGGTGCGTGAGGGCCATCAGTCTGAGGTCATGCTGAGCATCGCAGAGGAGTTTCCCGAAGAGCTCTGCTTCACCTTGGTGTTTCACGGACGCCAGGGAAACCTGGACCTAGTGGCAAACTCTGCAGAGGAGGCCCAAGCCTGGATCCAGGGCGTCCGTAAGCTGATCCACAAAGCCCAGACCATGGACGAGCAGGAGAGGCAGGACCAGTATCCCTTTGACTCCAGGCTGTAATCTGCTTTTTGAACTTGTGTTTCTAAATGATCTGTGAATGAGCAAGACAAATTATCTTCCTATTTCTAGAGCTCTGAGAAAAAAAAACAACAACACATTTGTAAAAACGTGGATGTTTGATTCCACAACCTGTCTGAGGTGGGCTTTTCCTCAGCATCTTCTCAGATGGGTGCGAGACTGGTTTCAGAAAGCCGATAAAAACAAGGACGGGAAGATGAACTTCAAAGAGGTGAAGAAGTTGCTGAAGATGATGAACGTGGAGATGAACGAAGATCACGCTCTGCATCTGTTCACGGTAAGAAAGACTCTGATCTTTGAAGGTAACCGCAGAAAATGAACTGGAAATCTCTTTGCTTCACCTAAAACAACCGTTGAAGTTTTTCTGAGGCTTTCTTCTACACTTTGAAAGTTGCAGGGTTTGGGCTACAGGCAGTTTTTTTACACGGACGCTGCATTAAAGACTTAAGTCACTCGTTTCTTTATGTTTAACGTTTTAAAGAATATGTGGAATAGCTCAAGGTTTTTTGACAACTCTTTCAGTCCTGTGCCTTAAAAAACATGCTTTTGTTTGTTTTCTGAGTCATCTAACTCTGATTTAAGAACAGTTAAAGGTCAAACAGTCAAAAAGGCCAAATAGTTCACAGGTCAGAGGAAATGCAGCATCCTTCGTCTCAGGCTTGGATCCTGGATGAGCCCAAAACACGTGACGAACGCTCGGTAAAAAATTACTTAAAAGAACATAAAACATTTGAAGACCAAACAGTTAGAGTAGTTAAACAGAAGCTCAATGAAAAAGTTCACTTACAGAACCAGAAGAGGGAAATAGGAGAAACTTAGGATTTCCCTGAAAGAGCTTAAGGAAACTGTCCTGATTTTGGCTGCATTTGTTTCATTGTTTGAAAGTTTTGTTCATCTATCTATCGCTGGGTTTCCCAGGAGTCTCCCAGTGCAGGCAGATGTTTGTGTCTGAGCCAAAAATGTAAGCAACAAAAACTGTGAAACTGGAGGGCAGAGAAAGAAGTGTCATATCTAAAAAAGTATCTAGATTAATAACATCTAAGAGTCTGATCATTAAGAAGAAAGAAACAACCCAGATAAGACCTTCATCCACCGGTATGCCAAGTTCCAGCCAATCACGTCTTCCACCTGCTCCCTATTATCATTGCAGATCACATTGTCCTCTGCAGCCATGATTGAGTCATTTTCACTGCGGACCTCAGTTCTTGAAGTCTTCAGAATAATCGACTCGTTCTTTTCATAGATTTAGCAAACAAAAATTCAACTAAAGGTGCTAAAATTCTTATTTAAAACTGGTTTCTTGCTAAATTGTATGTTGTGTGTCATGAAGATTCATCATTGAGTTCATCTCTTAAATCCCAAGAAAGCAAAGTTTTAACGTTAAAAGCTTCATATTTTTGAGGACTTGTCCAGGATCTGAGCTCAGGACGTTTTCTCCAGGAGTGTTACATCTCCTCTGCTCTGCCCCGTAAATTATTTAGTCTTTACAGCTTGACAAGCAATACATTTATGCTAAAACAGTCAGTATTTGGCTGAGCGAGTGGCCCGAGCCCGATGGAAAACTGAAAGATCAGAAGAACCAATAATCAAGACCAGTTAAAGGAAAACACAGAAACGAGGGGGTGGCTCAGGACTTTAGAAAATATAAAGCACAAAATACTTCAAAGGTTGGTAATTTCTGTTGTCATGAACACATCTTGGAAATTTCCTTTATTTCCAGATGGCTGACAAGTGTGAAAGTGGTTCCCTGGAAATCGAGCAGTTCGTCCACTTCTATAAGATGCTGACCCAGAGAGACGAGGTGTGGAAGGTGTTCCAGGATTACTCTGGGGATGGAGAGAAGTTAACGCTGGAGGAGCTGGAAAACTTCTTAAGGCTAGAGCAGGGCGAAGGGGACCAGAGTTCCCAGCATGCCCAGGAGCTGATCCAGCGCTACGAACCTTCAGAGACAGGTACCTGCATGGGACACGGCGCTGATCACAGCTTCTGTGTGGAAAGCTCCAGCTGTGTGGAAAGTTCACGCGTTATTTATGCAGGAGCAGGAACGCCTGCGGGATTGTTTTACCAGTAAACTGTTTTTAGTGTAAATAAATGAGCAGAGAAGGTTGGAGGAAGCCCCGTGGAGGGAGGGAGAAAGCATTGTGTTTTGTTCTTTATTTCAAAATGAAACGGTTTCCCTCAACAAAAGAGGTAGGTTTTTATTTACAACGATGTATTGGAAAACATTCATGAAAAACTGCCATGTTTCATGTTCTGTTTTTCACAAATTTGGGTCCGAACTCGTTCAAAACATCAACAGGCATCCAGCTGATTGTGTGGAAGCAGCATATTACAAACAAAGAAGCTTCAAAAACTAAATTTAAGGCTTTGCTAAAGAACTAGACAGGATGTTTAAAAGAAAATGTATCAAAACTGAAGGAAAAACCCAACCAAGATTTTATTTATGTTAGAAATAAGAACCAGGTTTGGTTTCCATGCAATCACAAACACAATCCTTCATCCTGTCTATAAATCACAGTTCAGGTGGAAATGTCTTGTTTTCAGCCCCAGGTGGATAATCTATAATGAAAGATTAACAAAACTGGGCTTTCCTTGTGTAATCTGACTTCAGAACACCAGATGTAACAGAGCTCCTGGTTTTGTTCATGTTCACATGCAAACATGCATTTAATCGCACCATTTAACTTCTCTTCCTCTGGAAAAAACAACAACATATATGAGGATAAAAGATTAATTTACTGGATTCATGGAGAAGAATTTTTTTTTATCATCTACAGTTTGTTTAAAGCAGTCAGACAAGAAGTAACATCTACTTCACTTAGTGATCTTATATTGATTCTTGAATCTCCCTCAAGCCCCAAAGCGGCGTAAATGTGACAGACAAATGGAGCGGGTGGTGTTATCTCAGATACCTTGGTGCCTCGTTAATAAGTGATGGCCGGACGCAGCGGGGCAGACTGATGGATCTGGGGTCTGTCTGCTGTGGTGAAAAAGCATCTGGACTTCCAACCCCCTCCTTTAGATCATGACTGTTAAAACGAAACCCCGGATGTCAGCAGTTAAAATGAGTTTTCCTGGTGAGCTTAAGTGGATCAGGGTTTTGTAATTTTAGGGCAAGCTTGTAGCAGAGTTGCTTCACAAGACTGGTGCTCAGGTGCTTTCAGCTTCTGTTTTCGATGCCTTCTTCAGCAGATCTTCAAGGCAAACCTAAAACCTATTACAAGAAGTTTTATTACAGCTTGTTGTAATAAAGCTGTTGGGCTTAAACTCCTGAAAACATAAAGCTCAAGCCTTTATAACCTTGGACAAGGCCGAACAATGAGTCTGGTGGTTTGGTTGGGTTTTAATGGTGCAGCGTGGAAGTGAACAAAGCCAAATCAAGGAGTGATAGTTTGTATATATACAGTATATAGCATAATTATTTTTTATTTAAATGATTTATTTTATTTTTTTAATTTGTAGTCTAGTGCACTCCAACAAGATTTGAAGAGTTAGATCTGTTTTATTTCTTTTTGTATTTGTGTTGTTCATTGTAACATTCTCGCTGTTGTGTTTTTAGGTAGACAATTTTAAGATCTGTCCAGGGACAACGGATGAAAAATAGCCTTTTGGCTAATTCTGGTGCATTTGCAGCAATGCTAATTAATGTACACTGTCTGTCAAATAAATTAATTAAAAAACAACAACACCAACCAGGTCCTCTGGTCTACCCTGGTGTAAAGGGGCCATAACATAACCTAACCTAACCCATGTTTCTGGTCCTGTCCAGTAATCTGTATGAGACACTTTATCATTCATGGGCATTATTGTGAGCTGGATCTGTGTCTCCGCCTCTGTGCAGCCATGGATCCAAGCTCCATGTCCCTGGAGGGCTTCCAGATGTACCTGTGTTCCCAGGAGGGCTCCATATTCAAGCCGGAGCTCCTGGAGCTTCACCAGGACATGAGCCAGCCGCTCAGCCACTATTTCATCTCCTCCTCACACAACACCTACCTCCTGGAGGACCAGCTGAGAGGACAGAGCAGCCTGGAGGCCTACATCCAGTGAGGATTACACGGACTCCCCACTAAAGCAGAGATGTTGATGCTAGAATGTAAAAAGTTAATGGTGAGAATAAAGAGTTGGTGATAACGCCTCTGTGACTGCAGGGCCCTGAAGAGAGGCTGTCGCTGCGTGGAGGTGGACTGCTGGGACGGCAGTGACGGAGAACCGATCGTCTATCATGGCCATACCCTGACTTCAAAAATCCTCTTCAAGGATATAATTTCGACACTCAAAGATTACGCCTTCAAGGTGAGCAGACTAAGTAGAGCATCTTTATCTCCGGTTATTCATCTCAGGACACAATCTGGTCCACAGTGGGTCTTCAAATGACAACAGAACATTCTGTACTACGTTATTTAATGACTTATTTAACAGAAATGCAGAAAAAAACAAGCAGCAAGGTGTGGAAAACTAAGTCCAGGATCACGTACAGCAGCAGAAACTCTCAGCAGTGGTTTTCTGCCTGACTTCACGTCATTGTGGAGGAATGATGTCCTTCTCTTCTTTCCAGGTTCTGCTCAGCTTTCTGAAGGTCCCACCGCAGCGTTTCTATAAGACTAAGGTCTGGACTTTGACTAGACCAATGCAGCATCTTGACCATTTTCTTTTTCAGCCGTTCCACTGTGGATTAGCTGCTCATTTCATTCAGCTATACATTCTGTTCAGTTTATTTTTTATTGCATCAGTTCACAACACATCCAACTAAAGGACTAGGCAAGGCAAGGCAAGGCAAGGCGAATTTATTTATATAGCACAATTCAGTACAGAGACAATGCAAAGTGCTTTACATAATTAAAATATAGGAAAATAAAAGAGAATAAAAGCAAGTAGGAAAAAAATGTAGAAACAAAATAGAACATTAAAAACAATTGGACTAAAAAAGTTGAACTAAAGATGTTTCAGTAAAACAGTTTAACTAGAACAGTCGAAGGCAATCCTAAACAAATGTGTTTTTAATCTTGATTTAAAGGAACTCAGGCTTTCCGCATTTTTACAGTTTTCTGGAAGTTTGTTCCAGATCAGCGGAGCATAGGAACTAAATGCTGCTTCTCCATGTCTGGTTCTGGTTCTGGTTCTGCAGAGTCGGCTGGAGCCAGAAGACCTGAGTGGTCTGGAGGGTTGATGCCCTGATAACAGGTCTGTGATGTATTTAGGTGCTAAGCCATTCAGGGATTTATAAACTAACAGAAGTATTTTTAAAGTGTATTCTCTGAGATCCAGGGAGCCAGTGTAAGGACTTTAGAACTGGAGTGATGTGCTCTACTTTCTTAGTCTTAGTGAGGACGCAGGCAGCAGCGTTCTGGATCAGCTGCAGCTGTCTGATCCACTATTTAGGCAGACCTGTGAAAACACTGTTGCAGTAATCAATTCTACTAAAAATAAACGCATGGATTGGTTTTATCCAGATCATGCTGAGACATTAGTCCTTTAATCCTGGAAATTTTCCTCAGGTGATAGAAAGCTGACCTTGTAATTGTCTTTAGATGCTTTTGGAGGTTCAGGTCTGAGTCCATCACTACACCCAGGTTTCGGGCCTGATCAGTGGTTCCTAGCTGAAGCAGCTGAAGCTGTGTGCTAACCTTTGATCTCTCCTCTATTGGTCCAAAGATTATTGACGTTACAAAATAAAAAGATAAACTCCGTCGACTCTTACAGGCAAGTCGATTAAATCTGTCCCAGTTTGATCCTAGTTATCAAACTATGCAGTGAAGTTCAGTTTATGATTCAGCTTGGTTAAAAATGTTTATTGCATTCCATTTGTACACATATTGAACATATATTATTCCTAATACATCAAACATTTATTTTGATGTACCGTCATGTACTTTCTGTTAACCATTACTGCATATCAGTCTATTTAAGTAGGTATTGCCTCTCTGTGCCTTTTTTCTGCCCTGAAACAGAAGAAATGGTCTAATAGGAACAGTAAAGTGTTCTCCTGATGATCCTCCTAAGGGTTTACATAGGAAATGCAGCTAATGAATTTGCGCTGACCTCTAATGTATTTGAGTGGTTGTACGAGTGTCTGCCATAATTATCCAACAATGCACCCATGTGGAAACCGAGCAATCTTCAAACCACAATATTTGTCATCAGCGGGGCGGGTATGTTGAGAAAAGTGCTGAAGGTTGAAGTGGTCGACCCATTTCATTACGGCTGGCGCTGATTGGTCCAGTTCTGACATGTCTAAACACGGAAACCAAACCCTCGCTGCTTGTGGTTAAGGTTTACACAAGCACTTAATTACGGGCACTCAGGGGAAAGCTGATTTAACTGAGCTGAGAATTTCACCAGGAAGATGACTAAAAACAGAAATGGATTCAATGTCTTTCAGCTGCAAATCATATATTTTTTCTTCTCCCCTGGCAGGTGTCCGACTTTCCTGTCATCGTGTCTCTGGAGAACCACTGTGGTTTGGAGCAGCAGACCGTCATGGCCAAACACCTTCGCCACATTTTGGGCGACATGCTGCTGACGGCCCCGCTGGACGGACAGATCCCTCAACAGCTTCCCTCCCCGCAGGTCACAGTTTATAGCCAGGATATTTTCACAATGTGTTTCACTGTTGTAAATGTTTCCATCCCTTCTCCCAACACCGTAACGATAAAATATCTCTGCCATTAGGGACATCGAATCATGAAAGCTCTTCCTACGAGTGGTCCAACAGTACGCCGTCTTGTCTCATTTCTGATTTCTAAATTCTTCCGTCTTTCTCCATCGCAACAAGTCCGAAATGCAGGCAGTCCGGTCCTCCACTTCAGCTTATTTATAAAGCACCAGTTCACAGAAAAAGTAAAAATATCCATTTCAATTGATCCCAGTTATCAAATAATCAAATAATCCAGTCTAGGTCAGTTTATTATTGAGTTTAGTTACGACAAAGGCCTGAAATATCCCCAGTTTTTGGTGCTGCCTACAATGGCGGCACCAAAACAAGAATCTTTTATTGTCACCACATCTTATCGTGGTCACAGTAAAAAAAATTTTGAGACAGACACCAGGTCAGGGTGCACAGAAATGCCACTGGCCAAACACACTTCCTGAGAAGCTTAAGTGTGTAAAATACTGTTTAGGGTCTGCTAAGACTCGTACCGAGTTCCAAAAGTCCTTTTTGAACTGAATTAGTGTCGTTGCATGAATTATTCACTCAGAGCTTCTTTGAAGAAACATTCATACTTGCAGTAAATTTTGTGCAGTAAACTTTACCTTCATATAAGGAACAGTGCAATCAAACATTCCTGATAAGAGTCTGCAAATATACGTTCACAGTAGTGTTGTTGTAACGTGAAAAGACTTGTGCCAAGAAGCTGTTTTTTTGGGTCTGTTTGTTTTGGATTTATTGTTCCTGAAACATTTACCTGATGGAAGAGGGACAATCAGAGCAAAGCCGGGTGGGTGGGTTCAGTGGCAATGCCGCTGGCCCTTCTCTGGGCTCGTGCTACATAAACTGAGTCCAGTTCTTGCAGATGGCTTCCCACAATCCCCTGCGCTGTCCTCACCACCGGTGCTAATCCCTTCATCTCCTGTACTGTGCAGCTCCCATACCACACAGTTATGCTGAGACATAAAAACTTTCTATGGTAGCTCTGTAAAAGTTTTTTAGCAGCTTAGTGGAAACTCCAGTCCGGTTCAGCTTACTGAGTAAGAAGAGCAGCAGTTGAGCCTTCTTCACCAGGTGGGAGGTGTTTATGGACCAGGTGCTGTAAATGGATCATCTGCTGCAGTAGTCAGGGTTCCACGGTGCTTGGAGCTAACTGTGCATTAGCATGACTGCTCTCTCTCTATAGTGGAGCTCGTTTTGAGCTTCACCAGGAATGCTTCAGCTGTTTGTGCTTCTTTACGTCAAGAAGAAAAAGTTTCCTGACATTAGCTTGATGAACCTGAAGAAAACATTAGTCTGAAACAAAAAACACTTTAAAATTTAATGTCAGTCTCTATCTTGTTTGCCATTTAGCAATAATACTAAAAGCACTTGTAAATATAGCTTATAAACCCCTCTCTCTCCATTAGAGCACTTATAACAATCAATGCTAAACTGAAGTAGTAGAAGATGAACGCTATGAGAGACTCCCGGGGATTTAGTCGATTAAACAGCAGTGCACTGCTTCATCCAGTTAGGAGACAACAAAGCGCAAGAAGATGAAACTTCTTCACTGTGATTCTGGATCCTGCAGACAGAAACGTGACATTCTCATGATCGTTTACTACAGGAGCTGAGGGGGAAGATTTTGCTGAAAGCCAAGAAAATTGGCGGGCTAGAAACGTGCCTGGACGAAACGCTGACCGATGAGGTTAGTGACGAGGACGAGATGGCCAACGGTGACGCAGAGAGCCCGTCCACAGAAGATCCACCAGAGCAGACGACAAACAAGGTACGTTTGTGATGCACCAAGGTCAGCGTTCTGCTAAATTTTACATGATAAAAGTACGTAAAACATGTCGGCAATGTCTTCCATAAAACGACAAAACCCGTATAGACGTGCCGCCTCTGAGCTCTCCCTGGTGGAGAACCTGCACCGCTAACATCAGCCTGATGCTCAAAGTCAGTGCAGAGATCCTGATGTTGGCTTACTGTGGTTCAATTGCAAATGGTGCATAAATTCAGTCAATTCACCCTTTAGCCAAACAAATGCTTCAGATATCAATATATGGTGTAAATATTACCTTTAGGCTGCATAGTGACATAGTTCTACCCTTGCAGCAAGAAGGTGCTTGGTTCAAATCCCAGCCTGGGGTCTTTCTGCATTAAGTTTCCATGTTCACCCCTTGCATGCGTGGGCTCTCTCTGGGTACTCTGGGTTCCTCCCGCAGTCCAGAAACATTCCTGTTGGGTTAACTGGTCACTCCAAATTGCCTTCAGCTGTGATAAAGCTGAAGCTTAATCTCAACTTGTTTTGATTTAAATTGCTGACGAACACAAATTCAATTCAATTCAATTTTATTTATATAGCGCCAATTCATGAAACATGTCATCTCAAGGCACTTTACAAAGTCAAGATAAATCATATTATACAGATTGGTCAAATATTTTCTATATAAGGGAACCAGTTGATTGCTTCAAAGTCCCAACAAGCAGCATTCACTCCTGGAGAAGCGTAGAGCTACAGGGAGAGTTGTCTGCATTGTCCAAATAATCGTTTTGTGTCTGTGAGGGAAAGACTATTGGAAGTTGAGCTTCTGTTCATTGGTTTCAGATTTGTCTTACCTCCTGAAGAGCTTATTACTCTGTTTCTGTTTTTACTCCTAATGGCCACAGCTATGACCTACCATCAGACCTTATGGCTCTAAAATCTCCCTCAGAAATCAATGACCTAAGCAGAACAGACAACATTTGATCCAGTATTATTTTTTAAATATTGCACCTTCCCTTTTGCAGAAGTCCAAACTATCCAGAGAGCTGTCAGACCTGGTGGTTTACTGCAAGAGTGTCCACTTTCATGGCTTTGAGCACGCTCGTTCTCAGGCTAAGTGCTATGAGATGTCTTCCCTCTCTGAATCCAAAGCAAAGAAACTTGCTAAGGAAGCAGGTATGAAGATCAAGGCATGTTGCATGTATTTATTATTATATTTTGACCTGTCTATTGGTTGAATATAACAACTAAGTGTAATTTTGGGCTCCATGCACCTTTAGCTGGGTAAAGATGGAGGAGCTCAGGCTGCAGGAAAGCATCTCATGTGTTTCTCTGCAGGATCAGACTTTGTTCAGTACAACACTCAGCAGCTGTGCAGGACCTACCCCAGTGGCTTGAGGACAGACTCGTCCAACTACAACCCGCAGGACATGTGGAATGTGGGGTGTCAGATAGGTATGAAGTAAATGCTGCTGATTTGCTGGTTTCAGTCACCATTTCCTGAGTACTTTGCACCATTTTTGCATGAATTGCATGCACAGTTTGCTTTATTTTGTTTGTGCAGTCACGAACAAACCCAACAGATGCAGCTGTTGTTGCTTTGGGATGCAGCTTTCTTCTCAACCGCAAAAAAAAGCATACTTAGACATGATCAAAGAGAGGGAAAAAAAGGGTTTTACCTATAGATCCAGGTTCTGGTGCAATGTGGCGCTTCCCAAAACTTTAAAAGCAACGCCTGAATGTTCCAGTAAGAAATAACATTCAGACTGGCTTTTCTGAATTAATAATTTTTATGGATCTTATTAACGCACCACTGCTAAAAGACAGCAGAATCATTTATCCATTAACTGTGAAATAAAAACACAGATGTAAGTTTTTTATTTAGTCTCTCATCATAATTTGCCTAAACATGCACGAGTTTGTAAATCTTTCATTAATCACAATTTCAGAATTAAACCAATTTATAAACTCTGCTTCATTGCATAATACCATTATATAGCCAAAAGTATTCACTCCCCCGTCTAAATAATCTAAATCAGCAGTTCTAACCACCTCCAGGTCACACACTGCAAAAACGGATCTAAAAACAAGTAAAATGTTCTTAAAGTTAGTCTATTCGTCCTTGAGTTGAGCCAGTAAATAAGATTATCTGCCAATGGAACGAGTATCTTTGCCCCTAAAATAAGATATTTAGACATCCTGCACTTGAAATAAGATGATGGAGATGAATTGTTCCAATGTTAAGTGGGAAAATCTTATTCTATTGGCAAATCATCTTATTTACCTGCTCAAATCAAGGACAAATACACTCATTTAAAGAAAATTTTACTTATTTTTAGTTCTGTTTTTGCAGTGCAGGAGAAGATTCAGCACCAGGTATAGGCTGTTTCTACAAACATCTGTTAGAGAACGGGTCACACTCAGCCGCTCAGAACTCCAGCTTGGTTCTGTGATAGGATACCACCTGTGCAACAAGCAAATCAGGACGTTTTCTCGCTGTTAAATATTCCTCAGTCAGCTGTCAGCTGTATTATAAACAATTAGGAACGACAGCAACTCAGTCAGGAAGTGGTCGGCCGGTTAAAGTGATGGAGCGGGGGCAGCGGATGCTGAGGAGAACAGCACTGTTCCGACTTTATCAGGCTAAGTGTAAAGTTAGGTGTGGGGGATTTGTTTTTCAAGAACTGAGCTTAGCCCCTTAGGTCCAGAAAAAAGGATTTCTCAATGCTTCAGCAGGCCAGGAGATTTTTGACAACTCTATGATCCCAACTTTGTGCAAACGGTTTGGAGGCGGCCTCTTCGTCTTCCATCATGACTGATCATCAGAGCACAAAGACCTGGAGGAGAGAGTTTGGTGTGGTGGACCCGGACTGGCCCGCACAGAGTCCTGGAAACCGAACCCTTTTGGCAATGATACAGCGTAGCTTTGATAGTTTCCTCCTACGAGTCTCTGCCGTCTGCCGAGCGATCGCAGTTCTTCATTTCTAATCTTTGTGTAAAACAAAGGGTTGATTCAGGATGTAAAACGTTTGAATGTGTGCAAAGAAAGTCAGCCGAGGATAAAAAAAAAAACCTCGTCTGACTGATGGTATGTTGAGGAGTGGACGACTCACTGCCACTCCCTCCATTTTCTGCAGAGAGGGTCAGGAAAGTGACATCCAGCCAGGCTTAGCAGAACCCACCCCGTTAAAGAAAATCAAAGTTAATTTAATCATTTTCCACTATCTCACCCAAAGTGGCTCTGAACTTCCAGACAGCCGGTCTGGAAATGGATCTGAATGACGGACTCTTCAGGCAGAACGGCTGCTGCGGTTACGTCCTCAAGCCCGGCTTCATGAGAGATGGCAGCGGGCGGTTCAGTCCGGAGAGACCGGAGGACCGGCAGGACTACAGACCGCTGCGCCTGTCCATACAGGTTCGACCCGAGTGGGATTAGAAGCAGGTTTTATGCACTGAGCTATATAATACACTGGAGTGCTAATCACCGTCTGTTTGAACGACTCACTTTGAAGCCACCAGCCGCCATATTGGTACTCCCTATTTCCCCCCAGTAACTAAGGAATATGTGTGCTACAGCATCGAATAACGAGGATTTTCTCATGTTCAGGGGGAGCTTAAAACTTTTAAAATGTCAAATGCCATATAGTTTTATGTTATGTTCTAAAAATATCAAGTACTGAGAAAGTCATGTGCTGAAATATTTTGCATTTTATTCATTTAAATATATATATTTAACATTTATAAATATATAAATAACAATATACAAAAACATATATTTACATATGTGTATACATATATATACATATATACATATACACATACTTATATATACATATATATATCTAATATGAATAACATGTAAAATATTTCAGCACCTAATTTTCTAGTAGTTGATAGTGTTAGTACATCCACTGACTGTAGAATTACCTGTGAAACGTTTTCACTGAGCCAGAAAACTGCTTGTTGTTGCAACCAAATCCTATGGGATTCTGTGAGAGTAGGGAGTAGCAAGATGGCGGCCAGTGACTTCAGTTTTTCGGCAAAATCAGCACTCCAGTGTATTATATAACTCAGTGGTTTTATGGTGTTGAGAGGAGCTCTCCATGTCAACGTGTTTGTTATCAGGTGATCAGCGCTCAACAGCTGCCCAAGGTGAACCAGAAGGAGGGATCCATAGTGGACCCGCTGGTCAGGGTGGAGATCTACGGCGTCCCTCAGGACCAGGCCAAGGAGGAGACGAGCCACATCAACAATAACGGTACGACTCTCATCAACGCTTCAAATGAGCCTGAAAAGCAACATGTCACGGTGGATTTCAGTCGCCTGCTTCCTCTCTGACCTGCAGGTTTTAACCCAGTCTGGAACGAGAGCCTAAACTTCATCGTCCACGCCCCCGAGCTGGCGCTGGTCCGCTTCGTGGTGGAGGACCACGACAAGGCGTCGAGGAACGACTTCATTGGACAGTTCACGCTCCCGTTTACGTGCATCCAGCCAGGTGAGCAGGACGCTGAAACGTTTAATGTTGGCAGGAGGATAAACCCGGATAGGTCTGACTTCAACCCGACTCTGTCCCCCCATCCAGGGTACCGCCACATCCACCTGCTGTCTAAAGACGGGACAGCCATCCCTCCGTCCTCGGTGTTCGTTAACATCAGCATCTCAGAGTTCGTATGAGGACGTCGGTTCCTCCTGTCTGAAAACTAAAAACGCCATCCTGTCAGTATTTTAACGTCTTACGCGAACATGTTTACATTTTAGCCGTTTCTAACTGAATTTACCGAAAGCTTTTTAAAACCTACTGTTTGATCTACCGATCCAGTAGCAAGACAGAACATCTGGATTTTTCCATGTCTACGAATCGAGGCGTGGA
This sequence comes from Fundulus heteroclitus, assembly GCF_011125445.2. Lineage (NCBI taxonomy): Eukaryota > Metazoa > Chordata > Actinopteri > Cyprinodontiformes > Fundulidae > Fundulus > Fundulus heteroclitus. The sequence goes on from NC_046367.1 coordinate 42,966,475, forward strand.
CCATCAAACCATCAAACCATCAAACGGTGCTTAATTGGTCAGAAATACAACCGGAGACAAACAGAAACAACAGATTTGAAAAACTTAAGTACGCCCCATGATCCAGAGGCCTGTAGAACCACCTTCAGTGCTTTTCTGATTGACCATCTGTGTCTCTCATGGTTGTGGAAGAGCCTCGGCCCACTCTCCTCAACAACGTAGCTTCACATCATTCAGGTCTGCAGACGTTTGCTCCATGCTCGGCTCCCTGAAGCTCCACCGCGGCATTTCAACCAGGCTGAGGTCTGGACTTTGACTAGGCCGTTGATTCTCGTCTTTCTGAGCCAGTCTGTCGTAGATCAGCTGCTGTGTGGGATCATGGTTCTGGTGATGATCCATATTGGACCAAGTTCAGCTGCTGGACAGATGGCCTCTGTACTTTGTTTACACGGCATACATGGTTGCAAGGAGTTCAGGTCCTGTGGCTGTAGAACCAGATCACCGTCCCTCCACCGCCATGCTTTACAGTTGGTATGAAGTGGTTGTCCTGATCTGCTGTCTGGTTTCCTCCAACATGGTTCATCTCTACTCTGGTCTCCTCCGTCCAGAAGTCTGGTTGTTCATCCAGCCGCAGCTCTGCTAACCTCAGTCCTGCCGCCATCTTGTTTCTAGAGAGAAGAGGCTTCATCCTTCAACTCTTTCAAGCAGCCAGATTGGTTCAGGGTCATGACCTGTAACCTTTAACCTGCTAACTGAGGCCTGTAGAGGGTGAGGTGGAGCTCCTGGGTTTCTGATTACCTTGGGCTGAAGCTACTGAGATGTTCTCCTCCTGGGAATAATCTTCCTCTATGCAGGATGATGAACTTCAGGTGGTTTGGAGATGACCTTTGAAGGGCTGACGATCAGCAACAGTTGCTGCTCTGAGGTCATTGCTGATGTCTTTCTGCCTTAGCATTAACAAACAGGATTAAATTGGAGGCAACCGGACTGAACAGAACTGAGTGAAGTCCGGATAACTGAGAATTTGCACAGCCATGTTGCCTAACCATAGTTCTACAGGCGCTCTGGATGCTCCAGAGCAGCAAACTGGCAGGTCTCCTGCTATAGGGAGGTGCTCACACCGATGATCATGTCATTAGAATAAATCTTTATTTGTCCCTTAGGGAGCAGTGAACAGCTTTTACAGCCCCCAGGAAGCAATCTGGGGCTGCAGGTCTTGCTCATGGACCCATACTGGCAGTCTGCAGGAGTCAAACCGGGTTCTTCCAGACTTCTCAGAGAACAAGCGCGCTGCTCTAACCACTAGGCCACCACTCCCCCATCCAATGCACTATTAATGCCTTTGATCAGCAGCACCTTTCTTTTTTAAATCCTGTCAAAAGAGTAATGTTGGACTTATTTTTCCCCATAGTTTTATATTTTTTTCACCCTCTGAGATTATATTTGAGCCTAAGGATTTGCTAGGCGCACCCCCTCCTTACGGAGGCCGTTTGGGGATCCTGAACATGGAAGGACTAACCTGACTCCGCCAGATGTATTTCGCTCCGCCTAGCTTCACTCACATCCATCTGGGACGTGAATGACCTGTGACCATAACCTGACTCCATTGGCGGAGTCAGGTTATGGATGGACTGCTGCATGTTAAAACTGCCTGGACATACTGACGGCAACGTTACTGAAAGGCTGCTGAAGATGAATGTAAAAAAATGCCAAATATCAGTATTATAAATATAAAACAGTCTTAAATAAAAAACATGGTGTTAAACTAATGTTGAAATATAACTTTATGTTTAATACTTTATGGTCTCTGGCTCTTGTCTTTCTTCATTTTACAGAGTTTATTGTTATTACTTTAAATGGAACCAACAGTCGGTTCATAAATAGTCAATTCTTGGCATCTTCACTTGGTCTCAGTGTTTTGCTTCTTCAGAACCACAGACATTATATACGTAGACGCCTCATTACGTGCTGGAGCGCATCCTGTGGCTGGCGCCGCCATATTGGATGGGTCTCTGTTGCTCTAGGCTGGCATAGGAGACAATGGGAGTAAATGCAGAGGGAGAACTTTACACATATTTTCTGCTGCGTATGGTTGTAATAACCGACAATAACTACTGAAAGTAGATCAGAGAGTGCTGATTACCATTTTGGGAGATCTGCTCTGAAGATGAGTTTTTACTTGATGAGAATATTGCAGAAGCCCAACAGATGGACCCTAATGTATGCTTATTAATCTGTTATCGCCGTATTTCACAAACTAAGGCTGAATCACGTTGGCAAAGTACCCTAAAGTAACAGAGTACAATGCAGGAAGTTGTGCAAAACAGTTGTTTTTCCAGTCCTAGTTGCAGGCAGGGTAGTGTAAGAAACTGAAATGACCTGGACATTTTATTTAAAGAATACTTTTCCAGGTCTTTGAAAAACTGTGTGCATGCACAGCACGCAAAAATATGAAGAAATTATTGTTGGTGTGTAGAGAAGGCTCAGGATGTGTGAGAGTGAAATAAATTTAAATGAACAATCCAACTTGTTTCTTTATTAAAATATTACATTTATTAATTAATACATGTAATGATTTGTACCACACGTCTCCTTGTTTAAGAGCATAAAACAAAGCCACATGAAAGCATGTACTTATTTACATATTTAATAATATGCCGTACAGCATGTCTGTCTTTTAAATAGCATAAAACGTAAAAAAGTTTTTCAGGATAAAATGACAAATTTATACATTAATGTGCCATATATCTGTCTGTTAAAAAGCAAAGATTTATGAGGCTGTTTAAACAACCTATTTCAGCATTAAAACATGTTTTTATGTGTAACAGCGTCATGTGTCATAACCACATCTCTGCTGTTTCTAACAAACCAAACCGTGTGAAAATCAGGTAAACATTCAGGGAGTTATGATTTATTTTAGTTGGGAAATCAGCTTCCTCAGTACAAATAAAGGCACTGGGGTCACGTGAGAGACCCATCCAAGATGGCAGCCACGCTGAATCAGAATCAGACATACTTTAATAATCCCAGGGGGAAATTACTTTTGTTAAATGCTCCAGAATACACACATCAGCTCCAGAAACGTCAGCTCCAGTAAGCAGCCCCAGTCCATGGGGCTTATACCTATATACCGTATTTTTCAGACCATAAGGCGCACTAAATATTCTTCCCAAGTGTGTAACATCACTCCTCCACGTCCACAGCTCTCTATCCGTCTCTGTGGGGAGGACAGAGTAGCTGGACTACACTGCTCTGTTTCTAACATAAGGCCAAAATAACCTAACTTTTATATATAATTAACTTACTAGGTTTATTCTTGCTAGCGTTTACTTCAGGCTGCCTTACATTAATGCACTTCTAGTTTAGACATTACAGTCAGGCAGTCTGGTAGACAGCTCAGGGGTCCTATCAGGTAGTGACACAATGTACCGTAATGCTCAGAATATCCATTGAGCGGAGCAGCTTCGTTGCTAATCAAAGTCATACTTACACATTTTAACAGATTTTTGAGCACATTGTACCACATAAAATCAGTCAGTAAGCACAACGGTGATCATAGATAAGGGGCACCATCAATTTTTGTGAAGATTTAAGGATTTTAAGTGAGCATTATAGTCTGAAAAATACGGTAATGTCTATGCTTCAGAACCACTGAGCTATATTATACACTGGAGTGCTAATCACCGTCTGTTTGAACGAGTCGCTTTGAAGCCACCAGCCGCCATATTGGTACTCCCTATTTCCCCCCAGTAACTAAGGAATATGTGCGCTACAGCATCGAATAACAAGGATTTTCTCATGTTCAGGGGGGGCTTAAGACTTTTAAAATGTTAAATGCCACATACTTTTATGTTATGTTCTAAAAATATCAAGTACTGAGAAAGTCATGTGCTGAAATATTTTGCATTTTATTCATTTAAATATATATGTTTAACATTTATAAATATATAAATAACAATATACAAAAACATATATTTACATATGTGTATACATATATATACATAAATACATATACACATACTTATATACACATATATATATATTTAATATGAATAACATGTAAAATATTTCAGCACCTAATTTCCTAGTAGTTGATAGTGTTAGTACATCCACTGACTGTAGAATTACCTGTGAAACGTTTTCACTCAGCCAGAAAACTGCTTGTTGTTGCAACCAAATCCTATGGGATTCTGTGAGAGTAGGGAGGAGCAAGATGGCGGCCAGTGACTTCAGTTTTTCGGCAAAATCAGCACTCCAGTGTATTATATAGCTCAGTGTTCAGAACCCCCTTCTCCTTCACTGGTAGGAGGAAGCTGCTCGCTGACAGCTCCAGTGTGCAGCGCCCCCTGCAGGGCCTCCTTCAGGGTGAGGACGCCACCTTTAGCGTCCCTCAGCACCCCCTGCTCCACTGACTCCGCAGGATGGTGCCTCTGGAGATGTTTGACCACCTGGAACCGCTGCTTGGCCCGGTAGGAGCAGTGGCGGCAGGAGAACGGCCGCTGCTCCGTGTGGGACAGGAAGTGATGTCGGAGACCCGCCGGCCACCGGAAGGACTTCTGGCACAAGCCACACGAGTACGCCCGGTCGTCCGTGTGCTTCTTCTGGTGGGTCTTCAGGATGAAGATAGTTTTGAAGGTTTTGCCGCACTTCTCGCAGACGTACGGGCGGACGTCGCAGTGCTGCGTGTCCCGGTGAGCGCGTAGGGCGTCCGCTCTGTTGGTGCGGTATTCACACTCACCACAGGCGTATGGCTTCTCCCCTAAAGAGTTTAAACGAAGAGTTAGACCAAATACGCAACCTCAGGTCACATGTGGTCAGGACTCATAAAAGACCATCATGCAACAGCAAATCAGGAAACTGGGAGTGTTTTGCTTAAATGCAGACAATCAGCAATAAAGATGTAGGGAATAACTCTGAGATATGTTTCAATTTGTGGCAGCGGCAGCTAATAGTGGCACTTTCGGTGCACACTCCTGTTGCTGTTTTTGGGCAAAATATGTTGTTATGTTATACCTGTTAGTCTATTACTACTACCAAATAATCATATTTTATTGATATTATTTCCAGTCGTTTGCCACAAGGTCCAGCTGCTGCAACTAGTAGCAGATCCTCTGGCAGCTGCAGTGGCATGCAGCTGCCACAAGGTGTCACTATTGCTGTTTATGGACAAACGGTTTGTCATTGTTGTTTTTTTTATTCCTGTTCTATATTCACTTTCAATTAATGATGTGCTAAATCGACAACATTTAATGAACACTTTTAAACAATTTAAAAGTTATAAGGTGACGTGAAAACACGCTGACACACTGTCTGTGGCCGTTGGATGCCACGATAATGGCAGAGGACGTCTGGATGCTACCAAGATGTCAGACCAGCTGTTTTCGTGGAAGTTCGTGGAAGTAAAGCTGATTATTGGCAAACGGGATGTCAAGATAGTTATGAGCTAGTGACTGTTAGTAAATAATTACGTTCAATCGATGGTGTCATTGTTGTTTTTGAATTAATAAAAAGTATAAGACCCAAAATATATCCGTATCCAAAAGAGTTACACAAAGCGGGGTGATTTTTATCACCAAACTGCACACACTAAACTTATTGTTTTACTGATGCTGGGAAAACACGTTTCTACTCTAGTTGTTTTACTTTTAGTATCCGGTCCATTGAAACCTAAACGGGAGCTCTGGTGTAAAGTTCCTACCTGTGTGCTTGGTCATGTGGTACTTCAGCTGAGTCGCCCATTTGCATTTGTAGCCGCACTCCGGGCAAAGGTACTTCTTCTCTTCTTGGTGAACTCTCATGTGCAGCTTGGGTAGAAACAAACAAATAATTAGTTGATTTATGTTTCATCTAAAGATTCCCACAAACTGTTTTAACAAACCTCTCAGGGACTCCAGATCTAACGTTTTCTCAGACACTTTACTGTGTTTCCAGCTATTATCATTAACTCTGCGGTAGAGCAGCACTCTGACCTCAGGGCAGGTCACCACAGGTCTACGTGAAGAAGATCAACCGTGAATATCATCTAAACCACAGCACCAACATCCAAAAGGCACAAATGGTTTAATTAATGAGTTATAAAACGCTGCCACTAAACCGGTGGACCATTAGACCTACTGCCTCCGTCAGATCACTTATTCACCTTTTCCTCCACCCACATTGCTCCAGATCTGTTGAAAGTATTTGTTGGGACAAGCTGTGATTAATGTTTACATACTTGGGCACTACAGTGAGAAAACACCCTATTGATTTTTAAAATAGTTTTTATTATGTTAAAACCTCTGTACTCTCAGTGAGAGTAAACTGTGCGAAATGTTTGTATATACCTAATTTTCCTCCATGCAGGATATAAACTGTCAGAAACTCTGGCGAAACATGTCTGCATGCAGCTGGTCACTTTATTAGGTACATCTGTTAATTGCTTGTTAACTGCAAACCAGCCAATCGTAGCAGAGGTGGGACCAACAAGGTGATGGAGAGAAACATCATAACTGCTTATGTCCCTGATGTCCTGCAACCTTTATTACCTGATATTTATAAAGCTATTGGTGCCTTTTCTGACCCTTAAACTCTTCCTGTCTGAATTTATTTACAGTGAGATATGAAGATACAGTTTTCGGTGTTTTGCACTGCAAAAAGAGAACTAAAAATAAGCAAGATTTTCTTAAAATTAGTATATTTTTACTTGATTTGAGCAGCTAAATAAGACTATTTGCCAATGGAATGAGAATTTTTACCCCTAAAATAAGATAATTAGACATCCTGCCCTTGAAATGAGATGATAGAGATGAATTGTTCTTAATTTCAAGAGGATTTTACCTACTTTTAGTTCCCTTTTTGCAGTGTGCTTACAAGAATTGGCTAAATTAAGTAGAGAGATTTTGGCATTCAGTATGCAAATTAACAACAAGGCCTAAATGGGCAGAACCACAACCACTAGGTGGCGGCAAAATGCTTCCAAAACTTGGAATGTGTAGAATATGCATCAACAGGCATTAGCAGGACATACCCCACCGTGGCTGCATTAAAGGGGGCCATGACAACAAATTAACTTATTTGGGGTTATAATATGATCTGTTGTGCACTGATGAGGCCGTGTGAATATCAAAAGTGAACAGTCTACAATCTTTCCTGTCACAACAAGCAGCTGATATCTGTGCGTTGATTATCCAGCGGTCTACAACCATTAAAGGAGTCCATCTGCTGGACCTACCTTCAGCCTGGACGGATCGGCGCAGGTGTAACTGCACCGCTCACAGCTGTACGGCCTCTCCCCGGTGTGGATGCGGATGTGCCACGTGATCTTCTGCTTGTTCCGGGTTGCGTACTCGCAGTCCGTGCACTTGTACATGCGCTTGCTGCCGTGTTCGCGGAGGTGCTGCTCCAACACCAGCTGATGGCGGCAGGCGAAGTCGCACGTGCTGCACCTGAGAGGCTTGTCCTCCGACGTGCCGCCCTCGTGTTCGCTCAGCAGGTGTTGGCCCAACAGCTGCCTGGTGCGGGCGGCGAAGGCGCAGAGCTGACACGGGTGTGCCAGGTGGGTCCTCTGGTGGACGTCGAGGCTTTCTTTGGTCTGGAACGCCTCCTGGCAGGTGGTGCATTTGACCTCAGGGTGCGAGCTCTGCTGGTGGTGCTTCAGCGTCACCTTGCTGCTGCACCTAAAGTCACACGTCTGGCACGTAAAGCTCACCTGCAGCCGGTGCGCCCGTTTGCAGTGGTTCCTCAGGGCGACCTCGGAGCCGAACCGGGCGTCGCAGTGGCCGCACGCGTGCCGCAGCTCGCCCGAGTGACACCGGCGGCGATGCCGGCCGACGTCGTCGGGGGCGTAGCCGGCGAAGTCGCACAGCGGGCAGAAGTGCGTGGGCCGCCTGTCGTGGACGCGCGTCCTGTGCTGACGCAGCTTGGCGGCGGCGCCGAAGGTCTTGCTGCAGACGTCGCAGCTGTGACGGCCGACTCCGGTGTGCAGAGAGCTGTGCTCCTCCAGGCGGTAGCGCCGTGACGTGCTGAAGGGACAGTAGCTGCAGCGATGCGGCAGAGCGCCTCGGCGTTTACGCGAAGAGGCGCTCTGCTCCACGCGGCGCAACCGTTTCTGTGCTGGATCCTGAAGCGCTCCTTCCTCGTGTTCAGAACGTGTGTGGCGGGTTAGCGAACGCTTGGATTTAGCTACAAAACAGCAGACGGGACACTGGACGTCTCCTGGCTTCATGCAACCTTTATTTTCGTGATTATCTGAAGACGCTCCAAGCAGCTGAGGTTCCTCTGAAGGACCAGTCATGATTTTGGCTCTTTCCTTCCCTTCGTTGATCTTCTCAGGAACGATCTGAGCTAAAGTCTCTCGGCAGGTCAGCAGGTGTCTTTTAACTGCTGCCAGCTTGGCTGAGGAAAACCTGCACAGCTTGCATTTGAATTTCCCGCCTTTTCTGACATAAAAGGTTCTGCTCTGTGATAATTTGGGTCTTTTGGTGGATCTTTCCATCTGGATTTGGTCGTCTGGCAGCATATTTGCCTGGACTTCTCTTGCTGGAGGCTCTGGTACCGTGGTTCTCCTGCCAGGGGAGCTGCACGCCTCTCCTTGTTGACCTTTCATCTCATTCGCAGACGACAGAGGCTCCATCTGGTCTGATCTTGTTTCCACCGCTGCAGCAGGATTTTCCACTGAAGTCAGAAGCCCGTTTGAAATGCTGATGGATGTTGTTGTGTCCTCTGGAAGTGAGGGGTGCTTCTTTTTAAGGTGGCAGTCCAGCCCACGCCTCTGTTTAAACGTCACGCCACAGGACCGGCACTCATGCCCCTTCATCCTGCCCCGATGAAGGGACACACCATCAACGTCCTCGGACGGCACCGCCAGCATCTGGACCCGTCCCTCCAGCACCATGGCCTCCGCCTGGTCCTTGTCGTGTTTCCTCAGAGCTTTCAGTCGGACCTCGGAGCGTGACGCCCGGTCGTCCACAGACTCAGCAGCTTGGCTTGTCGGCGGCTCGGCTGCATCTTCTACGTCACTTTGCTCACACGGTCCGTCTTGCATGTCCGCGTTGTCCTGGTCCAGCGAGCTCGTCGGCGTAGACGGGCCTAACGTCTCTTGTGTCGCGTCGGGGGCGTTGCTTTTGTGGTTTTCCCCCTGGTTCAGTAAGGCTGTGCTTTGCTCCTCTGTGGAGGTCAGTGTGGTGAGCACCAGGGTGCAGAACTGCTCCGGACTGCCGGCGGATCTAAATGAAGCCGCTTCGTGACCGGAGTCACAAACCGGACCACTTCCTGGTTGGTTCTGCTGCGTCCCAGACGCTGGTTGTCCCGGCAACTCGTGAGCCACTGATGACTTCCTGTAAAAGTCCTCCACGAACTCCGCCGAGCTCCTCTCCTTCTCCTTGGCCGCGTAGTTCTCCAGCCAGGCGGCGTCTCCCGGCACGTAGCCGTGGGCTTTCCTCTTGTGCAGGAAGAGGCTGACGTTGCTGTAGGACGAGTAGGAGCAGAGGGCGCAGTGGAACTCCTTCAGCTTGGTGTGTTTGCAGTTCTCGTGGTTCTGCAGCGCCTGCCGGTAGCGGGTGCTGTACGCGCAGTATTTGCACTTGTATGCGGTCGACTTCTCCTCCTCCTCCTCCTCCGCACAGTGCTTGGCCAGCATGTGGTTGCGGAGCTCGTACTTGCGCTTGCAGGCGTACGCGCAGATCTCACACATGAGCGATTTGGCTTGATGCCGTAGTTCGTGGCTCTTAAGCTGGTCCAGCCGGTGGCATCGGTAGGAGCACTGATCACACGAGTATCTGTAGGAGAGACGGAGGGTTTAATCCAGAGAGAGAAACCACACTTTACCCAGAAACCAACAAGCTGCACCCAAATAAACCTTTGATTTAGATAATTATGCAGCTGATTCATTGCATGTTTATAACTGTATATTCATCTTAGTGAACACAGCATTAGCCCATCCTACAGTCCTGTAAATATTCTTTCGTCTCCAAACAAACAGTCTTAAGATCAGAGCTGTAAAGAAATAATTTGCTCCTTTACAGATTTCTTTCGGTTTAGTTTTTTTTTCAATCCCTCTCAAATGTTTAAAAAAAGTGGGTTTATATACGACAACGACAAAACATAAATGAACAAATCTATCCAAACCAGCCTGATTTTATGAGAAAAAGTATTTACCCCCTTAAATCTAACAGCTGGTTCTTCCTCCCTTGGTAGCAACGGCTGCTGTTCGTGTTTTGATTCTTTAGCCTCGTCCACACGACATTTTTTTTGGTGAAAACGAAAAAGTTTTGTTGCATTTCTGCTGTTCGTCTACGCCACGACAAAGACAACAGAGAAACAATCCGGTTTTCAATGAACGTTTAAGGGATTTTTGGATTGTAAGGGTCAGGCAGCTCTCTGGGTGTGGCTGCAGAAATTGGACCACAGTTAATTGCTTATTTAAAAACAGGGGGTGGTGTAATTACTCTTTCACGTAGTAGCAGGTGGCTATGGATAGATTTTGTTCCCCTTAATAAACAAAATGATAATTTGAAAAACAGATTTTTGTAATTTTTTTTAATGGGTCTAAAATCTTTGTTAAATCAAAGTTCATAAATAAGATTTAGTTGCAAACCTCCTAGACTGAGATAATCTGAAACAGTCAGTCAGAACTGATTCACTGACTCGATTACTCACTGATTCTGATTCACTGACTCAACGATTCACTGACTTGTCGATTCACCCACTCATTGATTCACTGACTCTGATTCATTGACTCTGATTCATTGACTCAATGACTCACTGATTCTGGTTCACTGACTCACTGATTCATTGACTTGCTGATTCATGGACTTTGATTCACCGACTCATTGACTCTGATTCATCCATCTCTCTGATTCACTGACTCTGTGATTCACTGACTCTCAGATTCACTGACTCTCAGATTTACTGACTCACAGATTCACTGACTCACAGAGTCACTTACACGCTGATTCTTTGATTCACTGACTCTCTGACTCCTTGGTTCACTGACTCTCTGATTCACTGACTCTCAGAGTCACTTACACGTTGATTCTTTGATTCACTGACGCTCTGATTCACTGACTCTCTGGTTCACTAACTCCCTGGTTCACTGACTCCCTGGTTCACTGACTCCCTGGTTCACTGACTCTCTGATTCACTGACTCTCTGATTCACTGACTCTCAGAGTCACTGGTTCACTGACTCTCTGGTTCACTGACTCTCTGGTTCACTGACTCTCTGGTTCACTGACTCTCTGGTTCACTGACTCTCTGATTTACTGACTCTCTGATTTACTGACTCTCTGATTCACTGACGCTCAGAGTCACTTACACGTTGATTCTTTGATTCACTGACGCTCTGATTCACTGACTCTCTGACTCACTGGTTCACTGACTCCCTGATTCACTGACTCTCTGATTCACTAACCACCTCAGCCGTCTACCTGAGGTCTCCAGCGTGTTTCCTCATATGCACGGTGAGGTAATGCTTCCACTTGGTGACGTATCCACATTCGGCACACATGAAGTTCTTGTCGTCGGCGTGAACCAGCATGTGTCTGGACAGGTAGGACTCGTCTCTGCACCTGAACTCGCACAGGCTGCACTTGTGGGGCTTCTCGCCTGGAGACAAAACGAGAAACATCGTCAGGCGTGAGCCGCAGCGGGGCCAAATCCAGCGGAGCTGCTTCCTCACCGCTGTGCATCAGGAGGTGCCGCTTCAGGCCGCGTTTATGCGAGGTGACGTAGCTGCACTGGTGGCAGCGGTGGATCTTCTCGGTGGCGTGCAGACGTGCGACGTGCTGCTCGAACTCCACGGGGTTAAAGGTGACGAAGGGGCAGAAAGCGCAGCGGAGCTCTTCTTCGCCGCTGTGGCCGAGCCGCCGGTGCTGCAGGAAGACGTTCTTATTGGAGCAGGAGAAGTTGCACTCTGCGCAGTGATAGGCCAGGTGGGTGCGGTAATGATCCTCCATGTCCGCGTCGCATCTAAAGACGGCGCCGCAGGCGTGGTGACGACACTCGGCGGCTCTGACGCCGTGCTCCTCGGCGGCGTGTCTGATGAGCTCTCGGCGCTGGCAGGTCTGGAAGGAGCAGCCGTCCTGGAAGCAGGGCAGCGGCGCGCCGTCCGGCAGCACGACGTGCGTCTTCATGTGAGCCTTCAGGGCCCTGCTGCGGTGAAAGCGTTGGCCGCAGGCGGGACACAGGAAGCTCTGGCTGCCCACGGACGCCTCTTCCTCGTCGGCGTGCACGCTGGCCAAGTGGCGGCGGACGGCGTTTCTCTCCACGGCGGAGTAATGGCACAGAGGGCAGCGGTGGAGCTTCTCCCCGGCCTCCCGGAGGCGGTGTACGCGCAGCTTGCTGCGGCTGGTGAAGAAGCGGCCGCAGGTGGGACACTGGAGGCCGGGATCAGGGAAGTGAAGGCGCAGGTGCTCCCGCAGGTGGGAGCGCATCTTGAAGCAGCGCCGGCATTTGGGGCAGGCGTGGGTCCGGTAGAGAGACTCGGATCCCTCAGACAGGTACGCTGGCACACAAGAACAAAGTCGGATCAGTTCAGCTCGTTTATAAATGATATACATAAATATTTATACTTTACAGGATGAATATTACAAATATTCACTCAGATTACAATAGAGGCTTTGCAGATCCCTGAACTCCACCTGATAAAGCTTTCTCTCTAAGATGACTGCTTTGCACCAATCCCTCCTCCCCCAAAAAAGCATGTGGCGACAGTGGAGAGGAACAGTTCCCTTTAAGTGAGAAGAAGCCTCTGGCAGAATCAGAACCGGGCTCAATATGAGCGACTGCTTCAAGTCTGTGGTTGTTACTCTGCTCTTAAATCTCGGTGTTCTGGCTTTAAACATCCCTCTAGACCAGGGGTTCCAAAATAGCAGCGTCAGAGTCTGTTGACCCGCTTTTTGGGAAGTTGTGAGAAAAAATTATTAATATTATGAGAATAAAGTCATAAAATAATGAGAATTAAGTAATATTTTTATAAGAAGTCTTACAAAAAACAGACAGAAAAATACTAAATCCTTTTAGCACATCAGTATCCAATCATCTTGCGACCCCCCCCTGGAGGTCCAGACCCCCACTTTGGCAAGGCAAGGCAAATTTATTTGTATAGCACAATTCAGTACAGAGACAATGCAAAGTGCTTTACATGATTAAAATATAGGAATAAGAGCAAGTAGGGATAGAGTGTAGGAAAAAACAAAACAAAAAAACCCCCATTAAAAACAGTAAAACAGTTAACTGAAACATTCAAAGGCAATTTTAAACAAATGTGTTTTTAATCTCGATTTAAAGGAACTCAGGCTTTCAGCACTTTTACTTTGGGAACCCCTGCTCTAGAAAACACGTTGACCTTAAATTAACATTTATTCAGTAGCTTCCGTTAAAAAAATCCCACATCAAGACTCAACTTTACTGAGCAACAAAGGACCCACAAGCCCTTTAAAACAGAGAAACTGTTTTTCACCCTATATTTTATTTTTAATTCGAACACCTAGAAAACAATAATTTTCGTGATTTCTTTGTTTTCCTGAGAGAGGAGCTCCTTTAGTGACTTCATTTAGAAGAAAAACAGCAAAGCAGATAAACTCTGATCCAGTTTTCATGTCTAGGATGAAAATAATAACGTTGTTTACCTGTGGATGGCGCTGCTGATGCAGCTGAAGCTGTAGAGACGTTTTTCTCCACAGCTGCTCCTGGTTGTTTCTCTGCAGGTGACTCAATCTGGATCCCTAGTGACAGATGTAAAAATAACCAGAACAAAGAAAAAATAACTTAACCTCTGCTGCACCCTGTTTAAACGTCTCCTCTAGGTGTTTATATTACCTGTACAGGTGCTTTCCAGATGTTTGTGCGTCAACATGTGAGTCCTGAACTCCTTCAGGTTCTGAGACGCAGACTGGCAGTGAAGACAGCCGAACGGCATGTGGCTCCTCCGGTGGCTCTCCATCTCTTCCTGCGACAGGAAGCAGCGTTTACAGGAGCGGCCGGTGCAGCGGACCAGATTCAGGCCGTGCGCGGCCATCAGGTGGTTCTGGTTCTCCTGACGGTCGTCGGTGCTGAACCGGCAGCCGTCCTCACTGCAGAGGAACGGGCCGTCGGTGTCCTGCTCCCCGTGGCTGGCGTTGAAGTGTTTTCTCAGGGCTGCTGGTGTAGAAAAACTCTGACTGCACTGGGAACACCTGAAGCCGTCTGGCTGGGCTTGATGGGACGGAGGCTTTGGACAGCAGACGGATGTGGAGGAATCAGACAAGCTCCGCCCACGCGTGTCACAAGCACGGTCCATCACCACCATCTCGCCTGAAACAGAAACGAGAGACAAAGTGTCAAGCCTGACCTCCTTACATTCAGTTTCCACAAAAAGACGGAGATCCTAGTAGTTTAAATTTGGCCTCGGGAATTATGAGTGTTTTTGAAAACTAGCGGTGGGCAATAATTCAATATATCGCATTATAACTTTATTCGATAAAGGTGACATGACATTCTTTCAACATACCGGTACATCACAGTCTATGATTACAGTGTTTGTCACTGACTGATATTATGTGTTTTGTTATTTTTATGCATTTTATTCTTTAAAGCAAATATTTCAAAAATTCTATATTGCAGGAGTTTTATGGGCATTCCTTGCAGTCTTTCTGAAGTTTTTATTTTCTTTATATCGATAATGTAAATATATCGTATCAATCGAAATTAAGAAATGTATTGTGATATATGTATCGTCCAGCCTTAAAATTAGCTGATTTTTATATCTACTGATTTTTATATCTACTGTTTCTGATGTTTTGTTTGCTAAGACTTATGGATGATGTAACATGAAATAAAGAGATCTGTCCATCCAGACAACCCTGACCAGAGGAAGCTGTTCCTGCTGGGAAACTAAGAAGATTAATAAAGACTTTCAGGTATAATTATGACTCCTTATTATCTTATTAGAATAAGGTTTTGTTTTATCGTTCCAAGTAAAGTTTTCTGTTTGCGCCTTTGAACAAACTCCTGATTTTAATTCCAGTTCTCCCTTTGAAATATAAAGAAATGACTGTCGGACCGATTTTTGCGCAGTTCTCCTTCATCGTTTGGTTTAAACGGGCAGCTACGGAACGAGGAGCAGATTTGTGACCTGACAACAGAGATGTTATAATAACAGGAAATTAACAGATTTATAGATAAACGTGTGAGTCTCTTCCTTCAGGAGCAGAGATCAGACCTCCTGCCTGAGCTCCAGCCATCACCGCCTGTCTGACACACAACAGATCAACGTTCAGTCCTCACCGCCTCCTCTTCTCCCTGAACTCATTTCTCTTCTTCTTCTTGTTCGACTGAAGCTGTAATCACTGCCAGGCCGACGGGCGGAAAGCTTTTATTTACTCACTAATGCTGACAAAGTGGCTTCAGGACCATGTTCGGGACGGCCGAAAACGGCGCTGTTATCGCTAGCTTAGCCTAGCTTAGCCTAGCTTAGTGCTAATCAGACTGCACCGAAGTTAGCTTCTGATTTGTTATTCAGTACGAATACGAAGCTTACTTTAGTGCCAGAAATAACATTTGGAATATTATTAATGAACAATAAATAAATAAAAATGAACTCTGTTGTAATATTAATATTTGTTTGCCATTTTTTATTCATAAACAAAGCGTCCTAAAATCCTCCCTCTTTTCAAGGTCTTTCTAATGAAATTTCAATTATATCCAAAGTCTCTCAAATACATTGAAAATATGAAGACGTGTGTAAAATGTTATTGAAACTACCCACAAATATACAATAATGTTATGACATATTCCCTCTTGTAATAAGTTTTCATAAATTTTCTGTATTTCTTGCTTACAATTACGTTAATATTATGTATTTTTGTTGTTGTTTTGTTCTCAAGTGTATTTAAATACCTCAGTATGCCTCTGTTCTGCCCATTGTGGATTTGTATATTGTTAATTGCGATCTTTGTTTGTACATTTCTCATTGAATAAAGTTGAAAAACAAATAAGAAAAACAAACAAAACATGTTTAGTGTCAGAACTAACGAGGATGGGAGTTGGTGGATAGTCGGACTGTTTTTCATGCAACACAGGAAGTGTGGTAAAGGTCGTTGCATCACATGGATCCTTTAGGCTGCAGAGGAGTTTACACTGAATAAGGTGCAGAACTCTGCGTCATGCCGCTGTCGGACTTCCTGGACGGCCTGAAGGACAACCCGTACTTCGGTGCCGGGTTCGGGTTGGTCGGAGTCGGAACCGCGCTGGCCGTAGCCAGAAAGGGAGCCCAGGTGGGGATGGTGTTGTTCCGCAGGAACTACATGATCACCCTGGAGGTTCCCAGCAGGGACAAGAGCTACCACTGGCTGCTGAGCTGGATCACCAAGCACGCCAGGCACACGCAGCACCTCAGCGTGGAGACCTCCTACATGGCCCACGAGAGTGGACGGGTCCACACGCAGTTCGACTTCCACCCGAGTCCGGGGAACCACATCATCTGGTCAGGACAGCCTCCAGAACTGATAACTGAAACATCGTTGCGCTTCTAAACTGGTATTTACGGCTTCATGTGCGTAGCTAAATGCTGCCTTCAGGTACACCTCGTAACTTTCACTACCCTGAAATAGTAAGACGAGAATTAGCAGGATTGACTGCTGTCTTGTAATTTTGAGATATTCCATTTTAACATGACGTCATGTTAAGCTGGAACATGTAATAAATAAAATGTATACTGAAATAGCCATAAAAATGACGTAATCGCCAGTCTGCAAGCGCAACCGTAAAAGCACTGTAGAAGCGCAACGATTTTAAAACGTGTTTACATATTTAGTTTTAAGCGAATTTATACAGTCAGTTATATAAATTTTACATTTGAAATGTTTCTTTAGACTTTGACTGTAGTCAAGTCTGAAACTACTTTACCCTGAAACATTAATCATTCCAATGTAAAACTCTTCATTTGATTAGTCTGTGGTAAATGCATAATTAACAGATATTCCTGCAAAGAATCATATTTTTTAATGTTCAGCAGATAATCCATAGCCCTCCCTCCATTGTCTTCTGCTTCTCTGAGACTGTGTTGTGAAGAGGGTAACAGGTCTTTAGTGAAGCCTAGATATCCCTCCTACCATCTCAGCTTCAGCTGACTACATTTACAAATGTTTACAGGCTGTTGCAGTATAACTCACAGCCTCAGTGACACCTGTGTTATCCACCTCAGGTTATTATGTAATAAAATACACGGCCTCAGTGACCTTCAGTCACTGTTCTGACTGTGGGGTGCTTCGGTAACTGGCTGATTTAAAAACCTTTCCGTTCAGATTATGTAATAAATTTCCAATCATACACAGACAGCTTTGCATCAACCCAATCTTTAGCTCCCTCCACAGATTGTCTCTACGATCGCAGATTAGTCAATAATGTTAATATTACTTTCATTCAGAAGAAATTGTTTGGTTACATTCATATTCATTTAATTTCTTAGTGGATTTGACCAAAACATCCAGCAACTTTTACTCAGGAGCAGACTTCTTTACTTAACCTTTGGTAAACTCAGCAAGCGCCTTGGGACAAAGAATGACCCATATTCCATCCTTAATGAAATTGGATTAAAAACAGGAAATTACGAGGACAGGGAGAGTCTGACTGAAGTAACTTCAGGGTTCAATTAATAATTTTCCGTATCATGAAGGTGGTTCAACCCATTGCTGGGTTTGTCAAATCATGAACACATCTAATCTTAACTAATCAATGCCAGGAGAGAATAATAATAAAAAATCTGTTTTCTGTATATCATTTTAACTTGATACAACTGCGCTCCGTTTTCTCTCCACACAGTTAAACCGTTACATTTCAGTCAATCAAAAAGTCCAACAACACAATGCAACCAGAAAAGTTAGAATTTTGACATAGGATGATGTAAACTTCCTGGTTCATTTTCTAATAGGTCCTCCTGCTGGATTAATTGATTCTTATCTTTGTAGATCTGAGGTCCAACAGGTGAATTCTGCAGCGTTTGATACAGTGACTTTATTCATGGCAACAAGTTAGATTCTTACTTTAATCATTAGGCTGCAACATGTAAAGGTTTAATTTGTTCTGACAGGACAGATCGACAGGTACAGTACTTTGTTAGAACAGCTGGTTCCCTTAAGAAAACCCAAATAAGTTGAACCTGCTTCGGCGTAAAGGACTCAGGTGCATCTTCAATGTAAAGAAAAAAAACAAAGAGCACATTAAGTTCATGCCAGCAGTAGGAAATGTATAATTGGAGAGTAGTAGGAAAACGTAGCTCAGAATGATTCAGTCAATCTAATTAGAAGATTTGTCTAAAAGGAAGTTTTTAAGCCTTAGAAGCTGACAGGTTGTCTGCCTCATGGACCAAATCTGGGATCCATGGCTGTCTGGACCTGTCCCAGTCTCCTTAACAAACGGGGCTGTAGCTGCTGACCTTCAGGTCTGAAAAAGTTAGAGAAACGAATGAATAAAAAGCTGCTAAAAACTAAAGACCAGTTTGTGGACTGTGAACATATCTATCAGTCAGACGTTCTCGTTAATCACGTTCTCCACCGTGGCCTTCAGGTACGGCAGGAAGTGGATCCGAGTGGAGCGGACCAGGGAGAAGCAGATGGTGGATCTTCACACCGGGACTCCGTGGGAGTCGGTCACGTTCACAGCTCTGGGCAGAGACAGACAAATCTTCTTCAACATCCTGCAGGAAGGTACGCAGTAAAAAGAAAGCACACCCTCGTTTATTTATATGATCCTTTACTTAGAGAAACATCTTAGAAACATAATCTGGTATTAATATGAGGGGAAGATCTAAGTGCTGTAGACGGGTTCCAGGGGAAACTATAATTGATGTTAGCAGAGCTGCTGCTGGAGGAAGGATCAGATTCCTGGGATAGACGAGACCAGAGCAGAGAAGTTGGACCATGGTGGTGGAGGGATGATGGTCTGGGCTTGTTCTGGTAGAGCTGGGCGATAAATCGATTTAATCGATTAATTCGAATTTACAATTCTTTAAGTTTTCAATTTTGGAAAATCTGGATTTTATTTTGCCAATACACTCATTGGGTTTCCATGAAGAGAACAGCATGTGATGCTGAATATATGTTTAGGCAAATATATTGTCAAAATATTGTTAAGTGGAAACTTTTTTTTTTACCATAATACGAGGTACTTCATTTACTTATTTACTTTTTTTTTTTAACTTAGTTTGAAGTTCACAAGTGCAGTGAAGCCTGTTCTTAGCTCAATGTGTAATAACACTAGCAGCAAATGTTTTGTTATATTTTCATTTGTTTATAATGGCACGGCTGCCATCTTGTTTTACAAGCATGTTTTTAGTTGCACTTTGAATTCAGGTCAACTCCCTGACAAAATGCTTGACATAAAAGCAACATTTTAAAATAATTTCTTTTATTTCTTTTTATGAAACAAAAAGGAGGAAAAAAATCGATTAATCGGATTTGGTATAATAAAATTGGAGATTTATTTTTTTATCCATATCCCCCAGCCCTACGTTCTGGAGCCCCGGGTCCTGGACTCTGTGCAGTTTCCCTAATTTAAACACCGCAGCACTTATTTTGTTCACGGCGTCGCTGTGACTCGGTGCGTTCATGCTCTGCAGCGCGGGAGCTGGCCCTGAAGCAGGAGGAGGGACGCACGGTGATGTACACGGCCATGGGCGGCGAGTGGAGGCCCTTCGGGTTCCCACGGCGACGCAGACCCCTCAGCTCCGTGGTGCTGGAGGCCGGCGTGGCGGAGAAGATCGTGGACGACGTGAAGGATTTCATCGGGAACCCCAAGTGGTACACAGACAGAGGTGAAGCTTTCAGCCTTTCATTAAACCACTCAAACTTTATTTAAATTGCTTTTATTTTTTTTTTTTTTAAATGAGCAAAGCGGGTTGTGGGTAGGGCTGAACGATTTTGGAAAATAATCTAATTGCAATTTTTTTTCTTAATATTACGATTTAATGCTATTTATTTTTTTCCCCCCAGTTTAATTTATCATGTTTTAAAATATATACAAACAACAAATCAATTTGTTTCCTCACCATGTGGATTAGTTGCTAAAAGACCCGCAGCATCTAAACTCAGAGGAGTAATGATTGCGTTCTGCCTACAATATATTTCAATCAAGATTGCAATTTTGACTTTTCTCTGCATTAACCACAAGCAACAAAAAATGGCCTCTAAATAAAGATGTTTGTAAACAAGGACTATTTTAAGTACTTTTAATGTTTCTATTGATCAGAATATTATTCAAGAGAACAGCTTTTAATTTAATCAATCCTTGTTGAACATAAAGTCCAAAGTCCAACCAACAAGCAAGTCTATGTATTAAACTGATTGACCTGTACTTAATGCTATGTATGATTATATAAACTCTAAAACAAGTAATAAAATTAGATTATCTCACTGCTGCAACTGTCTTCCCTTCCATGTGGAGGCAAACCCAATTCAAACATTTTACCAACACCTAATGAACGTGTCTAATTCCCTAATTGTTACATAGCCAAAAATTGCAGACCTCTGCGATTTGGAAATTGCGTTTTTTTTAAATCACGATTATATTGAAAATGCGATTAATTGTTGTGGGCGAAGTTGATGGTTAAAGTTTGCGTCTCTGTCTGCAGGAATCCCGTACAGGAGAGGGTATCTGCTGTACGGTCCACCAGGATGTGGGAAGAGCAGCTTTATGTGAGTGATGAGTTCTCCATCATCAGTTAAACCTCCTGGTTCTGTGCGGCCGAACGTCTCTGAACTCCCCGACCCGTTTTGGTTTCAGCACGGCGCTGGCGGGTGAGCTCGGCTACAGCATCTGTCTGATGAGCCTGAGCGACAGGACGCTGTCTGACGACCGGCTGAACCACCTGCTGAGCGTGGCGCCGCAGCAGAGCATCATCCTGCTGGAGGACGTGGACGCCGCCTTCGTCAGCCGGGACCTGCTCCCCAATGAGAGTCAGTGCTGGAGACCGGTTACTGCTCTGTGTTCCTGCTGCAGAGTCCTGCTGGGGGTTCTGTGTTCTGGATGTCCAGGTCCCTGAGCCTTTGTCTTTTTCTGCTTTTTCAGACCCGCTGGCCTTCCAGGGAATGGGGAGACTGACCTTCAGCGGTCTGCTGAACTCACTCGACGGAGTTGCTTCCTCTGAGGCCAGAATCGTTTTTATGACCACCAACTTCATAGAAAGGTACCGTTACACATTACCGATTAATGACAAATACTCAATTAAATTTTCAATTCAATTTTATTTATATAGCGCCAATTCATAAAACATGTCATCTCAAGGCACTTTACAAAGTCAAGTTCAATCATATTATACAGATTGGGTCAGATTATACAGATTGGTCAAAAATGTCCTATATAAGGAAACCAGTTGATTGCATCAAAGTCCCGACAAGCAGCATTCACTCCTGGAGAACCGTAGAGCCACAGGAAGAGTCATCTGCATTGTACATGGCTTTGCTGCAATCCCTCATACTGAGCAAGCATGAAGCGACAGTGGGAAGAAAAACTCCCCATTAACGGGAAGGAAAAACCTCCGGCAGAACCGGGCTCAGTATGAACGGTAATCTGCCTCGACCGACTGGGGTTACAGAAGACAGAACAGAGACACAACAAGAGAAACAAAAAAGCACAGAAGCACACATTGATCCAGTAATCTGTTCTACATTAGATGGTAGTAGCGGGTGAACCGTCTTCTCTGGATTATGTCACAGTTAACAGAACGCCAGACCAGGTGTACCTACTATGAAGAGAAAAGAGAGAGAACAGAAAGTTAAAGCAGAAATGACGACACACAATGCATAATTGAAGAACAGTAGAACTCTATAGAGTGAGAAACTTAGATCCTGATATCCTCCAGTAGCCTAAGCCTATAGCAGTAAAACTATAAAGTTATAAGCTTTGTCAAAAAAGGAAAGTTTTAAGATTAGTCTTAAATACTAAAAAACAACAAAGGCTAGACTGACAGGAGCCCAGAAGGCTCCGACCCAGTTGATCGTTTGGTCCACCTGACATCATCACAAAGAAACATCCACTGCTCAGGAAAATTAGATTAACACTTTTTAATCAGAGTATGACATCATGATCATCATCAGGTCAGCAGTAGAGGAGGTAGTGATCAGTGTCGGCTGTTCTGCTATTAATTAAATGAACAACAAGTTAAATAAAGAGGCAATAATGAGACGAGCCCACAAACAGGAACGGTTCTGCAGCTGAAGGCCACGGATCCTTTCCTGACTGCTTTTCAGTCATTTAGCATTAGAATAGGGTCAGAATCAGTACTGGTACCATGAGGCGATATGTGGACCATACAGATGTTGCACAGGTCCATCTCCACCAGGATGGTACCATCAATATAGGCTGTTGCCAAAAGGTTTGCCGTGTCTCCCAGCTCCATGGAGGAGATTCCAGGAGACAGGCAGGTACTCAAAGAGAGCTGGACCGGCCCGTCAGAGGTTCTGACTGATCATCAGATGGACTTAAACATTTGTTCCTAACATAATATCCTCAACTTAACAGGATGAAGATCCTGTCATGAAGCTGCTAAATGCCTTATAATTATTGCACAGCTTATTATAAGGTGAGATGCGTTCAGGAGCGCTAAGAAAAGCAAAACTACCAGTAAATTAGATGCAGATGGGCAATAGTTGATTTAGAAATGTTTAATTGTTGGTCATCATATTGGTACCCATTGCATAAATCATGATGGATTAAATATGTGATGTATGATCTTTTTATCATTTCATTATGGGAAAAAAATTGTCTTTATGGAGAAGTTTTTACCTTTTGTCCCAGATTTTTAAATTATCTTGAAGGAAAATTTTAAAACATTAAAAAGGTCCAGTTTTTAAGTTTAACAACATACATGAATTTGTAATAAAAAGTAAAGCATCATTGGCATAAAGGGAAACTTTGAGTTCAGTTTGACCTGCTCTGATGCCGTCAATAAGCTCACACAACTTGACTTATAAATGTTCATTTCAGAGATGTTCTTCTGAGGTTCTGTTCACATCCTGCAGATGAAAAACTGTCAGACTTCTTGTGAAAAGGACTGAATTTAAGCTTTTTTATTATTACTCTAGTAGACCGTGGATCTGCACACTCCAGTTCTCATCAGGCTAATCTTCATTCTCTAGCTAACAGGCTCCGCCCACAGTCTGCAAACCACTAAAAGACACATTTTGGATTACATTTAAATAAGTAATATTCTAGCTCTGATCTGTCCACACAGGTTGGACGCGGCGCTGATCCGACCCGGCCGGGTGGACCTGAAGCAGTACATCGGCCACTGCACCGCCTGGCAGCTCGCCCACATGTTCCGGCGGTTCTATCCGGACGAGCCGCCATCAGAAGGAGAACGCTTCGCCAAGCAAGCTTTAGCCGCTCACTCTGAGATCAGCGCCGCTCAGGTTCAAGGACACTTTCTGCTCCACAAGACGGATCCTGCAGGGTCGATAGACAATGTGGCCCAAATTAAAGGATGACGGACCGGGACGGGACTCAAGAGACTGATTACGGAATAAAGAGAATATTTAAACAGAAATCTCTAGTTTATTGTTTCTATGTTTCTGTTTAAACTTCTTATTTAAAGGAACTAAACGATCTAAACCAGACAAACCCCAAACAGCACTGATGAGTGGGTTTGTTAGCCATATGTGATCATATTTAAAATTTCTTTTTTCAACAGCCTCCTGTTCCCTGACCTAAAATCTAAAATCTGGAAATAAGAGATATTTTATGACTTATTTTATGTCCTGATTATCTGGGAACGTTTTCTATCACATGTAGTTATTATCTTTGTGGGTAAGAGACACCTAAAAAAAGAAAAGAAAAAAAAAGAAGGAATTACTTATATTATTTTATATCTTATATCATTCTTTATTTTAACATGTTTTGCTACAGCTGGTTGTGCAGAAATCTGTATTTTAATGCAAATAATGTGAATCAAAGTGAAAAATAGTCAAAATGTAAATTACAAAGCTTTGTTGTGCTTAAGATCTTAATGTGTATTTGGTGAGAGTGCACAAATCTGAATTAATCTTATATTTGTGATATTTGGATGATTCAGTTCAATTATTTTCCCTCTCCTGGTTTTCTCTACTGGAAATTTTCTGTATCTTTAGACCTGTTGATGCTCTCTCTGCCGCCTTTGGCCTGAATTTGTAAAAGCATGGCATCAGTGACAGGCTTTGTGCTGTTGATGTGCAGGAGCTGGCTCCCCCTGCTGGATGCTGAGAACATGGAGGAACAGCTTTGAGCAGATTTCTACTGTTATGATTGGTTGAGAGGCAGCAGCTCAAGGGTCTCTACAAGGAAGCCATTGATCCAAACTTTATTGGAATTAAAAATAACAGAAAACTTCAAGCTGAAACTTAAAAAAACCCACACCAAACAACGATAATAAAAAAACTAACTAAATAAAAAAACAAAACAAAAAACATTTTCCTAACATAATGAATAATGAGGGTAAATATCTATGATAAAGCAAGAAAATAAGTCCAAAAACGCTTCATATATGGGCAATACCGAAATAAATGAACTACTGTTTCTTTTTGAACATCACAGACTTAGACTTAGACAACTTTATTTGTCATTTTGTATGCACAGAGTGCGTACAGAACGAAATTTCGTTTGCATACAGCTTGAAAAATCACAGTAAATTACAGAATTACAGAACGTGCATTTAACATTAATATCATTTTTCAGCCTTTGGAGGTAGTGGTTGGCTGGATAAAATCTGTGCAGCATTTTAAATGAAATTTCTTTAACCTTATTGGTCAAAAAGAACTTGTGTAGTAAAAGCAAAACTCTACTCCAACAAAACTGGACCAGTAGGAGAGGGAAGATGGAGAACAAGTGATTTACTGGAGAAAAGGTTCTGAATTGTCCTGTTCTTCTGTTTGGAGGATGATAATAAAACAAGTCTTTCCAATGTTCGTGTCAGTAACCTGGGGAAGAGTACAACTACTTACTACATGTCTGTGAAGAGATATTATACCCGAGGGAATAGCATCAAAAATAATAGAAAATTCCTTTGGAACAGGAAATCCGTAATGTTGTAAAAATTCAGTATATTTGTACAGATGCCCATCCTGGTTGAACAGCTGGCTTTCTGTAATGATGTTATTATCAACCCAGTATCGAAAGAAGTTGACCTGTTTTTATATAGAATACATTTATTAAACATTTATGTGAGCTGAAGTTGTGCTTGTAGGTTAGGGACCATGTCAACAGCTGCTTATGAAAAGTTGATAATTTAAGGGGAATTTTATTAATATTGTAATTGCAAAGTAAGAGAAAATCGAGACCACGTACCATGGAGAATACAGGATGAGGAATTATATTCCATAAAGAGGTTGGAAAATTAAAATAATGTTTTATCCAATTTATTTTAAAAGTGTAAGAATTACTGCTAGGTGGTATTTCACTGACGATGTTCAGGAAACCAGGACACATCTGTAAAGTGTTCAGAAGATGTGAAGCCCTGGAGGGCAATAAAACGTTTTAAATTAAAGGAAGGCAAAACAGACGTGTTTAATTTTTAGATCTTGCCATGTTTGAGACCTTTTAGCAGTTCTCTGAGGTCCATTGTTAGAAGAAACCTGGAATATATTCTGGACAACAGTTTAAACTTCTGCGGCTTTTTGTTAGGTAACGATAGCAAAGATGAAACAAAGTCTTTGGTTTCATCGTCGACCATCATGAGTGACTTTTTGTCATCACATGTCTGCAGTGTGACGGGTCGGCTGCAGCTGGACTTTAACTGCACGTTTCTTCTAGACCCGGAGTTTAACCTTTACCATCCAAAGCCATTCTGTCCCGTCTGTCATTCTGTCCAGAGCCACAAAGTTACACTTTAAAAAAAAAAACTAAATAAAAATCTAAATACTTTTCTTTGAACAATGCTTTGTTTTATGATTAAAAAAAAATCTAGATTTTAGAAGAAAGAAAGCTAACTTTTTTTATTATTATTACCTTGAAATTTAAATTGAATTTATGGAAAGAATCCACAGTTTTTCTCCAAATTAAAAAGATGCCGATTGCACCACTAGTTTATAGAAATACAGAGCAGGTAGTTTTCTGTTTAAAAATGTTGCTCCATTAGTTATTTATCAACAACACTTTTTGTTGTTGTCAGGTACAAACATAAAGGAGACCGGTCCTTTTCGGAACCTCAGAACCTGCCCAGACCCGTTTCATTCTCTGGTTTTTAAGTCTAAGTAAATGTCCCCATGAGGTCTAATCTTTTATCCACGATGAAATACATCGACGTCAGATGTTGCTTTGGTGGTTTGTGGAAACTGCTTTCAGTGAACATTTGGTGGAAAGTTAGAGAAACACATTAATATACATAAAGCTCAGTTTTTCTAAGCCTCCATAGAGGGTTCCTATTGTAGTTGCTTCTCCTGGTTGTTAGTGGAGAGCTGAGCCAGATGGGTGAGCAGCGTGGCTCCTCCCCCTCCACCCCCATGGATGTAGTTAGAGCAGTCTGTGTTTACCACTGAGCAGCTGTCATGGCTGCCTGGCTGTCACGGAGAGCCCTGTCTGGCAGCCGGCAGCTGCTGCGGTTCTCCGTTTCTGAAGGCCACGTCTGCTCCAGAGGGGTGGCAAGGACCTCCTCTCTCCTGCAGGACAAGCTGAGGACAGTGGAGGACCTCCCTCGTGTCAGCGCCCTGGAGATGCTTTACAGGATCCTATTCCAGGGTTACTACCATTGTCTGCACGAGCTGCAGGTAGGTCAGAGCGAGATGCACGGCTCTATCAGCAGCTCTATCACAACATGAGCCGTGCAGTTTTCTGGTAGCTTTAAGATCAATAAATCTTTATATTTAGTAAAAACTGACAGTCCTGTAGACAAATGTGACTGTTTATGTAAAGGCCAGGGTGTGTTTTATAGTTGGACTTTACTTGCACTGAAAATGCATCATAAAATAAATGTTAGACTGAAAACACGACCTTTGATCCCACAGATAAGCGTTAGTGAGAACCGCGTTTCAGGGAAGCTTGGCTGCAAATCTGCATTTCTTTCCCTCCCGCTGCAAAGAGGATTTTCCTTCGTTCACATTACAGTTGCAGCAGTTTGCAGTTTTCATTGCCGAAGTGTTAAAAGCTGCATAGGAACAGGTTTCTTTCACATTCTGTCCTCTGTTAAGGTCTACGAGAAGCAGCTGTATGGACCCATCTACATAAATGGACGTAAGGCGGTGTCTGTGACCACCGCTCAGCTGCTGGAGGAGCTGATGAGGCAGGATGACAAGTTTCCCACCAGAGGAGACGTGTCTCTGTGGACGGAGTACCGCGAGATGAGAGGATTAGGCTACGGCCCGTTGACAGAGTAAAGCAGAAAAACACACAGATGCACACAGCAACGCTTCACCTCCACGTGTGTGCAGAGAGTTTGACAACAATCCTTGTTCTAATCGCGTAACGGTTTCATGGAAATGAGTAGATTTTGACCTCTTGGAAGCATTTCATGCACATTGATTTATTTGTTTCTGCTTTTTTTGTTTGTTTTTTTAATGACAACTGGATGAAAAAGTTTACATTTGTCGTAGGTTTTCTGTAATCCATACAGAATCACACATACTGACTTAAATATACAAACACTCCCACACTTTGGATAGTCCAGTTGTACCGTCATGCTTTACAGCTGGGTCAGGTCGAACAGAGTTGACATAAAACAGCCCAATCTCTGTCTTGTCCAACCAGATAACCTTTCTCCTGAAGGCTTCTGGCTTGTCCATGCAGGCAGCTGTTATTTAAGATGTTTCTTTTGCAGCAGAGGCTTATTCTTCTTCATTTTGTTCAACATGTTCTCAGTCTGTGGTGATGGAAAAAATTACCTCACTTTGAACAGTGATATTGGTGTTGCAGTAGTTTCCAGTTCAACATCCTAACCAATTTCTTTTGTAGTGGAATTGACCCCCAAGAGGTGAGGTCTGAGTTTACGTTAAACAGAGATTCTGTTAATGTGGAGCCTTGTGTGGAAAAAACATATTCTACTTGGAAAAGGTTCAGATGAGGTGTCACTAAAAGCTTAACCGTCCTCTACTGAGACTCTGGCTGAAACACGTCTTCCCCTAGTTGGATGAATACCAAAGCGGACATAGTACTGCTTGAACTGTATGCTGCATGTGTTTTAAACAACCTGCAGTCGTCAAAGTAATGGCAAAAAGAGAATGGGCCCCAAGATACGGCCCTGAGGTACCCCACATCCAAGTGGAAACAGGTAGCAAAGGAGAAAAACAGACAATTTAATTAGATTAGATTAGATTAGATTCAACTTTATTGTCATTACACAGGTACAGGTACAAGGCAACAAAATGCAGTTTAGGTCTAACCAGAAGTGCAATAGCAGCAAGTGCAGGATAAACAATGGTTCCATAAGTACAGGACATGGGTTATTACTGAATAAATATAGAGACGGATACTATTATAAACAGAATTTTACTGATAGATTTGTCCTATGAGTATAATATATAGATAACTAGTATTGTGAACTAAATTTACCGCTGGATATGTACCGAATATAATATACAGGTGGATATTACTATGAGTAGAGGTTTACAGATATGTAAAATGGAGATTTAATGACAGAAAAGATGGGAAGTACTATCGACTTCAGAAAAAAAACACGTATCAGATGAAGGAAAAACAATCAGAAGCAAGAGAAGTGCATTTTAAAACCATAACCCAAAGCAAGGTGATAAAAGACAGAATATAAATTGTTAAACAGTATAGAAAAGGAACTCTGCAGCAAAAGGATCAAATCTAAACTAACTGTACATTGTTTTCTGAACAGGAGAATGTCAATCCAAAAGCCTAAGTGAGCTTTAAACCAAACATTTTCTCACCTTTCTGAAAGCCTTTTAAACATTTTCTCATAAAATCTCAACATGTATTTCTACTCTCAGGGAAGGAGAACGCTGGTACAACCTGAGGGCGGTTCTCAACAAGCGGATGCTCCATCCCAGGGATTCTGCTCAGTACTCTGGGGTGATCAACGACGTGGTTTCAGACTTCGTAAAAAGGATCAAACATCTACGTCGAGCCAGCCCAACAGGGGATCTCGTCACTGACGTTTCTAATAGGTTTTACCTATTTTCATTGGAAGGTGTGTGCTAACGGTATTCCCAAGGAATGAACCTCTGAGAACAGATTTTGGTTGTTCTTGATGTAGTTTTTGCCTCGCAGGCATTGCGTCCATACTGTTTGAGACGAGGCTCGGCTGTCTGACAGGGGAGATTCCTGCTGGGACCCAAAAATTCATTAACTCCATCTCTCAGATGTTCTCCAGCAGCATAGGTGTGGCAATATTTCCGAAATGGAGCCGCAATCTGCTTCCCTACTGGAAGCGCTACATCACCAGCTGGGATGGCATCTTCGGTTTTGGTGAGTTGCTGAAGCTTTTTTACCCCAAAGTGCCTTTGGGTCATTTCCTGCTTTGTGAAAACACCAAAATCTGAGGCTGCTGTTGCATCAAAAACTAACATTAAACTGGACTGTAACTTATTTAGACATGCCAATACTTTTTAAAAGAATCCCCTGATCTTCAGTTTGGTTTTACAACATTCTCCAAAATGCAGCTATTTGGAAAAGCCTCTCATTCTTTAACACCTCTATGGTTGACCCTCCATGTGTGTTACGTTTTTGGTTGCTATCCATTATTGGAAGGCCCTGTAACTGAACATGACACAAAATGTTATGCTTCACACAAATATGTCTTCAAAATTGTGTTCCAGTTTATTTTTACTTGACAAATAAACAGTAAAAGTATGTCAGCTGTACGTCAAAGAGCTTTGGAATAAAATGAACACAGCTGGAGTGTTTATAATAAGACAATGTCTGAAACCTTATATCACAGCAGGTCTCATTGCCCCCCCCGTCCACTTCAACTGATTTTACTGCTTTCACCTTCACTGTTCCACTCACTTCTCCTGACTTTAACATACCTCCATCTTTCTAAGCCAGGGGTCAGCAACCTTAACAACCCACAGAGCCATTTTTGCCCTCGGTCCAACTAAACAGGTTTTGTTTAGAGCCACAAAAGTTACACATCTCTTTGAAACAAGAGCTTGTTTTTGTAGTATACTATAGGAAATTATTTTACATTTTTTAATTAAAGATCAACTTTTAAACCAACAGTATTTTTATATGTAGGTTTAATGCATTTTCTTATATTGGACATTTGATTTTTATAGCAAATAGCATCAAAATGATGAAAAAGAAAGTCGTTTGCAACCTATTGGCAAAAAAGATACTTCATTTAGCTATAGTAAAATATTCTATACAGCATTAGTTATTTTCTTTCTGGAAATATTGTGCATATATTGCAGAACTAAATGCATCCTAAAGCTAGCAATTTTTAAATTAACTTTACATTTATAAACTTTACCCTACTTTAACTGAACATCATGATGTCGTCTGCTAACATCATAATCCATAGAGACTCCTATAACACATATTATACAGCAACTAATCATCTCTGCTTTTGGATCTCTGACCAAATTTTGAACCCATCCTTTACTTGTACCACACACCTCACCGCTGTCTCACTGTACATGTGTGATCAGTGTGAACCTTTGCAATCTTTTAGCAATTTACTGCAGACCATGTGTGAACATCAGTCCTTTTACTAAAGTTTTGCACATTGATCTTTTCAAGCTATTTATCAAATTCTTCATTTTGAAATAGAGCCAAATCTTTCAACAGCCATTTTCAGTACTCCTAAGACTAGGATTTACCAAAAATACTAGTAATACTGTGACCCAATTGAAGATAGTGCGTAATTTTTGAAGAAAATTGTCACGCTACATGGGTTATGGAGAGCATTTTAACACAGCAAGGCAGTCGAAACAGAACAAAACTGTTGGGTTGTGATAAATATCGACCAGGTTCTTTACCCTAAAAGAAGACGTGTTCTCTAATTGTAGACTTCAGTGGTAACAAAAACACTCTTGAAACAGAAGCTATACATATTTATTCTAATATTATCTGACTTCTGTTGTTTTTCAAGCTAAAACTTTGATCGACAATAAGCTGGAGGACATTGAGCAGCGAGTGGAAAACAGCCAGAATGTGGAGAGTGAATACCTAACATACCTCCTGTCAAACACCAAGATAAGCACCAAAGATGTCTACGCCAGCGTCACGGAGCTTCTCTTAGCCGGAGTGGACACGGTACTCAACCCATCCCAAAATAATTAAAGCTTTTACTTTGACAGACCTTTTTGTCTTCCAGTTAGATTTATATGCACAGTATCTGCAAAATATGGTGGTATTAAAGCTTCTACTTATGTATGTTGAATATGTTGACTAGTTTATGTCTTTATTTCAAAGACCTCCAACACCCTCACATGGGCTTTGTACCAGCTGTCCAAGAACCCAGAAGTCCAGGACAGACTTTATGAAGAAGTTTCCACGCTGGTACCGGCAGACCGAATCCCCTCTGCTGCTGAAGTCACTCGGATGCCGTTTTTACGAGCTGTGATCAAGGAAACTCTCAGGTGAGACTGCCTGGAGATGCTTTGGTGTTAGCAGGGTAATCAAAAACAACCAGTTTATAATCTTCTTGACTTCAACAGGATGTACCCTGTGGTTTCTATAAATTCAAGGATCATCAATGAAAAGCCTATTTCTGTTGGTGGATATCTTTTTCCAAAGAAGGTGGGTCTGATGTTTTATTTTATAATCCAAGATAGTCCATCTTTTACATATTTACTGTGTACCTTTTGCATTCAGGTGCTAACAGCATAAAAGTTAAGTGAAGTTCGGAACAATAAAAAACAGAATTGTAATATTAATTTCTGTTTTCTTCAGACTTGCTTCACACTCTGCCACTACGCCATCAGTCATGATGAGAACATCTTCCCAGAACCGTTCAGATTCAAGCCGGAGAGGTGGCTCCGTGACGGCCGCCCGAGGCCAAACCCCTTTGGCTCCATCCCGTTTGGCCACGGAGTTCGAGGCTGCGTTGGCCGCAGGATTGCAGAACTCGAGATGTATTTAGTTCTGTTTCGAGTAAGTGAAGAAAAACAAACAATACAACATGGAGATAACAAAGCTTATAAGGCGTTTACTCCAAAAGGAAAGGATTGAGATTTAGAATATGCATCATAATAAACAAACAGTCTAGTCCTAACCCAACACCCTGTGGAACACCATAACTAACTCTGGTTTATGTGAATTATGCTTTAAGGGAAATGTTCTGAAAAATAACACTTACACCAGTCCAAATCTTGATTTCTTCTTCTTCTAAGTCTTTGTTATACATTGCTGTGGCTGATCACTCTGCAGATACTCAGTTAGTTAGTTAAGTAACTTTTTGAAACAAATGTAATCTGGGAGTAGTTTTACTTCACCTTACTTTTTACTTTTACTTAAGTAAAATTATTATGGAGTATCGCTGCTTTTACTTGAGTATCTTTTCTGGATAATCTACCCAGTGTGACTTATTTCATTGAATGAAGAATAAAGAGAGACACGCCTCCAATTTCTTTTGAAGTGAGACCTCTTGTTTGAACACCATCTTTCCTGTTCTAATGTTATTCTCCATCTAATGAGCCATTTGGGGGTATAGTGAACATACATTAAGCCGTAGATATTGTCACTGGAAGTACTTTACTCTATTCTAACATATATATACACATTACCTACAGAGTTTATCCCATGCCTGAATTTATTTTGTAATTATGTTATATATTTCTATAAAGCTTTTCTGTTTTAGTCCTTAAAATACCAGAATTTGCACATAGCTTCTGTCCTTTGTCTGATCACGCCATTTTTAAATATTAAATCAGATGTTATAATAAGTTACTTGAGGAGCCTTTTTGTCAGATCCTTTTTTTCTCTTACTTGGGTCCTCAGCCGGCGGGGAAGTCGGCGACAATATCAAAAATTTAGACGGTGCATCAGGCTGGACTCCCTGCTAATGTTTCTGAGTTTTACTGCTAGTCATATTGGTCTTTTCAGATCTGAACTCCCTTCATTTTCTTTCTACTGGGACATTTTAATGCATTAACTAAAATTCTTAAACTTTTATTAAGTTGTTTATGTCATTTCTATATCACTTTGTGGATCTAGGTTTGTTTTAAAGTGTTTTATAAATAAAGGTGATATGGGCGTAGGTTTGTATAGGGACCATAGGGACATGTCCCTACCAAAATTTTGGACCGACCTAATTGTCCCTACCAATAATTCGATGTGAATAACATGTTTATAATTTACAATACAGCGTTGTTACAGCAGTCGCTTATTTTCCTCTCGCAGCTCCGCTGCTTGGCGGCGGCTGCTGCTGCAGCTCCGTCTGCCAGCCTGCGTGTCCAGTCGGTGACGGTCTATCCTGTCGCTTTAACTTAGCAGCGCACGTAACTGTGCTGTGTGCTGTTTAACTCCACTCTCATTGGTTGTTTTGCTTTAAGTCCCGCCTTCTCTCTCCCTGGTTGGCTGTTTTCTAGTGCGTGCATGTGCGTGCATGCTTGCAGCGCGAAATTTAAATTTAATTCACGCTAGAATACTGCGTGAATTAAACGAATATTAGACTACGAAACTAGTCCCAATTAAAAAAAAATATATTATCTACGCTATAACAGGCGATAGAAGAAGCAGGAGATAGTAGTTTTCATTTGTGGAACTTAAGAAATGTAAGTAACCAACGTTAGCATCTTAAAATAATATTTAAATCAGAAGTATAATACATTTTATGAACAAAAAACTTTTATTTTATAAAACTAAATACTCTGTGTCAGGCAGGAGTTCTGCAGACTGCTGGAGAAATGTAAGCTTTCAAAAAATCCCTTTAAGACGGTTCAGATATAAATAGCAGGTGTTATTCGTTTTATAGAGTATAACAACACGAGATGGTGCCTAAACATTGCTATTTTTTGTTTAGAAAGCATAATTAAGGTTCCACATAATAATAGTGCTATTTAATTGACTATTTCTACTTTTAGAAATAGGATAAAGTACAAACAGAGGAACACATTGGTTTGATTTTACATAGATTTCCACACAGTCCATAAGTAAATTAGTACAAACATTAGTGTCTGGTGAAAATGCTTGAATCTGGCTGTTTATTTTGGATATTATTACATTACGGATAAGATAGTGTTATATTTTCTTTTAATAATTGTTAAAAGCGATTTTATATTTGAATAAACTTAGGCTCATGCTTAGTGTTGTGATTGTAGATGATACCACCAAAAAAGAAAAGAGACATAAGGAGCTATTTCAACACTCAGACAGTAAGTATCATAGGATGATATAAAAGGTTGTGTTACATTTAATCCTTTAATACTAAAAACACACTTGTATAATAGTAACATTATATGATTATAGGGAACACAGATAACCAGTAATAATGATGTAGGGCAGCTTGGAGGTGAAGCAGCTGGCCCTTCAGTGCTTCAGGTGATGTCTAATTGATTTTAATTACAAATTAAGGAGCAGCTTTTTATATATATATATATATATATATATATATATATATATATATATATATATATATATATATATATAGTGCTTATAAAATTTGTATTAATGTAGCAAAAAATGCTGCTTTTCTCTTTAAACGAAATGTCCCCTGATGCTCACGTCAAGTATAAAAAAATAGGGGCATGCATATTGCGTAGGACCAATAACATCCAACCAATGAAACTTGAGACCAGTGTCCCTATCAAAGTTGAAATCAAACCTACGCCCATGGGTGATATGGTATAAAAAAATCTAAATTAATAGAAATAAATGCTTGAAATATACCTGTCAATATCTAAAGATTTTTAACCTTCTCTGATATTCTAATTTATCAGGATATGTGTATTTTTGGTATTTTTCAGCTTATTCGGGAGTTTGAAATCAAACCCAACCCTCCCATGGACGAGCTAAAGATCTTCAGTCGGTCGGTTTTGGTTCCTAACAAGCAACTGGACCTGCACTTTGTGGACAGAGGATGAGCAAACACAGCTTGATTCTGTCAAAAGTTGGCCAATAAAGAACTGTTTGTGTGTTTTAATTTAAACTTCTTTATGGCAAAGTGTCTGAAAGCCATGGAAGAATGAGGCCTGTGAAAACAAACTAAAAGCTAAATAAACCTTATAGAGAGGATAACCGAGACGCAGGTAGATCTGAGTACCTCAGTGATGCAGCTTAGCTGGGATGCATTTCCATCCTGTTATTTAGCATTTTCTAGTGCAGCAAGAAGGTCCTGGGTTCAAGTCCTACCTTTGCCCTGAGTCTCTCTGCATGGAGTTTGCATGTTCTCCCTGTGCAATACATGGGTTCTCTCCAGGTACTCCGGCTTCCTCCTACAGTCCAAAAATCCCCCCCATGCGACCCCAACAGGGATAGACGTGTTAGAAGATGGACAGCTGATTGCATCCTTGACCTCTTCCTGTCTAACGAGTTCGCTCTACACCGCCAACACACATAAAGACGTCTGCAGACGTTTGTCTGAACCTCCACCATGTTGATGTGTTTATGCCACATGAGTTGTCTGCGCATGCCTGGTACTGTTTGCGTGTTTCTGTGGTTGTGTCACAGCGCCACCAATGGGCCCGGCATACCTACTACAGCGTTCTCAGTAGTGCTGCATCCTCTTGTGTGGATCAAAACTTTTTTCTTAATCGTTTATGAAAATTTACCGTATTTATCTTCATGTGGACGTGGCCATAGATCTAATGGAAAAGATGATTCAGAGAGCCTGAGGAGATTTTTTTTGGGATCTTTTTAGAGCATTTTTAGAGTGTTTTCTTTATAACTTGTCACACCTTTTTGGAATCATAACTTTTTTTCTGATCTTTTGTATGTTTTTTCTAAATTTTTTAAATAAATATATACACAAAACCTCTATTCTAGTTTTTTATTTTTTATTTTATTTGTTAAGTGTCCTTCATTTAGATACATTTCTGGTCCCTGACTGGGATGATCAATAAAAGGCAACTTCTGAGATTTTATGGATGTTTAACTCTCTCCCACAGTCAAAGAACAATTAGGAATAAGCATTAGAAAATAAAGAAAGAAATAACAATCTAAGGAACACAACAAAAACATCCAAAATGAACACAAAAGAAAATCAAAACCATAAGCCCTGGAGATGAGGGCACTTTTGTTCTTAAATTTATGTACAACATTGTAAATTTTGTTTTCTATGACAGGCAAACATTACGCTAATATTTCATTGGAATTTATTGGTTGGATGTTCATGGATTTCTTTGGACAGGTCTGGTCCAAGATTTAGTAAGAAACTATTACATTTATTGGCTATTTCCTCTCTGTTGTAAGTTTTAGCATCATTATCAATAAAACAAGATATTCTGCCTTGCTTTTGCTGTTCTTTTTTTTGTGATTCAGGATATGTCAACTTGTGTTAATTTAATCTCATAGTTTCTTATAATGTTCCTTTTTGCAAAATCTTAAGATATTTATTAACTTATTTTTATATATTTTATATTTAATTCCAGCTACTTTGGTTTGTTGTCTTAAAGTTTTTGTAGAAACCATTTTTATTTCATAATCCAAGGACAGCTGATGTAGTAGTTGTTTATCATATAGTTTCATTAATATTTCTTCAAATGCTTCATATAAACTATTTATATTGTTATGCTGATAAATTGGGTACCAGTTAGATGACATTAAATTGCTCTTTAAGGTTTTTATTTATTCTTCTTCTTTGATGCTCTTACATACTCATTTATATTTGTTCAGCTCCTCCAGATTCTCAATAAATAGCATCTTGGCTTCTTCTGGTGTTTCATTCAGTTTATAAATACTTTACAGTCTGATGTTCAGGCCTTTTGGATTTTATTCACTGTTCTGGTAATGTCACCATTTTGTTTGGTGTTCGCTTAGACAGATGTTGGACCCTTTTAACATTCTTCCTTGTTGGAGCAGAGTGTTTATGTTCTTTCAACTGACGACCTCAGGATGAGGGCAAGTTTGTTCTTGTTGGGCAATCAGCCATAATAATAAACGTGAGACTGGAAGTAGTCTGTTTGCAATCTTTCCTCAGCTTGTGCAGGAGAAAAGCTGACCTGAAAGACGCCACTCTGCAAGCTGTGCAGAGGCCCTCACAGAAAGCCTGAGGAAACCTTTTGATCCCAAAGCAAACTGAATGGATACAGAGTCAGAGGTTTGGCAGAAATACCAGGGACAGTTAAAATGGTTCAATGGTTTACTTTTATTATGTTTTTTTTAAGCTTTGAGTTACCCTGTAAGCTCCAGGTTAAGACCTGGAGTTAACAGGGTAACACTACTCGCTAGTGACCTTTGAAATAATGCTATGCTGATGTGCTTTGGTTTGTGTTTTACGGTAATGACAAACTTCATTTCCATAAGGGTTTTCAACACTGATTGGACATTAATGTTTGTGTTTTCCAGCCCGCTAATTACACCAAAATATAGCTTATAAAATCCATCATGATTAAGCTCAGCATGTCAGCTAGCATTAACATATATTAGGCTCCCTAATGACTTACTACTAACCCTGGTAAACGTAATTTCGGTTTGTTTTAAACATAATGCTTAATTGCCCGACAGTGCTAAAAGCATTAGAACAGTATTAATAGGGAACATTAATGCTGATTTGTTGTATATGTATGTGTCTGACTGGAAAAATTATCAGACAGCATGGGATTAATTTCCACTTTTATGCTGATGACACTCAACTATATTTATCCATAAATCCCGATGAATCCAATCAGTTACTTTGACTGCAGTCATGTCTTGATGACATCAAAAGATGGATGACTTTAAATTTCCTGCTTTTAAATTATGAAAAGACAGAAGTTGTCATCTTTGGACCAGAGTCCTCAAATAATAAACTTCATAATAAATCACTTAATCTGAATGCCATTAAATTGGCCTCTTCTAATAAAATAAAAAAAACCTTGGTGTTGTTTTGACCAAGACATTTAAATCCCATATTAAACAGGTTTCCAGGGTTTTCTTTTTTTCACATCCAGAATATTGCCAAAATTAGAAATATTGCGTCTAGGAGTGATGCTGAAAAACTATTCCAAAAAAAAGGTAAAAAACAAAGCAACTGGACTTGTTTTCCGTAGTTGAAGACGTTTCGCTTCCTCTCCCGGAAGCTTTCTCAATTCAAAAAGTCTGGAGTAATGATGAGTAACAAGCTTTATACCATTGGCAAACAAAGGCCTTGTAATGGCTTGGATAACATGCAAATTCAACCGAAACAGGAATTTGCATGTTATCTAAGCCATTACAGGCCTTTGTTTGGAATGGTATAAAGCTTGTTACTCATCGTTACTCCAGACTTTTTGAATTGAGAAAGCTTCCGGGAGAGGAAGCGAAACGTCTTCAACTACGGAAAACAAGTCCAGTTGCTTTGTTTTTTACCTTTTTTTTGGAATGACCATGACCTGGATGACTGAGAATCTTCACCAGCATGCTGAAAAACTAGTCCATGCATTTGTTACTTCAAGGCTGGACTATTGTAATTCTTTATGGACCCAGACCTGAACCTCCAAAAGCATCTAAAGACAATACAAAGTCGACCTTCTATCACCTGAAGAACATTTCCAGGATTAAAGGACTGATGTCTCAGCAGGATTTCAAAAAACTAATCAATGCGTTTATCTTTTGTCGAACTGATTACTACAACGGTGTTTTCACAGGTCTGCTTAAAAAGTGGATCAGACAGCTGCAGCTGATCCAGAACGCTGCTGCCTGATTCCTCACAAAGACTAAGAACGTAGAGAACATGGACCCGGTTCTGAAGTCCTTCCATGGCTCCCTGTATCTCAGAGAATAGACTTTAAAATCCTTCTGTTAGTCTATAAATCCCTGAATGGCTTAGCACCTAAATACATCACAGACTTGTTATCAGTGTATCAACCCTCCAGTCAACTCAGGTCTTCTGGCTCAAAGAAGTGATGCTAAAAAACTAGTCCATGCATTTGTTGCTTCAAGTCGTAAATATCGCAATTCTTTACTATCAGGAAGTCCACAAAATGCAGTTTAAAGCCTATCTGATCCAAAATGCTCCAGCATTTTCCTTAGAAAGGAAACTTTTTGACCAATTTGTCTGGATGATATGATTGAATTTGGCTTTTTAAAGAGCTTTGAGATGACTTGTTGTTAACTGGCACCGTATAAATAAAATTAAAATGAACTGAACAGAAGTTTGTCTCCAGTATTCCTCCTGGGCGACAGGTGGCATGCCTCGATGTCACTGGTGTCTAAGATGATTCCCTTTGACTGCAGGAAACCTGTTGCTCAGGTGGAAGTTCCAGGAACTCTGATCATACAAAAGAACATACAAGGAATATCAAATATTCTCTAATATTAATTTTATAGACAAAGATTGAAGTTTACGCTGAAACATTTCTGAGCTCAGGAAATGTAAGATTTGACCCAAAGTTGATTTCTAAGTTCTAAACAATCTAACCTAAGGCTAATTCAGGCCCGATAGAAATTGCTGCATGTCATCAATGGTCTGTTTTTGTGATCAGAACGTTTGGTATTTCATGTGCAGCCGCAGAAGTTATGTAATTCAGCCTGAGGGAGGAAAAACTCACAGACTTTCACATGGTGGGCTGTTCCCAAAAATGGCAAAACAAGCTTCTTTGTTTGGAGCAGATCAGCTTATAAGGATTTCTCACAATCATTCGTGTTGGACTGGTTGCGTACCCACTCATTTACTTTCTTCTATATGTGAACATAATAATCAAAGGGCAGCTCCTTGTTAAAATGTCCTTTAACTAACAGAAAACGAAGGATTTTCTGAAAGCTTACAACCACAAACTTCTTTCTTTGTTGCTCTTTGTCCTTGTTGCTTCTTCACATCTGGGCTGGATGGGTTAAATAATCTGCAAGGTTTGGCCCCTCCCTGCTCCCTGAGCAACTTGGATGTAACAGGAGCCGTGTGTTTTCCATTCGGCTCCTGCAATGGCTGCGTGCTTGTCGCGAAGATCGCTGTCAGGGAAATCCGTCTGGCTGTCGCCTTCGAGCCCCTCTTTAAAAAGCCATGTGTGCAGCAGGAAGGTGGGCAGGGGCCCCTCTGCTCCCGGGGCCCTCTCTGCCCTGCAGGACAAACCTCGGACGGTGGAGGACCTCCCTCGCGTCAGCTTCTTGGAGATGGTGTACAGGATGGTGTTTCAGGGTTACCACAACCGTCTGCACGAGCTGCAGGTACGTCAGGCTGTGATCACCTGATCCGTCTTGAGTGTTCAGCAGCTCTATTACACGTTCATTTTCCATCCAAAACATGCAATGTTTTCCAGTCAGGTTGCAGGCAAATCTAACCCTAAAAGCACGGTTCTGAGCGTTTCTTTTCTTGCCTTCTGTCTGCAGTCACCATGCATGCTAAAACTGTTGCACAGGTAACGTCACCTTTGTTTCCAGCTAGAGGACGGACCAGTTTGTGTGAGGTGAACTGAGTGCTAAAAGCTGAGGTACCGGTTCACCGGCTAAACGAACGTGTAATGTCCTTAAATCTCACAATGTGAGCCTGACTGAAGCAGTTCTGCTTTTACTGACGTGCCTTTGGAAGAGAGAAAGTTGCAAACTTTACTTTTTTTTTTATAATCGTTGCATGTGATCAGGTTTCCCTTTAATTTTTATCCCCTGTCAGCTTTATGAGAAGCAGCTGTATGGACCCATCTACCGAAGCGGACTCCAGTCGGTGTCGGTGAACTCCCCTCAGCTGCTGGAGGAACTCATGAGGAAGGATGAGAAGTTTCCCTCCAGAGGAGACATGACTCTGTGGACCGAGTACCGCGATATGAGAGGATTTGGCTACGGGCCCTTCACAGAGTAAAGAAACTAAATTCTGATCAACACAGCAATGCTTCACTTTTATTTTCCTGTCACTAGTTGGGGAAAAAGCTCAAACACTGTAATACCTATAGCAGAGCTTTCCAGAAATAAAGGTCATGTGTGAATTGATTGAAATAAGCTGATTCTGACCTGCTGATAAAACACGTTGCTGCCATTGTAAACAAGGTTCAGGCCTGCTGGTGTAGTCTGAGGCTCTGAGCTCACAAGCATGGATGTTTATGCAAATCTAGGATTTCCTGCCTTTCCTGTCCACATGCAAACTGAGATTTCTGTAACACAATCTGAATTTAACAAAACAAAAAAAATTCAGAGTTGATCTTTTTTAAAACTCAGCTGGTGGTGTACATGTGGACTACACATCCTGATGTCATTCATATCGATGATACTTAGGCCCATTTTGCACGTCTACTCTGGCTTTTTATGCTAAAAATCTGTGTCGCAGATGTTTTTTTTGTCAGTCATTCCATAATATTTTAATCTAGTCCCGGAGGTAGGTAGAGTAACCCCAGAGTAGCACAACTTCAACATATCTTTACTGAAAAAATAAATAAATAGCGTTCCAAGAAATGACTCAAGCAGAAGTAAAAAGTATTTTGTCAGTAAATTCTAACATCTGATCTAATATTTAAAAAAATATATAATCATTATGTAGTCAGACAAAAATCTACAGTTATGTGCCATTCTGGTCTTATAAAGACAAACTAAATGCTGCAGTTAGTGGCTCTGTTGCCTTGCACACAAAGGTTCTAGGTTCAAATCCTGGGGTCGTTTTGCATGCAGTTTGAACATTCTCCTACCCGGACCAGCCAGACTGACTTTACATGTATTCAACACACAGCTTGTCAGTCTGGGCAGGCCTAAACTCTTCGGCCTAAACTTCCCATACCAATCACAGCAAAGGAGTTAATAACGAATCACTCTTAGTACCAGACTTACCCAAAATGTAGCGGTAAGATGGCGGCTGCAATAGAGCGATGTTTTAATGGAACTCATTCGTACTCCTTGTATCCTCAGATTTTCTTTGACTAAAATCCTTTGAATACTCCAGCTTTCCCCAACAGTCCAGAACATCACTGTTTCTCTAGTTGACTCGACATACTCTTAGGAGTATGTTTTGTTTTCTTTAAAAAAGTTGTTCAACTAACTTTAACTGAGTAAATGAGAACTTTTTGGTTGGGAAGGAAAGGAGAAGCGTGTCAAAAACTCAACAAACCACAAACACTGGAACATTGGGGAAACCTTTAGGCTAGCACTGCTCAGGACCTTCTTTTAAATGCTGGTGTAGTCAGTGTTGACATTATCGCCACCTGCAGGCAGAGGACAGGAAATACCGCATTTTTGATTTAAATTTCACAGATTGCATGATTTGAAAACAAAATCAAACAACCGTTTAGACTTAAAAATCCCAACCTACTGTATATCATAGTCATTGCTGCCTTTTCTTGTACACAGGGGGAAGGTGGATAAAACAGGATCCTCCTAAGCTACATGTTGGAGTGAAAAAAATGTCAAACTCTGCAAATGTTAATGTGTTTATGGCATTTTATCTGGAACACATGACTTTAAAATTAACAGCATTTCTACTTTGAAAGAAAAGTATTTTGAAAGTTTGTGCACACTGCAGTCATTGGGGTTTTGACTGAAGACAGGAAGTCTTGTGAGAGTGGGAAACAAATTGGTTGAAAGACAAAAATGTATGATCGATGTATACATTGTACGTGTGGAGAACAACCGGCGGGCAAACTATTTTTTAGAGTTTCAGAATCTGTGACGTGCTGAAATCGTCACAATTCGAGCTGAACAATCTGTGAGAAAGTCTCCAAAACTTACAAGACATAAACTCTGTAAAAACTAATGGCTATTAATACATCAGTTTGGCCAGATCAAGGTCTTCTTTCATTGAGCCGTCTGCTTTAAATGGGGTTCTGCTGTGAAATGCAGAACCCCCAATCAGGGTTGTTTTTTTACCTTGAGATGTATCACAACCATTTTGAGCCACACCAACCAATAAACCATGACTTGATCAGCGTCAGACTTAATTTTCTCCCCTTTCTTCTCAACATGTGTTTCTGCTCTCAGGGAAGGGGAGCGCTGGTACAAACTGAGGGCGGTTCTCAACAAGCGGATGCTCCATCCCAGGGATTCTGCTCAGTACTCAGGGGTGATCAACGACGTGGTTTCAGACTTCGTAAAAAGGATCAACCATCTACGTGGAGCCAGCCCAACAGGGGATCTCGTCACTGACATTTCCAACAAGCTGTATCTGTTTTCACTGGAAGGTATGCAGAAAGCATCGTTCCTAGGAACCAAAACTCAGAGGATGGTTTGTTGAATTATTTTCGTCGTCCAGGTATTGCCTCCATACTGTTTGAGACAAGGCTCGGCTGTCTGGAAGAGGAGATCCCTGCTGGCACCCAAGAATTCATCCACTCCATCGCTCAGATGTTCTCCTACAGCATGGCTGTGGTGATGAGTCCCAAGTGGAGCCGCAGCCTGCTGCCGTTCTGGGGACGCTACATCGCCGGCTGGGAAGGCATCTTTGGCTTTGGTGAGTTGGAGATACCTTAAAGCAGTGCTCTCAAACTCCGGTCCCCAAGCGCCAGTGTCCTGCAGCCTTTAAATGCATTTCTGACTCCAACATTAGCTTTATTAGCAGAGATCTGCAGAGCTTCCCTGTATGCTAGTGAGGTACTATAGCCAATTGATTCAGGCGTGTAGGATAGGGGACACAGTTGCAGGACCCTGTCCCTAAACAATTTGAGTTGGAGACCACTGTTTTGGTGAAAACACAATCAACGGAGGTTTGGTGTAATATCAGGAAGCTCTAAAATCCAACATTTAAGCCATCCTTTAGTGAGCTGTGTGCTGCCGACACTGAGTGGTGCCAGGAGAGCAATCAGTGGTCAAGGGTCTTGCTCAGGGGCCCAGAGTGACAGACTTAGTTTCGAACTGGCAACCATTGGGGCCTCTCCAAAGTGCCTGGCTCTCTAACTACTAGGCTACCACTCCCATGCTGGTTAAATGAATAATACCAAATTTTATTTTGTGCCCACTCTAGCTAAAACGTTAATCGACAAGAAGATGGAGGACATCCAGCAGCGGGTGGACAACAACCAGGATGTGGAGGGTGAATATCTAACGTACCTCCTGTCAAACACCCAGATGAGCACTAAAGACGTCTACGGCAGCATCGCCGAGCTTCTCTTAGCCGGAGTGGACACGGTAATCAACTCATTCTATGGTTAACAACAGAAAAAGACCTCAGAAATGTTCTCAGTGTAAATTAACATAAAGTTCTCCCCAGATGTTTGCAACAACCCAAGTAATTCATACATATTAAGAAATTAGATCACAGATGAAGCTCTGGTTGTGAAGTTTAAATGACACGGGGAGATACTAGTGAACACACAGAGATGGATTATAT
This sequence comes from Fundulus heteroclitus, assembly GCF_011125445.2. Taxonomy (NCBI): domain Eukaryota; kingdom Metazoa; phylum Chordata; class Actinopteri; order Cyprinodontiformes; family Fundulidae; genus Fundulus; species Fundulus heteroclitus. The sequence goes on from NC_046367.1 coordinate 43,010,626, forward strand.
GGGATAGGGCTGGACGATAATTAAATAACGATATATATCGATGATAGAAAAAAGGGTCAATAAAAAGTTCAATAGTAGAACAGTTTTCCTTCCTTATGCATTCTAGCCTATCATGTAGGTCAATATTACAGTCATTACATCCTCCCAACCAATCCCAACTCAGACCCAGGAACGCTCCGTCACCAAGCTCCGCCCCCTTCAAAGAGCACATGTTCTTTTTTCTTTTTTAAAAACTTGCAGTTTTGGTAAAAAATTGGGTAAAGGGTTGAGTTTGAGTTCAGTGTTTGTGAGTCCTGTATCTAAAAATAGGTTGCTAAGCAACTACATAAAATAGCCAGGGGTGCACTTAAAATATATGTTTTGAAGTTGTTGATAATTATCAATATCGATCCAATATGATTTCTATTTTGTCAATATCTTTTTTTCTATATCGTCCAGCCCTAATATGGGAAAAGCTATCTGGAAAACTAGACACAATCATGTCTCAGGTGTGATTTTGACCCTTTTGTTTTCACACAAACTCTCTTCAGATCATGAAGGTTCTGGAGGTAATCGTTATTCACTCTGATCTTCAGTTCTTTCCACTGATTTCCAATTGAATACAAAGTCCAGTGATTGGCCCATTCTAGCAGTTTTACTTTCTTTGAAACCAGTTAAAAGTTTCCATGTCTGTGTGTTTGGGATCATCTTCTTGATAGGAAATCCAAACCTCCTTCCACCTTCAGATGAACCATCCTTAAAAAGTAAATTTCTCCATTAATCCTTCCTTCAGTATGAAGTCTGTCAGCACCAAAAGACTTCTAACGGCAAGAAAGAAGACTTTTTAATCAATCCGGTTCAACTGAATTGCCTTATGATGTTGCTGGTGCCGTGGTTTCTAAACTGAATTGACTTGTACAGATGTTCCCTCCTGCAGGCTTAAATCTTTGGATGCTGTTTCTCGGGCGATGAGCAGAACTGGCCTCCTCTAACCAAACTATTTTATCCCAGTATTCCACTGACTTGTCTAAACCTTATTTAGCTAACTTTAAACAATCTTCAATATGCTTTTTCTTTAGCAGTGAGTCTGCGGGCGAGTGCATTACTTGTAATTTTCGTGGGAAAGGTTGTAACTGTTTAGTTTATTAGTTTACACAACATACAAACGGATGTTTGCAAGTCTCTATGAAGCTCTCTGCCAGTGCTCACGGGCGCTAGGACCACTTTTGTAAATATTCTGCAGACTTCTGTCAGAAATCTCACTTGGGGAACCTTGCAGTGGCTTTTAGATATTTCTGCTTCTGTATAAAGGCGCCAATGCCACTTACTAGAAATGCAGCTGCAACTATAGCCATTAGTATATTTTGCATCACTAAGATTTTTTTGTGAAAGTCTCTTTGCTTTTAATTCTCTGAGGAAACTTTAGTAAAGAAAGTTTTTTTGCAGGATCTGTGTAAATATCTAACCAACTGATATAGATTTGCACATAGCAGCAGAAATGTTTTCTAAGTACTGACTCATCTCTGCTGGTTTCTTGGCTTTTTATGACTAGTTGCACATTATTACTAGTTGCTGAAATTCTTGGTGGGTGGTCGGCACACTAGTTGCCTAGAGAGAGAGAGAGATAGAGAGAGAGAGAGAGAGAGAGAGAGAGAGAGGAGAGAGAGAGAGAGAGAGAGGAATAGAGAGAAGAGAGAGACAGAGATGAGAGAGAGAGTAGAGAGAGAGAGAGAGATATATATATATATAGATATCTATATATATATATATATATATATATATATATATATATATATATATATATATAGTAAACAAAGCAAAAAATATCAGAAAGTAGAAACTGAAACTGAAACTGATTTCAGTTTCAGTTTGATTTAGTATTTTAAACCATTAGCCATTTTCTTTTGTGTGTGTGATGTTGCAGGAAGCATCCCAAATAATATGCTGTACTGATAGAAACACACATTTCAATTTAAAGTGTTGTTAAACCAACATGATGTGCACATTCAGACATTTTTCAGACGTATTCTTAGCAAGAACTCATGCATTTGATGTTTAGTCTGTTTCAAATATTTACCCAGAACTTCACCAGTAGACCATTTTGTCTTGATTACTTGGGTTGCTGTTGAGATCTGATGTGAATCTTAATTAGAGAAATTTAATCGGAAAATGTTGACGTGTTTGATACGTATTCTACCCACTGCAGATGGTGGATTTGGGTCTGTTTTGAATTTCATGGTATTTGGTTCTAAGGTCATTCCTAATTGTAAATGTTTATGTCCTTATTTCAAAGACCTCCAACACCCTCACATGGGCTTTGTACCAGCTGTCAAGGAACCCAGACATCCAGGACAGACTTTATGAAGAAGTTTCCACGCTGGTACCAGCGGACCGAATCCCCTCCGCTGCAGAAGTCACTCGGATGCCGTTTTTACGAGCTGTGATCAAGGAAACTCTTAGGTGAGACTGCCTGGAGATGCTCTAGTGTTTGTTACAAAAATTTATCTTGGTGATGATTGCACATTTATAATCTGTCTTATTTAAACTCTTTTTAAACAGGATGTACCCCGTGGTTCCTATGAATGCAAGGATTATATCAGAAAAACCCTTTTCTGTTGGTGGATATCAGTTTCCAAAGAAAGTGGGTCAGATTTATTGTGGTAATCCAATATGACATGTTTTGCAAGTATCTTCTGTGAACATCTTTAACACCGCGTTAGCAGCATCTCTGGTGTTTACTATTCTCTGGGAAGTTGAACCTGACAATGCTGACGTTATTTAACCTTTTAATTTTAATTTTTGTCTCCAGACTGCGTTCACGTTCTGCCACTATGCCATCAGTCACGATGAGAGCGTCTTTCCTGAGTCGTTCAGATTCAAGCCGGAGAGGTGGCTCCGTGACGGCCGCCCGAGGCCAAACCCCTTTGGCTCCATCCCGTTTGGCTACGGAGTTCGAGGCTGCGTTGGCCGCAGGATTGCAGAACTTGAGATGTATTTAGTTCTGTTTCGGGTAAGATAAGAAACATTTAATACCTTAACCCTGTGCTAAATTAAGAAACAATCCAAAGCTGGAACCCCAGTGATAAATAATATTTTAGCACAAATCCCGAATAGAGCTGGGTGTCATCTGCATAAGATTAGATACTAGAGTTCTGATACTGCCTGATGGTCATAAGATCCTCTCAACCCGAAACATTGAGAATGAATCAGGATGACCTGCATGACAAACTTATATACTATGGCTTTATGAAAATCTCTAGAAACTGCTGGAATTCAAGCAGGAAAAAACCCTCAGAAGTCAAAGGTTATGGCACTGTGAGTCACTAAAGCACCAAACCTCACAGAGACACAAGTAACAAACCCAAACGCCAAAGTCTCAGATCAGGACCCTGCAACTGTAAATAGGTCAACATACATCATTCCTGATCTGAGTTCTGACTTTCAGTACCAAACTTAACCTCTGGAGCTAATATTACTCTCCTGGATACCGTGAATCGCACTCTGTCTATTTCCCCTGCATTGTTTACATTGTTTTACATTGTTTACACGTCAATTGTTTACATAAATCACTGCTGCATCTTTATCCTGAAATTTAGTGCAATATACTGTGATTTTTTTCAAGCTGTATGCAAATGAAATTTCGTTCTGTACGCACTTTGTGCATACAATTGACAAATAAAGTTGTCTAAGTCTCTAAGTCTACTACTGCCACCAGGACCCCTGAGACAATCAGCACCAGCCACCGCCCTCATCATACAGTCCATCTCTAATGTTACATAACATAAATAAAATACAGCTTTGTTGTCTTTACTGACTTTCTGCTTTTTGTCTTCAGCTTATTCAGCGGTTTGAAGTCAAACCAAACCCGACAACCGGGGAGCTGAAAAGCATCAATCGTACCGTTCTGGTTCCAGATAAACAGCTGGACCTGCATTTTGTGGACAGAGTATGAAGAAACTGGCACTTGACGGACTCTTACGCACCGGGTCGACTGAGCTACATGGACTCATCTTTTCTTGTATAACAGCTTCATGGCAAGTGGAAGCAGTTCTGAGAAAAATGCAAAAGCTGCAGAACAAAACTGTTTTTTTTCATTTAGTATTACAAAGCACCTGAGCAGAACCGTCACATTTACTGGTTTTACTATCATCTGTTTCATGTAACGCGCTTCTGTGGACGACCAATCACGTAGGCTTTTATATGATTTATGAATAAAATGTTTTATTAATAATAGTTTTATTTAGCGGAATGCTAAATAAACAATGTTTAAAAGCCGCGTTTATGGTTTCCATCTTGTTACACAAGCTTCCTCACAGCTACAGCTTGACAGCGATGGAAGCTGAGATAGAGGTGAAGCCACATCACAGAAGATCTTTACGCTGATAGGAGCTCTGTTTTTATCCCAGTGAGCTCAGGAGACTAAAATATGTGGAACTGATTTTGAAGATTACTGCGGACCTGTCTGGTTTTACATAACCAGCCAGCTGTGCACCGGCAGATCAGGAAGGAACTGGGACTCCTCTCTATCACAGGTAGATCTCATGACGTCTTTCTAAGAGGCTGCAAGCCGGTAGGTGGGATTTCTTTGAATGGGTTATCTCAGTCGTTCCCAAACAGAGTTAAAACGGCTGCAGGTAATACAGCAGACCTGAGAGATCCATCATCCAACCACTGATCAAACAGAGCGGCTGCACCAAATTCCACTTCGAGGGCCGGCTTCCTGTAACATGAAGATGCATACCTGGTCCAGGACACCTGAATCACCTCAGCAGCATTCGGTCATCTTCTGCAAAGTTAATCGTCTTTAAGGACAGACACGTCTTAAAGCTGCAGGACATCAGCCAACAAGGACTGAAATATGAGGGCCCTGATCTGGTGTGTATCAAGCTTGCAGCTAACAGACCTCTGAGATTCACTCTGTTGGAGCTAAAAATCACATTTTCTGTCAAACTGTTTTATATTTCTTTATCATTTTCAACTTAATAAATGGGAACAAAATGTGTCTTTGTGAGAGGCTTTTAAAACTTGGTCTTTTTGGGTTGTCTTTTGAGCCGTGTGGAGTGAGTCAGAGCCAAGGAACTGAAAACCAGAACATCTTTTTCAAAGTTTCAGAACACCTGGAGAACTATTCATCCTGAAAAATGTAAAATACTCTAAATAATATGCTGTTTGGGAAGAAAATGTGAAGAAATAAAGCGCGGCTCAAGGTTTAAAGAAGTAAAAAAAAAGGAGAAAGTGTAAAATGTTGCAGAAATAAAATTATCGTCACTTTATTAGGTACATCTTGCCAGTACCGGGTTGGACCTTTTCACTTCAGAAGTACCTGAATTCTTCACGCCATGGATTCAACAAGGTGTCAGAAATTTAAATCATATTCATATGATAGCTGCAGATTTTTGGACTAAACATCAATGCAGGAAGCAGCCATCAGAAGATGGTCCAATGTGGTCATAAAGGGATGAGAAATTCTCAGGTAGGCTGTGTGATTAAAGCACTCCGTCCTGTTGAGAGAAGGTAGGATGGATCCATGCTTTCAGTTGTTTCCACCAGATTCTGACACACCTGAGTGTTGCAGCTGAAATCAAGTCTTATTGGACTAGGGAACGTTTTTAGATACATGTGGTTGTATTTACTATATAATTGAAGAAAATGTAAAACATGTTTATTAAAATATGAATATTTTGTGTTGTTCCTAATATTTTACATTACAAGAAGATTTGAAATTGTCCGTAATCATTTTGGTTACGGCCCCCAGCCTCCATCTTCGATTGCAGCTGGGGGCCACACAAAATCAGCCCAGGGACCGGAAATGGCCCGCGGACCGCACATTGGACAGCCCTGGTGTATTCTCTTGCTTTGCTTCAAAATAAACAGCAGGGGGCGGCATTGCTGCGTGAAACGCAGTTAAACTTCAGCGGTTCCGTTTTCGTCTGGAGTCCAAATGTTCGGACTGAACGTCCAGGAGTCCAAACAGATGCATTTGAAATTAAAAACAGGAGAAAACAAATAATAGTTTTCTTTTACAGCTGGCAGACAAAGAAACCTGGAGCTTTCTGAGCCGACATGTAGTCACAGCGTCTCCAACATGTGCGCTTCACCTCTGACTGGCGGCACGGGGAGCCAATCAGAGCGCAGCATGCCAGGGGAGGCGTAAAGGTGAGTGTTGGTTGAAGCTTCAGGCAGCAGACTACCTGTCGGATCTGCTCCCAGCGGCCGGAGAAGAAACGTCCCAGCAGGAGCGATTGGGTTAAAGAGCGCAGGGATGCCGGGGAGGTTCTGCAGAGACGCGGAGGGTTGACCCGGAATGAAGTCCTGATTCCTGCGCCCGGAGCTGCAGCAGCAGGGAGCTGGGAGTGAGCCCTGGTGGATGGGTCTGTGGAACTGTGCTCGGATGGGATGCACGGTGAGCTTCATCTGCTGCGAAGAGGACTTTCTGCAAATGCCCCTTTACCGGCATGAGGATGAGGAGAAGAAAGAGGTGAGCAGAGAACGATGGTCGATTGATCTTGGTTCTGCGCAAAAGTTTCTGGGAAAACTCGTTTCCTCTCAAGCTGCCAGACTGTCATTAGAGTCTGTTAAGGTGTTTTCCATCAGTAGTTTCCTCTGAAGCTCCTTTAAAGTTCAGCGTTTCCGGTACCTGGCCCTTTAAAGGAGACAGAGCCGTGATTCTTTAGGTCCACCATGCTTCAACACCACCTGACCTCAAATAGCTGATTGATCTCCTCAGACTGTCAGCATGTTCTGCTCCAGCAGGGGAACATCTAAAACATGCAGAACTCTGGACCCTAAGGACAGGAGTTACTCACCTGTGATCCAGACTGCATCCATGTCTCTGGTTCTGGTTCTGTTGGGGAACCAGGTGAACCGTTCACCTTAATGAAGATCAGGGGGGCAGCTAAAAGCATCCCACCTCCTTCATGTTCCTCAGCCTCTGAGGCAGATCATGAGGTCCACCTGTGCTGGAGTTTGGTGCTCAGCTGATCCCAGCCGGCTGGTGGCGTAAAAGCAGACAAACATGGAGAACAGGGCTGTTTTTGTCCTCCCATCAGCGTAAATCTGGGATCCTCCACATGTTTGGCTCCTCTGAGGTCTGGCTGCTATCAGCACCTTCCTTCCTACGTAAAGACGGCGGTGCTTTGATGTTCCCTGTGATGTGGCTTCAGCTTGATCTCCGCTTACATCACTGTGGCTGTGATGAAAGTTTTACAGGGACGGGTGATGAAGAGGATTCATAATGACCTAATCACACCTTTTCCCCTTTAATCTGCATTAAGTTTCAACAAACAAACTGTAGAATGAAAGTAAGTGAAGCCAAATTTAGTTCAGACTCGGTTAAATGATCTTTTTTTCTCCCATGGACAGCTGCTCTCCTGTATCTGTTTGCTTTTTTTTTTTGCCCATCGATGTTTCCACAGTTCAGATCTGCCCTGAACCAAACCATCGGGTCTCATCGGAGCCTCAAAATCCCTAAAAGAATCTGGTGTCTCATTATATTTGGTGGGAATGCTGTTCTAGCCCAGCGCTGCTGTGTTTCAGCTTGTTTCTTCTTGCTGAAATTCTTGTTTTGGTCTTTTTTTTATTTTAAGCATTTCCATGTTTAATGTGGAAACAGAAATTTGTGCATGTTTGCGTGACAAATAAGATCCGGCTATATGAACAACCACAGATTTATACAAAAACACCATGAAATAGAAGCTACAGAGTGAGGAAGATGAGCTCATCTTTAAAAAAGTTTTTAACTTTGATTAAAAGTTTTTGAGAAGGCAAGAACATCACAGCCAGTCACTGTTGGATTAATGCAAAGCACTATGCACACATAATCCCAATAAGGATTTTTATCTACCATGGATTGTAAATAAGGTAATAATAATAATTTGCCACGTTGTTATGCATGCATGCATGCATGTGTACGTCACATTAGATATGCTTCAGATAAAATCCTCAGATTTTTATTTCACAACTCCGACTTCATGCAGACACGCCGGCTTCAGGTTCATTTTAGGGAGCGATTTTAAGATTTTTACCAACTCCGAGAGCTCCTCATGGACAGGCGGCAGGTTTTCTTAGAGGGCCTCTGCGCCCTTATGTCCCTGGCAGGTCCCTGGGGTCCAGGGATCGGGGGCCGGCTGATGGTGAGCTGAACATGAAAGGAGCCGGTGCGTTTTCAGTCGACCCGGGTCTGGATCGCTTTTCCAGAACTTATCTCTCTGTCTGCTTTTGATTGATTTATCGTTTTTAATGCATTGTTGGCTCTTGGGTTGTTATTGGCTCATTGTTAAGCTCTTTGTCTTTTAACAATATATCTCTTAAAAGGCGCTAAAGTAAAAGTTTTACTGATTTACTCCCTAATAGTTGCTGCAGACGGGATGTTTTATGTTTTTGTATAGAATACAGAATCTTACAAACGAATAAGGTGGCGTAGTGGTTAGAGAGCAGGATTGCATCCTGGAGAGGCTGCAGGGTTTGTGGTTCGAATCCCACAGACTGCCACTCTGTGTCCCTGAACAAGGCCCTCAACCCCAGAAGGCTCCCTGGCGCCGCACAGTGGCGGCGCCCTGCTTCCTGAGGGATGGGGTAGATGCAGAGGACACATTTCATTGGATTGTATGTGTTGCAATGACAATAAAGCTTACTATTGTTATTAAAAACAAAATTTCCAATAGTGTTCAGCTTGGAGGTTGTAATTTTTTCTCTGGTTCTGATTGGTATTACTATCCTGATGCACCCTAAAAATGTCATTAGATTACTGTATATCAGGGATCTGTGCAGTGGTGATGTAAAACATGGCCGCGGTGAAAGGAAGCAGCTGAAAGTCTCATTTTTCTCTGCACAGGCGGGTCTCGATTTCCTCCTGAGGGTTCAACTGCAGTACAGTCATGTTTAAAAATAGTTCTGCTCAAACTCTCTAATCCGGTCTGCAGTTTTCTGCAAACTTCTGCTTATTTTTACCCTTTAGAGCAGCGGTCACCAACCCTTTTTGAAACTGAGAGCTACTTCATTGTTGTTTTGTCATATGAAGAGCTACCAGTACTGACCTTTGAACTAGAAGAGTCAGAGTTCACCCTAACTTTATGTAAAATAAACATATTTTTCATGCTTTTGGTATAGATATTGTCACTTATTTAAATCTATATAAATACAAGTGTGATTAAACAAGAAGCTTGACAGAATAAAAGGTGCAGCTCTCTGGTGGATTGAGCTGTTTTTAGAACAGGCTTGTGGGCCCCACATGTGGTCCTCAGGGGGCTACTTGGTGCCCGCGGGCCCCATGTTGGTGGCCCCTGCTTTAGATGAATGATGCGTTTGCAGAGACGTAACAGACGATAACCTTTTTCCTTCCAAAGAAAACATTTGGACAAGGATGAAGTCTCCCCAAACTTTGGTCTGATGACACCAAACCTGAATCTTTGGCCTACAGTTCCATAATGAGGTTTGTTTGGCCACATAAACGTCACTGAACATCCTAAAGACGCCGTACCCACGATGAAACATAGTGGTGGCAGCATCATGCTTGGGAATTACGTCTTTCAGACTGATCTGGGATTAAATTGTGAAAAGTTTAATCGGTTTTGACCCAAAATCTCAATCCTCAAACTGATGAGGGATTTTTAAATGTTGAGCAACTTTAACACTTGAGGATGAATTAAGTTTTATTCTATTCCATCTCTCCAAAGAAGGTAAATCAATTAAAAATGAAGTATGAATTTTAGAAAAAAAATCATTTCTAGCAATTTTGTAAAAAGAAAACGTCAGATAATTTCTACCCGTCTCAGTAATCGCTGGAAAAATCCTTGTTGGTGTTACATCAGCCAAACCTCTTCTTCTGATTGCTCTGCAACTTTTTGCACGTTTCTTCTGGTATTTTGATGATTCGTCTCCAAGTCCTTCAGGTCAGAAGGTCTCTTTCCCATCACCCTAATCTGTAGCTTCCTCCAACGTTTAATATGACGTCAGATCAGAAGAAAAGTGGCAATGAAACTGAAAGACCTGAACCAGGGGTGTGAATATTTTTGGCCTCTTTTGTACATACAGGGGCGTAATTCATTGGATTTGAATGCCAATTGGTAGAAATTGCCGTTGCATATTTAGCATTCAGCTTTTCCTCTCGTTTAGTAACACCCATGCCTCAATATTGCAAATATAACTCGGTGCATTCTGCAGATGGACACAGTCTGATGTTTACAGCAATGCACAGTGTTTTTGTTGACTATTGCATTGGTCAGGGAGGCTCTGAGGGAGCCGGCGTGCCTTTGTCCCTGCCTGAGGTGTCTGGTGGCACAGACTAACAGCTGGCACTGAGGCCTGCAGCAGTCCTGACGCCACGCAGGGAGGAGCGAATGCCGGCAGAGCTGGACTTTAAGTGGCGCTGAAGTGTTGAAGCAGAACTCGGTCCTGGTGAATGTAAACTGCAGCAAGTGAGCAGCAGGTTTAAGGTTGTTTAGGTCAAACTGGGTTTGTAGCAGTTCCATCTTTAAATGGAGGTAAAAGCTGTTTCCCTCTGCTTTACTGTGGACCCAACAGAAAGTCAGTTCCTGGGCTGTTGATAGATGCTCACACTGACATATTGTTTACCGTTTCCTCCTCCTTCCTGTCAGGCAGGCCTCCTCCGTATTAAACGTTAGCGGGCCGCTCCCAGCTGAAAATAGCAGATAGAAATCCTGGTGTCAGATGTTGAGCAGCTGAATAAAACCCAGCAGTGGATCAGAGGAGCTGCTGCTTTAAATCCACAAGTTTCTCTCAAGTCTGCCGAGAATTATTCTGGTTTTTACTGATTTATTTGTCTAAAAGTGGGTGTTGGCAGAATAACCTTTGCCGGTTTTGGAGTTTGTTGTTGATACTTGACTCCATATTCTAATATCTGGTTAAATTCTTTAAAATGTGATGATTAAAACACCTTCTGCTTAATATATTTTATTTCAGCAGCAGAAAAGTAAAAGTCAGAATTAACATAAAAAATGCTGTCATTTTGTTATGATGCCTTTATTAAACATGCAGAACATATAAAAATACATATTTATAACAAAGTTGTTATAAATAAGGTGTTTTTGAGCCACCAAGGCTGGAATATAACAGTAAATTGAAATCACACCATCAGAGCTGATTTCCTCATCTGTTTTCTTATAGATGTTTCCTTCTGCTGCAGTTTTGGTTGTTTTGTGTCAAAGTTTTTTGTATTTTGGGTGTGAAAGTTCAATCATCTGTAACTTGAGTCCTTATGCCAACCGTGTTTAAATTCCTGCCTGCTTCCACATGATTTCTGGTTATTTTCTGTGATCTGCTGTAAAGAGTTGTGGTTCTGATCCATGATGGTATCTACCAGCACGCAGAGTTACTCAAACTAGGATCACAATCTCCACTAAAGCCATTTTTAATAAAAACTCTTCAGAAAGTGATGTGCAGTTACAGTGAAGTTTGTGAAATCCTCAGTAATACCTGTGCTGCTCCTCCTTTGGGTGTAAATATGATGGTAAGTACGAGACGAGCTGGGGACATGGCAGAGAGGCGGACTCTGATCAGATTTCTTTCTGCTTTGGACTTCTTACAGATCAGGCAACTAAAAAACTTGCAGGTTAATTTCACTTGTGCAGAAACCAAAACCAGCGTACAGCTCCTGAATGCTAGCCTCGTGAGACCATCCTGATCTCGCGAGCTTTCAAGGTTTCACTCCCAAATCAGTCTGGCTACTTTCCGTTAAAGAAAATTTGGAGCCGTTCACCAAACGAACGTCCAATCAGCGTTGGCTTTGAGGCGGGTTGAGGTGTGACGCAACGAGAAGACGCGACAGTTCAGTCTAAACAACATGGCGGCTTCAGCCGATGAAACTAGCGTTAGCGTGGCTATCGAGCAAGTTTTATCGGAATTACAGAGTATTTCTTTGCTGAGCTAACGAGCCTTTACCTGCAGCAGCAAGAGTAGCTTGGCTTGTGGTTGTGTTTTCGTCGTCGCTCGTAACAGAGCGACGACGAATCTGATTGGTTTATTTGGCCCGTCTATCACCAACATAGGCCAATCAGCTAACCAGTATTTTCGCCCCTTCCCAAAATTACTTCAACGGAAGGTTTCCAGATGGATATGCGGAGCAAATCTATCTGGCGGAGTCAGGTAACCTGAATGCAGCTTCTCTGAGGAATGCTGGATTTGCACATAACTGCATTTTGTTTAGCGTGTAAAATCTGTGTCTCTGCTAGAAGATAAAATCCTCTGGCTTCTTCTCTTTATTTTCTGTCTCTTTATCATTCTCTCTGCTTTCACATCCTCCGCTCTCTTGTAGGCAGCGCTGTATGGATGCTGTGTACGGTTAACTAGGGATGTGCCGACATGGACATTTGGGCCGGCGTCTAGTCACAGCTTGGCGCCGGTGTTGGCTGGGAGTGATAGAGGTTGGCAAGATGTACGGTACCTCATCAATGTTTGCAGCAAACCTTCCGTTAAAGTCAAGTTGGAAGGCTTGTCTGGGAAAATGTGTACAATCCTGCACACGCAGGACTTTGCACCCAGTCTGCAGAAATCTGCCTCGTTGCAAAGCTCTGCTACAGACTGCAACAAGTGTCCTGCTGTAGGAGTCCAGACTATTAAACGACGTGCTGAAGCTCTGAATGAACTCGTTCCGTGACGTTGTTGACGGTCCTGCCCATCTATTCTGCGTTCCCACATCCAGACAGACCTCTGAGCTAAATGGCAGCTAGAGATCTGCGAAATGCCAGAAAACAGAGTTTCACTCTCCTTTTTATTCTTGTGCTTTCCCCCTGAACCCTCGCTGACACAATAAATGGTTTCCGTTTAAAAGCTGTTTTTTCCACGTTTCCTGGCCCGACGCGTGCCGCCCTCATTGCTGTTGTTCTTTTGGACCTGCAAGTCAGTTTGGAGCGGCAAACGGATCACTCTGGAGTCAGATAGAGGCAGCATTTTAAAAGTAATGGGAACGATCTCACAAAAAAGATCAGAATAGAGCTTCAAGACCTGCAGTAGCCTAAGAGCAACGAGCTTCTGCAGGAAGTGGAGCGGTTCCACCTGAGCATTAAATGCCCGGCATGAGAATCTGCTCATCATCTGAGGCCGTGGTTCCAAGGACGGAAAACAACCGTCCAACTTGGATGTAGACAAGTCACCTCTGGTTCTGAGGTGTGGATCATGGTTAAAAAAAACAAGACGTTGCTCCTCCACAATGTAAGAAATGAGCTGAGAAGGTGAACAGGAAAGCTTCTGGGAAGCTCTCTGTAGGCCTTCCTGGGCTGATCTTACTGGGAGAAGACCACAGAGCAGATCTAGAACTTGTGTAGCGGTTCCTTCCTGCTCTCTGGATCCTCTCCTGTATGCGTTACCTCCTCAAACCCAACCTCAGATGAGCTGAAGACAAAGGAGGGGTATTACTAAAAGCCTAAATGATGCACCCAGGGGTGGATAAAACTGGAATAACTCTGCAGAACAGCCTGAAAAAGCTGAAACAATGAAGGTTTCCAGACTTTTAAACATTTCGTCCTTCAGGTAAACGTGTTCATGGGTTCCAGTCAGGAACCGGGGTATTCGGACTTGGGCTGGACAATAATTCAATAACGATATATATATCGATCGATAGATGTATGGTGCAATATAAAAAAACAGGTGTCAATAAAAAGTTCAATAAAAAAACAGTGCTTTTTAGCCTATCGTGTAGGTTAATTCTACAGTCATTGTATCCTCCTAACCAATCACAAACCCAGGAAACTCCATCAGCCTTCAGAGAGTTGAGAGAGCAACGTGTTCTTTTTCTCATTTTTAACACTTACAGTTTTCGTAAAAAATTGGTTGAAAAAAGGGTTGTGTTTGAATCCATTTATTTAAAAATAGGTAAGCAAGCAACAGCAAAAATGGCCAGGGCAGCATTTAAAATGCATATATTTAATTTCTTAGATAATTATCGATATCGATCAATATGATTTCTAATTTATCAATATGCTTTTTTTGCATATCGTCCAGCCCTAATTCGGACCCTGACCCCAGTAACGCGGCTCGCTCTCCTCTCCTCTCCATTCACGCGGCTCGGTGGCTTTCTGTCGCTGCTGAACTCTCACCAAAGTGTGAGACGGCAGTCAGGTCTGGAGCGCCGGGGTGGGCGGGGGGGTCCCTGGACTTGAAGATTTTTGATAAAGGCGTGCCGCGGACTGGGCGCTGCATTCCAGCGGATGCTTTAACAGCTGGGACACAGTGCGTCCTCTGTGCAGCGGCCCTGGGGAAGGCCTATCGTTTGCCTCCGAGCTGCCGGCGCTGACCCGCACACGGGCCGCAGAACAACGCCGCCTCTGTGTGTCCGCCTGTGGAGAGGTGGGCCGTGTGTTGCCTCACCACGTTTAACCTCTGTCAGCTTCCCTTTTAATGGCCGCGCACGCAGGAATTTCCCCTCCTGTGGACATTGGTGGGGTTGTGTTTGAGAGCTGCAGGGTGGAAGGTGATGGAGAGACACGTCGCCTGCATGGAAACCTGCAGAAACGTTTCAGAGTTAAAGTTTTTACTGGTTGCTGAGGCGTAAAACGTTTACACTGCAAAAACAGAACTAAAAATAAGATAAAAGTATAAGATAATCTGCCAATGGAATAAGACTTTTGCACTTAAAATTGGAAGAACTTATCTCCATCAACTTATTTCAAGTGCATTATATCTAATTATCTTATTTTAGGGGTAAAAATACTCCTTCCATTGGCAGATAATCTTATTTACCTGCTTAAATCAAGGACAAATACACTAATTTCAAGAAAATTGTACTTATTTCTAGATGTTTATGTTTTTTATTTATTTAAATTTTTTATTCTATTCATTGTGTTCAAACAAAACAAGCAAACATAAAAACAAACACTATAAAGTTCTAAATGAAAGGGAGCAGAAAGAGGAATAATCTTATGTTATCTGCCCTCTTTATTTACTATTAATATGTTTTTATATGCTTTAAACATTGTAAAATACTACAGTCTACTAATTCATTAAATTTCAACAATTTTAAATGAAGAAATAGTGGATTTGTTGCCTCTCTATAGTGTTTTCCGGTTATTATTTTTCTCTTTTTTTGTAAATTGAAAATTAATTGAATATGTGTTTTACATGCATTTCCCCAAACATCTACACTATAGGTCAGATATGGAACCATTATGGTGTTATATAAAATATGTAATGCTTTCTTATCTAGTGAATCCTTTACATTGTGTAATATCGCTTTTGCATTTGATAGTTTTACTTTGATATAATCTATATGTGATTTCCAGATGTGAGAACCAAATAAGTTTATTTATCCAAGGAGTCACAGCAGTCCTAAAACTTTCAAAATTTTTTATGATGAACAGCCAGTTTATTGTTGAGCAGTCAGATTTAAGTCCAGACTTTGACTAGGCCGTAACAAACTCATCAACTGGTTCAGACCAAAGCAAACCAATTGCAAGAGTAAAAATGGTAAAAAAATAAAATAAAATAAAAAAGGCTTTTTCTTTTAAAAACAGGAATACTTACTGTTGTATTTTTAGGTTTAGTCAAATATTTTTCTTTATTTTTTGTTGTTGTTGTGGTCGTTGTTGCCTGTTTTTGTATTTGAGATTCGATAAAGGAACAAGCTGAATTCAATAAAAAAATGTATATAGCGCCAATTCACAGTTCCATCAAATCCTCCAGGTTGGTGAGAAAGTTTCCTCTCTAAGGAAACCCAGCAGGTTGCATCAAGTCTCTCCAAGCAGCATTCACTCCTCCTGAAAGAGCGTAGAGCCACAGTGGACAGTCGTCTGCATTGTTGATGGCTTTGCAGCAATCCCTCATACTGAGCATGCATGAAGCGACAGTGGAGAGGAAAACACCCCTTTAACAGGGAGGAGAACCTCCAGCAGAACCAGAACCAGGCTCAGTGTGAACGCTCATCTGCCTCCACCCACTGGGGCTTAGAGAAGACAGAGCAGAGACACAGAAAGCACAGAAGCTCACATTGACCCAGGAGTACTTTCTATGTTAGATGGTAATAGTGGATGATCTGCCTCCCCTGATGATGTCACAGCTAACAGAACGCCAGACCAGGTTTATGTAAAAATGTGAGTTTTTACTTTTTAAACATTTTACTTTTAAAATATTTCCTTTTTTTTGGCAGAATTGTGTCCTTTTTAAGATCCGAACTGTTTTCTCTGCGAAGTGAAGGCCCCAAACGGCAGATCAGGCTGGGAAGCCGCTCGTCGTTTTAGACGTGATGAATTTGTTAATCTCTGGCCACAGCAGCAAAGCGTTGACTTGAGGGGTTTGTATTTGCTTTCAGGCTCCAGCTCCGCTTTGGCGTTCATCGGCTCTGAGAATCCGATGAACGGATATTTCTTTTGCTGAATCGTTGATGCATAACATCGTGCACAAAGCCGCTGGAATAAGAAGATAAAGGGATAGAAAAGAGCTTCATTGAGCTGCTGAAAGTGACTCTAATTCAGTTGGCCGAGCACCACGGACAGGATGAGGGCCGGGATGATGGATTAAGGCACGGGGTGACTGTATTTTCCCCTTCAGTCACAGTTATGGCTGCTTTTTAAAATGTAAATCAGAAGTTTCCATCAGCCTGGGACCTTGTAGCATCACTTCTACATAATGCGCTGTTTGGCCCTTCACCAGCCCGGCTTCCATGGCTTTGTGCTCCTCTGAAAGTGGCCTTTATTCCTCAGTTTTGTTGATTTTTCTCCATGTGTGGGAGGGATTTTCTTGTCTTCTCTCTGATACTTGGCAGGGCGATGAAGCATTTGCTCTTGGCAACGTTGAAAAGCCCCCGCCAAAGACTCTCTCTGGGGGCTTTTGTAGCCTTTCAGAGCACTTCCGAGTGATGGACAGGCAGCTCAGCTCTCCCAGATTTCATCCCTTTTTCCCCCCGAAAACGTCCTTTTGTTGTTTTTTTCCCCCCCTGGCTCCCGTTTTTCTTCTTCCTGGAGGACTTTTTGAGAAAAAAGCCGGACGCCACGGGGCTGTGAGGGTAATTGCTGTCACGGTGGAGCAGAAGTTAGGGCCGGGCTCCCACGTTGCCCAATCATGTTTTCATCATCGGGAGAAGCTTTTTTTTTTCTTCTTTCGGGGACGTAATAAATCTCCCCACTGACATGCCGCGTTTACCCTGAATGCACGCAGGAGAAAAGACCCCGGGATTTATTTTTTCCTGTCTTTAGCGCCGAGCCTTGTAACAAGCCGGGGCAGATCGCTGTTGCTGCTTCGCCCTCGCCGTTGTTCCCCCCAGAGGACGGGTTTGCACACCGACACATTCCGATGCCGAGGAATCTCGGAGGTATTCCCGCAGGAATGTGGCTCTTTGGGTGGACTGTGAGGGACATAAGGAAACGGGTCCATGAAGGGGCTGAAGGTGCAGGATAACACGTGTCCAGCGTGACGGAGTCGCCTTTAGCGCTCCGCAGAAACTCCCGATGAATATAACCAGAGAAAAGGCGACGCATTTATCCCCCTCCTGATCCCCGACCCCACCCTGTGCGTCTTTAATTACATCATGCTCCTGGATACAATGCGACATGTGCTGCACGTGTCTTAAACTCCCATCATGCACATGGTTAGCTTGGCTTGCCGTGACCCCCGCGCGCGCGCTGCGGCTGAAAAAAAAAACAAAAAACCGCCCGCTCCGTGTTGGGTCGGCCTCAGATGATTGGAATCTGTACATAATTCTGCTGCATCTGTTTTTCATTCGTTAGCGGCTCCGTAATGTTCCTGGGGGGTTTAATGTTGCTCGTGCGCTCATAAATTCATGATGTCGTCGATCGACACTTTGCTGCGAATCAAAGTTGTGTCGGAAAATCTAAAGTTTTGGATCCATAACTTCTTAACGCCTCCCTTCAGGGGCCTCCACAGCAGAACCTCTGACTCCATCTCACCATGTTCCTACCTTCCCTCCTCCAGTAGACAGACTATCTGGTGTAGCATCATCTGTCTGGCATCCATCCCTCAGACTATCTCATCCTTA
Source organism: Fundulus heteroclitus (assembly GCF_011125445.2). NCBI lineage: Eukaryota > Metazoa > Chordata > Actinopteri > Cyprinodontiformes > Fundulidae > Fundulus > Fundulus heteroclitus. The sequence continues at coordinate 43,028,546 of NC_046367.1, forward strand.
CCTCCCTGAATTAGTCTCAACTCGAGCTGTCCCTGGGATTCTGGCTCTTTCCTCTCCCTGTCCATGTTGCTTACTCTGAACCTCTGAACATCTCCAGCTCTGCCTCCTGTTCTTCAGGTAGTTCCTCTGTCTGCAGAGCCTCCAGGACTCAGCTCTCCTTCTCCTGCAGATCATCCCTGATGCTTCTCTCCATCCACTCTGCCCTGCCTGAACTCACTTCTGGGCCCATCTTCTCATCTGTTCTGGACGGTTGTTATCAGATTCATGAACTCATCCACTTTCTGCTTCTCGACTTCTTGCAGTTTTGCTGTCCCATCGCTCTCATTTTTTACGTGTTCATTCATTTGAAATGTTCTTGAAAGATTGTGTTCAAAGGTCACGGTTATTTTTGATTAATGAGGTGATCACCATTTTTCCTTGAACATCATAGAACGGTCGGAAACCTTTACAATCCTAAGAGCCTAAGATTTGTTGCCTTCTGTACAGCTAAATAAAATTAATCTAGAACCACAAAAGGAACTCTTAAAAATACATTGTTTCTACCTAATATAGGATATTTGTTCAAATGATAAATACATTTTATATTTGTTTTAAGGTAATACGATTTCCTCCAAAGGGACATTTAATTTTCATAAATAATGACTTTAAAGAAGCATGTAGCTCGGGACCTATTGACAAAAAACTACTTTACACACTATTAGTGTCATTCTATGTGGAAATTATATGAAAATCTTGCATGACAACGGCCAAAAAAACTTGCCAAAAGTAACCTTTTTTAATTACTTTACATTTCAAAACATTGTTCAGTTCCTTAGTAATTTTGCACAAAGAGCCACATCTGGCTCTGAAGCCTCTGGTTGCAGACCTCTGTCATAGACTCATTAAAGATTTGGGTTCTTACACATTTTTGCTTTTTTTTCAAAGCCAAATTTTCAAGTTTCTTTGTCTTTTGAGAGTTTCTACATTACGAATCTAAAGGTTTACTATGAATTAATGGCAAACATTAAGACAGTGTCCCAGCCCTAGATGTGGAAACTGCTAAACCAGACGGTTAGGGGATAGATTGATGGATCAGAGTGGTGATGGATGGACGAATGGCTTTTGGGCGGGTTAATTTAGGTGGATGCGTGGACAGACATGCTGGGCGGATGTGAGGACGGACTGACGGATGGAGACTTAGATCAGTGCTGTCCAAAGTGTCCTGCGTGGTTTTGATGTTGCTCTGATTGAACATCCCTGATTCGAGCCTCAGCAGAGGTGGATGAGATGCTGAGGATGCAGTTCTTGCTCCAGTAGTTGAGAACCAGGTTCTCTAGGAGACTGATGCTGCGTTATTTGTTTGACTTCTTGGTCTGGGATGTTTTCCACCAGCCTGTGTTTACAGTCTGTTAAGTACGGCTACATCAACACACAAAATTGTCCAGACGAGACAAATCTAATGAGTTTCCTTCACTGTCTCCTTGTTGAGCTCAGCGATGAATCTGATCCAGGACCTTCAGGCTAGGCAGCAGAACCTCATTAGCTGCAATGTGCATTGAAGAAAACTTTGGGTCTGTTCCTGCCTGCTAGCTCTTTGGTGTCTGTTTTAACATTTAACGTACTGCTTTGGACTTCATCTTCTGGTCAATCAGCTCAGCTTATTTGGTCCACAGAAGCACCTCCTGGTCACGCCTTCAGCATTTCTATCCGGAGCAAAAGTTGCCGCTGCAGTGAGTTATGGAGGAGTTAAAAGTCTGGGAGCACCATGAGATGTCAGCTTCTCATCTTCTCAATACTTTCAATGATTTCTTGTTGAGGTGACACAGTGTAGCCAGTCTTTGATTTTTATTCCATAGCAACATTGGGTTTTCCATCGCTGGTCATTTCTGATAACATAGAGACTTGAAACGGGTTTCATGGGCAAGCGCTGTTTCTGTTGAAAATAACCAAATGTTTCAGCGTGCTGGGACATCAATCAATCAATCAATCAATCAATCAATCAATCTTATTTGTACCTGTAAGTAAATTTGGTTAAACTCACCAACTTATGAAGCATGCACATAATGACCATGCTTGGGTCATTATGGATTGTTATTCCAGAGCAGGTTTTCAGGTTTTCTGTTGAGTTTTGTCTGATGTGAGACAAAAAAAAGGTGACATTCCAAAGGTTAGCAACCATTTTGGATGATTGTCTGACAGCTTAAGGTCCTTTTGGTTTAATTTAATGTAATCTTATCAGGATGTCACCCATTGATGAACATTTATATGTAAATTGATCTGATTTTAGGCTCATTTCCATCTGTTTTCTTATGGTGAGTTGATATTAAACATTACTGTAACACGCCTGTAGGAACTCCTCGTTGCACATTAAAATATTAACGAGCATAATGCAGCTTAAAACGGGTAAAGATTGAAAGTTAGAAAGTGCAGAACACTGTGGATTGTGATTGTGGCTCTGTCGTGATTTTTCATATCGGATGATCTAAACGTCTTTGTTTTGTTTTTTTACCTTTAATCAAACTTCATTGCACATCAGAGTAGCCTGAGAACATGATCCGCTGCCTCCTGCATGCCTTTCAGCCTTGGCAGCTGGCACGACTCTGAAAATAGCCTGAATGGCTCCGTGTCGCTCTATTGTGTGAGTATCGGCTCTCGCCGGAGGCTGTTTGGGTATGCGAGTAATATTGCAGTTGTTGACATGAGATGGCCTGATTCACTCATCGTTTCATAACCAAGTACAGTACGGTTCCACTTCAGAGCCAGAACCTGAGAAAGCATTCAGCAACCGCAGCTCGATCTTTGCTGTAAACAGTTCTTTTGGTCTCCTAATGACTCATTTTCATATTTCTAAGCATGAATAGCTGTTTAATTTGGATTGTAAACGGTGTCCGATGGTCTGATCTCGCGTGTCGGATAAAAAACGGCGGACCCTGCAGTCGTATATTTAGCCAAGGTGTTGGAATGAGCAGAGCGAGTTGCTTTAATAGCCGCATTATCTCAGAGCGGCTTGTCACGCGCCATCACTGTTACACATGCCTTTCTCCCGCGTTTTCACTTTTCCTGCACATTCCTGAGATCTTTGTCATTCGGTGCAATTGTGTTTTACTGCCGCTAATCTGCGACCTAGCCGAGCCTTTAAGCACATGTGCAGTCTTAAAATTAGACACTGAGGTTGGTGCTTGGCCCGTTGCTGTTTTTTATGGAGTAATTGAGTGGCTGAGTGTGAGGGCAGCTCTATTAAAAAGAGATCTCCAAATAGTTTTAATCAGGAAATAAAGAGCATTTTGAACTTTTTTTTTTGTATTAAATCCAAGATTTAATACAATCTTGGATTGTATTAATAGGAGTTTTGGCTTCTCCAGAAACCTCCGTATGCTAGGAATGACTGCATCCTTGGTGCTTCTTGGGTTTAAGATGAGAAATGTTGCAGCTCATCAGGTTAACTGATCATCAGGAATGTGAGCGTCTCCATGAGAGCAGGGAGGTTGCTTGTTTACTCCTGGGTGCACTGCTGTGTGTGCATGACGGCTTTTAGGAGCGGGCCTGCACCATTTTAAAAAATCCAGCCATGGCCGTGATAATAATCGTTAATACTGCAAAGGCACATCTCCTTAAAGGGAAAACAAGTTATTTGAAAACATATGGAGATCCTTCTTGATGTTTGTGGAACATGTGAACTTCTCAAGAAGAAGTCGTCATCTAAAGACGAGTACCGTAATTTCCAGACTATAAGGCGCACTTAAAATCCTTAAATTTTCTCAAAAATGATGGATGATTTCTGTTCTTGTGCTTACTGACTGATTTTATGTGGTACAATGAGCTCAAAAATCTGTCAAAATGTTTAAGTACAACTTTGGCAAGTAATGAAGCCGCTCCGCTCACTGGATATTTGGAGCATTACGGTACACCGTGTCACTACCTGACCCATAGACAGTGCCTACTTAACCTGCTGGTGGGCCCCGGGGCTAAAGGGTCTGGCAGATCCTCCCATAAAAACCTTTCCCATTTACTGCATTACAAACTGTGATGATGGCAGCAAACTATCAGTGTTATAATTTAAATGATTTAATAAACCAACAAATAAAACAGAAACTGCAAAGAAAACCATAAACAGTTTAAAGTAGAAGCTATTTCTCCACATACCCTGAGATCTATTTACGAGATTCAATGCTTGTGCAAAGACACACCATTTAAAACAAAACAGCTAAAATTATATCTTTTTTTTTTTATTTTACGGCACTAGCTGCCCTTTTATCTAAAGTATGCTCACAGACAAGGGGGACTGAGAGAGGGGGAAGATAAGCGGCAAATAACCGCACAGCTGAGTTGAACCTGGGTGCATTAAGGCGGCTCTGCCCATAGACATTATATATAATAAAGATTATATATATATATATATATATATATATATATATATATATATATATATATATATATATATATATATATATATATATATATATATATATATATAATGTCTATGGAACCCACCATCTTGCAAAAGGCATGTTGGGAATTAATCAGAAACCTGTTACTTCCAGTATCTCAGAGAAGTGGACAATTATGGACACTACATAATGTCTATGATGGGCCCCGTAACAGGACCCCTGAGCTGTCTACAACACTGCCTGACTGTAGCATCTAAACTAGAAGTGCATTCATGTAAGGAAGCCCTCGCCCAGAGTACACACTACCAACAATAAACCTAGTAAGTTAATTCAATATAAAAGTTACGTTTATTTTGGCTTTATGTTAGAAACAGGGCGGTGTAGTCCAACTACTCTGTTCTCCCAATACACGTATAGAAAGCTGTGTACGTGGAGGAGTGATATTCCACACTTGGGAAGAATATTTACTGCGTCTAATAATCCAGTGCGGCTTCTGGTCCGAAAAATACTGTTTCAGCTCAGAATGGAGTCTATGTAGATTCTCTCTTACATTAAAAAATTATGCAGACGTGTAGCTGAGAGGGAGCTTATGGTTCTTGTTTCTTGGTTACATGGCGTTTTAAAATGAAAAGAAAACGAAAAATAAAAACATTGATAGAAAATATTTCAAAGACAAAATCAGTTGTGATATTTGCATATTTTCTTCTATCCTCTCCTCCTCCTGTTTTGGGCGAAATGTCATTAGTGTCCGGTGTGAGCATCTGCTGCCCTGAGGCATGATGGGGGATTATCATGAGGACATCTCCACATTTTAGCCATTTCAGCCCAACGTCTGACCATTCAATCCTCAGAGAAATGACCAAAAACACAAGAGCTCCATCTGACTCTACAGGCATCAGCTAGCAGGTTTAAGGTTAAAGGTCATGACCTTGACCTAGCATGGCTGCTTGGAATGGTTGAAGGAGAAAACCTTTTCTTTCTTAAAACAAGATGGCAGCAGGACTTGATGTTAGGGCTGATTTTTACTATACCAAAATCCGATTAATCTCCTCCTTTTCATTTCACAAAAATAAATTATTTGCTAGTGGTTTTACACAATGAGCTTCAAGGACAGGCTTCACTTCACTTCCAACTAACTTTAAAAAAAAAAAAAGTAAATGAGTAAATTAAAGTGTCCTATGGTATAAAAAAAGTTTCCTCTTTACAACATTTTTGACAAAACATTTTCCTAACCATATATTCAGTATTACTGCTATTCTCTTCATGGAAGCCCATCAAGTGCATTTACACAATAAAATCCAGATTTTCCAAAAATTAAAAAAAAATGTATTTGAATTAATCGATTTATGGCCCAGTCCTACTTTATGTCATGATCTAAAGCTCCATGTTTGGGGGAAAGCAAACTCAACTTATTGGCATAAACGCCTCACACTAACTGCTGAACATGGACCTTCAGAGAGGAAACAAACGTCTACAAACGTCAACGAGCTGAGTCAGCGGTGGAGAGAGAACTGAACCAGAATTTGTAACAAAGTTTGTTGTAAAAGTTGCTGGATCCAGGGGTGTACTTAATTTTTTTCTGCTGCTATATGCAAAGTAATGCCGCCGTCTAAAGAGCAAGCAGCTCTGGGTTACGGCACGGTAAGAGGAAAATATTTCTGCATGCAAAGACCAGAAGAGTCCAGATAAATCTCAGGTTAAACATCCAGTCAACGAGCATCAGTCTGAGGATCCACGTCTTCAGCCTGAGCCGAACTTTATTTTCTGACTCCTGATGGACGGATGCACAGAAAATTACCACATTTTCTTTATCTCTCTGTGAACTCCAGCTCTGTTCTCCCAGCAGCCTTTGCTTCCACACAAGTCCGGTCAGGTCTGGAAGTCCACATGTCACCTCTTTATGGCTCCTGCTGTCAGAGGCCGGCCCCACGCCTGAACTCCTTTGATCTGCCGGAGGAAAAAAAAAGAAAAACACGTGAGGCTGTTTGTTTGGTGTCTGGGTGGGTCTCTACTACTGGGTCCCCGGTCAGACTGAAACCCGGGAAAACATTCCTGCTTTCAGACAGCAGCCCAGACAACCACAGGCGGCTTTATCAGCGTTTCAAAGAGGCTTTAAGGTGGATTTTATTGATCCTGTACTTTTTAACCAGCAGATGGGGACATTGCCATTTTATCTTTGTCACATGGAAGCACAGCAGTGGTTATTTGTTTTGGGGAAAAAATTAGTAACTGTGGAACCTTGGAAACGGCTTCGGTAGATCTGATTTCATTCACGAGGCCAGATGTTGACAGATGTGCAGCAATGCATCACATGTTCCAGCTAAGTAAAGACGGGACTAAAAACTGTGACGTCCAAGGAAAAAAAAAAAAAACACGTCTTCATATTTTATTACGCAATTATTGCCCCCTTTGAAAATGTCTTCTGATTTAGCTTTTCTAAATCACATTTATAACATTTCATGTCATTATTGGATGGAAAGAACCTGAAGAGATGCACAAAGCAGTTTTTAGATCATCACTTCATCTAATAATGGAAATAAGGTATCAAAGCCAACCTGACGCCCCCACCACCTCCACCCGGTTAAATCATTAACTAAACGTAATTGGTCCCGGTTGTTGCTTCAGATCCACATGCAGACCAGATTGTTGCTGAAGTTTCTCCAGGAGCTCTTTAGCGACTCATCCAGGAGGTCCCAGAAGAACCCAGAACAACATCTTAAGCTCTGCAGGTCTCCCTGTCTTGGTTAAAGTTAATAAGAAAGAGAGGCTGGGCAGAAGGAGAAGGTCCAAGGTCTCAGTTGGGTTCTGCTGCCGGGCAAAGATCCAAAGCATCAGGATGTCCACTTCATAATGGCCTTAAAACCCATTAAAGCCAAAAAGTGAAGGTGTTGGAGTGGCCTAGTCAAAGTCTGGGCTTCACTGCAAAAACAGTCCTAAAAATAACTAAAATGTCCTTAAAGTTAGTGTATTTATCCTTGATTTGAGCAGGTAAATAAGATGAACTGCCAATGAAATTAGTATTTTGATCCCTAAAATAAGATAATTAGACATCCTGCACTTGAAATAAGATGACTGAGATGAGTTGTTCCTATTTTAAGTGCAAAAATCTTATTCCATTGGCAAATCATCTTATTTACCTGCTCAAATCAGGGGCAAATACACAAATTTTAAGAACATTTGACTTATTTCTAGTTCCATTTTTGCAGTGTTGAATCTAATTGGGATGCTGTTGTGTGATGTTTTTCAGGTCGTTCCTGCTGTAAAAAAAAAAACCAATTTGTCTGAATGCATCCAGTTCTGCAAAGAGAAGGTCAAAGTTCCTGTACACTGATGTTAAAGACTCATCACCAATTATCAGAAACACTTGATGGCATCTGCTGCTGACAAGTGAGATTTCGGGAGTAGCCTAATTACTTTTTAAAGCATTTCTTCCCTTAATAAATTATCGTCTGACGATTTGATCCGAAGTGATGAAGTTGGATCAAAGCCGAAGCAGAAGAACTCTGTAAGGGCGTGAATACTATTTTTCACGGCTCTGTAAATAGCCTTGAAACGTATTAGTTGGAGTGTGAAATGTCTGCACACAGAGCCTCTTTCCTTCGGTCTTAGTGATTGATTAAAACGCCTTAAACAGCTTCTGCACGGCGGCAGCGACACAACAAGGTCCGGATGAGTTAATTCAATTAGAGCGGACAAAAGGCCAGCGGCAGCTGGAACATCCGGGTGAAACGTGAAGCCATGCCACACACACACACGCGCACACACATACACACACACACACACACACACACACACACACACACACACACACACACACACACACACACACACACACACACACACACACACACACACAGTCTCGCGGCCAGTCGAGCGTGATTTACATGTGCATAGCTGCCGGCCATCGCCATGGGCTACGGTGGCTGCTGGGAAGAAATGCGGATCTAGTGTTTGGTGGGTTTATCTTTTCTGAGGCAGCCGGGCGGGTTTCCTCAGCACCGCCACACACAGACAGACAACATGCACATGTTTATCCATCGCTACACCTGAAGGAAACCAATCATTAACTGCGCTCAGGTCTCCACGATCTTAATATTCATCTCTGTTTTCAACAGGAACCAGATGGAAACACTGATGGTAAATAAAAGCAACACTATGACGGACCGCTGCAGTGAAAGTTCTGCTCAAAGCAGCTCTCTGGGTTCATGTGTGGGAAAAGTAGAGATTAAGAAAAAGTTATTTATCTCCAGACTTTTCCCCCTGATCATTTAGGATTCTAGAGATGGAAATGATTTCAGAGTTCATCTGTCATGGTGCTGTGGATCGTCAATATGATGTTCCATTCAGAATCACGAGTCTTTATTGTCATTATGAAACTATAATGACATGTTTGGTGAGACACCGGCTCAGAATTCACACACGAGCCACAGACACAAACCAAGACCTAATGGTTAAGTTGAATGCACTGACGCCTCCTGAGAAGCTAAAAAGGGCAAATAGTCTGATAAGTATTAAACGTTTCAGTCAAAAAAGACAGACGATGTCAAATACTATGGAGTTACATGAATGTATCAGACTAACATTTACGTCAGTTAGTTGTTAGGAGGGTCGGTGGAATCTGTGGCAATACGTCTGACCCGTTTCTGGACTCTTGCAGCATAAACTGTGTCTATATCTTGTAGACGGTATCCCACAATCCCCTGTGCTGTCCTCACCACCCGTGCTAAATCCTTCCTCTCCTGTACCATGCAGTTCCTGTGCCTCACAGTCATGCTGAGGCACACGATGCTTTCCATCGTAGCTCCATAAAAGTTTAACAGCAGAGTAGAAAGTCCAATCTGTTTCACTTTTCTGAGAAAGAAGAGCCATTGTAGGGCCTTCTCCACCAGGTGGGAGGTGTTCTAAGTCCAGGAGAGATCGGAAGAGATGTTAATACCCAGGAACTTTCTGCTGGAGAGCCTTGGAGAACCTCCTTCAGCAGTAGTAATGCTCAACGGTTGTTTTCTGTATGTTGTTTAGGAGAAATTTTGGCCAACTTTCTTCCAAAGTTACTTCAGTTCGTGAATTTTTGCAGACCTCACTTTCTCTCCAGCTCTGTGAAGGTCCGTCAGGTAGTTCAGTCAGGTTGTGATGTGCACTTTGACTGGGCCATTGCAGCTGGCTTTGTTTTTCAGCCATTCTGCTGCAGATCAGCTGGCAGGTTTGAGATCACGGTTCTGTTGATGACCAAGTTTGGACCAGGCTTCAGCTGTTGGAGCTCCTGGTTTTCTGGTCTTTTCTCTGAGCTTCCCGCTCAGACATTGGACTGGATCTGCTGGACGTCCTGAGAAGGTTGGCAGCTGCTGAGATGTTCTCCTCCTGGGAATAATCTTCCTCTCTGCAGGATGATGGACTTCAGATGGTTTGGAGATGATCGTTCAACCCTTCCCAGGTTGATGGGCAGCAGCAGTTGCTTCGCTAAGATCATTGCTGTTGACTTTCTATCCTGGCATTGTGGTGACACCTTCATTCAGACATTAGAAAGTTCAGGGAAGATTGGCACCTGTACTACATCGTTTCCACTTCGGTCTACACTGCAAAAACGGATCTAAAAATAAGTAACGTTTTCTTAAAGTTAGTGTATTTGTCTATGATTTGAGCAGGTAAATAAGATTATCTGCCAGTGGAATGAGTATTTTGACCCCTAAAATAAGATAATTAAACATCCTGCACTTGAAATAAGATGACAGAGATGGATTGTTCCTATTTTAAGTGCACAAATCTTATTCCATTGGCAAATCATCTTATGTACCTGTTCAAATAAAGGACAAATACACTCATTTTAAGAACATTTTACTTATTTTTAGTTCTGTTTTTGCAGTGTACTGGATTTCTCTGCCAGAATTCCTACTTTCACACAGATGCTAATCCATCTAATGACGTTTGAACAACTCCTGGTTGATATCTCCTTTCTTAAATCTGCAGTTTTTCATGGGACTGTAGGGTTTGGATCTTATCGTGTGGTTCTCTGAGATAAATTAGTCCTGAGCTGTGAGAACCAGTGGGAGCGCAGCTTTAGATGTAATCATTTTATGCGTGTGATTCACAGACTTCAGGACTAATTTAGTCCACTTATCAGACTTGATAACAGCAGCTGCGGCCACAATGTGAACAGCTGTTTTAAATTTTAACCACAAATACTCCAACATTTATTACATTTGCAGTAAATCTGGATTTTCACCTGCGAGTTAAAACACTCGGATGGTTTAATGGTCGTGGTGAAATGACCAGCAGGGGGCAGTAGGAGCTCAAATCCTTCTGGTTCTGTAAAATCAAGATGACCGGCGTTAAAGTTTTGGTGATCTTTGTGCAGATGGTCACGTGTTTGAGGACAAGCGGGAGAGCCGATCTGACCCCAGCCCAAACCTCTGCTTGCTCTGGGACACACGCTGGGGTGAGGAGCAGTCAAAGATCTCACTCACAGGTTTACACCCCCCCCGGCCTCCGTGTAAAGCCTGTGCACACAATGCTGACTTTGATCTGTCAGAGGGGGCTTTCTGCAGGCTTTCTGAGGAATGAGACCTATATGGTTTCAGTTGTTTACAGTACAGAGACGGTTAGGATCCGTTTCACATGCATGGGCAGAAACCCATAGCCGTTTTTTTTTTCTTCTTGTTTAAAATCCTCATTAGTTTTCATGTCTGTCTGCTTTTTATCATTTCAGTGATTAGGGTATGTTTAACACGTCAGACTGTGCTTAACCCCAATTTACCTTCAGATGTGTGCCGCTGGTGTGACTTGGAGAATGTGGCTCTGGTGTAAGGCGCTTTGAGCGGTCGGTATGACTAGAAAGGCGCTGTATAAACAGCGCGGTTGTATCCCACCTCCCCCCCTTATGTGAAGAAAACATGGCCAACTTGTACCGTTTTTCTCCAGCAGCAAAGTAAACACCTCCTTTGTGTTTTAAAAACCTTGTAAAAATCACATTGGGAGTAAAAAAAGCAAACTGTGGGGATGTTAATGTCCCGTGCAATCCTTGCAGCTCGACGTCTGCATGCTCGCCTTTTTAAACCCCCCCCCTCCCACTCATGCATGGGTGGCAGTGGATCAGTGAGGTCTGACATGGTTTCCATTAACGCTCTGTCCAACAGCCCTCGACTCAGAGAGGATGCCTTCGACCTCCTGACCTCCCTGTGCAGCATGTTGCTTCATCTGTCTGGAACAGATGAAGCAATATGCGTTTTATTAGTTTATTTGCATAAAATAAACTAAATCTAGATGCTTGATGGTTTGGTGGTAGAGTAAAAGTTTGTTTCTGTCATTGTTCTGCTGGAAAAGTTGCCACAAAGAAAGATTATTAATTTTAGGATGAAAACTACGTTGGCCTGTTTCCACAGCAATCATCCAAGCTTTAACGAGTTGAGAAAACACAACAGGTGCTGCTAATTGCTAATTGACTCCTCTTCCTGTTGGGTGCACCATTAAGCCAAAACATTATGACCACTGACAGGTGAAGTCAAACACATTCAGTTGGCTGGAAGCCTATAATGTTTATAACTAAGACTGGTTAAAAAAATCTTTGACACTAGTTTACTACCTGCTTTTCACTTAGTTTTTAATGTTTTTTTTGTATTTTGGAGAATGTGGCTCTGGTTTAAGGCGCCTTGAGTGGTCGGAAATTTTCAACCGCTATCTTTGAGATGATTCTCCGTTCGATGAATCTTCAGAGGTTCATATCCACTCAGAAAGCCGTCTCATTCTCTGGTTTCATGGTCGACTTTGTCCGCTGTTGAAGCTCAACTGATGACGTTTGACCTGCTGCCGTCCGACCAGGTCATCATGAGCGGCTGGACGTCATTGGTTTTTACAGGTTTTATAAAAGCAGCAGCGTGATGGAGTGAAATAACCCAGAAGCGTTGAGAAAACAATCAGACCCTGGTAGTTCCCACTTTCCATGCGGTGATCTTTTGACACCGGCTTTCCACGGCGTTCACGTGTTTCCTCCTCGGCTGGCTAACAATGCAGCTCAGGAAGTGTGTCAGGATAAGAGCCAGACTGCTGGGCTCTCTCTGGTCAGTGCGTCCTGATGCTTCCAGGGTCCGGAGGAGACCTGTTCTCTAAAGCAGCTTTGGGTCTGTGAAAGGGAAGAACTGCTGCCGGGGGTCTTCAGAGGAGCCTCAGCGATGTCCCGCTGGCTGGTGAGTCTGCTTCAACACGTCACTCGGAGGCTGTGGGCAGCCAGAACCTCTCTGCTGGGTCAAACCCAACCCAACAACATCAAAAGTGATGCTTTTGCCTGTTTTGAGTTCAGCAGATTTGTGAAACTATTACTTATCCTTCCTAACTCACTTCTTAGCCTTTAAAAGAGTAAAGAGTTCAACTCTGGGTGGTTCCCTTATGGTTTGAGGCTCAATCTGCTCCAGGTTGGTCCCCGTATGGATGTTGGATTGTGTCATTTTAGCGACTGAGATTTGTTTTCCTCTCAGTTTGCCTCATAATGTGTGACGGCGGTTGAAATAAGAAAGAAGTGGTTCTGTTCGCGACAGCTTTCCGTAGACGTCGCTCACAACGTTTAAAGTTCTGGAACCGGCGGTTTTACAAACAAAGTCATGGTGTAAACATCTCACTGGGTTCCCCGAGGATCACAGAACAAGCAGGATATTGGGTTGAATGCAGAAACCATGGACATTTTTTTTCATCTGCTGTTAAAAGAGAAACGAAACTTCTCCAGTTCAGAGTGAAAAACAACTTTGGATTGATGGCAGGAGAGACGGGACTGATGACTGGTGCTGATTCTGATGATTTATTGGGTTTTATTTAGCCTATTATGGCCGATGTGTTAAAAATGGAGCAGCTGAGCCATTGACCCCCCCCCCCCCCCCGATTGGACAGGATTTCTAACCACCTGCAGACAAACGTTCCTGTTTGCTCCGTCACTGAAAGCATGACTGGCCTCTACCCTCCTGATCTCCAGGGAACAATGACCCAAATCGTTATGACCTCTGGTCTAATGTCGCTGAGCACACAGCAAACCTGGTGTGACCCGACTGAGACACACCCACTGTTGCTTTATTAAAGGCAGGAACACAACAGAGACGCCTCTTTGTCTCTGCCAGCATTGGATCAGTAAATATTAAAGATCTACTGTCCTGGTCTTCATCTTTGGGCTATAAACCTTTAAATGTTTTATTGGGATTTAATGCGACAAAGCAACACAAAGCGGATAATTGTGAAGTAGAAGGAAAAGGGTACAAAAATTCTTACAAATAGAAATCTGAAAAGTGTGTCGTACATTTAGTGAAATAAAATCCTTCATTTAGTCCGTAGTCTAGCTGTTCTGGTTCTGGACTGAGAGATTATTTAGAGAACGTTGTAGAGCAATCAGCATAATGGAGAACAAGGAACCCAGCAGATGTGTCAGGGAGGAGGTTTTGGTCCAGATTAAAGCAGGGCCAGGTTCTACAACAACATCCCAGGGTTTGAACATCTCCCAGAGCTCTGATCAGTCCATCATCTGGACCTGGAGACCTACCACAACATGGATTTCCACCTAGTCTGACAGAGACGCAGCCAGGGGGACCATGGTGGCTCTAGATGAGCTGCAGAGAACCACACCTCAGGTGGGACCATCTATCAACAGGAAAAATATTAGTTCTACACTCCACGCATCTGACCTTTTATGGAAAACTGATAACAAGAAAGCCAGAAGAAGTCCAGTTTACCACCTGTCACGTGGAAGATGCTCTGATCAGAGCCTTCATGAAAAACACTTTGTGTGGTTTAAAACTGACTTTGCCCAATTCCCTGCATGCACCTTCCCCTTAGTGAGGCATGGTGGTGGCAGCATCATGCTGTGGGAGACTTTTCTTCAACATTCATGGAACCTGGTTGGAATTGGTGGTAAAGATGGATGGAGATAAATCCAGGAGAATCCTGGAGGTAAACCTGTTAGAGGCTGTAGAAGACCTGAAGCTGGGGTGGAGTTTTACCTTCCAGCTGGACAACATGCAGCCACAGATATTATGGGATGGTTTAGATTAGAGCTGTGTTAGAATGGCCTAGTCAAAGTCCAGACCTATACTGAACTGGAAATCTGTAGCAAGACTTAAACTCTGATGTCTCCAGATGTTCTCCATCCAATCTGACTTTGACCTTCAGTCTGTAAATCTAAACCTAATGAGACCTCCAGCTGGACCTGCAGCCACAGGAGGTTCTACTGAGGTTCTACTGAGGTTCTACTGACTCGAGATGCGCTGGAGGGTCGGTTCTGTCAGACTTCAGTAAAACCAGCTCGCCTTGAAACGCCTGAAATGGGAGCCAGGTTACATCTCTGCGTTGTTCTTTCAAACACGTTTGGGTTAATTTCCTGAAACGCATTAAAACATTAGCCAATCGGTCCTGTATTGAGCTAATGAGAAGTGACCCGGAGAGGTTCTGTGTTATTTGGGACATCTGTTACTCTGTTATCTCTGATCCGGCTCAGACCGCCTCCATTCATGTCTGGTTTTACTCACATTTGGACCCAACTCGCCTCCTTTTGCTCCTCTGAAGCCCAGAAGCCGCTCCCGGTTCATCAGACGTATTTATGGCTTTTAAGTAAAATGCTCCTCTGCCTCCCTGCACCCCCCCCCCATCTTGTCTTTATTAAACTGCAGACCCCCCCCCCCCCACCTTTCCCCCATCACTTTAAGTGCCTTGCTCCATATTAGACGGCTCTGCCCGACCCAACCCTCCCCGCCCACGTCTGTCCTTCCTCCCTCCTAATCTTGTTCCTCTTCATCCGTTGAAGACCCGGCAGCATCCAGAGGACGGAGGGACAGGTTGTTGGATGGAGGGATGCTGGAGGGGAAAACGTCTGCATGGATTAATGTGCCTTTACATGAACCGGGGGGGAAATATAAAAAGTCTTGATGGTTTTCTTTGCCAGTGCGACTGCCGGAGCGTTTGCAGGTCTGGAGACGAGCGTTGAAGGACGGGGACACTGAGGGAGGGATGGAGGGGGTGAGACGGTCACAGACGTGAGGAGGATTTGAGCAGAGGATGGGGGGACTTCACTGGTGCCTCGACGCGATCTTCAGTTGGGCTAAATTTTTCTTCTTCTGCATCTTCCCCTTTTGGAGACTCAGGGGAAGCAGGAACAAGGTACAGTTCTTCAAATCAGTGTGTGAGTGTCTGTCAGTGTGACAGAGATGATGGTGAGGTAGTGGGCTTGATGGACCGCTGCGTCATAACCTGCTGGTGGGAAGAGCCTGCAGAGAGAGAGAGAGCTTTGCTGTTCAGCTTCTGGTGTTTTTTGTTCTTCAGTCTGAGCACAAGTGCATGAAGTAAATTGGAGAAA
Organism: Fundulus heteroclitus; assembly: GCF_011125445.2. NCBI lineage: Eukaryota > Metazoa > Chordata > Actinopteri > Cyprinodontiformes > Fundulidae > Fundulus > Fundulus heteroclitus. The sequence goes on from NC_046367.1 coordinate 43,044,230, forward strand.
TGTCTCTATTTCAGAGAGCTGAGACAACATTGAAGCAGAAAAACGTTCAGCAGCTCTTAAGAACATCACAGGGATTTCGCATGTGTTCGTATCACTTCATTTTCTCTGTTCTGCTCGGGTTCTTGGTTGGACCATAAAACATCTGGTAGAACCTCCTTCAGCAGCGCCTCTGCAGCTTTTCTGTCTGACTTTCTGAGTCTCACATCATTGTGGAGGACTTTTGGTACCATTCTTCTGAAGGTACTAACTCTCTGAAGGTCCCACCACAACATTTGAATCAGGTTGAGGTCTGGACTTTGACTAGGCCACCAAAGCACCATTTTTTTCTATTTCAGCCAGTTTGTTGTAGATCTGCTGCTGGGTTTGGGTTCTTTGTTCTGCTAATGACCCAGTTTAGACCAAGCTGCAGCTGTAGGACAGAGGGACCCTACAGTGCTTTGGTCTACAGAGGAGATTGTGGTCTGCTAGGTGTCCAGGTCTTGTGGCTGTAAAACAAGCCCGGATCATCAACCCTCCACCACTATGCTTGGTAGTTGGTACGGGGTGTTTGGGTTTCTCCACAGTTCTGAACATTATAGTCCAACATATCTGCTTTGGTCCCATCTGTCTCAGAGGACATTGTCCCTGAAACTCAAGCTCTTCATTAAGGTCCCTTAACAACTAATAAAGACCTAAAGATCTGAACAACCCAATTCATGTTGCCATAGTCCTTTTAGACAACGGGGCTGTTTTTCTAAGTGTTCTGTTGTGACCTTTTAACCTGCTAACTGAGGGTTGTAGAGTCTAAGTTGGAGCTACTTGGTTTCTGGTCATTTCTCTGAGCTTCCCGCTCTGACCTTGGGCTGAACCTGCTGGGACGTCCACTCCTGGGAAGGTTGGCAGCGGCTGAGATGTTCTCCTCCTCCTACTGATATACATCCAATGTGTTCATGGACTCAGTTTACTTATACATAGCACCAGTTCACAAGCATGGGCTCTGCAGATGTTACTATATTAATTAAAAAAAAATCCAAGATATATCAGACTGTAGCAGAATGCTAAAATCTACATAAGAAAAGTATTTTAGATGTTTTGATTTAGCATATTTCATCTGTGAAATGTCATCTCTGCCAGGATAAAGATGTAAGATAAGATAAGATAGGCTTTATTGATCTCACATAGGAGAAATTCACTTGTCACATCGGCTCAGTAATCAATAATCAAAAGAAGGTGCCAAAAGCAGGAAAAAGTGCATCAGGTATATACAGTGTGTCCATATATATACAGTGGATCAAAAAAAAGAATAAAAATTACAAAAAGGAAATAAAGCAGAGATTTAGGATGTCTTATGTACATCCACGGTGACTATATACATATGTATTGACGTACATTAAAGTGGTAATAACAGCAGAAGTCACTTCTTTTCAGGGTTATTAAATAGAATTGCACGTTGGTTATAGAAATCATAAATCACAGTATAGACAGTTTTAAAAGTTTATGCGATGATAATCTAACCAAAGACGGATTTATGAGAAGTCAGATCTTCATTTTAAAAATGTGCAATGTCCTCCATCCCGTTTCCGACGGAGACCCGTTTTCCCTCCTCGGCTGTTCAGATCCGATTAAAGGGCAAATTCTAAACTGTAGCCACATTAAGATTATCTATACATAAGAACAGATTTTACACGAAGGTCCCATTTATTTCAGGTGTCATAGTGCCTGAGATAGCTGGTTTCTGTTCCTCGGTTGTTTCATTGCTTAATCGATGCAGGGATTACATGTTCTGAACAGGAGCGGAACAGAAACAAAGTGGATTTAAGGCATTTAAAATTGGTTGTAGAGCTCAGGGAAAAGGTGTTGGTGGTCAGCTGATCCTTTTATCAGACCAACAGGCAGAAGAAGGTGTTGGGATTGAAAGGTTGAGGCCAGGAACCACAGCTGAGTAACTCCTCCTTGGAGCATGGTGGTGGGGGTGTTATGGTTCTGCACCAGGTTCTAGAAAACTGATCTTCATTGAAGACGGAGCCGCTGACGGAGGCCCAACAGTAAATTCTCAGATGTACAGAAACCTCTGAGGACTTGGCAGCGCTGCTTTCTGAACCAACGGTGCAGCTATCAAAGCAACCTGGGCTTTCTGAACACCTCAGCAGAACTCATAGACTGATTTCCTCCATGCCACGCCACATTGATGCTAAAGGAGCCCAGAGCCGGTACTGAGAGCAGCTCTTTTTTTGTTGTTTTGATATAATAATCTAATTTCCTGAGACTCTGAATTTTGGGGTGGCCAGAATCACCAGAACTACATGACATATTTCAGTGTGTGTGTGACGGATCTATGCTGCTGCTGCTGCTTCCAGGGGGCGGCGTTGAGCTCTGGGCGGCCGGTCCGTGTTCGTCTGCGCTGCAGAACAGAGGAAAAAAACGTGCATGCACATGTGAGCGTCGTGCAGAGAGGGCGCGGGGTCGGCATTGTTTTCAGCAGATGGAGTCACAGAGCTGGGAATGGGTGTGTGCATGGAGGGGCGGACTGGATCTGTTCTTCCTCTTTATGTCAACAAGTGCCCCCCCCCCACACACACACACCTCCATGTGACGGCACACCTCTCTGCTGTTCCTCCTCTCCCTGTCTGTCTGCTTATCTACCAGCTCTACGTCTATCTGCAGATCACTTTCATTAAACTCTATATTCTACTCCTTCCTCTCCTCCTGTTTCTGCTCCTTTTGTCTGATAATCTCCCTCCTATCTGTTGCTGTCTTTGCTCGTCTTTGATGCCTTTCGTCTGTTTACTCGCGGTTTCTTGCTTCAAGGACTCTGTTCTGCCGCTGGCTGAGCTCCCTAATTGTTAAAGCGTCTTTCAGCGGGAGGGAGGACAGACGTGGTCAAGGTTAAAGACGCTGTGACACAATAGCTCTGAGGGGTCTGATTAGCCTTGGAAATACACCCACTCTTCCTTTTTTATAGATTACAACCTTCCTCTGCTCGCAGCTCTGCAGCCCCTCTTCAGGCCCTGGGCTGATCGTAAACAGTTGCAGTTTGATGGGCGACCACCAGAGGGTGCTGCAGGCACAGCGGGATGCAGACGGTGTTTTCAGTCCACTTCTTGCACCTGGCTTCTTCTGAACAGGGAAGTCTCAGTGAGTCTGGCTTATGAATGAGGGAAACCCCCGAATTCCCTTTGTCGGGAAATCACAGCATCAAATCTGAGCCGTAAAAGGACCCAGTGTTAAGGATTTCCTTGAACTGTAAAGGATATGAGGGCAGTACTTGGTCTGGGCTCCTTTTGCATGAGTTCCTGCATCTGCCATGGAGGCGATCAGCATGTGGTTCTGCTGAGGTGTTCAGGAAGCTCAGGTTGCTTTGATAGCTGCCTTTAGGTCATTGGTTATGGTGTCTCTCATCTACCTGCTGACAACAGCCCATAGGTGCTGTCACACAGACGCTACGGTGATTAAAGCAGCTTTTGGTTTCGTAGGCAGTGTGGGATGGTGCCAAGTCCTGCTGGGAAAGGAAATCAGTGTCTCCATAAAGGTGGTCAGCAGAATGAGGCATGAAGGGCTCTGAAACTTCATGATAGACTTCTTCTTTCTTCCACTTCTTATTTTTCTTCAACTGAACTTTCCGTAGAAATTGAGTGTCTTTGCTCTCTTTCATCCTCTCTACCTGAAGACTAGCTCAGAGTTTGGCTCCATTATAAAAACCCTTTATAATAGCTCCTAGCTCCTGTTCCTTAAACTTTTACTGGGTCACCCGTCAGAACTCTACCGTGGGGAGGAAAGGAGCTTCAAACTGCTGTGCCAAATTCAGACAGCCTTTAACGCCGACGTCATTATGTTACGGAAACGCTCATGGATGATTCTAGTCAAATCCAGGCCGAAAGCCTTCTGAAAATAAACTGCAAAGCGCACAATCTCTTCTCCTCTGATATTTTCATTTATTTCTGTGAGGGTGCTGTGCTTATGTCATGTCACACAAAGGATTGTGGGATATATTGAGGCTTCTTGGCGCCGGTAAGGGACGTTGCAGGGTTTTTAGGCAAAACTAGCTACGAAAGGGAGTATTCCCGCTACTTTTCCTACTTCTTTCCTTACTGACTGCACTATTCGGACAGGACTTATCATGGCGACCGCTGACACATTTCCACCGTGGCTAAAGAGCCCTTGCTTTATAAAGGGTATCCTCTATCTGCTTAACTGTTTCTCTTTTAGATAAAGCCACGGAAGGTGGCTTTATCTTAGTTTTCTCTAACATAGAAAGTACTCCTGGATCAATGTGAGCTTCTGTGCTTTCTGTGTCTCTGCTCTGTCTTCTCTAAGCCCCAGTGGGTGGAGGCAGATGAGCGTTCACACTGAGACTGGTTCTGGTTCTGCTGGAGGTTCTCCTCCCTGTTAAAGGGGAGTTTTCCTCTCCACTGTCGCTTCATGCATGCTCAGTATGAGGGATTGCTGCAAAGCCATCAACAATGCAGACGACTGTCCACTGTGGCTCTACGCTCTTTCAGGGGTAGTGAATGCTGCAGGTCAACGACCCAGAAAACCAATCTGAATAAAAAACTGAACTGCTTTGTTAAACCAGGATCAATAAGAATGGATGCACTTGACTTGGAATCTGTCGTAATTTGTAAAGTTGTGAAGTGGCGCGTTATTAATAAACTGAATTGAATGAATAAGCTTGGAGTCTGGGAACCTCCATCTTCTTCAGCAGGGACTTTTTGGCCATCAGTGACCGTCTGCTGGAGAACCGTCAGCTCAGCAGCCTTCACCATCATCGTGTAGATCATAACATGATCCCAGCATAACAATTCTCTTTAAATCTTTTGCTTCCTGTTTTCGTTCTTATCAGCTGTAATCTGGAAAAAACATCCCTCTGTGTGGATTCCTGACAGGAAATCTGTACGCATACTCTGATGCACATGTGATATTCTGAACGTCTGTCAAAGATTAAAACACTTTCTTGTTTTTACGCCTTTAAGATACACAGATATAGATGAAAGTCAAACAAAATCACATCTGTGGCCTCAGGACTTCTTGCTTTTGTCACAGCTCTTTGTCCCGCCTTAAATCAGAATACTGCAATGTGATTGGAGATGACCTTTGAACCCTTCCCAGCAGTTGCTGCTCTGAGGTCATTGCTGATGTTCTTAAAACACACCTGTATGATTCAGAGCAGCAAACTGCCTAAACTCCTCCTCACTCTGATGATCAGTGTGAAAAATGTGTGAAAAACCAGACGACAACGGACTATTAAGTTTTCATGGAGTTGATCACACTGCACTGCAAAAAGAGAACTGAAAATAAGTCAAATTTTCTTAGAATGAATGTATTTGCCCTTGATTTGAGCAGGTAAATAAGATTATTTGCCAATGGAATGAGTATTTTTACCCCTACAGTAAGAATTTTAGATATAATGCATTTGAAATAAGATGATGGAGATGAACTGTTCCTATTTTAAGTGCAAAAATCTTATTTAATTGGCAAATAGTCCCATTTACCTGCTCAAATCAAGGAAAAATATTTTCATTTCAAGAAGAGTTTTAGTTTTATTTTTGGCAGTGTGAGGACTCTTTGACACCTGGATGCTACTTTTTCATTCTTGCTTCTAGTTAAAAAAACAACAAGCTGGATTTTTTTTGTTTTTGTTCACTGGAAGTTGAACTGCATTCATTACAGAACCTCGTATTGAAAGATACCAGGTTTGCAAAAGTGTATACTTTCTTTTTAAGACGGCCGGACTTAAGGTCGCATTTAAGAGCAGCTCCAGATGGAGTCCGGTGGTACAAATAATTACCAGGGCGATGGGTTTTCTGCAGAATCCTATAAGGAGATAAGGAAACATTGCATGATGGCTCAATAGACACTGATCTTGCAGAATGCATTTGTGGACTTTTCTATCTGTTGGCGGTTAGGATAAGTAGTAAACGCTTTCCTATTAACGGCCTCCTCCAGCGAGAGGGTGTCTCTGTCTGAGTGGCGTTCAGGAAATGCCAGCAGATTAATGCTGAGGGCCACCGGCTGTTGGTGTTTGTGTGTCCCTGGGTGCGGCTGGGTTTGTGTATTTGAACAGTGTGCGAGGAGGACGTAAAGCCGTACACAGCAGAGGGCGGTTTATTGAAATATGTGCTTGTAGTGAATCTGACGACTGAAATCGTGTGTTTGTTTGTTGGAAGATTTGGGTCGGACTGCGGTGACGGATGGGTGTGCATTTGTTTTTGTTACGTCACTGGGAGCTTATTGCAGATCTAAACACCTGGCTTGTTGGGACCGGTTCTGAACCACCGCCGGGTTCTCCGCTCGACCTCAGATTGGATGGAGATCATCTGTGAACATCAGTTTTTAAGTCAGACCACAGATTCTGAGTTGGACTTTGACTAGGCCGTTCTATCCCATGAATCTGCTTTGATCTGAATCACGTGTCAAACTTAAGGCCCGGGGGCCGAATCATGTCTGTTAAGGCAATTTATCCGGCCTTCAAGAGCCAAAAAAGGCACATCATGTCATAACGTAGAGGCATATATCCTTTTAAATTGTATAAAGTGGCTAAAATTGTGCCTCCTCTAGCAACTTTTTTTAACTGTGTAGTAACAGCCTCCTGCCACTAGATGTCAGTTTTTCCACTACACATTAAAAGAACCCAAAAATTTCCAAAAAGAGAGAAAGTGATGCAGAATGATGAGTTTAAAGTGTAACTCACCCCAATATCAACTTTTTTCTTTGCAGATAAATGGTATAAATTGGGCCTAAGGGTTCTACTCTTACTGTGCATTTTTTATATTTATATGTGAACTGAAAGAATCAAGAATAAAATATATTTGATTTTTTTAAATGAAATTTTGAAATCAAATGTATCATATATCCACATACAACCGGCCCTTGTAATGATTTCATGATGCCAAAGTGGCCCAATGTAGAAATCAGTTTGACACCCCTGATCTAAACCATCCCATAATATCTCTGGCTGCGTGTTCAGGGAGGTTTTCCTGCTGGAAGGAGAACCTTCACCCCAGTCTCATGTATTCTGCAGCCTGCAGCAGGGTTTCCTCCAGGATTGTCCTGGATTTAGCTCCATCCATCCTCCCAGCAGCTCCGACCATCTTCCCACAGCATGATTCTGTCACCACCATGTTTCATAATGAGGATGGTGTGTCTCCACTGATGCTTTTTGTATGTGGGACAGAAAATTGCATTATTGTTTCATCTGAGCAGAGCATCTTCCACATCTCTCCTACATGACTTCTTATGGCTTTTTGATCTTTGTCCTTTGCTTTGGGGGTCAGGTTGTTATGTAGACTGATTCTCCCACCTGAGCTCCTGTTATTGCTGTTGGTCCTCCAGAGTAATCATGGGCGTCTCACCTGCTTCTCTCATTAATGCTCTGCTTACTGTGCTTAGGTGGACATCCGTAGTTTGGTTGGTTGGTGCCATAATGTGATGCGAAACAGCTCAAATACTTGTAAGGCAGCATTAACCAGTAGTGTTTTAGGAGGAACTGTTAAGGTAAACGCATGTTCATCATCTCTGATTATTTTTATTACCTAAATGCTGTATTTGAGCTTTTGCAGCTAAATTTTAGAGTCATTGTTTGATCTTTTTTAAATAAGAAACGTAGGCTGGGAAGTGGTTGTCCTCTGTAAGTTCACCAAGGTGCCAAGTCTTTTTGGGGAGAACATGTTCAGTCCTTTGCTTCCTTTGTACATCTTTCCACCCCCCCCCCCCCCCCCCCATGTTATAGACGATGGACGGAGAGTGAACAAAATCTGCTTCCAAAGTTTTGAGAAAGAACGTAAGACAAAAAGCCTTAAAAACAGTCACAACATAGTTTTGGGTTTTTATTGGCTGGCAACCAGAATAAAATAACAAAATAATATGGAGCTCTGCATGTCATGAGTTTGTTTTAAGAAGTTTAGCTTAAATGAATTACTGAATTTTTGTTTTGATAATTGATTTTTTTTCTCTATTTTCTATCGTACAAACAATTGAAGGTGTTTTTACGTATTTAGGATATTCTGAGCGAGTGAAACACAACTTCCCTGATCACTCAACCAGAACCAATTCCCCTTCCCCTCCTTACATTGCCCAGATGTCTAAACAACTAGATAATTATAAAAATAAAAACATAAATCAACAACTGTACCCATATACTTAGACCATATATGCTCATATACATGCCAACACATACAAATTCAGAAAATATTAGTTTAAATAAAATCGATTTAATTTAGATTCTGGACCTGAATTGGACCAATTTGTCCTTTTTTTTGGAGTTCCTGGAGATTAAATTTAACGTAACTTGGTGCAATATTACTAAAGTGAGAAAAACTGCAAATAAAACCTCAATCTTTCTTTTTCAACAAATGTTTTTACCCCCAAATCTGAAATACTGGCACCGGGTATTAGATTTCTGATTTTGATTTACAAAAACAAATTCAAGTTTTTTTTTTTTTATGTTATGAATATTTGCATATCAAACCAGAACAGAGGGACAGAATGATGTATTTCCTGCTGTCGGGGGAAATGTGTGCATATTCATCTCAAGGGTAAAACGGAGGTGGAGTTTATGAAATATTAAAAAGGGCTCTGCAACACGGGGGGGCAGAGGAAGGGGTCGTGGATGCTGGGGGGGGGGGGGGGGGGGTGCACAGGGAAAGGAGGACGGATCCGGCAATGAATGAAATTAAAAGCGGTGAGACTTGGAGGGCTGAAGAGGGAGGGAGACACGGGATGGGAGACGGAGAGGAGGTGCAAGAGAGATGGATAATAAGTGGACTACCCCCTCCCCCCTGCTCCCGTGGAGAGGTAGGGGCAGCCTGAACCCCCCCCCCCCCAGATAGAAAAGAAAAGCTTTGTGAAACTTTCCCCCCTCAGAGGGAAGGAGAGGCTCAGAGGAGAGGCAGTCAGGATTTAATTTGGTGAGGAAGTCGGAGCGAGCGGACCGGGGAGAAGAGCTCGGAGGACAGTTTGTGTCCAGCAGGGTCATGACTTCCCAGCGTCTGGCGGCTCGTCTCCTGCTCGGATTAGTCCTGAGGAAACTGTAGCAGCCGCAGCATCCCTCCGGTCCGCCACCATGCCCTCCGTCTCCCTCAGCCTGCCCACGGCTCTGGCAGGACCGGCTCGGACCTGGGTCTGCCTGTCCTGCATGTTCTGGGTGAGAACTTTTTTTTTTTTTTGAAAGATGTGCATCAGAGCGTTTTATCCACGACCTTCTGCGCGTCCCGAGCATCTCTGCCGAGTTTGTTGTGGCGGAATGGGAAGCATGCGGGGGGACGTGCGCTGGCTGACAGCCTTCCTCTGCTGCGCGTCGTGGAAGCCTGATCACAAGTGGAGGCGGTCAGGAAATGCGTTGGGTGGTCCGTGCTGTCGGGGGTTGGGTGGAGGGTTAGGACCCCAGCTGTGTGGGGCCTTGGCACGGTGACACATTTAAATGAGCTGCTGGAAGTTCCTCAGCGTCCCTAAACCTTAACGTGACGGGTGGAAAGTTTGTCAAAAGGGCAAAAAAAAGGGTTCTGATTGAATTTTATGTGAAATGCAATCATCTCTGACATTGAGAATCTGCTCCTGTGATGTTTCTGATTAGTTCTTCTAAGAATTTGTGAGGAAGAAGCATCAGATTTCTTCATGTTGGGGTATTTATCTGCCTGGAAAGGCTTTAAGGTTTGGACTAGTTGGTCTTTTTGAAGTTCCTGGAGATTAAATTTAAAGTAAAGTGAGAGAATCTGCAAATAAAACCTCAACCTTTCTCTTTCAACAAATGTTTTTTACCCCAAACCTGAAATATTGATACCGGGTTTCTTCATCAGATTTTTGATTTTCATCAACAAAAACAAATTCAAGTTTTTGTTTTTATGAATATTTGCACTTCAAACCAGAACGGAGGGACTGAGTGATATATTTAAGGCCTTAAAGTTCTCCAGAACCAGGGTTCTTTAACAGGTATCTTGCATGTTCTCTGAAGTTTGCATGTGTGCTACCAACACGTCTGAGTTGATCCGGACACGCTCTTCCTCCTCTTCCTCCTCTTCCTCCATGCGTCCTGCTCTGGTTGGCACTAGGCTCTACTCCTGCCTGCTGCTGCATAATTCACTCTGCCGTACGTTCCCGCTCACAGTGGGGAGGGGGGGGGAAGCTCTGATCCGGGCCGTGATGAGCTGTGTTTGGACTGCGGTTCTGACATTCTGTCTTTAAACATTAGGTCTGTGCTGATATGAAGCAACGTCCCCGCTGCACGCTAATCCCCCGCTTTCAGAGCCCGACAGAGGATGAAAGCGGCCGGTTCTGAATGGACCCTTCTCATCCGTCCTCCCTGATTGGGCCGCGCTCCCCCTGGGACACGGCAGCACCGCCGGCGCTCGGCGAGGAGGCTGGATAATCTTACTGAGCTCTTCATCAGTTAATTACCATTCTTCCTTTTGAGGGATGCTAGGCGAGGTGAGGGGAGGGGGGCCGGCTCGTAAAAGAAGCTGAAAGCCCCCCAGCTAAGCTGTGGGTCACTGATTGACTGGATCAGAGCGCTGCGTGACAAAGCGGGCTCACTTAAAGGGGCGAGGTTCAATCTGAGCCCCCCGTGTTAATGGCAGATCTTTGTTTGGTGCTAAAACCTCTTTAATTTGGGCTCACCTTCCGTCCTCCTCACAGACAGGATTTGGGGTAAAGAGAAACCACAAACGCTCCAACAACAAACTTTAAACGCCTCAGAATTTAAAATGACCGGCTTCTCTGTGGCTCTGGGATCATTTTATCTCATTTAAACAGAAAGTTTAAAAGTCTTTGGAACCTCTCATGTCTTTAGCCTCTTCGCTTCCTTTCCAAACACTATTTAACACTTTAGCAGTGACTCTATCCTGGTTAGGAGTTTACAAGTTGTTCTGGACCTGGAGGATTTGGATTCAATTCAATTCATTTCATTTTTATTTACATAGCACCATTTCATGAAACATTTCATCTCAACGCACTTTTCAAAGTCAAATTCAATCAGATTATACAGATTGGTCAAAAAATTTTCTATGTTAGGGAACAGTTTGGTGGATTGCGTGTGCTAAACATTTAGATTTAGAATAATTTTTCAGGATTATATTTACCTCCTACCAGCTGCAAGACATCTTCAGCTCATATTTGCTGTTAATTTTAACCATAACAGATTTTAAATCATTTACAACTGGAAAAAGGGGAGATAATCTTTCATTTAAAATCACCTTTTAGGGTCTTAAACCTTTTATGTTCCGAGTAGAGCTGAACTTTTATATCAAGTCACAATCTTCATGCCAATTTCCCTGACTCCTCCCCCCCCCACACCTCCAAAGGACCTCCCAAGGTTTCCTAAATCTTCATTAGGACCGTAAAACACTTAAAGAGGGCAATTAAACTTCCATGACCTCCTCAGCCAGTCTGCCAGGACCGGGGGATCTGGTCCTCTGGACCCTGTGATCCGGAGAGAGGCGTCCTCCCAGATCTGGTTCCCTGGATAGGTGAAACATATTCTCCAGCCCTGAAACCAACCTTTACATTAAGCAGTTTAAAACTGAGGGTTCATTGTTGATCGTCTTTGCAGAAAAAAAGCTCAGATGTTTCACCCTTTAGGAGTGCTTGGTGACTTGGCAGCTGGGAGGGCGAGCGCTGCGGCTGACGCCTTCATGAAGCGGCCGTATAACGGACAGATGGAGGTCATACCGGCAGGAAGGGCTTAGAACCCCATCCAGGAAACGGACCGCCTTAAAGAACCAGACAGGATCCGCTCCTTAACCTGGAGCTTCAGAAGACAGGATGGTCCTGGATAAAAGGAGATTCGTCCTTTTTTTTAGCGGGAAGAAAATCCCGAGGGAAGTCCCGGGAAATGGCAGAAAACGTCTGGAAGGACGCAGGAAATGAACAGAAGATGCTTTAGGCGAAGATCAGAGTAAAGTAAACATGGAGGCGCTGCAAGTAAACCTTCAGGAGAGAGCCTCCCCCCCCCCCACCCAAAACACGGTGAATAATTAATGAAAGGTTTACGGATATTTTATCCGGTTTCTCAGAGACGATCCCAAAATAAATCAAACCCACTTTTTGCTCAGGTGGAGTTTTTGAAGGCCGCGTTGACGCCGGTGACATTCAGGAGCGGCGGGTTATCGTTTCACCTCGACGTCAGCTCAGATTTGTGCCAAGGGACTGAAAACGGTGGTGGTCAGGTGGATTTGATCTCACAAGGTGCTCTTGGTAACCAAAGGCATCCGTGTTAAAAAGCTAAAGGGTAAAAACTCCTGATCCCCACGTGGATCCGCTCCATCAGAGTTCAGACGCTGCTGATGTTTGGGTCCAGGTGATTGTTTAGTCTGAAACTAAAAACGCTGCAAAGATCAGGACTGTGATCTTTTGCATAAACATGACTAAAAATAAGTAAAGTTTTCTTGAAATTAGTGTATTTGTCCTTGATTTGAGCAGCAAGTTTAAATGATCTGCCAATAGAATAAGATTTTTGTGCTTAAAATAGGAGAAACTCATTTCCACCGTCTTATCTCAAGTGTAGTTTATCTAATTAGACTTAGACTTAGACAACTTTATTTGTTATTCGGTATGCACAAAGTGCGTACAGGTGATTGTTTAGTCTGTCAATTATCTTGTTTTAGGTGTAAAGATACTCATTCCATTGGCATATCATCTTATTTACCTGCTCAAATTAAGGACAAATGCACTAATTAAAGACATTTTTTTACCTCTTTTTACATCAGTTTTTGCAGTGTGCCGTCCTAAACATGAACCGTAGCGATGTCCAGCCTTATCAGGACCTTTTTCTACCTGCCGCCTCATGGCTCCTTTCCCACACACTCTAATCTCCTTTTAATCCTCCTTTCTTTCTTTTCCTCTGGAGTTATTTTGATCCCAGTCTCTCTCACTGACCCGGGCTCCTATATAAGATGAGGGACCCACACGCAGGGGCCCATTTGAAGCGTCAGTAGCTTCAGCATCTTGGTTCTCCTCTGTAGCAGACTTTCCCCGCGCGGTTCGTCCCTAAATGCTGATGGAGCGCTGGTGAACTGGGGTGTCGCTGTGATGCGTCGTCTCTGTGCCGCTGACTGCGTGCGTTCCCTCCCTGCTGTGTTTTGAGCTGTGTGAAGCAACAGAGTAAGGGGAGGTTAACACTTGCTCCGTTGATTTATGCAACTTGTTGAGCTTTGTCTGGTACTCCCACCCACCACTCTCTCTCCTGAGCAGACTCCAGGCCTTGTGCACGCTCCGCTGGCCACATTTGCCTCAGCCCTCCCACGGCCCGAGGGTTTAGTAATTCAGAATTAGACTGTGCGTCAGTTCCACCTTTATTCTGTCAGAAAACGTCACTTTTAGTCATCTTAACCCTGTTCTTAATGTAATATTGACATTTTATTGCTCTTGCCTGAGCTGATTTGAAGGTTGTGTCTCATTGTTCACCGTCGGATGAAGAAAACTGATTTAATGTTTAATTTATCGTATTAAGTCGGGTAGTGTTGTCATTTTATAGTTTGTTGTGTAAGAAGATCCTTTGGAGCCTGATGGACCCTATTCCCACAACTCAACGTTGTTTTATTGTCCTCTGAAGACCAGATCCCGTACTTGACCCTTTGACCTCCTCCAAGGTCCATTGACTATATTTCTTTGTCCTGAACATACTTGACTGACCCCTAAACCTCCTTATATGAATGCCGCTGGAAGGCACGATGTGCTGGGAGAGTAACGCTTCCACGTTTACTTTCTATCCATTTATCACTGTGGCCTACATGATAAAATCACCAGATAAGCCAGATTTCACAAATGCATGGCAGAAAATTCTGCAGCTAGAGCATTGCTGCTCTCACATAGCATGCAAACTGCACACTTGCTGCAGAAAAGACTCGCCTGCAAGGATCCAGTCACAGCATTTCCTAATTAAATCCCGTTCCTGGATGTTCTGTTGATTATTAAATATGAATAGTTAAGAAATGGTGACATTACAGAAAGGAAGGCAGCGGGTCTGGACGTATTGGAACGCTGTGAAAACCATGCTGGAGATGTTTACACACAAACTATTCAGAACGAGAGGAATACTTAGAAGTTGTGAAAGGACTTGATATTTCTCAAGATCCATTTTATGTTCTCATGATGATCAAACTCACAAAATACTTGTTTTTTAATACGCTAACGTCCGTGGCAAGAAAGGACGTAGTGTGGCAACCACACGTTTATTGAACCAAAATGAGAAATCTGATATTAAACTGCTGAACGAAAATGGAAAACATGGATAAGGAGCGCTCACTTTGGATTTATTTTATCTTTTGTTTTTTGAGACGAGTGCATACGCGTTGTGGGGAGACGTTTGTGGATATATATTTTTATTTTTTACTCACAGAACACCATGTGTACACAAACCCTGCAATTTTACATTTCTGAAACATGTTTTCTTAAACTACAAAATCCAGCACCTAAAGCACAAATAAGTCATTTTTACCCAGAAATAATAATCTTAAAAGTGTGGCATGCCTTTGTATGCAGCCCCGCTGGATCAGTACTTTTTAGAACCAACAGCTCTTTTGGGTTTTGTGTCTAATAGTTTTTTTTTTTGTTTTTTTTTCGGGGATTTTTTGCGGCTCTAGTGGCTCGCTTTTTTCGAAAGTAGGCTGACAGGAAGGGGGGTAGAAGAGGGGGAGAGACATTTGGCAAAGGACCGCGGGTCGGATTCGAACCCGGGTCGACCGCGTCGAGGACTAAGGCCTCTGTATATGGGTCGCGCTACCCGCTGCGCCACATCGGCTCCCTCTAATAGCTTTTTAACATCTATAGGCTGAAACTTCTGCTCATTACTCTTCACAAAGCAGCTCAACGTCACTCAGATGGGATAGAGAACGCATGCAGCTTTCAAGCTGACACTTGGACTTTGACTAGGCCATTCTAACACACTCTGGCTGAATGTTTAGGGTTGTTGTCCTGCTGAAGAACAACCCCTACCCCAGATTTCTCAACTCTGACTGGGTTCCCTGTCCCTGCTGAAGAAAATCGTCCCCACAGCAACATGCTGCCACCACCGTGCTTTTTTAATGGGGATGGTTTGTTCAGGACATTGTATACATAGCAGTCTGCATGTAGGCCAAAAAGTTAAAGTTTGCTATCGTCTGACCAGAGCAGCTTCTTCCACGTGTTTCCTATGACTCGAGGCAAACTGCAAACAGGACTCCTTCTGGCTTTCTTTAAACTTTGTCTTTCATCAGATCATTCTTCTCATAACCCAGCCAGAAAAAAAAACTATTTCCAGCATAATTTGACAAAGATAATCTCATTTAAATCAGTGATAAAGAGTCTTGTTTACAAAGAAGCTAAACAGTGTTTCTTTTGGAGAATTTAGCCGCCTGTGTGTACTGGCTGCTTTGGAAATGTTTTCACCTGGTAATAATTACGAGACAAACAGCAGGAAACTCACGGTGGGGTCTGGTGGGGGCCCAGACATCAAACACATGGAATACAATCTTTCACTGAGCCTTTTAAAGGATAGTGAAGCAGGAATCGTAACCATGTTGGAATAGCAGTGTCTGTTTTATTGTGTATTTTATATTTGAATTACATACTTATGATTTATAAGGTTGCCTTTAGGAAATTATTAAGGAGACATTTACTTCGAGCATATTTAAAAGCCCTGATCAAGTCTATCAAGGATTAGGACAGGTCCACAATCTGCCAAGGCAGAGAGCTCATAGGATTGTCTATTCTGTGCATCGCAGATCTATGCTATTGCTCAGACACGTCAGCTTTGTTTGGTTTCTTGTCCTTCAGCCTAATGAATAAAAAATGGAATAAAAACATACCTTATTGTCCCTCAGTAGGGAAATTCAGGTGTTTCAGCTGCAAAGTGAAGTGGAAGCATGCAAGATCACACAAAAGTAAAAAAAATATGCAAACAAAAAACGAGGCCGTACAGTAAGGGCAAATTTCCAACATAAGAAAAAAAATACTGTACAGTTAAAGTAGCATCCTCAAGGAATTAAAACATGCTTTAAGTGTGATTCAAAGAAAATGTGCAAAACGTGCATGTCTGTTTGTCTATACAAGAATAATGAAAATACAAAAACAGCAGGGATGTCAACACTTATTGGGTTTGTTGGGAGTGTAGTTGGTTGTAACGTCTATTAGGGAGGAAGGATCTGTGAAAACGCTCCTTTGTGCACCTTGGATGTCTGTCACTGCAGGATAAATTAACTTATATGCTGAAAAGACGACATGATTAGTGGTAAGCCATGCAAAATGTGTTAATATTTTGTTATTATTGACAATTTAAAATAGAATTAACATTAAAACTGTATTCAGTTACTGGTCTATTAAAAAGCTAGAATTTTTTAAAGTTTATTTATCCTTATTTTCTCTGCAGAAGGCAGTTGAAGTACTGTAGGGATATTTCCGTAACCAAAGAGCATAAACCTTTAAATGTAGTTGAACCTTGGACTTTACAACTGTGCAAGGTATGCTGTTTTAAAGCTTTTTATATTCGCTGCACACAGAAGGAAACTCTGCTCCAGCAGCTGTAAGCGTCCCAGCGGCTAATGCTATGTAAGTAAACATACTGGAGCCTGCAGAATGACCCGCTTAGACTGTTTAAACTGTTTAACCTGCTTTTTAGGTTTATTAGACTGCCGCTGTCTGAGAGTCTGTTTACTTCCTGATTGATAATCAGTTGTTTGTTTCCTATGCTTTATAGTGAAATATGCCAGACTATCACAATAAGAGCCTTAACGACGTTAAAATGCAGACGTTCAGAATGTGTTGGTGAGACCGCGGTGAAGTGAAGGTACTTTAAGTCTTAAATATGCAGATTCATTTAATAAACTCAGCTCTACTTATAGAACGTTGGCAAACTGGGATTAAATTATAATTTTTTTGCTGCTAAAAATATCAGGATATGAAATATTGGCTCTACCGGCCACCTGAAGCTGACAGTTTATGTGAATTACATTTTTTTACAGACTTCCTGCAAACCTTCACCTCAGGTTTAGGTTATGTTTGTGTATATACGCTCGTCTTTTTGGTATTTTGTAATGATTTAAAGTGTTCAAAATACAAAAACAGCAGATTACACCTGATGTTTTCATAGTCTGCTGACAAAGATGAACCATTTATACTCAGTGAATATAGTAAACGATTTAACCACAGCAAAGGCAGCATTCTTTTTAAATTTTCCTCTCAACCAGAAAGGTTGTTTCTGGTTGGAAATGAAATGGGCATCCTAAAAAAAGACAATATAGTGCAGATATTGATGAAAAGTATTTTTTTTTTTTTACAGTTTAATAAAATTGTCAGACTGAACATCATTTATACCCTTCTCTATTTTCACTTGAAAATATTTCAAAGGTTTTACAGCAAACATGGCCTTTCTCTAAGAGCTAGGCATCTTTTTAGATGTTTCCTCTAGTTATTTGATGATTAATCTTTGGTCTTTGAGGTTGGAAGGACACCTTGTCATCACTCTCATCAAATCAACCATCACTTTAAACCAAAGGCGGTCTATAATAATAATAATAATAATAATATGATAATATCTTTTTGAGCTTTAACTGTTTTTATGGGACTAGTTTGCTGTGTCTTTGTGGCTCCAGTTTTTCTAGTAAAGAAAATGCTTTTGGACTTTCCCTTGTAGTTTGGTATTTGGGGAAATAATCCATCTGTATAACTGCTGCCACCAAAATGAAAATATATTTCTAAGCTTTAAATGAATGTTGTTCACTGCTCTTTTTTGCCTTAACCCTATTATGTATCATAGCTTTTAATAATTTTGAGGCTTTTTTCCCTCCAAAATAGTTATATTTCTATCCATGTCCAACAAAAACAGTTTTTCTATGATGATTTATCCAGTGAGGAGGAGGAAAACAGGAAAAAGGTTGTGTGAGTGTGCTGTAGCTTGGAGATCTAAAGAACAGGCACCCTGCAGAGGGATTTAAAAGCTTAAGCTCAGGCTGCCTGTAAGTGACAAAAACTGTAATTTGACTCACTACAATTCATGCAGTGTTCAGGTATAAGTAACGTCTGCTCCAGTTCTGACCAGCATTGAGACAACCACTGTTCTCCCTATTTCTCCAAACACCCATGTCAGCACAATACTTGGTTTTAGTGTCTGAAGAGTCAAATGTTGCATCAATCAATCTCTAAGTTCATCTGCAGTGATTTTTTAACACATGTTTGAACCCTGTCTCTATGAACTCCTTCTAACATACAGAGGTTAACATTCTTGGACAGCATCTGCGGTCAAATAATATCATCTTCATTTAGCTCAGACACTGAGGAAAAGGATGCTGCTGCAGCTAATTATTGGTTAGAGAGAGAATATTTCTACCAGGTAAACTTTGCTCACCTCGATGGTCTGGCTGTTGACTCTGTTCGAGCCCACGCTCTTACCTGTAGAAAGAACGCTGAGCCATGAGTCGCTTAAATTTAAGGTTCCTGTTTTTTGTTTTCATAAAATTGAGGCAAATTGTGTTTCAAACAGAAGTTTTTTTTCCAGTGTTTGCGTAATGAACCTCCTCAGAGCTCATCTACATTTCCTGCAGAGATGATCTTTGTTGCAAAGGTCTTCTCGGCGTCCAATTTCAGTCACATAGTAGCAGCGGCTTCTCCATTTCCCAAATCCCTGGCACAATTTCTTTTAGTAAAAGAACATCATCTTCCATATATGATAGTGCCATCATGTTTTAGTGAAAATTAAATAACTGATTTTTTTTTTTTTTTTTTTGCTTTGAAAGCCAATGGTGAGGCCCATTTTGATGTATTTGCTTCATACTTCAAAGATTTTACAGTTTTCTGTCCCTAAAATATGATAATCTGGGCTGTTTGAGTCGATGTTTTGTTTTGTAGATCTTGCTAGAACGCTGATTGAAGGAGCCGGTTAGTCGCTGCTGGGTAGGTCAAGACCAGCGGTCACCAATATTCTGTCTGACATTCACACAGCAATTATTTTATGTGGTTACACGTGGACTTAAACAACATAATTAATTTAAAAGTCTTTAAAAACATACTTTAACTGTTGGTAATTGAACGCCTCGATGCCAAATATTGAAGGTGTTGGTTCCATTAAAGAAGAAGCCAAAACTGACTCATTGCTCACCTCTGAAACAAGCTGTAGGGTTTAAAAAACATTTATTGTTGAAGTTTTGCCTTATATGGACATGCTTAAACTTGTCATGTGTCCAGCAGAGCTGTTATAAGGATAAAAAAGCCTTACATGTACTTATGGAGTCAGATTATTGAGGCTCTTTGCTGCCAAAGCAGAATTTTAGTGGCCAAGTTAAACTCCTGCAAACTGTAGTGAGACATGATCAGAGATGGAGCTTGTGTTTTTGCTCAGATAAAGACTAAGAGGTGGGAGTTTTCGTCCCAAAAGCTCACTTTTTCATCTGGCCAATCTGGGTTGTTTGAGGAAGCGGAGCTCGTCTTGGCCCGGTTGGTCGGATCTGTCAGCAGACGGGCCTCCACTGACGAAGGCGACAGAAATTCTGATTGGCACGACAAACCTGACCTCTGGATGTGATTGTGGACCTCCTGCAGTCACGCATTTATTCAGCTGCGGAACCAAAGAGTCCAAAGAGGTTGTGTTAAGGGCATCATGCTGTGCTGCCGCTGCATTCCTCCGTGTGAAAGAGAGAGGATTTTAAAATTATTCTAATTCATGTCCTGAGCTGATTGATGCTGTTGTCAACGCCGCGCGGAAACCGTCTGGTTTCCTTTGGCTGGTGAACTTTAGGTATCACAGATTAAACCCCTTTTTTTTATCCTTTTAAATCAACATTTTTGGCACAGCTGTCCGTTTTTATTTGGAGCTTGTATCATTTATTTTCCTTGGGTGCTTATTACAGTACTTGGCTTTCTGTTTTCTTTAAACAGAAAGCTTATCTCGGGCGATTTGGGGGATTTTCTCTGAAAACAAATGAAACCGAAGTTTAATATCCTGCTTTATGGGGATTTATCATAAGACTTTTAAACACATAGCTGATTCCAGGCCAGGAGTTAATAATGCCTTCATGTTACATGAGTACCAGGAGGAAAACAAGAGGGGAAAACTAGTTTGTGTTAAAAATATGAATAAGCAGGAGGCTAAATAACGGCTGCTGCTGTTAATTATTTCTCTTATTCGGCTCATTTATCTGCAGGTTCCTGAGCTACATGCGTCGCTCCATAAAGGCACAATAACGGCAGCTATTTCTGAGGTGTGATGTGCAGTATTATAAAGTCCAAGGTCTGGATGATGGACTAAATCAGAGAGAGGACTATCTGCGTTATGTTGTTGTATTTAGCAGTTTTTCCAACTCCCTGAAGCGACTGGTTCTGTCAGCAACCCTAAAGGCACAATGTGGGCAACTGAAATGATTGACCAACTGGAAAAATCACAGCGAGAAAAGTGCTCGTCTGACCTGGAATCGGGCAACTCTTCCCCAAATTGACTTTGAGCCCCAACCGGGACACACGAGCAAGTAGGCGGCCTCTGTATCTTAGAGAGGAACACGCCTGAGAAGGGGCGCAAAGAAGCGAGTCGTCGAGTTATGGCAGAACCCTGACGCCTGCAGTGGAGAGAGTTAGCACCATCAGGGAAAGGGATAGACGGAACTGCCCTGGTAGGAAAACCTGATAAATGGAGAAGGGCCGCTGCAATCGGCACATGAAATCAGCCGTCCATCTGATCTATTGACGTGAACCAGGCCCCTGTGGTAACAGCCTGAAGAACCCCTGATGTTGTCAGCATGTGAAAGGGCAGCACCTTCAGGTACTGATGAAGTCCCCTAAAATAAAAAAACAGGATGAAACCCATCTGTCTTCTTTGGTGCAACAAAGTACCTGGAATAGTGGACCTAAGGTTGCTGCAGAGGATCCACTGCCTGGATTGCACCTTTGGCCTGGAGGGCAGAAGGCTCCTGGTCTGGTGCTCTGGCTTTCATTGGGTCGGTGATTACAATCATCTTGACCTGGTGTGAGATGTGAGGCCGCCGTAGGAGCTGTAGTCTGTAACCATGGATCAAAGGGGCAACCACACATGGATCCACAGCGTCAGCAGCCCAGTAGCTGAGCCAACGATGGGAAAAATATCCCACCTCTGGCCAGGTGACATCACCTTCTATGGGGGGGGGCGACCAGAGTCTGCAGCCCGGGTCTGCCTGGCTGGGGGGGCGGACTGACTGATTAAAGTCCCTACTAGGTACATCCAGGTTCTAGACGACACCAGACCAACCAAAACCCAAGACGGCGGCTCTGTGGTGGCATCAGCCATCTTCTGTGGTTTGGTCTGTTGGAGCAGCAGCTGGATAAACTCGTTAGGAAGATTCTGCAGATATTTACCTATTCAAGCTTACTTTATGAGCGATAGAAATTTATACGAAAAAGAAAATGCTGCCACTGCTGCAGTCGATATTTTCTTCTCGCGTTGCATCGAGGACGCGGCATCAAGCAGAACGGACACTGCAGTGTTTTTTTTTCTGTTACCGGTAAATTAAACGTGATCCCACACTTTTAAAACGTTCTTTTCTCCCCTCACGTCTCCCTCCACAGCTGACAACTGCACTCTGCGCCCACGTATCGGCAGTGTAGGCTGTCATCAGCGGACGTGAGAGCGACGGGCAACGCAGATAAGCAGCTGGCTGGAACAGAGTGCTAAACGGCTAAAGAGACGCAGAGGCGTTTGCGTGTTTTAGTAATTGAGTCGAATCTTTCGAGGAATCGTTTCAGCCATTGTTATAATTGCTTTGAACGTCCTTTTTTAATAAATTAGACTAAATTGGATTGTAATTAGAAGGACTTGGCTTTAAGATTGATCTAATTTTATTATTCTAATGAAACGGACTCTCCCCATTTTGAAGGAATTAAGTTGAAATGAATTACAGCCTAGTTGATTTGAACTGTACATAACTTTAGTGAACTGGACAGAATTGACTTCAGTGTGGTGGTAATTTTTTTATAAACCATGTTGGTTAGAATTGACCCTGCAATGTGGTTTCTCGTCGCCTTGCAGTAAAAATGTGACGGCATCACGGTTTGGTGCCTCGATGCTCTGGGGAAGCTGACCGACTCTGGTCTGAGTGAGTAATTTCCTCCTGGGATCCACCTCCTCTGCCATGAAGTGCAGCGGGGGCAGGAGGAGGGCAGGAAGGAGGGACTTGAATGCCCCCCCCCCACCCCTGAAATGAAAAGCAGGTGACTTTTCAATGTGGGGAAATCTGGTTAGTAACTGGAGAGGAGCAGAGAAGGGAGGGAGGAGAAGCCTGAAAGAAGCAGCGGCTCTCTGGTTTCTTGTGTTCAGCTCTAATTGTTCCTTGGTGCTCTTGTTCTGCCTACAGAACCGGCTTCACAGAGACTTCATTCTTTACTCCGTGGATGTTCTGAAAGCTTCAGGGAAGAGTTGGCTAATTGGAGCAGGCTTTCTGCCTGAGTTTAAAGGTCGAGGAAGAGTTCACTGTGAAGACGTTTTGTTTCACCTAAATTTACCAAACAAGCCTGTCAGTATTCAGCAGCTTTAGGTCTGAGCCCAGTCAGATATTAAGAGTAGGGGTTCATCTTTAAAGAATGTCAGAATTAAGACTAAAACATTTGAAACATATCAGATATGTTTGAGATTCAGGCGTCTCGCTGCCTCAGATGCAAAGTTTGCAAAGGAGTCTCTGGTTTGCTTTGTAACTCCTTTTCTTTTTAAATCCGGAGACGGTTGGAGGAAAACTCTCTGGAGTCGTCTGTGATGGAATCAGGGGAAGATGGGTTCAAAGTGGAGGTGTTTTTAGGAAATGGAGTCCAGCCAGTAGCAGACTGGTGTAGGTTTTCGGCTGCAGTGAAGCAGAGTCTGAGGTTTCCGAAAGGTCAAAGCTGAGTTAGATGTTTGTGAAAAGTAAAACATGGTTTCTGGAAAGGAAGCCAAGAAACCGAGATTTTGAGAATTTCTTTAGGATTTTGATTGTTTTTATAGATTGGCCTGAGCTCGTCATCTCTCAGGTGTTTCTGCTCCAACACACCTGAATCAAGTTCTGCAGGAGGCCTTGAACCGTGTTCACCTGATTCAGGTGTGTTGAATGAGAAAAAGATTTCTTTGAACAGCACCAAAGACTCGATAAAGTAAAGCTCGTAGACTCACTGGTGCATCCTGTGTCGTGTCGACTTATGATGGGCAACTCAACACAAATCAGGATTTTAGCCTCAATAAGAAGATTAGCAGTAGGCTGAAAACTTGGCACGCCATTCTGGTATCCTGTAAGTTAAAATCCCGAAGAACCTAGACATGAAGCGTCAGACCTTAAAAGCAGCACCTTGTAAAGCACACAGAGACTGAGTACCTGAACTGGCCCTGAGAAAGATGTCCGTCAAAGATGTGACGCAGAACCAGAGGCACGCTGCCCTCTTTAAAACCAAATATTCAGCTAATCGCTGGCAGAACCAAACTAAAAACCCATTTAAAAGCCCCAGTTTATACCATCTGGTGACATCAGCACCACCCATATTCCCATTTCATCCCCATCTGCAGTTACTGCTCATCAGTTTAAATCTTTATTTTGTATTTCTGAGAAATTCCAGAGGTGATGATCAAAAAAATGCTCAAATCTAATATAAAAAAATCATACTGAATTGGATTTATCTTCTACAGGTTTGATCCTCGTTTGGGCCGCTAGACTCATGAAAAGTTGATCAACTTTGGCTCCTGTTCTACTGTTTGATACAGTTGACCAAAACTTTACACAATCCTATTTCTGTACGCTTGACCGAGTAGATTCATAGAAAATTACTTTAAGTCAATTAATGTTAAAGTGGATGTTAAATGATGATTGATGCTTGGTTAGAGTGACTCAGAGCAAGAATATAAAGAAAAAACTGCTGGACAGAGACCTTGACTCCATCCTGTTGGACGTCCAATCGCCTTCACAGATGGAGCCGTGCAGCCTTGGCCTCACTCAGTCCGTCCTTGCACATGGTGTCCCATATGAGAGATGGCAGTATGCTAACTGATTAACCCACATGACTGGAGGGGTCTCCTGGCTGCACCAGTAAGAACAATAGCGTCTGATTGGTGGGGGTCGATCGTGAGGGGCTGCCTTCTCTCTCAGGGTCCAGATGCTGTTTTTCTGACTTCACTCAGTCTACAGGAAACCCCGCAGCATGTGGGACCAGCTCCTTGTGCCGGTTCGACCCGTTGGTGAAGACGTAATGGCTCTTATCAAGCTTCAGGTCAGAAGGCTTCCCAGAACTGACATCATTCCAGCTGGAAGCGGCTCCATTTTCTGGCCAGTGGATCAGTGAAACCAGAACCAGTGTGTGTTGGGTTTAATTTGGATTTGGTCATGGTTCTGGATCTGAAGCATGGCTGTTCACACCTGGCAGTATAATCCAAGGTACCTGCTCTGCATGCAAACTAACCTGCAGTAGCAGCACACAGTGGATGGACCATCAGTGGTTCTACTGATGAAACAGGCCTTTACTGCTGGCATAACTAAACATTCTCTCGGCTTTGAACCCGTTGTTTGATCCCAGGGACAAATCTGTTCCATATTTAGCTTCATATTTAGTTAATGATTCGTAGAATATAAGATAAAAAGTTAAGGAGCTCTCTCTTGTGTCTGGAACGGTAGCAGCTCGTCAATAGGGGGCGCTGTCTCGTTAAAATTGCGGCGAAAAAGCGTAGACACTGTAAACAGAAAAGTAGTTATCACATCTGTTCTCTCATTAAATGCGTCTAACTTTTGATTTAAAAACATTTCTATTCCACGTTGAATTAATTTTGGTAATTTTTTGTGTAAGCCTCCTGGTTTTAATGTTTTAGAAGCTAGGGATGCTAGACAAATGAGTTTATGTTTGTACGTCTTTACACTGTTGGCTTCCATGTGATTTGATGCTGCTCTCTAATTTTATTCAAAGATTGTCATTGTGGCCAATCGGGGCTTTTTGTGTCATTCTTCATCCAATCAGATTAATTCATCATGCCAGTCAAAGTCACCACTCTGGCAGCTTAAATATGTGAATATCTCTCAAACACGATGCTTTCTGCTTGAGTTATTTCACTTTGAAGTATCGCTAAGTATCGTTACCTGAGTACAGTTTCTGGCTGCTTTACCCACATACGGTTTCTTTAGTGAACAAAAAACAAATGTTTTAACCAAAAATACAAAAATAACAGATTTACTGCTTTTGAGTCGTTGACTTGCAGCAATTCCTCATACGGATAATGCATGTAGCGACAGTGGGGAGGAAAACTCCCCTTTAACAGGATGAAGCCAGCAAAGTGAGACTTCTTCTTTTACACAACCTGCTGATTCTGCTGTAGCACTACAAAGTCAAACAAGCATTTAATAAACACTGATCTAACATTTTTACATTACATTCTGGTTTCAAAAGTTTACCTTTTGTGAATAAGAGCAATTTGGAATGCGTTTCTTTTTTTTTTTTTTTAGATATTTTTTTTTTTTGTTATTTGTTTGACTCATTTTGTTTTTCATCCTTTTAAGCAGAGGAATTTGCACATAACTTTATATTTTTGTCCGTCTGATTTAATAATTAAATCAGATGTAATGACCATTATCTTTTTACCAAATACTTTTTTCCATTCACTTATAACATATTGTCTATAGTTTTTCCGTGAATACACTGGCCACTCCAACCACTGCTGTATTTTACAATCAAAAACACATATTTGACAGCATGTTTGCTTGCAGATGATTAATCTGTGTAAATTCAACCCAAACCTGGTCATGCGAGTGTTGGTAAACATTTCTCTGCAGGATCACCTGAGTTTCCCAGTAGTTGACCAAAATAAGGGAAACTTGGCTTAAATTGGAGCGGAAACCCAGTTAGGCATTATATACATAAAAAACAAAACAAGATAGTTACTATTTATCAGTTATTTATCAGTATTTTAACGTCTAGTTTATGTTTGCTGGTGTTTTCTTTAATCTTTCACCACCATGTGGTGTGATGTCCATTATTGGTACGATTTGCTGCTATCTGAAATGTTTTCCACTTTATAACCAAAGATACGCCGTCGTTATCAGTGTTGTTTCTCTGTGTGCATGAAGTAATGAAATGGAGCGTTGGTTTCCTTTCTAAATGAGGTAATGCATGAAGCGCTGGAGGTGAATGTCAGAGTAATCAGAGGAGAGATCGGTGCACGTGTGGACGGATCTCTGCAGGCAGGGAGAAAAACAGCCTTTTTGGTGACGTTATTCAGCTGGAATGTTACCAGTCGGAGTCTGGAAGGGTTTATCTCCATGTTCTAACATTACCTAACCCGGGCTGGTGCTGGTCCATGTGGACGGGTCCATGTTAAAACAGAGCATCCATTAAAGGACAGCTGACTGGAAGTAGACAGAAGGTGAGATGTTATTCCTTATCACAGCGCTACAGTTCATTAATGAATAACTTTCCTTCCAGCGGGGTACGTGCTCAGACCTGCTTTTATCACTGAGTACAATCCGTTGTTTGGTCAAAATTTTGTTCCTGCTTCTGTGTCTTTGTGGGTTTTTTTTGTCGCCGATGTCCACCTCCGTTACCTCCATACAGCCCAGGGCTAAAGCATCCTTCTCTCCATCCGGGTGTGTCAGGACATGGTAAAAAGTTACCTGGTCTTTACCATGGAACCAAAATGGAAAAGTTTATGAGTAAAACTGAGTCCATCCTGTGATCCAATGCCCCAGCAGCTTGTAAGGAAACATCTCTGTTTAGTGATTTTCTGCATTTCCTCTTTGTCGGAGTGGTACCCGTCTGTTTTCATGTGTTGCTTCAGATCATTGAGGTTTCTGCACAGCTCTCTGCTGGGTACCACACCAACCTGTCCGTTAGTTTGACGTCTGTTCTTTCACTAGACCACTGGCAGATCTGCACCTGTTTTGTCCTGTTAATCACCCAGTTTGGACCAAGCTTCAGCCCTTGAACACATATAACTGTAGAATACTCTGGTCTACAGAGGAGTTCACGGTCCATTAAATGGCTGCAACGTGCCAAAAGAAGCCCAGATCATTCCTCCACCACCGTGCTTGATAGTTGGTATGAGGTGTTTGTGCTGATCTGCTGCGCTTTATTTCCAAAATCAATGTTCTGTGCTTTAAGGTTCAACATCTCTACTCTGGTCTCTGCTGTCCAGAGGACTTTGTCCCAGAAGTCTTGTCCTTCATCCAGATGCAGCTCTGGATGACGGACAAGACTTTGCTTGGGCACTGCTGCCATCTGGTTTCTAGAGAGAAGATGGCTGCATCTGAAAAGGGTCTAAATGGTAAGGACCCTTTGTAGTTGGACCCACTTTATAGTTCATTTTCAGAAGACGGTAGGCCTGTGTTTGACTTGCATCATCCATGAGCGTTTCCGTCACGTAATGACGTCGGAATTACAGGCTGTCTGAAATCAGCAAAGTGGTTTAAAGCTCCTTTCCTTCCCATGATTGAGTTCTTACCGCTGACTTCATGAGAGGTCAAGGAACAGGGGCTAGGGGCTATGGTTAGAACATTTTGGATGCAGACGAGGCTTTCTCCCTCAACCTTTCCAAGTAACAAGGCTAACCTTTAGCCTGCTAACTGAGGTCTGTAGAGTCTGAGTTGCAGATCTTGGGTTTCTGGTCATTTCTCTGAGTTTCCTGCTCTGACCTTGGGCTGAACCTGCTGGACGTCCACTCTTGGGAAGGTTGGCAGCTGCTGAGATGTTCTCCTCCTGGGAATAATCTTCCTCTCTGTAGGAGGATGGATTTTAGATGGTCTGGAGATGACCTTTGAACCCTTCACAGGTTGAAGGGCAGCAGCAATTGCTGCTCTAAGGTCATTGCTGATTACTTTCTGCCTTCATGTTCTTAAAAAACACCTATATGCTCTGGAGCAGCAAACTGCTAAATTAATGCTCACACCGATGAAGATTGGAATCGATTATTGAACTATATTGTGTAAAAAAGCAGCCAAAGTCCAAAGAAAATCCTTCATAAAGCATTAAGAACTGATCAGAACCACTGTTAATCTGGCTCTTTAGGATGAAAATATATATTTTTTAGGAGTAAGTTTTGAGGTCGATGTTGAGTAAAGGTTTTGTGTCTAACAGTTAGAAAACGCTCAGCGAAACCTTCAATTAAAGGCTTCTAGAAGTCTTTTATTATTAGAGGCGAAGATAGAATAGCTCAGATTTCTGAGTCAACCACGTCATTCTCCTGAAGCGCTCAGATTTGATTTTATTAAGCACCGAAGAATCTTTCTGCAAGAATAAATCAGAGGTGGAGCGGCTTTTTCCCTTCTTTAAGCTTCTTTAAACAGTGGGAAACGTTTAGAAGTAGGGTGGGAGTGATTGCTGGTGCATGAGCGTGCGCGCAGTCGTCTCATTTATGTGTGTGCATCTGCACATTTTAATACACAACAGTGCCTGTTTTGCCCATGTGTGCTAATGAGTGTTAGGCAGGAGATTATGCGTGCGTCTCTAAGGGAACAGGAGTCTGTTCCCAGGAGCTGCAGGGCCCATCCTGAGGGGGGGTATGTGCACACCCTGACCCCAGCTCTCGGGGTCCTCTCTGCCTGTCTGAAATCATTTCCTCCCTTTGTGGCCCAGGTTAGTCCCAACGTGAGACACGAATGTGAGGGACAGGGGTTATTGGGAGGTTCTACAAAGTGCTGAAACAGAAAGTAATCGGCGGTGGCTGCCATTAATACTGAAGCCCCGAGCTCCCAACCCCCCATAGCTGTCCTCTTCACCCATGTCTCGCCAATCAACTGCTGCAGCCCCCCTCCAGCCCACCCAAACAATAAACAAGTTCTGAGAGCGACTGGTGCATTGCTAATGATCGGAAACAATTAAGCCCGCACAAAAGGGAGCGTCCTACTATACCGCCTGGTATTGACTTAGTATCTGGAGGTTAAATGGCTGCAGCACTGATTTCTGGTGAGGCCAGCAGGGCTAAAATGAGCCGGTCTGATGAGAGCCATCTTTTGTTTGGCTTTTTAGGAAGAACAAGTCAGGCTACCGGCTCCTCGAGTTGATACAGGGAATTAGTCCATGGGTGTGAAAGGTTTGCAGAACCGTGTGTCAAAAGAGAACCGCCACATTATTTTCTATTCAGCGACGCACACCAGCAGCGTCTGGGTGGCGTCCAACACTTGAAAGCCAAGAGCCAGTCAGTCCATTTCAAAGCGCTGCTGTCCAGATCCTTCAGGACTTCTGCTGAAAATTATCCACAGCAGAGTTCTGTAATGGTTTTAGCAGGACTGGTCCAGCTTTGGCTAACAGGCTCAGTTTAAAGGACGGTGGTATACGTCGTGGTGCGCACCTCGAGTCGTGTCCGAGCAACGACGTGGAACTTGACTTGGACTCGAGCTAAACAATTTTTATTTCACGAAATAAGAAAAAAAAATTCAGTTTTGTTAGATCTTTCAAGGAAATTAGGGTTTCCCATCTGAGTTACTGTGGTATAAAAACATTATGCGAAGTACATCTAGGTTCTCTGATGTTTCTCGACGGTGTATTCCAGTAAAAGAGGTTAGCTGCAGCTTCCAAGCTTTTTTTAATTTATTTTTTTATCGCTGCCATTGAGCAGTATTTATTGCCAGAAAGCTGCAGATCACAGCCCAGATCTCCTGTTAAAAGGTGCGTTTGATTTATTGATCAAGAACAGTCGCAGGTCGTAGCCTTGTAGCAATAAACTGACCTCCCAGATGGTCTCTAGATGTCTCCTAAAGCCGGCATAATGTTCTATAGTAATGGATCGGACAATCTGAACACATAGATTAACAGGTGCTAATCAAGGCAGCACCAATACACTGGTGGTTCTTCATAATAAAAGCACTCGATTTGGAAAAACGAGATGAAAACAGCGCTAACCTATTTCTAACAATGTTTTTTCAAAGCATGTTTGTATAAGATAAATATACTTTATTAATTTGCAGGACAATCCAAAGTTGTTGATCTTTTTTCCACATTGAATTAAGGTTTCGTAGAAAGTTAAATGTTCTGTGTGAACATAAAGATGATAACCTGCAGCAAGGCAGGGTTACAGGCAGCATAGACGATATGTTTGACACGAAAATGTTAATTTCAGTCACTAAAGACTCAAAAAGTACCCAGAACCTGCTTGAACAAAATGACTTGTGGACATATCGAAATATATCAGTTCAGATGCTCCTAGCATTTCATAGCCATAGGTAAAGTTACCCACCTTGGCCTTCTTGTCCAACATTAGTGTCTGACCTCAGAAATGCTCTTTGGAAGAAGGGCCAAAATTCCCACAAACCCTCCTATATTTTATAGTAAAGTTTTCCTAGAAGAGTAGATTGGATGTGTTTTGAAAGGCAAATGACCCAATACCCTTGACAACATTGTATAACTTCTAAGAGCTGTGAAATAGTCTTCATTCAATATTCTTATTAAGCTTTAGAAAAACTTTGAAAGACCTCCCAAAGTCTGGGAGACTTAACAGTCCAGTCATTTTAAAAGAGGGTCAGACGGTTTAGTTAATTGGAAGAAAATTACAAAGAGATAACAGCTGGGTGGAGTCTCTTGGGCCTCAAACCTGCATTAATTTAGGACTTTAACCAATTTTCTTAGGTTACACAGGGACCCACTATACAAAGATTTGATAAACTGTTTGTTCCAAGCGCTGAACAGAAACCCAAAGAACAATTGATCGATTTCACTCAGAGATTCCAAGAAAGTTTGATGGCTTGGGAGGAAATAAATGTAAAGAAATGAGAGCTGAAGATATTTTATTGGTGAATAATTTAAGCATAAACAGAACAAGTGGGATACAAGTGGAGGTCCTGATCCCCCACCTAACTCTCCCAGTGGCCCTGTGACTGGTTGAGTCTGAGAATTTGCATGGGCAGCGGCTGGGAGAGTTGGAGAAGAAGCCAATAGACTGAATAGACTCCTGAAGCTGAGACTCTGCGGTTGTTTTATTGAAGTAGTGTGGAGGTTTGTGCTTGTGAGGGAAATCTGGGTAGGAATTAAAAGGTCTGCCTTTCTTTAACCACTCGTTACTGCCATGGATTCACGTTAAACTGCCCAAGCAGCTTCACGCAGCTTCGCATACTTGAGCGTTAGGTTTGCAAACAACCCAAGTTTAGAACCGCTTTCAGATGTGGGAGCACAGACCTAAAGATCTGAAAGGTGCTTGAAGTATGAACGCTGTCTGGGAGAGGGACTGTATACTGGGAGGAAGGAGGAAGGATATATGCTGGTGAAGATTCTCAGTCATCCAGGTCATGGTCATTCCAAAAAAGTAAAAAACAAAGCAACTGGACTTGTTTTTCGTAGTTGAAGACGTTTTGCTTCCTCTCCAGGAAGCTTTCTTAATTCAAAAAGTCTGGAGTAATGTGGAGTAACAAGCTTTATACTACTGTCCAACAAAGGCCCTGTAATGGCTTAGATAACATGCAAATTCAACCGAAACAGCTCCACCCCTTAGGAGAGGAAGCGAAACGTCTTCAGCTACGAAAAACAAGTCCAGATGCTTTGTTTTTTACTTTTTTTGGGAGGAAAGATATAATATTCCCACCCAAAGTGACCAAATGAGTCCTAAATACATTTATCAGAAAATAGGAAATAGGTTGTGCTTACCTGCTGTAGAAGCATTCGGCATGTAGAGGTGAGTGAATCTTCAAAAGCACAGACCGAGCGTCCGCATAGAGTTGGATAGTGTAACGTTATTATTACTGTTACTGAGATATTTGAGCAGCCCTTCCATTTCTTTCATTGCAATTAATCTTATTGGATGGAGAACATCTGTCAACATCACTCTTAATGTCCTGCCACTGATTCTGAGTTGTGTTTAGGTCTGGACTTTGACTAGGCCAATCAGCTTTGATCTAAACCATCCCATAATATCTGTGGCTGCGTGTTCAGGGTGGTAGTCCTGCTGGAATGTGAACCTCCATCCCTGTCTCAGGTCTCCGGCATCATGCTGCCACCTCCATGTTTCGTCAATATGATGCAGAGTTAACTTTCCACCTCTACACATGGGGTTTTAATCTCCTCTGCAGTTTGTCCACTAATGTTTCTTGATGGAGCTCTGAGGAACAGCTGGGTAAACACAGAGAATAAATTGCACACATCTGGACTCTACTTTGTGTTGGTTTATCTCATAAAAATCATCATCGTTTAACGAGTAAGGGTGAAAGTGTGCAAGCACTATTAGTACTGATGCAATGCCGTGTTTGTGTTACTTAATTGACACTAAAACACTCTGAAGTTTCCATGAATAACAAAGTTGCTGGAGAGCCCGAAGGATCCGGCTGGTGTTTGGCGTCCTGATTATAATCTTACCCCCCATGTTTCAGTTCATTTTATCAGGAATCTGGAAAATGTCCTTGATGCAAAAATCTTTCCTAATGACAGAACTTTGAAACGGGCCAAACACCCCCCGCATGGCAACGACATTCCTGTACAGTATTCTGCAGAAGCTTCCTGGAAATGGCCCAGAAAGCATGCCAAAGGGTTAAGAGACCGTTCTGTTGGCATCCGGGGGAAGCAGGATGGTTTTGAAAGACCCCATCATGAACCCAGACGGTTCAGGAGCTCTGGTCTTATCCTTTAGTCCTGACCCTGACTCTTCAGAGGAGCTTTTTAGGATTAGTGGATCCGTACATTACAGGGTTAGAAGAGATTTGGTTAAAGAGTTTCATGGCTTCATCAGTCAAACAGTCTAGAATAGAGTCTGAGGATAATGACCATTTTATGATTCCCACATTATCATTTTGACCGAATATATTAAAGTATTCCACTTATCGGCCTTCTCCAGTCTCCCTAAACCCAAATCCTGATCATCACCCCTGCAGATGCCAGGGCTTTGGATAAGGGTCTGCAGCCATGCAGGGACCTCCATCCTTCTCCTGCCAACATGGCGCATCCTGCACAGCCACGGCCATTATTTCAGTCTAAACAGATTAAGCTAATCCCGTTATGTCGTAGTAAGGCGTAGCCGCGAGATGGAGAGAAGGGTTGGCTGTTCTGCTGTTGCCATGTGGCTCTGAATCAAACAAACAGTGAGCTGTCACACGGATGAACAGCAGCAGGAACATGACGCAGGAGATAGAAACACATAGCAAGGGGGGAAAAAAGCTGACTTTCTAAATGTTTAAAAAGAATTGTTCTTAATGACGACAACCAGAAAGCTTAATGTTCCTTTTTCAGGCCTGCAGCCAAAAGATGGACTGCAGTGATGAAACGTAAGTTTATTTAAACCTGGGGGTTTATGACCAAAAACCTGCAGATCTGATGACATTCAGCCTCATCTGGGGTGCAGAAATTCAATTAGGAGGAAGAAAACTGCAGGAATGTCATAAATAACGTTGATGAAAACAACCTTTCATTGGTTTATTTTGAAATTAGTGTTTAATTTTATTATCTCGCCAACCCACAGTGCTGCGGCGATCAATACGAGTCCTTATGTGACCGGCTGAGCTGTGCTCCCTGTATAATGACCTCGTCACTTTGCTCTCATGATAAAATGTGATTTATTCACTGCGTGAACTGATGAAAGCTTGTTTCCTGGAAACCATCAGGAGAAAAAAAAACAAACAGCAGAATTTAAATCAGCTCCCAACAAAGTTTCTTACGTTCAAACTTTAAGCTTTTGGATTCAACACGTCGCTTTAGTGTGAGATTATTGTGCAGAAGGGAAAAGGGTTACGTCTGTTCTGCTTGATCTTCTATATTATCTAAGGCATGATCCCTCCATGAAGCCCCTCGATATGCCGGAGATATGGTCGGTTTTCTAAGCCTGCCCAGCTGTGGAACAGAGGCTGCGTCAACGAGAGCTTCCTGCCCTCAAAGCGCATCCATTATGTGTCTTTCATCTGTGCACAGAAGCCAGCTGATGCATCTAAAGGCCAGCAGGCATGCATACAGGCCCAAGGAAACGGATCCAGGAGCAACTTTTATTATTTCAACTGGGTTGTGAGAAAAATCAGCAGAAGGGCATAAAATCTGTCTTCTACTTTTATGCATTCTGCTAATTTTTCTGAAGTTTTTTTTTTTTGTGTGTGGCTGAGAGAGAAGGGGAAGACATGCAGGACCTCGGCTCTGCATACAGGTACAGCTCAAAAATGACAATATTGCATAAAGGTTTGCCTGTCATTTCAGAAAGTTAAACAGTTATTTTATAGAAATTCATCACAGTGAAATATTTCAAGCTTTTATTTCTGTTCATTTTGATGATTATGGCTTACAGGTAAAAAAAAAACATCAGTGTCTCAGAAAATCACATTCGACTCATCATAAAAGGATGTTTTAAGCACAAATGTCAAGCTTGTGAAACTTATGTCAAATTCTGTGCATCAATACTTGGGCCTCTTGCATGAATTCCTGCATCATTGCGCCAAGACATGGAGATCGCCTGTGGTTCTGCTAAGATGTTCTGAAAGCCCAGATTGCTGCCTTCAGGTCCTCTGCCTTGTTGGCTCTCACGTCTTCCTCTTGACAACAGAGAATTTTCTACAGGGTGGACCCGGTGCCAAGTTCTGCTGGAAAATAAAACCAGCATTTCCATAAAGCTGGTCAGCAGAGGAAAGCAGGAAGAGCTCTAAAATGTCCTGGTAGATGGCTGCTTTGGACTTCAGAAAACCCAGTGGACCAGAACCAGCAGATGACACGGCACCACAAACATCACTGACTGTGGAAACGTCACTCTGGACTTCAAGCAACCTGGATTCTCTGCCTCTCCTCTCTTCATCCCGACTGTGGGACCTTGATTTTCCAAATTAAATGCAGAATTTACTTTCATCTGAAAACAGGACTTTGGACCAATGAGCAACAGCCCAGTTCCTTTTTTTTACAGGAAATTCCAGGTAAAATGCTTGTAGCTCATGTCTAGGATTCGCCTGTGGGTCGTAGCTCTTGATTCACCGACTCCAGCCTCAGTCCACTCCTTGCGAAACTCTCCAAAATCTTGAATGAATCTTACTTGACAATCTTCTCAAGGCTGCAGTTCTCTCTGCTACTGGTCCACCTTCTCCTACCACACTTCTTCTCTCCACTAAATTTTCTGTTATAACCCCTTCCAGAACTCAGCAATGACCTTTTTATAGCTTCCCTTCCTTGTTAAGAGGGTCGATGACCATCTTCTGGACATCTGTCCAGTCATCCATGATGGTGTCGCCTGCTGACCCAGAGCGAGAGACGTTTAAAGGCTCAGGAAACCTTTGCAGGTTAATTGTCTGAGTTATTTAGCTTATTAGACACCATGAGTCTCCAATAATGACGTTATTTCACAGTATTCTAATCTTCTGAGACACGTAATTTTGATGACTCTGGCCACACATAATGAAAACCCAACATTCAAAGAAATAACAGCTTGGAATGAATCACTGTGTGTAATGATTCTCTGAGTTTCACTTTCACCTTTCTTGTCCACCCGGACATTTTTTCATCATAGGTTCTCTTGAATTACGAGAGACAAAATGAGAAAACAGGAAAT
The DNA here is from genome assembly GCF_011125445.2 of Fundulus heteroclitus. NCBI lineage: Eukaryota > Metazoa > Chordata > Actinopteri > Cyprinodontiformes > Fundulidae > Fundulus > Fundulus heteroclitus. Next base: position 43,079,550 of record NC_046367.1, read on the forward strand.
CACATTGTAACGATTTTTTAAATAATTTATTTGTAAGCTATTGTGGAAAATAAGTATTTCAATAACAAAAGTTCTACTCAGTACTTAGTAGCATGATCTGTGCGGGCAGTGTCATAAGTCAAATGTTGACCCGGTTTGAACACTGTAGCTGGTTTTCTATGCAGATCTCCTCTGGAGCAGAGATGTTTGGGCTGTCGCTGGACAACACAGGCTTTCAACTTCCTCCACAGATTTTCTATGGGGTTGAGGTCTGGATACCGGCTACGTCACTCCAGGACCTAGAAATGCTTTTTATGGAGCCACTCCTTTGTGTTTGGGATCATTGTCGTGCTTTAAGATCCAGCCATGTTCCATCTTCAATGCTCTCAGTGATGGAAGGAGGTTTGGCTTCAAATCTCATGATAAATGCCCTTGTTCATTCTTCCCTTAACACGGATCAGTCGTCCTGTCAGCTTTGAAGAAAAACAGCCCCAAAGCATGATGGTTCTTCCCCCATGCTTCACAGCTGCTATGGTGTTCTTGGAATGCAACCTAGCATTCTTCTTCCTTCAAACACGACGAGTTACGTTTGTGGCAGCAAGTTCTACTTTGGTTTCATCCGACCACAACATATTCTCCCAGTCCTCTTCTGGATCATCCATGTTCTCTCTGGCAAACTTCAAGTCGAAGGAGATTATCAGTGGTCCTCGTACGTCTTCCGTTTTCTTACAATTGCTCCCACAGTTCACACCAACCTGCTGCCTATTGTAGCTCCACTCTTCCCAGCCTGGTGCAGATTTACAGCAGCTTTCTTCAGCTCATTGGTCTTAGCCATGGATGAGTCTTTTTCACAGATAAGTTCAAACAGGTGCCGTTTATACAGGTAACTAGTGGAGAACAGAGAAGCTTCTTAAAGAAGAAGCTACAGGTCTGTGACAGACAGACATCTTGCTTGTTTGTTTGTGGTTGAACAAATACTTAGTTTCCACCATAATTTAGAAATAAATTCTTTAAAAATCCTACAATCTGATTTCCTGTTTTTGTTCATTTTTGTCTCTCATAGTTGAATTGAACCTTTGATGAAAATAACTTGTTTGCCCCACTGTATCCAAAGGTCGTCCCCCATAGTTCCCCCTGGTAGGATGAGGGTGCAGCGTAAGGTTCTGTTGGTGCCGACCTCGCCTCTGTAAGCTTTACTGTAGCTTAAATGAATCAATGTGACGCTCCATGATGTTCTTGGTGTTCCCGTTGGTAGTTAATTTGCTTTCCCTGGCAGCAGAAAGGCTTCATTAACAAAACTTTGCCTTAAAATTCTTCTTAGCGTAAATGTTATTTTTTTCCACAGAATTTCTAAACCTTAGTTATTTCTGATTAAACCTCCTCAGGTTTTTCCTTTGTTTGATCCGTCACTCGATCACTCAGATGACCTCCACCACGAAATTACTCTGTTTGCTTGTTTTGGTGAAATTCGACAGAAGTAAAGGTGGCTTAACTGCACCGTCACTCCCAGGGTGCTCGGCTTCCAGGGAAAATTGGGACCAGCTGAAGAATCGCTGCACCGAGCTGACGTCTCCTGCCTCTGAGGGGCAGCCTGCAGGTCGGGTTATGAAAACACGGCGCAGCTTCCTTGGAAAGAGGCTGCAGGAAAATGGTCACACTTTGGAGTTGGGTTTACAAAGCAGGCAGGAATTGGTTCTGGTGGAGATGGTGCATGGGATCCGTGGGGAGAACCATTAGAGTCTCTAATGTCAAACTCTAAATTATGTCGCTTCATAGCCTTTTATTTGGGCCTCTACCTTCTATGGAAAACTATAAGTAAAAAAAATCTAAAATAGTCTCAACGAAAAGAGAATAATTAGTCTCACTGCAAAAATGGATTTAAATATAAGCAACGCTTTCTTAAAATTAGTGCATTTGTCCTGAATTTGAGCAGGTAAATAAGATTATCTGCTGCTGGAATAAGATTTTTTCCGATTAGAATAGGAACAACTCATCTCCATCATGTTATTTCAAGTGCAGTTTATGTAATTATCTTATTTTAGGGGTCAAAATACTCATTCCACTGGCAGATAATCTTATTTACCTGCTCACATCATGGATAAATACACTCATTTCAAGAAAAGTTCACGTTTTTTTTTAGTTCCCTTTTTGCAGCGATTACTGCTGCGTACGAAGACGTTTCAAATGGAGGGAGTTGAAGCTTTCTGTGCATCGTCTCGTCTGCTCATCATTCATCGTTGAGGTAGATGCTGTGATTCCTGCTGCGGTTCTGACCAGCATGGTCCAGAGTGTGTAGGCAGGGATGATGGCAGGAAAACAGGTCTCTGCTTTAATATAAACCTCCTGATCTGTCAGCCTGATTAAGACTTCTCTTGTTTCTCCTCCTGCAGCCGGAGGAGTTGGAGGCGCTCCATTCTCACACGTTCCGGGTGAAGACCTTCAAGAAGACCAAGCACTGCAGCGCCTGCAAACAGACCATCGTCCAGGACGGCCTCGTCTGCAGAGGCGAGTGAAATCTGTGTTTTTGCCCACCTGTAACGCTTTAACGTCTCGCTTTCCAGCTGTAACAGAACCTGTAAGAGACCGGCCTTCAGTATCAAACCCGGCCTTAGATGCTGCTGTCAGCTCAGACGGAGGCTGGAGGCAGCAGAACCACCTTAGTACTGGTACCAGGCTGCAGAAACGGACCACATTCAGTGGTTGGACGCCAGTCTGAGGCCGTTAACCCGACCTTCACGCTGCTTGTACAGATGACACAGCTGCAGAGGTCTTGGTGAAGCTGCGTCATGCTCAGAGCAGACAGCAGTTTCACAAAGACCGCTGGGACAATGAGGGAGACGTCTGTCCCAGGCAGCGTCCTCCTGAGGTCATCTGAGGCGGCGCCGGGGTCGGACCCGCAGGTCCGCTCACTGACAGCAGAGGGCAGAATAAGCTCCAGGGAGGCTGAAGGTCAACAGCTTTCAATTTCCTTAATGGAGTTTATCCACCAGGCTTTGTTGTCGACCACAGAGAGCGTCATGCAGCGCGTTTTTCCTTCCAGGCACTCCCCCCTCCTTCTAAATCTGCTCTGATTTGGACTTTTGCTGCTTTTTTCATTTATTTTTTGTCACGTTTTCATTTAAGGCACTCAGCCAACGTGAGCCATGAAATCTTCAGCTGTTTAAAGTGTGCGGCGGCCATTTTGGCTCTGATTGCTGGAGGATTCAATTCTTAAGTGAACTGAATCTTGTGTTTATATTTTCCAGTATCTAGAGACCAAGAATCAGCTTATCTGGTGCACAAACACATCTTTTTCTTTACACTGAGCAGAATCCAATCTCTTTTTTTTAGAGAAAACATTACTGAGATGTAATGTTTTCTCTAAAAAAAGAGTAGAACCTGAGAGCAGTTTTGCTTCATGGGACGACGTGCTGTCCCGGTTTATAATAGATAAAATATGGATTTCTACAGTAGTAAAGACTTATAAGCCAATTAAATCACTGAAAAACGAGAAGCATTCATCAAAGACAATTTGCAGAAGGTTTCATGATGTTTACTTTTTTTTTTTTTTACATTTTTGGTCACACATTCTTACATTTTAATGGAACTTGATGGATTTTAATTTCAACAGAAGTTTGTTCTTATTTTAATCATCATCATCATCATCATCATCATCTGTCATTACAATATACATCGAAAATTTGTTCTCTGCTTTTAACCCATCACTCTTGGGGAGCAGTGGGCTGCTGCTGTGGGGCGCCCGGGGAGCGTTCTGGGGTTAAGGGTCTTGCTCAGGGACCCAGAGTGGCAGTCTGTGGGAGTTGAACCCAGGACCTCCGGGACACAAGCGCAACCACTAGGCCACCACTCCCCTAATTTGAACGGTCTCCCAATGCTCTTTCAGCTTAAGTTGAATAAAATAAAAATGAAAACTAAAGGGCTGAACCAGTTCTTTAGTTATTAAAGGAGACTAATAATTAAAGTGAGAGAGACAGAAAACCAGAGTTTGGCTCCAACAAGGTGATTCCCTCCAGGAGAGGATCTGCTGTAGAATGACGCATCTTTGCTGGACCTTTGTCCAGACACCACCTCTGAACTGGACTCTTCATCTTGTTTTTCATGCACAATATTTTATCATTCTGCAACAAAAGATGAAAATTAGTTTAACAAAGAAGCCAAAGTCGAAATCATAAGTCTTTAAAGCCACCCAGGAAGCCTGGAGAGCTGCTGATCAAGACCCCTTTCTAAGATTACAGGAAGGTCCGGCTTCACTGATGGGACGATGGAGGTCTGAGGCACTTGCTCGCTTCTTCATCTTTGTCATTTCATTTGTTGTTAAGCAAACAGCTGAAGGTTTCTGTTTGCTAAATCAGACGCACGTTAACTTAAAGTGGGTCTGAGCTCCATGCAGGACTTCAGGCTTTCTGTTGTCCCTGCCGCCTGCAGGAAACGTCCCACAGCCGTGCAGCAGCAGCCGTGCCTGTGCAGTAAAGCTGCTGCCGCCTTCTTCTGCACACAGACTGACACTAGAGGGGAGAACGTACGACCTCGGCCTTCTCTTCTCATCGTGTTGTTGTGGAAACGTCTGTTTTCACACCGATAGCATCAAACCCAAGCTTGCGGAAATGAATGGATGTGTGCTTTGGCACAATGGCACGGTGGTACTACTGCTGCTGGTGGTGCTGGTGGTGGGGGGTGCAGGATTGCAGCTCTTGTTCCAAACCGGACTCAGGTTCGGCCCGGGTACGTAGCTCTAAGAACCCCTGGGGTACATTTTCCACAGACTGACAGAAGCTTTAATGATGGAAAATAGTCTATTTTTCTTTAGATGTTACAGATGATCCCGCAGAACCACGCTGAGGTTCTCCGTTTGCTGGGTGACGCTCATAAAATCCTCCTGATGTCGCTGAACCTCTCCGTGTCCAGCCGTGTTCTGACCTCAGGTGATGAGAGACGGTCCAGTTAAAGTCTGACGACGATCGTCCCGTTCTAAAAATAAACCCGACCCATCCTGCCAGCTCGTCTCGGCTAAACGCTCCCCGCTCACGTCTGCAGGGACGGTCGCCGTAGTGTTCCCATAAAGTGCCGCAGAACGCCATCGTCTGTTGGAAGTGATTAATGGGAGAAGAAGAGCGCCATGACGAGCTACGCTGATTTAATTTAGCTCTGATATTCCCCAGCTGCATCTGGGTCCGTCCATTAGGCCGGGTAAACCTGGGGCTGGTGTGTGTGTGTGTGTGTGTGTGTGTGTGTGTGTGTGTGTGACCAAAAAGTGAGCAGGACTCTCTGCAGAGGCAGCAGACGTCCACTGCTCTGGTTTCCTGTCTTCCCTGCTTCCCGTTAGCAGGGAGAAAGCGACGCGGCGCTGCAGCGCTTATCTTCCCAGAACCGCGGGTCGGGCGAAAACCAGGAGTTTTCAAAAGGTACCGGTGCAGACGGTGCCTGAAGAGATGCTGAGTCACTGGTTGCTGTGGTGATGTGCATGTGGGAAAAGTTTTTATCTAAATATTCAGGATCCCAGAACAAATATCAGAAAAAGGAAACGTGAGTAAAAGGCGATTGCTCCACCCTCGGCGCGGTGCCGTCTGTGGTTCCTAACGTCATCGTGGACGAGTGCTGACCCGCTCTGCTGTGCAGAACCGCTTTCATTCAGACAGCTTTCCCGTTTCTGGCAGCGTTTCTGTCCGACTATTCCAGACTTTGACTAGGCCAGTCCCAAAGAGGTGGACTTGCTGGTGTGGTATGGATCATTGTTCTGATTCGGGACCCAAGTGAGCTGCAGTTTACGTCAGAAACTGATGGTAGAACATTTTCCCTCGTGGTTCTCTGCTGAAGAGCAGATTTCTTGGTTCCATCAGCTACAGCAAGTATTTCCCCAGAACTCTTGAGGATCGTCACGATGCTTTGTGGTGAATGTGAGACGGGCCTTCGTGTTCTTTTGGGTCAGCAGTGGTTCTGGCCTTACAGCTTTCCCATTTCTGCCCAGTCTCTCTTTTGTTGTTGAATCCTGACCTCAGATCCTATCTGAGGCAGTGAGACCTGCAGAGATGTTCAGATGTTCTGGGTTCTTCTGGTACCTCCTGGATGAGCCGTTGATGAAGGTTCTCCATTGTTCCATGTGTTCTCCATGTGTGGGTCATGGTTCTCTAGAAAGCCAAACCCTTGGAAAAGACTTTGTAATCCCTTCTGGACTGACGGTCAGTGGTTTTGGTTTTCAGCAGTTCTTGAATTTAGAACCGGACCCGATGTGTTGCTGTTTGGGATCCTTTGGCCTTCTTCATGCAGTCAGACAGGCAACATTTTTATAGATCTCCTGAATCTGCTGGTCCAGTGTGGGTGTGATTAATGTGGTTAATCCCAGATAATTCATGGTTCTATTAGGAGGTGATAACTTACACAGTACCGGTTTGGTTTGGATTTTTTTCCTTTTAAATTGAAGAAATCATTTCAACATATTTTTGTATTTTCCTCAGGTTCTCTTTCTCTGAAATCAACTTTCGTTTCAGTGTGAAACACTACAGTGTGACAAAGAAAGCAACTTTTTCACTCGGTGCTGCCGCAGGAACACCGGACGGAACAAGGTTCTTCTTGACGGTTAACAGTTCTGGTGCGGTTCTGTTCCTGAAACGTCGTCTCTTGACGTTCTGGTTCTGCAGAGATCAGAGACCCTGACCCTCCCTCCGCCTGCGTGGTTGAACTTTGTGAAACCCTTCTGTAGTTTTCCATCACTCCCCTGCCGTGATCCGACTGGACTTTGTTTGTCCCGGTCCAGCTGCTTCCTGCCTTTCTTCCCCGATCAGCAGAAATAAAATGGTGTTGATGTTCCCGTCGCCACTCTGAGCCCGGTGGTGAAGGAGCCGACGGTTCTCCCTGAGCGTCTTCAGTGTCTTCCTGCGATGACCCAACGACCCGGTCACATGGTCTGGAGAACCAGGATCACTTCCTGTTTCTCTCTCTCTGCACCTGTTGCAGGAGACCAGGTGCTGCGTGGCTTAACGCAGGTTCGCACCGCTGGTGTGTTTCAGTAGACCAGGCCCCGCGGCAGGAACTGGCATTTACATCCCGCCTCCGTGGCGCCGGACATTCGAGCCCAAACCGATCCGTTGTTCCCTTTTTTTTTTAAAGGTGAAGCTAAAGGTCAGAGAGACTGGAGTGTGAGGTCCTGATGTTTCCTCTCCAGAACCGGGGGTAAAACCGGTCCGACTTGGAGAAGACCTCTGAGTTCAAGTCGTAAGCTTCAGCGAGACGGCGGTGTGAGAGTCCAGGTCATTGCCCTGCTGGTACCCAGCAGAACCGACCCGGATGGTCCAAACATCACGATGCAACACCACAGTGACTCCACCATGGAGGAGGCGAACGGACGTCGTCACTGGGATTCTGCAGATGATGCTGATCAGGATCTGGATCCCAGTCGGATGTGATTACGCGCCGATCCAGAAATGAACCAGTTTTCCCTGCTGCAGCCGAGCAGACCCGGTGGCAGGAGAACACGGTCCGTTTGCTCCTCTGAATCCTCTCATAACCCGCTCAGATCTCATGGAAGGTGAACGGCTGGGTGGCAGGTAACTCGGCCCAATGAAGGAGGAGCTAGGGCGACACCTGCTGGGCGGTTAGAGATATTACACCTGGACGACCGTTAAAATAAATCTGTTTTGACTGGATTTATTCTGTTATTCAGATCTTTTAGTTTGGAAATTAATCTTTTTATTCTAAGTTGTTCTTTCTTATTATAACCCATGTCTTTGGGTTCTGAGATGGAAAAAAGTGGAATCTTCTTGCTGGGTCAGTATAGATCCTCCTGATCGCAGGATGAAGCAGGAGATGGATCAGAGGGTTTCCTGTTGCATCTGTGTCCCAGTCCTCACCTTGTGGTGCTGAGACATCTGCCCGACTGGAGATCATGGATAACTTGGAGATGATCCGTGAGGAGCTCCACCGTCTGGAGGAGTTTGGACTTCTCCGGTGTCGGTATCTGATCAGGATGCTTCCTTTGGAGGTTTGTTACACCTGGAAAGACCCAGAACTCACTGGAGGGACAATAAGATGCTCAGATGTAACATTGTGACCGGTGACTGTGGTGCTGGGTAACAGGTCGCCTCTTTATCACAGCACCTGTTGGGGGGGGGGGGGGGGGGGTACAGCAGAATTCGAGGACTAGGTAAGGCCATCTTCTGCACTCTAGGTCCAGTTGGAGCTCAACCAGCTTGAGATAGTGGAGGTGATGTTTGACTTCCAGAGATCTTCCCCCACACTGCCTCCTTTCCACCGTGTCCGCTGTGGATCACTCTGGATCTCTGGACCTGAGCCGGTCCTCACACACGGACACTGCTCTGAGACTGGACCTTCTGCAGTACCTCCACAATCCAACCTTCTCCAGGAGCTGCTGGTCATCTTCTCCACAGCCACCATCCAGTCTGTCCTGTGTTCGTCCATCACTGGGTGGTTTGGCTCATCCACAGAACAGGACCGGTCCAAACCATCAGCAACGCACCATCAGGTCTGCAGAGAGGATCATCAGGGCTGACGTCCTCTCCGTCCAGGACCTGTCCGGGTCAAACTGTCCGGGTCAAGCCGATGAAGGCTGATTCTGAAGGTGTAATTACTCCTCAGAGTGAATCTCAGACCGTTTTTGCTCTACATCTCTGGCTTTGCTCTTCCATCACATCTCATTTATTTCCATTTTAAGGAAGAAACAACCTGCAGATTGTTTCTCCAGCCCTGTTCTCCACTACCCGCTGCCTGCATGCTTCACATGTTTCTGCTCCAGCACGCCTGATTTAACCTGACGGTTCACTAACGGGCTGCAGCAGAACCCGATGACAAGCTGCAGGAACCGCGTGAAAACATGCAGCGCAGAACTCCTGCAGGACAACCAGGAGTATTCAACCGCTTCCAGGTCTAAATCTACGTGGAAGAAGAGAGAAATTCATGAACGCTACTGCAATCTGATTGGCTTGTGTTTACATTCCCTGTAGATCCATTTAGGAGTCTGATGGAAAATCAGCACAGATGTCACAGAACCTGGTGTGAAAAAACATCAGGAAAAAAAAAAACAGCAAAAAGCTTTTAGTCAAAGACTTGATGCAGAAAGTCCAGTTCTGCAGTTTAACATCATGTAAAGCGGATTAATTTCTTATTTTTGGCTCAGTGGGACGTCTGTGTTGATGGATCATGAAGGAGAAATCAATCTATGTGAAGCTCCTTTTTATTAATACGTATCCGTTAGTCCATCCGTCCACAGAGCCGTCAGTCCGTCCATCCAGACATCCTTACCTCAGAGGAAGTGACGTTCAGCTGCTTGTGTCCAGGATCTAATAAAACCGTGAGCTTCACCTGTCAGCTCAGCTCCTTTTCCCCTTACAGCAGGAAGGAACATAACCTGGAGACCAGGTCCTGATCTTCCTGTGTCCGGACATCCATGCTGTGTTTTTACCTCAGTGTAGAAAACAGAGAGAAATGTGATCGGGGTCAGCAGAGAGTAAACCCACCTCTGTTTTCCTGTAGGATTTAAGATGCCTCTTTGTCTACCCCAGATAAAGATCCTCGTCTTGTAACTTTTCTCCCCGTCACCTGATTTTCCTGGAAACGCCAGATAATGACGTGAATCTAACGGTTACCATGCGCGTTTTATTTATTCGTTTGTGGAAACATTTGATCGGATCTCTGCTGTTATGAAGCGTTTTGTCTTTAAGTCATGGGACCGGCTTTAAAGGGTCACCGCGGGTCAGAAGAGGACAGACGACCCGCGCCGACCACCAGGGGGCAGCAGTGATGCACGTTTGACTGAACTTCCAGTAGATTTCCCACAGCCCCCTTCCTGAGCTCCTGCAGCTTGTTTAATCAGTCTGTCAGGTTTGTTGTATTGAAATATGAGGTGTGTGTGTGAGCAGCTGTTTAAACAGACACACACACACACGCTGTAAGCAAACAGCCGTTGTCCGTTTCGTCAGCAGGGTGTAAACATGACGAATCCTCGGCAGTGATTCCATGAGTCCTCTCTTGTCTCGGGGATCTGCCGTGTTGGGAAAGCTGCAGCAGCTGGATGAAGGTGGGGCGTTTTCCGCCCGGGATCAGAGCCGGGGGACCCGTGGGCTGACAGCCCTTATATGACTCAGAGGCTGATATTTACTGACATTAATACCAACAAACAGAAACCGAAGCAACCAGAAGACCTGCTGTTGGACAGAGTGAAGAAACGCGTCGTGAAGCGAAGGTTTCTGGGTCTCGGGCGGGAAATGGTGAAACGGACCACAGCTGTTTATCCTTTAATTCGCTATTTCACTTCTTACATGGGCTTAAACATTCTTGTCTGGACTCTGGATCACTCGTCTGCGCTTCTGTTCAGTGTTTTAGCCACTTAATGATTTAATTGTTCATGACGAGGCGATCCAGTCATAGCAGAAATAAACTAAGTACACCCCTGTTGCTACCATAGGATTTAAGGGGGGAAAGCGTCACCCAGGGGTTCCTAATTAACTGATGCTGATCAGTCTGAGCATGGCTATAAGGAGCACAGGTGTGTGTTCGCACAACACCAGGATGCAATGACCTGAACGCAGAGAGGAAGATTTTTCCCAGGAGGAGAACATCTCAGCAGCTGCCAACCTTCCCAGGACATCCAGCAGGTTCAGCCCAAGGTCAGAGCGGGAAGCTCAGAGAAATGACCAGAACTCCAGGAGCTGAAGCTCAGCCCAGATTGGGTCGTTAATGGGACAGAGAGCAGGTCTACAAAAGAATGATTGAGTGGGAAAACGATCAAAGTGCTGCAATGGCCTAGTCAAAGTCCAGACCTCAGTCTGGTGGAATTGCTGGGGGTGGGATCTTCAGAAAAGAACGATTATTAAAGAGACTGAAACCGTCTGCCGAGGGTTCCTGCTCATGCAACTATGAAAAGCCCGGTTTGATAGAAATGCAGACAATAGATTCTTCTGGATTCTTCTACAGTCACTAAGAGATGAAAACTTGGCCCATCTCAACATTTATGTATTTATTTTTCTCCCTTTCAGAATAATTCCATAAACAGGAAGTTAAAACCTGTTTCCTGTCCAGTTTCTGTTAACCCGCCCAGGGCATAGAAAACATTTTGTGTCGACACCCATCAGACGACGTCCAGAACCAGTTTAAACTTGGACTTGGTGGCGCTGTCTCTGCTCTCTGAGTTCTGGTTTTTGTGTGAAACAGCAGAGCCCCCGCCTAGTCGTGCGTCCACGTCGAGGTGTTTACACCGTGTGTGCTCACGTGTCGGGCCGTCTGTGCAGAACGAAGACGGAGGAAACGGGACCGGAGGAAGCGGAAGCGGTGCAGCCCCGCCCTCTGATTGTGTTCGGTGGTCCGAGGTGGTCCAGCCCAGCCCCGTGGGATAAAATGCTCCTTCTAAGAGAACATGGGAAGGAAATCCATCCCCACCCCTTTTATTCCACCCGATCCGAAGCCACCAGCAGCCACTAAAGTCACCTTCAGACCAACTCCAGGTTCCTGAAACACTCTTCCTCCCCCCAGATGTCTCCTGTCCAACATCTTCCTCCTCATCTTCTCCTCATTCCTGCATCCCGTTCTCCCCGCCCGCTTTTTGTTCTCCAAAGCTCGGACTTCCTAAGAAGGTAAAGTCCAACACGAGCCCGGCGCCGCTGCTCTCCAAACACCCAATATGGAAGTCCTGACTTTTTTCCTCCCATGTGGCTCTGCAGTGATGTTTACCAGGGACCCCGGAGCCGGGAGCGGTCCGGTCGGGGAGAGAGACGCACGGCTTCTGGTGCTTATCAGGCAGATAGACAAGTCTGCGGCGGTCTCGCACACATTAGAGCGCTCCATGTGACTTATGTCACAGCGAGGGTGTCAGCGGACCGTGAACAGCCCTCAGAAGAGGCCGGCGCGTCTGCTGCTCAGACGGAAAACAAATCCCGCTGAAGGAAACCAGACGCCGGTGGAAAGAAGCTGTTGCTGAAGCGTTTTCTGGATCCACGTCTTTATCAGAGACTCCTACCGGGTTCTAGAGGAGGACAAGGTCCAGAAGTCCTCATTAGGTTCTGCAGTCTGGTGGCTTAGATATGATCCGTCCTCAGCAGCAGACATGCTGGGTTTCCAAATGTTTGCAGTGCTGAAATGAACAGGAAAGGCTGTGCTCCAACTGTGTGCCTTGGATGCAAAAAGCACCATAATAATACTGCTTTAGTAATATTATGGATTAAAATGTTATTAATTCAGTCATAGTAAAAAAAATCATGATTTTTTTCCCCTCTTTTTCCAAAGTGCCAGATTTAACAATTAAAAACTATTTTGTTTTAAGAAACTATTTTCTAATTGCAAGTAGAAAATGTTTTAAGGGCATTAATTAGAAAGTGGCACTGGCGTTGGTTATAATTGATTTTTATATTCTTGTTCAGTCATTAAAAATTCTACCTAAAACTTTTCCGTCCAATACATGGAAATTATTGCATCTACAGAACAAGCAATGCCGTTGTTTTTCTAATAAAGACGGGAAACTATGAAGGGATTTCAGTTCCAGGTGGTGAAAGGTAAAAGCAGAATGGACCGCCACTGTTGTTCTGTGTTTTAAAAGGTATTTAAATGAGAGTCAGTGGCCTAAATACGACTCTGTTTTATCTAAAAGTCTTATCACAGGCTCAAAGGAGAAAAATAATAATTTAGAAATGACAACTGACTTTTTATTTTTTAAACAATGCGCATCAATACATCACGCATTCTGCAAAGATAAAATCAAAAGAAAATGTCCAGAAACTCTGGAGGCTTAAAATATGTAGAAATTATTTAAGAATGAATGAAGCTGGAGAAGAACGAGACAAAGAGAATTGAAGAGGAAGAAAAATTCATGTAAAGTTTCACTCATTGGTCTTATATTTCTCTTTTCCTGTTAATTATTCTGAATGATTTACAATTTATTTACTTTTGCAATTGAATGATTCGTAAAAGGTTTCCTGCTGTAACCAGTGAGGGTGAGAATCATTTCTAACATAATCATATTTTCAGCCTGAAGCCTTGGCAGTGAAAGCCGCCGTAGCGTTTTGATCTTCACGGAGCTGACGGAGCTGATGGAGCTGGGAAGCCTCTCACACTCGGGCCTCGGTGCTGAGTCACGGTGCCACCCACATCCAGAGCCCTCTAATTAGGGAGCAGTAAAGGTCCACCATGACCCAACACACACTGAAATAGACCCGAAACGGGCCGTGATGTAAATTACACATCAGCGAGAGGAGCTTCCCACTGTCTCCAGTTTGCACGCTGAAATTCAGGTTAAATCCAGTTTGCTTAAAGTTTTCACACCGCTTTAACTTTTCCACATGTCATCATGTTCCAGCCACTAAATCAAGCTAAATCAAGGAGCTGCGGAGATGCACAGCTGTTAGACGTGCACTCCACACATGTGGTCTTTATGGAAGAAGGCCAGAAGAAGTCCTGCTTGGGAAGGGGCCTCATAGGAGACTGAGCAAACATGTGGAAGAACTTCAAACTTATGATGAACAAGACGACCTTCAGGATCACGATTTCGATACCTAGATCATACCACAAGCCTCGGTGTGGTAGAAACCTGACTCTGCACATCACTGTGAACACACCTCCTGCACAGCTGCACATGGTGGTGGCAGCAGATCAGAACTGATGGAAGATGGATGGAGTTAAATCCAGGACAATCCTGCAGAAGACTTGAGACGTTGGGTGGAGGTTCACCTTCCAGCAGGAGAACCACCCTGAACATGCAGTCAAAGATATTATGGGACGGTTTAGATCAAAGCTGATGTTAGAGTGGCCTAGTCAAAGTCTAGACCTGAACACAGCTGAGAATCTGTGGTAAGACTGATGTTGCCAGATATTTTCCATCCGATCTGAGCTGGTCTAAACCTGATGAGACCTCCAGCTGGTACCGACTCAGCAGGCGGCTCAGATTTACCTCCATTTATAATTGTAAAAAATGTTGAAAACCGTAAATAAATGCTTCACAGTTTTGTTTCGTTCTGTCACAGAAATTCAGAATTAATTACGTTGAAGTTTTTGGTTTTAATGTGACAACAGGAAAAAAAAAAGTTTCATACTTTTGCAATGGAGCGTTTTTATTTCTGCATTTCTGATTTACCCCAAGTTCTGAAATATTGCACTATATAATTATCAGTTAGCTAAAGTATCTGAGCGTCTGGACGTATTCACACAGAACCGTTCTGCATCGTTTCTGCCGATTTTCCTTTAGAAGGACCTGTTTTCGCTGCAGATTGCAGGTAATTTAGCATTCCCGCTGACATCAGAACCGGCCAGTGTGCACGTTTATGTCACATTTATCAGCTCCTCAAAGATATTACAGATGGACGGAAGAATGCGGCTCGGCTCAGGAAGAATAACTCATTACATAAGGACTGAAGCCTTCCAGGAAAAGCACACAGCGTTCCCCTTTATTCGGAAAGCCGACACCTCGGCATGCTGAGCCGTGTTTTGGTTCGCAGTCCTTCCAGAGGATCTGACCGTTCAGGAGCTGTTGGGCCCGCTTGGCTCCTCTGCCGACCCCAAGTCTTACACCCAATGGGAGTCCGTGGAGGGGCGACGAGAAGAAAGAGAAGAAACTGCAGAAAAATCAGATCAAATTGATTAAAAACTTCACATTTAAACTAGATTCTTTAGGTATAGTAGATTTTAACTCTCTTGCTTCAATACTTTAAGGTGCATCATTTCATCGCCGTCTTTCTTCCGTGGACAACCTGCTGGACGGAAAACCAAGCACTGGATGAACAAACCAATGATTTTAAAATGAGACGCGTCTTTGTCCCAGACTGTGGAGCCTAAATGAGGTCGGCCATCAAGGATTTTGGAAAGGACTTCCTCTCAGTCTGAGAGGATTTGGAGAACTTTAGTAACACAGAGATGGACTCCTACCAGAGAAGACTGAGTCTAGAAGTCTTTCAGTAACTTATTTGAGGATGTGAGCATTAATGCGACACAGTAATGGCAGCTTTTTGTAGTTTGTTGTCCTTCTAAAGACAACAAACTACAAAAAGTTTAGTTAAGTTGTTTCAGTTGAATTTCCAGGTTAAATGTTTTATTAAAGGTGGAAATAAACGGTGGAAATAATTGATGTTGGTCTCGTTTCTGAAGTTTTTCTTGACCCATTCGACCCAACGTTGGCAGGCCTCACAGCTCTGACTGAGAACCAATCAAAATGTAGACTTTCTCGTTTTGTAGAACGATGAGAAAGAGGCTAAAAGGCTGCAGAGTCCTGCACAACGTGGGGCACCGGTCCCCCCCGGCAGAGACAGAGTCCCAGTTTTCATCTGTTTTCTTCACTTTTTAAACCTTCAGCTGACGTGCATCAGAGAGATTTGAGTGCAAAGCTCGCCCCGTGTTAACTAAACCGTATCTGGTCTGGTCCTGGTTCCTTCTTCAGAGCAGAGACGTTGGGCAGCGCCCGCTGACTGTGACCACAGAACAAACAGCCTGGGCCGGTTTGGCCCCTCGGTGTCGTGATTCATGCTGCACCCCCCCAGTCTGCACAACGTGGGGGAGATGTTTCCTCAACTGTGGATTCATTTTGCTTTTTCTCTCTCTCTCTGTGTTTTCAACAGTGTGCCGAATAGCGTGCCACAAGAAATGTGAAGCCAAGGTAAGAGTCAGAACAATCCTCACCAGCTCACGCTTCTCCGTCCCAAAGGGAAGCAAATGTCTTGTTTAAAAGTTGATTTTACGTTTGTTCAATTGTTTTATGGTTCTTCACGTCGGAGCTGTTGTTAAGCTACAGTCAGCTTCCTTTTAGGGAATGTAGATGCAGAGATGTAAGGGGGGGGGGGGGGGGTCTTTGGGGAGTTTATGGTTCAGGGGGAGAAAGAAAATGTTAAGAATGTCTAAACAAGTGCTCAATTTACCAGAATATGTTTACATTGGATGAGCTTCTGCATCTCTGAGATCGCCCCGGGTCTAAAAATAAAGATGAAGCCGTTTCATCCTCTGAATCATCTTCCTGTTAAAAAGCAGAAACACAAGCAAGGAGGGGGGGAGCCGAGGGGCTTGCTGTATGTGAGCGTATAGTTTCCACTTCGGCCTCAGAGCTGGGATCTCACCCAAAGGCGTCCTGCTCGTACACACCTCCGCACACACCCTTCATCTGGGATCCATTAGAGGAGCGGCTGCTTGTTGCCAGCTTTGCCCACTTTCTGTTTCACTCACAGGAAATGCCAGGCAGACGGGCTCGGCTGAATGCGGCGATCAGCCGATCTTTATCGGGTTCTAAGATTATTTAAATGTTACCTCGAGTGTGCGAAAACACCAACAAACCAAACAGTGTCAGTGTTTATTAAAACTAAACCAACATGGAAAAGCTGTGTGTTTAAAAAAGAACTGAGTAGATCCTTTCTGCTTCTAAGGGAATTACTCAGGAAGGCGGCAGCCAGATGCTGCTGATCAGATATATGGATTAAATGATCATCACCAGTGGGATCACATCTAGAAAACCTGCGTACAGCTGGAATTCAACACAATGTCAGGCTAGAAAGTCATCAGCAATGGTCTCAAAGCAGCAACTGTACCTCTTTGTCAACCTGGGAAGGGTTCAAAGGTCATTTTCAAACCATCTGAGGTCCATCATCCTGCAGAGAGGAAGATTTTTCCCAAGAGGAGAACATCTCAGCAGCTGCCAATCTTCCCAAGACGTCCAGCAGGTTCAGTCCAAGGTCAGAGCGGGAAGCTCACACCTAAAGAGAGACAATTACCCTAATAGCCATGATTTTGGTCTGTGGGAGGAAGCTGGAGTACCTGGAGAGAACCCACGCTCACACATGGAGAACATGCAAACGCCATGCAGAGCTACCAGTGAGCCCTTATTTTTTTAAATGCTATAAACCAACTGACCAAATCTGTTATAAACCAAAAAAATAATTGACCAGTTTGTCATTTTATCCACAACCGACCGGCATTACGCACAAGAAAATGACCAAATATGGTCATTTCTATTAAAAAAATGCATATATATTTTTAGCTTTTAACTTGTACTTGGGTTTGAGTTGAGTTTACGTAAACCTGGCTGCAGCTGAACAGAGAAGACGCCGTTAAATCATTGGTTATGACTTCTGTCCTGCCCTCCCAGAGTTTTGTGCAACGGAGATTAAGATCAACGTGTGATGAATGGTCGAGTCCAGCACACACTCGCTGATAACGTTCAAGTTTCAGGAAGCCAGAGGTCGCATTCACAGGAGGAGCCGATGCCGATGTCCAGAACGCACAAATCAGCGACTTTCCATCTCCAAAAACTCTCAGCGTTTCCTTTCCTAAACATTTCAGCTGATATTTGTCAAAGCTTTGGCAGGAAGTAATTTGCTAACTAGCCTGAGATGAAAAACAAGGGAGTGACTGCGGCAGGGTCAGGCGTGATCGCTATCGTCTCTCAGTCCAGACCGAAGGCAGGATGGCGTTCTGAAAAAAAAAAAAAAAAACGTTTTATTTTAGAAACTATCAGTTTACATAGAACCCAAAGCTGGGACATGTTTCTATTAATCATCTTCTGCAGGACGATGTTTGCTTCATATTTAACCCGAGGTCTCTAAACAAATGGTCACCCTGACCTCTGCTTGTTCACAGATGGATGTAAAAAATGTGTTAAATCTTGTTTGCAAAACTTCTCATCCAGGTGACGACAGAGATGAGCCAAAAGCTGCAGCAAAGGGAAGCTGAGCATGATTAGAAAGTAAAACTTTGTAGGAGTGTCTTTATTTTTAGTTTTTTAAATAAAAATTCTGAATGTTTTGGTCTTGCTTGGGAAAAGTTTTCAAACAACTTCATTCTTCCTAAAGCAAATGGTCAGAGGTGCATTTCTTTCAACAACTGTGCAGTTCTACAGTACATAAAAAATGTAAGATAAAGAGATGAATTCCCACAGAAAATTAAAGTAAATTAACAGGCTTTTTTAGCAGTGAAAATCCAAGATGGTTATAGGACAGACACGTCATGTCAGAATAGTTGCAAATACATATGCAACCTGCTGGGTTTCCTTAGAGAGGAAACTTTCTGACCAACCTGGAGGATTTGATGGAATTTGACTTTGTAATGAACCTTGAGATGACATGTGCTGTGAATTGGCGCTATAAGAATAAAATTAAGTTGAATTTTCTGAGAGCAGTGCTTGATGCCACTTTGTCGATAATGTCACTAAAGCCTCGACCTAGAGTTATTACCATCTTAACCACAGTGTGCTTGGGAGCTGAGTTAAGGAAGCTTTATACTGAACAACGAAAGCCAAGGTTGTCCATCTGTGTAGTGAAACATGGAAAATAATATAGCCAGATACTTGTGAGTCATTGACACGGCTGATCTTCAGGGTTATCCAATCAGGTCCAATGGAGAGTAGATGTTGCCGCGCGAAGAGCCAGCTAAGTATAGCATAATGTCATCGGCGTACAGCTAGATATGAGAATTGCCAGCAGCTGAGGCTACATCATTAATGTAGAGACAGAATAAGATTTGACCAAAGATGGAGCCCTGAGGGATACCTTTGGAGATGTTGAAGGGTTCTGACTGGATGCCAACCAGCCAACTGGTGCGATGAGCTGACATAAACAGACGTGGTACCATCTACTGGCAGTACTGCAACTATTAGAAAGCCAAATGGTCACCATTGACGCAGCTACTAAATAAGTCCTGCCCAAGCTGCCCGTGCTGTGATGGGTGGTGGAAAGCTGAAAGCTCAGCGTGGTCGAAGCCCAACCCGACCTTCTCCCATTTTTAAGTTCCAGTGAGTCCTCCCCTGAGCTTGCTTTGCTTGTCGACCAATTGTACGCATGTGCAGTGACGCAACCCCAGTAACCTGATGTCATAATGGTAAATATACACAGAAAAGGCTGTATTTACTTACAAATTGAGCAAAAACAAAGCTTAAAAAAAACAAAAATAACAAAAATTACACCAGCAGGACATAATTGTTTAGAAAATTGTTGTATGCAACCAGAGTGAGTTACTGGCTTATAAATAAATATATGAAATTACATGAATGTGTACCTTTAAGGAGGACAAATGTCCAAAAAAAGCAAATTGCAGGGACACGCCCACCTGCTTCCTGATGTTTTACATTCCTTCAGGATAATGAATCACTTGTTTTCAATTTTCCAGCTCTTTAAATTCTCCAAATGAATGTTTTGACAAAGTGGTGAAAACATTTTTTTTCTTTGCTCTGGCCGACCTCCAGATCTGACTTTGTTATTTCAGATTTGTTGTTTGTGACCCCTTCGGTTCTTCACCGAGTTCAGGGTCCCGTTGAAGGCCCCTTGCTCCCTGATGAATGTGTTCCCTTTCGTTCCCTCCTGTTTGCCAAAGAAAAAGCTCATATCTCTTTCTGAGTAGCTAATTATGAAAACATTTCCAGTAATAGTTGAAGTTTTTCTTCATGCTTAACAGGTGTGAGACTCGCTACTGGAACTTTTCGAGGACAAATCAATTTATATGGTGATAAATAACAAAGTGATTGTCTGAGTCACTGTAGTGTCCTGCGGAAAGTTTTATGGTTATTCTGGTAATGTGCAAATGAGTAGATAATATTTCTCAGTTATTTGATTGGTCTGCATTGGACAAACATTTGGTGGCACTTTTTCTAAGTTCTTTTCTAAACTAGATATCCAATCCAAGCCTTTAAAAGCTAAAAAATACTATTTTTGCCTTCCACTGGCAAAGAGAAAATGTCTATGTTGGACTTCAGGTGCTGACGATGGGCAAGTTAGACGTTTTTGAAACATTTTCCACATACTTGAACGATCTTCTGAGGAGATAAATTCCCTGGTAAAGCCAGGAATACAACACACTGCCTTTCTTGTGTTATTTATTACCTCCCGACCGTTCAAACACCTGCGAGCACACATGTGGGGAGTTTTTTTTTTTTTAATATATCATCACATAACTATTTGTTAGCTCAGCTTGAATCAGAACAAATCAAGTTTCTGATCAGTATCCACCTGTTCCCAGTGGGGTTCAGAGAGATAATTAGTCTATTAAAATGCTCCATTACAAAAGCTTCGCCTAAGTGTTTGTTTATAAGTATTAAATCATTGGAAATACACACACACACAAACCAAACAACAAAAAACACAAATGGGTCCTGGGGAAGTAGCGTGTCGTTGTTATGCTAGCCTCAATGCTACAACCAGAGAAATAATAAAACTGTTATATAAAAGCATAAATTATTAGTATCATTTAAATGTTTTAGATGTTCTGGTTTAAATATAACTCCACAATAAATAGGGTTTTAAAGCTGGCTCGGTAATGCGGGGTAGTTGTCAGGTGTTAAGCTAGCGAGCTAAATTGCGGTTACCCCTGCAAGCTAATAGTGGAGAGCAAGTCTGGACGCCCTGTAAAGGAAACGGGCTGCATGTATCATGTTATTTTGGGCCTTTTCTTTCAGACATGATCCATATCTCTTACCTGACTCCGCCAGATAGATTTGCTCCGCATATCCATCTGGACACCTTCCGTTGAAGTAATTTTGGGAAGGGGCGAATATACTGGTTAGCTGATTGGCCTATGTTGGTGATAGACGGGCCAAATAAACCAATCAGATTCGTCGTCGCTCGTAACAGAGCGACGACGAATCTGACACACAACCACAAGCCAAGCTACTCTTGCTGCTGCAGGTAAAGGCTCGTTAGCTCAGCAAAGAAATACTCTGTAATTCCGATAAAACTTGCTCGATAGCCACGCTAACGCTAGTTTCATCGGCTGAAGCCGCCATGTTCTTTAGACTGAACTGTTGCGCTTCTCGTTGCGTCACACCTCAACCCGCCTCAAAGCCAATGCTGATTGGACGTTCGTTTGGTGAACGGCTCCAAATTTTCTTTAACGGAAAGTAGCCAGACTGATCTGCGAGTGAAACCTTGAACGCTCGCGAGATCAGGATGGTCTCACGAGGCTACCATATCTTGTGAGACCCCCTAATAATACCCAGAAAGACAAGGTCATAAGCCCTCTGTAGATCCACAAAACACAGGTGGACGAGACACGAGCTCCTCAACAAATCCTAAAGAACCTGGTCCACTGTTCCACCGCGGGGATGATATCCAGATTGCTCCTTTGTGATCCAAAGTTAAACAAAAACTCCAAGCCTAATTCCCTAAACTTTAAAGTAAGTCTTTCTGAGAAATCTGTCCTTTTTCAAAAAAATGTTGACCATCTGCACCAAAAACGGTCCTTCACCGAACCGGTTTTGTCCCATCTTTCCATGCAACAGGTGTGGCAACAATGTCTAAACCAAGTGCTGCAGCTTTTAGATAGTTCTCCAACACTCCTGAATCGAATGGCTGCATTTCCTCCTCAGCAGTCGTTCAGCTCTGCAGAGCCCAGAGCTGCAGGACAGTATCTCTCCAGGACTGGACTTGTCCTCCCTGGTCTGGAGCCTTCAGCATCTCAGCCCAGGGAGCTTTTTATTAACCTCTGGGACCTCTTCTATTGTTACTTGACTTGATCTTTGTCTTCAAACTCTTCCTGCTCCCTGAGAAGAACTGATCATTGGATTGAGGAGATCCTCAAATTGCTGCTTCTAATGGCAAATACCGTCTTCTATCTGGGTCGGAACTCACTCTCACAAACCATACACAGCTTGAGATGGTCCCTGTTTCCCCGTTCTGGCAACTCTGGAGTAGAAAAGAGTCCAAGCGGTGTATGTAGCTTGACGTCACACACCACCTCCTTATCTGTCAGTAAAAGCGCGGCACTTTTAGATCTACTCCTTCATCTGCCACCCAGCTTGCATGGCAGCCGAGCCAGACATTCCCTTTCCTGCAGGTCCTGGCCCAAGTGGAGGGGGCGTGCTGTAGCTTCTTCAGGCTAAGGCTGGCCGAGCATCAGGAGCCAAGTCTGTATCAGCAGAAAGTCCGTTTTGAAAAAAAAAAAAGACAGACCAGCACTGCATGCATTCATTTCCATATTGCTTTCATATATATCTGTGAAAACAGAAATCACGAAGAGGCGTTAAATCCAGAGAGAAGAAAAAAGATTTCTCCGTGGTATTAGCTCGGTGTCACATTAACGGCTTTTCTTTTCCATGTCCTGGTGTCCCTGCAGACCCATAAAGCTGTAAGGTAACACATTTCTTCGACCAGATGTGTAAAAGCGAGTATGGGGATGTGTGGGGAGCGAACTAAAGTCTTCAGGCTCTGTTCTGAGCGAGTGAGCGCCACAGTAGCTGCCTGTGGTGTTTTGAAGGAAGCAGCTCTGAGCCTGATTAAAGACGGGCGCGCAGGCTAATTGAATTAGCTGTCACCAGACCCAACACATGCTCAGTGCTCTCCCCTCCATAAGACATCAAACATTTCCCAAAAACATACCCAGAGATTTTAAAACACAGGCGTAATCTTCGGACCTCCAGGAGAAATGAGAATGCAGCAGCTTCAGCTGTAAAATCCAATATTTGGAAGTACAGACTTATTGCATCTTGATGCATCCATTGGTTTCTCTCCTGGCTCACTGGATGACAGCAGAGAACATTTTAAACGTCACATCTGCCAAGACGTGACAGCAAAAAATGTAACACTACCGTATTTATTGTATTTAAACCAATTAGTTCAACTCTGGTCCTTTCAAACAAGCTGTTCCTGCTCAGGTATGATAATAACAGGGCTGCTAGCTGCTCCGATACACGGCAAAAACAACCATCTGTCGTCTGCTTTCAGCTGCGTGGGCTTTCACAACGAGCGGTGGCTCCCGGCCATGTGTTTGGTAAGAGTACAGTAGTGAAACGTGCTTAGATACAGCGGAGAAAACAAACAGGAACGCCCAGCTCTCGACATGATGGAGTAATCAGGAGTTTAAGGAAAGAATGTCAACAATGGGCCGAGTGTTCACGGCAGACGGTGATGGAGGAGCGAGGATTTAAAAAGCCGCTCCCACACGCTACCAACAAAATCATCTCACTCTGTCTTTTTCTATTCACAATTGTGCAAAATTTAATTCATTACTACAAAAAAAAACCCAACTCTGATAGTTTTAGTTTTTCTTTTTCTTTTTTAAACTGCAGAGACTGTTGCCAGATTCCCACCCCAAACAAAATCTCCAACATATTCATCGGTTCCAGGCGCAGGATTTTCCGTCCACTGCCTCTGTCCGTCACATCGGACCTAAAGCTGCCAGAGTCCTGATCGCGCGCTAATAAAACCGGGGCGTACGCAGCCTGGGTGTTGCTGTAATGCTCCACTGATCGCCCAGCCTTGAGGTTGTCTGGGAAAGCCTGAGTCAGCCCCATGAAACCGGACCTCATCCAGACAGCTCTCTCTCTCCATGTTCCCCGCTCCCATTGGCTCTTCGTCTCTGCCTTTTTGGACATCAGTGAGCTGGCCGTATTTGGAGAAGGGGAAAAAAAGTTTTATTTTTGACCTTAGATTATATGCTGGATGTTGACAAGCTAAATATGGATCTTACATTTTGTTTCAGGGCAAAAACGGCTGCATGGGAACGTCTTACGGCCCCAAAGCCTCGAGGCTGACAGAAAGTTTCTGTGTTGTACCGAAGATTTTATACTTTTTAAGAGTTTTTATGGAGAAATGTATGAAATAAAAAGTCATCAGTGGATCCATTAGCCCAACATGTCCCCATTATGACTGACGGTGGTCTATCAGGTCTGAAAATCAAGATTCAGCCCCAGACCATAATGCCTGAGTCTCCGTGCTGCACAGTTAAACTCAATGTTTAGGATAATCTGAAAAAACTCTGGAACTGCTGGACCTGAACACAACAACTTGCTTTCATCAGTCCAGAACACGTTGCTCCATTTGTCATTGGGTCAGTCGGCTTCACACTTCTGATTGTTGAAGGACTCACAGGAATCTGTCAGCACCCATCCTTGGCTGACTGGGTTTTTTTTTTTGGCTTTTTTTTGGCTCTTATTTCACCCATTTGAAGTTTTTCTTTCTCGTTTTTCTTCTTCTGGTTTCAATTTTCTAACATCTAAAAATCATTTTAGCTCCTTGGCCTCATTTTCTGCACATCATGTCATCATCTGTTTTCCCCCTCTTCCTTCAACTGTTTAGTCAAAACACTGTAGAGCGAGCTATTTGCTCAGAGTTACAGGCAGAAACCGGCGTGATGAACATCTGCAGCCTTCGTCCCTAAATCAGAGACGCCTGTTTGTCCAGAGGATGGACGACTTCACTGATGGAGCTTTACACTCTTCTCACTTTGAACGCGGCGTTTTCAGTTCATGATCCAGTTACACTGAATCAGCACCTTCCCGCTCAGGACTGTTGGATCTGTTGGTTTCCTATTACTCTAATACACCTGATAGTAAATTAGTTTCCATGTCGGAACATTTATTTTGCCACAAACAGATTAGTGATTGTGGGACTGCTGGGAATTTCAACGCATCTGTGTGTTTCTGGGCCAAATTAGTGCAAATATAAGTCGTCCTTGAGCATCCATGGATGTCCAGTGTTTGGAAGGAAGAGGAACTACATTTATCTGGTCTGAAAAGTCAAAGTGAAACACTAATAAAGTTATTTAATTCAATTTAGATCAGTCAGAGGTTTGTGTTGTTTAATAGGGACAATCTGGGCTGGAGTAGGAACAATAAACCCAGCATGGCTTTTTCTTATCGCTGCCTTTAGCAGTGTAGGTGTACAACCAACAGGAAGTAGACCAGACGTGGCCAAACATATTAGACATGAAGACAGCATGGAGAACTTTCCCATGCTTTATAGCTCCTCAGATGTTGTGAAGGAGCTGATGGTTCTGCAGAAAGATCCTTCAGGAATCAGGGATTTCCCACCGTTCAGCCTCGCAGTAAAGATGTCTGTCGGAGGTAAACAAGCGCGCTGCTTTGTTCCCATAAACCACACGTCGCCGCCCGGGCCTTCCTTCCTGGCCCTTGTCATTAATAGCGGATGAAATGGCGCTCGTAGCCCCAACATCTGGGAACAAGGCTCCAGTTAAAGGCGCTGCTTTCAGAGCCGCCTTGCATGTAATTACCTGCTGGCAGCATCAAAGCGAGGGACCACGCTCTCCATGTTGAGTTGTAATTTTTAATGCGCAACAAACTTCTTGCAAACATTCCTCTGTGGCCTTGTCTGCTACTGGATAACAGGTGTGGAGGCTCTAAACCAAAGTCCAAACTGTGACTGCTGGTATGGTTGCTGCTCGTTGGTTCAAAAAAGGTTTTTTTCTGCCGTGCATCCCGGAGCAGCCAGCTGCAGGGCAGTGTGCACCCCTCATTCGTAGAGGCAGGTGTTCTGGTTGCAGGGTTTTGGTTTCGGCGGTTTGTTCCAGCCTCACAGCTCATTTCCAGATGCAGCAACTGGAAACCCAAATGATGGAGGAGGCGGGCGTGTAATCAGCATGTTTTCAGTTTTTGATTGCCGTAATTACCGCACCTCTTTATGCTCCACATTTAGCTGGTTCTCATCCGACGCGTTTCCCGGCGTTGGTTGGTAGGAGGGAATCCCCACTTCAAAGCTAAACTCTGAGCAATTTCCATGTTTTAGTTTCTGTCAGACTAATTGTGAGGAGATTTTGTGCTTTTTTTCCCCCGTCTTTGATGACAAAAAAACTATTAGTTCTACAGACCTGCTCGCCTTTCTGATACAGGACAGAGTAGCTTTAGCATGCAGTTGAAATCTGGAACAAATTTATAAAAACTAAAATAAGGCATTTTTCAAAACGTGAGAGGCTGAGTGCTTCATTCTTCTTCTGCTTTGGGCTTTTCTCTTTCAGGAGTCACCACAGTTTCACCGGTACTGGTCACCAGCACCAGCGGTGGTCGTTGTTAACCTGAGACTCGACCAGTCGGCCAAGAGATTATGTTATTGACTCAGATTGGTAATTTGGCAAATGCTTTATGCCTGTTGCCCATCCTGATGCAACCCTCTGCATTTATCTGGGCTTGATACCGGCCCAACGCCATGCCCCCTTTGAGGCCATGCTAGTCCGAGTCCTTCATTACTGCCAGGAAAAGCTGGCCGTGCAGCAGCGGGACGTTTTCACACTAAAGCTGATGCTTTTAGGGGGCGTTGCCTAGAGAGTTTTGTCCAAATCCTGTACAGAGTTGGTTAACTTTGAGCTTTTTTCCTATGGTTCGGTTTCTTTTCACACACAGAGCATTCCAAGTCAACCAGAACGTGTCACTACAAACCAAATGTGTGTGTTTTCAGGCTGTTTATGGGTCCGATGTGCCCGGAGCAGGAGAACCAAATGTAAATTCAGGAAGCAGATGCTGTCCTGAGCCGGTAGAAAACATGGAGGATTTGTTCATATCAGCGTTTTTCTCTAAGAAGTACAAGGAACGATTCTGAGAAGACGTTTGGCTCAATCTTGCAGCGTAATGAACCGCTGTATGGTCTGTTTGGAACCGTATCAAGACTGCCTGCAGGAGGTGGTCTCGGTACCTGAGTTGGTTTAAACACACCTGAACCGTTTAGTTAAACAAATGAAACGGTTCAGGTAGGGAGAAGAACATAAACCCACTTTTCATTATTTGGGGAATTTACAAATCGGGACCAGATCAACATATATTTATCAGGCTCTAAAGATCTGAAGGGTTCTCAAACACGCCATAAAGCCATCATGGTTATTATTATTAAAAACAGAAACAAACTCACAGTGGAAATGCAGAGTAGAAAAGATTAATTGGTTGTTGTTTTCTGTCCAACTTCCTTCTGCAGGACCTTTGGGCCACTTTTCTTTCCACGGTTCAGTTTATTGAGGTCTCTGCTCAACGTCTCTTAAGATCCCACAACAGCATCTCATTTAGGTTCATGCCTGGACTTTAACTAGGCCTATTGGTCTGTTGTAGGTCAGCTGCTGTGTTTGGGATCATTGTTCTGTTGATGACGCAGTTTGGACCAGGCTTCAGCTTCTGGACCGATGGACTCACATCTGAATCTAGAACACTTTGGTCTACAGATGAGATCTTGTTTCGCTCAGAGACTCCAAGGAACCCAGGTCCTGTGGTGGCAGAACAAGCCCAAATGATCATCCCTCCACCACCGGGCCTGACAGCTGGTGTGAGGTGTTTCTGCTGATCTGCTGTGTTTGATTTCCTCCAACATGTTCTGTCCACCATGGTCCAACATCTCCACTCTGGTCTTCTCTGTCCAGACGACGTTGTCTCAGAAGTCTGGTCCTTCGTCCAGCTGCAGCTCTGCTAACCTCAGTCCTGCTGCCATCTTGTTTCTAGAGAGAAGAGGCTTTCTCCTTCAGCCCTTCCAAGCAGCCAGGCTGGGTCATTATCATGACCTTTAACCTTTAGCTTACTAACTGAGGCCTGTAGAGTCTGACATGGAGCTCTTGGGTTTCTGGTCATTTCTCTGAGCTTCCCGTTCTGACCTTGGGCTGAACCTGTTGGGATGTCCCTTCCTGGGAAGGTTGGCAGCTGCTGAGATGTTCTCCTGGGGATAATCTTCTTCTCTGCAGGATGATGGACTTCAGGTGGTTTGGAAATGACCTTTTGACCCTTCCCGGGTTGAACATTTGCTGCTCTGAGGTCGCTACTGATGGCTTTGTACCTTGGCATTGTATTAACATGCACCCATGAGCTCCAGAGCCACAAACAGATGAAACTCCTGAGAATGAAAACTTAATCTGGATCCTTCTTTCTCTCTTAAATCTCTGGGAAGCTGCAGTTTTTATTCACAAACTTTCAGATTTTCTGTGGTTTTTACTCCACCCAAACTGTGAATTACTGGAGGAAGATCAATGGATTCATGACATTAGCAGATGAATTGGCCAAACCTCTATGAAAATATCCCGAACTTGTGTTTGCTGTGTATCAGTATCTCCTTTTCCAGCCTTTTTAAACTCTTCTAAAGTTCTCCAAACTGCTTTGCTTAGCCCCGTTTTGAGCAGAAAAACATTGATAACGTGTGTCTGATAACTCGGTGCCCCTCGCAGCCCTCTACCCTGACTCTATGTTTTCGTCAATAGCCCCTTTCATGGGAGTTTCTCTCTTGTGGCAGCTGTGCAGAAAGTGAGAGTAATGGTCTTTATGCTGCAGAAGGGGGTGCTGAGGGTACTCGTATTTAACATGTAACCCGAGAAGCCGCTAACAAGCTGAGAATGAGGAACGGGCGTTTGAGAAAGGAGTGCGTCAGACTCCGAGAAAGCTTTTATTTCTCCGGTTCTCGTCTCGTTGCAGTCGGAAACTCCGTATTTCTTTCCCTAGTTTCGTGTCTCCGTTTGAGAGAAGGGTGAAAACGGTCTTGAACAAGAGGGAGGAGAAAGCCTTGGCAGCAAAGGAGAAGGGGAGCAGCCAGACTTTGCCTGCTTATTCAGCTCCGAGTGCTGCACTGCGCCGCCTCCAGTTGTGGGATGTTCTCATTCTCCCTTGGCTGCACTCCTGCTCCACTCGCACATTAGGACTCCTGAGGAATTTTTATGCTCATTTTTCGTGGAGGAGGGCTGAGGGTGGGAGAGACTCTCCAGCCCCGATAGCCGAGCACACACACACACACACACTCCGAAACACGCGCACACTAGGCTGCTCCGGCTCCGCGCTGCACCAAGGTAACAGTGGATCTAGCTTTGCCATCTGGTTGGAGCTCACAGGAAACCTGCTCGGAGGAGGAGGAGGAGGAGGTGGTGGTGGGGAGGGAGGCGAAGGACGATGCAACACTGAAACGCAGAACGGGAAAGAATAGAGCGACCCACAGACGGGCAGCGAACCGGACAGGATGGCCACGGCAGTGTTCCAGGTGAGGAGGGTGGAGGAGAAGCCGTCTCTGTGCGGCGATGGAGCTGAGGCTCACTTTGATTCGGTCAGAGGAACCAAAGCTTCATGTGGCGCCGATCCAACACGCGTAGCTGTGCATGAGCCCAGTGTTTCAGAGGTGCGTTTCCAGTGGATTTGCAGCGTTTGGCGTGCGCACGTAAAGAAAGACTGCTGACACAAAGTTGCTGCATGTTTGCACGGCAGAGTGCAGCAGGGACGGCCTGGGTGTGAGTTCGTGTGACGGGCCGGTTCGGATGTGTGAGCGTGCACTCAGGAGTTGGACGGCGTATTAATGTAATCTTTGTGTTTATGTAACTTAAAGCTCTGCTTGTTTCTCGCTGTGTGTGGTCTCCGTGGCTTCCCATGAGGTCGGTGGCTCACAGTCGCAACTGGAAGGACTTTTCTTTTGTGTTTTTTTAAATCTCTGCTTGTTTCCCCGAGAATCCCCTGAAGCCTGCGTGTTAGAGAGCAGTCGGCTGTTCATTAAAGCGGATGCGTCTCTCAGGCTGATTTCAGCTGATTTCGATGAGCCTGCAGCTTTTCTCACGACGGGAACCTGCAGAATTTGTTCCAGAGAAAGAACCGCCCCGAGGTGTGAGGGACCCTGGCAGCACTCGGGGAAGTCTCGGCACAGGCAGGGACGTACAGTTGCCTCTTTTTTTTTTATCTCATTAAGGGGAAAAAGAAGGATGCAGGCTGAGAGTGAAAGCTTAACTTGTATTCCTGCAGAGATTTGCAAGGCCAGCTGTTCAGAGACAGCTGGAGGGCTAGATTTGTATCATCAGATTGCAGCAGCTTCATAATATATCTCTAAATAGGATGTTATGCATCAGTTCTGTTTTTTTTTTGACTGCTCGTTATGCAGAAACCTTTGCGCAGAAAAAGATTACACACTGAGGTGAATGCGTTTCAGTCAGTTCATGTGTTTTATGGTCCTGCAGTATAGAACTAATCAGGCATAGAGTCTGGTTGTTTTCTGTTACACCGACTTATATTAGAAAAACAGAACTGAATGCTGGGTGGATGGTTGGATTCCTAGAACATGATTGCTTTGCTCTGTATCATTACTAATTCTGAAAATGTCCAGTGTCGTTTTTTCTCCACTGTAATCTATATAGAATTTTTTTTATCCTGTGATTCACTGAATGGAAACAAAGACTTGGTGCCTAAAAGTTAAACTGGTGTTTAGTTCGTCAGATGAGCAGATCTCTAAAAACTAGGCCAAAAACTTTCCCAATATTGATTGCCGATCCTAATATTGTCGTTTTGGCCGGTAACCGATATTTACTGTGATTATATGTATGATATAAATGTCCCTACTGTCTCAACTGTGTCAAAAAAAAAAACATAGATGTGCGCTGTCGTATCAGAAACCTGACCAAATAGTGGACAGCGGCTCAGATGGACGTCCGCCACGTCCTCCTGGACAGAACAGGCGTCCAACCAAAGCTTGATTAGAGCAGAACTGGATTTGCTACAATATTTCTCATCAAAGTGACATCGGCCACGGAAAAAGCTGTACAGCTGTGTCTGTATTTATGAGACTCTTATTTTGTAGTAAGAAAGGAAGTGGTTCTGGTGTTGATGATTTAATAATTAAAACTTATTGGGGTGATTTGAAAGGAGCCTCCATCACGTTTAAATTGTTTATTTCGTAGCTTTTCTACAGACTCGATGGATTCCACTGTGGGAATAACTGGAGGGGTTAGCGGCTAGCCGTTAGCCCGCTAACATTTCTAAAGCTGGCGTCTGAGCTGGAGCGTCCTATAATCACTAAAATAAACATTAATTTATTTGTGTTTAAAGGATTCTGGGCTAAGTTTGATCATCACTTGTTCAAAATGTAAAACATTTAGACAAACCATAGCTGAACCGGATAATCTATAAAGCGATTACAGATTATTAAAAAACTTTATTGGTGAGTTGTGAACTACTCAATAGATCCAAAAGTTTCTGGCACAACTTCACTGACTCCCGAGGTGAACGGAGAGGTTCAAAGATCTGGTAAAGACTCCTGCAACGCTTGAAGTGCTGGGAAACAACTTTATTTGCTGATCAACGTGTTTTGGCTCGACCTTGATCGAGGCCACAAGCCAAAATGTGTTGGTCAGCAAATAAAGTTGTTTCCCAGCAACTCAAGCGTTACAGGAATCTGCACAGAAAAAAATAATAATCAATTGATTAAAATAATCCATAATTTTCTTCAATTTCATTATAATCTTGTTTGGTCCGTTGGATGTATCGTTACACTCAAGGTTTTACAGGCAAAGTCCAGTTACTGCCACCCACTGGTTAACACAAGTATTGCAAAATGAGGCTTTTTAGTTGAAACCAGGTAAAAAAAACAACAACCTTTTTTTATCATATATGTGAAAATAATAACCTAATCCAATGATGCAAAATGTATGAAATTATTGAACTTTTTGCTACCCCATATTTTAAAGTAAACACTAGAAAGTAGATCCCTATGAAAAACTCAAACTAAGTTGTTTTTTTTATTATTATTATGGGTTAGAATCCATATTGCATTCCTGCGTTGAAATAATGTTTAGGTAAAACAAGAAATAAAAACATCTTCTGAAATAAGACAAGCCGGATACGGCAGGATGGCACTGTCTATACTCTTCATCAGGCCTTGCTGGTGAGAAGGGTGGAGGAAGACGAGGAGCTGGCCAGTTTAGGAAGGTGTGAGTGGATTGGCTGTCTGTCGGACATTTGGGATAAGGCAGCGGTTCGTGGACCATTTAAAAACAAAAAAAAAAACCCACACCAGCATGGATTTTCATGCTCTTCTGCTGATGTAATGTGTCTGCGCTGTGCGTGCGTGTGTGTTGCAGTCCTTGCAGACACAGATTAACTGCTTGCATCACTGTCTGTAAAACTAATCTTTTTGTTTTTCTGTACCAATGTCTCATCCTGACAGCTTCTTTTTTTATTTAATAATCGTGTAAAAAAAAAAAATGCACGTTTTGAATCAGACACGTTGCCATTTATGCCCAGTAATTGCTCTGCAAGACTGCTTTGCAGAGCCGTAATGTGTGCACAGCAGTTCCTTTTATACCCTTTGTCCTCAGGGATCCGTGCTCCACCTGCACACATAAATAATCTGTAGCAGTGGCGGAGCTTTGTGCCGTCCACTCCTACTTTTAGTGTAATTAATAGCCTCCAGTCAGCACTGAGTAAAAGCTTTAGTTATGAACGAGTCACGTGTAGCAGTTCCTCGGCAGGGTAAGAAGCTACTGTCCCAGAATATGGCTCCACACAAAATATCACAAATCTATCCCCGCAATATCACCGTACACAAAATGCATATCACAAATGCCTGGACTGCATCAATTCTTGGCTTATTATCGAATAAGTATGCATCCAGGCTCTCTGTGGCTGCAGTACATTTGAGACTTTTTTGTTTTTAATGCAGCAAAAAAAGTCATATTGTTATTGCAACATTCACCAATGTTATTGCATATTAATATTGTACTGCAAGAATGAGTTCTCAGAGAACATGAAGGAACATATCTGAATACAGAAGTTAAAAGGAATAGTGGACCACCTGATAAATGAGTCTCAGACTTTTAAAAAAGGAGCAAAAAGGAAACCAAATCAAAGCAGTTTTTGATGTCTGCTCTCAACGGTCAAACATTCCTGAATAAATCTTCAATGTTTTGCTCTCAAACCCATTTCTTCAATCTGGTTTCCGTGGGATCTTCTCCAAAACCCAACAGGTGCAGAACCAGTACTTCCAGCATTGTTTCTGTTTTCTTTTATTTGGTGTAGCTCAGTGGCCGATCATGCTGGTTCTGGCTTTTGCTCTGCTGAAGGTTTCTTCCTGTTAAGAGAGTTGTTCTTTTGCACTGTCACCACACGATTGTTCATAATGAGGGATGCAATAGGCTGGGCTTCAGGAACTCATGTTTTGCTAGCCAGCATCACATGATGAACAGAATCTGTACTGTTTTATAATTAGAATCAAATTGGACCCAATGTACTCGGATCTTAGTCAGACTGCAGGATTTGATCAGTATTAAGAGGAATTACTTTGCTTTTTAACTGAATTTAGACAAAAATGGATTCAGTGTTCACAGAGATGAGTTTTAAAGGGCTTTGAGACATTTGCTCAGTCTCCAGTCCATCAGAGACACACAGGACAATCAGCCATGCACAGACAGACCAATTTAATGCAACAATTATGCTTTTTGACTTTGGGAGGAAGTGGGAGTACCTGGAGAGAACTTTCTCATGCATGGGGAGAACATGCAAACTAAGCAGAAAGACCCCGGGCTAAGATTTTAACTCAGGGCCCATAAAGGAGAAAACCAAACCCGTTTCTGTTTAAATTCATCCACTACGGAAACTCTAAATAAAATAGAGAGAGATTAATGTGTATTTAGTAGGGATGCAACAATATGAAAAATGTGGACTGATATCGACTGATTAATATCGTAATTATGGACAATAATCGATAACTGATATTATGTTTAGTATATATTATTTCCCTACCTCCTACCATTTCTACCACACCACTGCATCGTTTACCCACAATCCCGCGCTGCATCTCTATCACCGTCACATGACCAAGCACAGTGCCAACCCCCTTCCCTCCAGAAACACAAACGGCAACAAGTAAACATCGGTTGGTAATATGAACCCAGTTTTACTTATCGGACCGATACCAATATGTAAAAATATGACCAACATCGGACCGATACAGATGTTAATGCAGATGTGTCGCACATCCCTAATAAAAACAATGAATTGGTTGCTGGTTCCTTCTCTGCCGACTCCGTGACCTTCCGACCGACCCGGTGTGCGTTCAGCTCAGACGTCCCATTAAGACGTTTCCTTGACTCGTCTCAGATCCAGAATCCAGCGAAGTCTTTACCGCTGAGCCACGTTCTCGTCGTTTTACAAAATGAAAAAGGGACAACATAGAGACAGAAACCTGACCAAACGGTGGACACCAGCACATCTGGACCTACGTAGCATCCTCCTGGACAGAACAGGCATCCAACTAAAGCTTGATAAGGAGCAGAACTGGATCTTGCTGCAAGCTTTCTCACCAAAGTGACGTCTGTCTCGGAAAGAGCTGTTCAGCTGTGTCTTTATTTATGAGACTCTTATTTTGTAGTAAGAAATGAAGTGGTTCTGGTGTTGATGACCTCAAATGATTATAAACCTCTAGGAACTAGGGACAAGGGACCTCCCTAAAAACAATCACAAAAGAGAGCAACATGGAAATAAATATTGGTTGTTCACATCGGTCCAGTTTTACTCATCGGACCGATACCGATACGTTGAAATAACACCGATATTTTACTGATTCTTAGTATTTACAGAACGCTGCGTAGAACGGAGCCCGTTCTTGGTTCTTCAGGTGCTCAGGAGGACATTCTGACGTGCTGAGACTCATCCAGGTCTCGTAGAGATCATTGTTCAGTAACAACTTTCAGATTTGTTCCCCATGGTGGCAGAGTGATGTTGAGACCCACCCAGTGAAAACTGAGTGAAGCTGCAGCTCTTTTCCATATGACTGAGCATCCATGTGAACGCTATGTGAAGTATGTGGCTGTGATGGTGCCAGCGGGCCACGCAGAGGGTGGAGAGCCTGTTTTCT
Organism: Fundulus heteroclitus; assembly: GCF_011125445.2. Classification (NCBI taxonomy): domain Eukaryota; kingdom Metazoa; phylum Chordata; class Actinopteri; order Cyprinodontiformes; family Fundulidae; genus Fundulus; species Fundulus heteroclitus. The sequence goes on from NC_046367.1 coordinate 43,113,776, forward strand.
TTTTTCTCCCCTTCCTTATCAGGACTCCAGGTCTCAGCGTGGGATGTCGGGGGGGAAAGCAGTCTGGTTTCCGTGCTTTTAGCAGCCGGCCCTCGTATTGTTGTTTGTGTTTTTTTATGGCTGATTGATGGGAAGGAGGTTAGGTTCCCCAGCAGAAAGACGGGAAACTCGCGCTGTTCTTTGATTAAAGTTCTACCCAGAAATGAGTCTGAACTTCGACATTCGTTTATATTTAGATTACTGGTTGGAGCTCTCATGCTAAACTGGTCACAAACATATTCATCAAATAAAATAAAAAATCGGGTTTAATGATCAAGTGGTTCTCCTGCAGCTTGTCAGGACCTGCTAACAGCTTTGTTATCCTGCTTTAAGGATGGATTAGGCATACTTACGGCAGTGATGTTTGTTCTGGAAACATAGTGTAGCGCCGGGGGGGGTTCTGCACAGACGGGTCTGTGTTTTTTTTTAACGTACATATGTTAAACAGGGCTGAATCATAGAGCGGGCTCAACATCTCCTGGGCGAGGAGGAAACTCCTCATGCATCAGGATAACAGTGAGTCTGTCCGTTTCATTAACCAACGCGTTCAACAAAGATGTGCAGCAGCTAAAAACATGCTGCGTAAGAAGAAAGTGAGCTAAGCTATAGCTAGAATGGACAAGACTGTATTTATGGGCTGTACAGTGGAACAGTGGTTGGATATGTTGCTTCACAGTGGAAAGTTTTTGGGTTTAATACCTGGCCAGGTGGGAATTAGTTTTTTCGAATGTTCAGCTGAATGACAATAAATTCTGTTTAAGGTTTCTTCATATAATCGTGTATTTTCACTGCTTAGTCCAAAAAGATACATGCTTGGTTATTCCTGAGGTGGGAGTATGTAAATGTATGGTAGTTTGTCCAGTGTGTCTTTGAGTGTAATGTGACCATTCCTTATGCCTTAATTGCATCAGATATACATTTACCAGCGGGATTAGGTCCTGGGTTTGAATCCTAGCCTCGGGTGACTCTCCATGGTGTTTGCATGTCCTCTCTGGGTACTCTGGCTTCCTCCCTCAGTCCAAAAACAGGACTGTTTGGTTAATTCTCTATAAATTGTCTTTAGGTATGAGTGCAAAGCTAAAACAGGCTTAAAGGCTTAAATTGTCATATACAACCAGCTACAGAGCCAATATCAACCATTAAGTCATATAAACTGGCTTTATTAAACAGTCTATCAGGAAAATAATTTGTAATCAATTCAATTCTATTTTATTTTATTTTATTTATATAGCGCCAATTCACAACACGTCATTCAAAGGCACTTTACAAAATCAAATTCAATCAAATCATTAAAGGTAATGTATGGCTAGATATACCACTGGATGTTCAAATCTCGGTAGCATTGCTGAGTAGGTTTGTTTTCTCAGTCCATGGCTTCTTGTACTGTTTTAAGTCCTATTTTCTGTCTTATAACAAGTGCATAAAAACTACAGTTGACGGTTCCGGGTTATGAGAAGTAGCTCAGGAAGCCTTAATGTACCAGTGCTGTCATATTTTGCGTTTTGTACAGAGACATTTTCCTGCTTTTAACACCACAGCGTGTAAAGGGGTGAGTGTTATGAGAGTCGAGGCTGCATTTCAAACTGAAAGCATTATTGCAGTGACTTTTCTTTAAAATATTAGTAGGGTGATAATCGCATAGGTGCCAATGAAGCTGGAAGGCATCATCTGTACCCTCTGAACCCTGATTTCTCATGGCTTGCCTTCCCCTTCACACGCTGCGCTCCACCGCAGCCTGTCAGCCTGGAGGCTAACGGAGAGCGCCGTGCTCAAAGTGAGAATCAGCGTGCTGCTAAATACCGACTCTTAAAGCCATTAAAGAGCTGCTGTAGGGAGTGTGACCTTCACAGTAGGTTTGGTAGGGCGTCTCGGCAAATTGGTAAAAAGCTTTTCATCCAAGAGAACCCAGCTGATTGCATCGAGTCACTGCCTTTGCAGAAATCCCTTATATTGACACGCAGTGCAGAGGAACATTCCCCTTTAACCGGGGGGAACCTACAACAGAATCCAAACCTGGCTCCGTGTGCATCTGCAATGACCGACTGGGGGTTTAAGAAGACAGAGCAGACACACATAACAGGAGCACTGATCCAGGAGTACTTTCTATTATAAGGAAGTAAAGAGTAGATGGAGACAGGAGTCCTTTCAGTGGCTTGATCGAGGAGAAATCTGAGCCTGTGGTTAAATCTTAGGGAAGACAAACAGGAAACATAGTTGCAGCAATAACTCCTTGAATTGTTGTCTGTGAGGAGACAATGATAAAGACGGTCACAGAGCCATGTGTCTCATATATAGAAGAAGAAGAACGTGATGATGTTGTCAGCATTAGTTCAGTAGAGCGAGAACATAAAGTTAATGACAGAAACAACTGGGGTTAATTCAAAATTGGAGAGTAGTAGGAGAAAGTATTAGTAGTCATTATGTCCTCCATCAACCTAAGCCTGCAGCAGCATGAATACAGAGGTGGCTAAGGAAAACATACAGGTCACAGCTAAACAGAACCATATGGCAAATGAGGATAAGCTAAGCCAGTCTGAATAAAGCTTTATTGTAAAGGAAAGTTTTAAGCCTAGTCTTAAAAGTAGACAGGGTGTCTGCCTCACGGATAACTAAAGGATCTGCCTCCCATTCTACTTTTAGAGACTCTAGGAACCACCAGCAGACCTGCAGTCTGAGAGCGAAGTGCTCTGTTAGGAACAAATGCACTGCAAAAAGGGAACTAAAAGTAAGTAAAAGTTTCTTGAAATTAGTGTATTTTTCCTTGGTTTGAGGAGCTAAATAAGACTATTTGCCAATGGAATGAGTATTTTTCACCTCTAAAATAAGATAATTAGATATCCTACACTTGAAATAAGATGATGGAGATGAATTGTTCATATTTTAAGTGCAAAAATCTTATCCCATTGGCAAATAGTCTTATTTACCTGCTCTAATTAAAGGAAAAATACATTGATTTCAAGAAAAATTCACTTACTTTTTGTTCCCTTTTTGCAGTGTGGGGTAATCAGAGCTCTGATATATGATGGAGCTTGATTTTTAAGGGCTTTATACGTGTGGAGGACTCTGCATTTATTTGGAAGCCAATGGAGGGAAGATAAAATAGGAAAATATGATCTCTCCATTTAATTCTCATCACTGGGTTTAAGTATTTTTTTTCCCAACATGGTTTTAAATATGCTGAAAAACTGGAATTGAAATTATAAAAAAGACTCTGAAAACATACTTACCCAAAAAATTCCTGGAAGATTCTTCACGGCTTTTTCCGTTTTAATGTTTGCTTTTACTGAATCAACATGGATCTCTGGAAACAAACTGGAGCTCCCTGGTGCTGTAAACATTGTCCAGTAAGGCCATGGTCAATAGGGTTAAAATGAAGATAAAAGAGAACGAAACACAAACACGCACACGAGCTGTTGGAGCCTCACAGAGCTCCTTATGGTGCGAAACATAAATCACTCCCACAGACACAGGGAACAGTGTTTGGACACAGCCGCTTTCATGCCCTCCGCTCCATTATGCTCAATAAATCTGAGGCTATCCAAAAGTTTCCCTTTAGGGAAATGGAGAGGCCATAACTTTCCCACAGACAGATAAAGTTGAGAGAAAAACGCTTGTTTAAAGAGGCAGAAACAGATAAATGGGGAAATGTAATCTGGATCCCTGAGAGTTACATGTATAACTTGATTTGTCAATTTCAAAAATAATAAAGAAGGGATTGTTCGTGGAAAATAGAGATGGCCCGGTAGGTCATGGACGTGTTCTCTCATCATTCCTTTGTGCTTTGATAATATCCCAAGAAATGGTACAGACCCGCAGTCTGGCACGGCGCGCCATGACGGGCCGAGAAGAGCCCTCTGTTACCAGTTACACTTCACAAATTAAATTTACACACTGAACTGTACTGCTGGGTTGTTCCACATGCAAAGATCTGGATAAACATGAAAGCTCTCAGGGCAGCAACGTGTTTATGTTGCAGGAGCTGAGATCCAGGAAGGTTTTTTTTCTTTACCTCCTGGCAGCACTCTTCTTCTACTTTCCACAGTGGAAACTAGCTAACCTGGACGCTAACCGTTTCCCAGCTCAAAGAAAAAAAAACTCTCCAGCATCAAACTTACTAATGACTCAGTTTATCATTGATGCATTACAGGTTTCTGGAACAAAGAAGGTCATTAGCGGGGGGGGGTTGTAAACATATTTAGACCTGGAGAATGACATAAATCCCATTAGCTGGCTGTATCTGGACTGTGTTAGCCGCTAACAGGAAGCTTGATGCATGTGAGCGCTGTCCTTCAGGCCGAAGACGCCTGACGTGGACATTTGTCTGCAGGAAATGAGCCCCTGTTTAACGTTGTTAACACAAGCATGTATGGAATGTAGCAACACAATTATCCTTTATTATATTACACTCATTTGAATACAGCCGATACGCATCAACATGCGTGCCGCCTCCCGCTGCACCGCAGCGCCGGGACAAAGGCTCTGTTTAGGTTTTCATCTGACAACAAACCGCTTTCAACAAAAAATGACTCCCTTTGGAGTCTGAACTTTACTGAATGCTAATAAAATGAATGAATTAAGGAATAAAGAGCCTAACATTGTCTCATTTTAGTGATGCTTGGAACATAAAGCTAAAAAGCTCATTCTCTCTAAATTACTGTACATGTATTTTGTAACTGAAGTTAAATTGTTTTCCTTCATGCTGTTACCAGTTAAATGTTAATATAAGTCACATCATATGTTATGGTATGGTACCAGTTATGGCATTTTAAAATATTAATCATGGTGTTTCAATGTAGGGTTTAGGAAATGTAAAGTTTTGAATGACACCAGCTTGTTGTTTGCTCAATGGATGTTTTATGGACAGATTTACTCAGATTAAAACAAGTTTGGACCAATTTAGACATGTTTTATAATTAATATGTTATCATTTGTGTGATTTACAAAAACTATGCATAAAATTTAAAGATTAATAAAATTTATGACATCTGATGGGATAATTATTATTTATTCAGAATCGTCAGCATCAAGACGATAGGATAACCTTTACTGAGAGAACTTGTACAAAAACTATAAACCTGCAGCAACATAGCTAAAATAATATATTTTTGCATATGTTTTCTAGCTATACAGTGAAATATTACAAAAATGGTAACTAAAAGAAAGTGGTCTGAGTGCAAATTACAAGTCCTTCCAGTGTTACATATTGGCTCCAGGTCATTATCAATGGAACCCCGCAACTGAGGAAGGTTCACAAATCAATCCAAAAAAATCTAATCAGTTTATTTATATTGCATCAATGTACAAAACGTCATCTCAAGGCTCTTTGAAAAGTCAACTCATTAACTCATCCCGACAGGCTGGTTAAAAGTCTCTTAGGAAACCCAGCAGGTTGCATCGAGTCATTGACCTGCAGCATTCACTCCTAGATGAGCACAGAGCCACAGTAGACAGTAAACGGCTTTGTGTCGTTGACTTTGCAGCAATCTCCCTCACCGAGCATGCATGTAGCGACAAAACTCATCTGGGTACTGCTTTTAAGTTTTGTGTGGGTGTTATAAGGTCTAAAATATAGGTTATGCTATATTGTTTTGTACATATAATCTTGAAATGGGACAACACGGTAAATGGTCACCAACTTGAAACGATGCAGAAACCCAGCTGGGTCCAATGTCTGAGTTATGATTGGGACATGTATGCAATACTTCATTTCTATCCATTGTTTATTGCTTACATTTTACTCTTAACAATGTTGTCTCTGCTACACGTATTTCATTATTTACTCATATACAGATTATCTGGCTTGTTTTTACCCCATTTACATTTGTTAATGTTCATAACTTTCTCTGCAGTTCACTTTTTGCACCTAAAACTTGTTTATTACTCCCTTTTCCACATAGATGCTAACTGTTCAATGGTTCCCAAACTGCTTTGTTATTTAAATTCTATTGTTGTTTAATATAGGACTGATTTACCTACTTTATTTTATCTTTTGCTTATTTTATTTCTTGATCAGTGAACAGACGCAATTTTGTTGTGATACTGGCAACAGTGTATCTTTTATGTGGGACTAATTAACTACAGGTTGGGAAATAAAAAAAAAATGTTTCCAATTTCTAATTAAGGTTTTATTTTTAAATGTTAAATACTCTTTTAAAAGTTTTTTCAAAAGTCCCATCAGGGATATAGACATTAATAAATTATGAATTTAATCTTGAAAACATGGAAAAAGCAACAGGGTTAAACCATTTTAGGCTTTCTTGTTATGCCAGGAACCAGAGAACAAGGTGCTTCAGGTGCTGTCCTCCAACTCTTCCAACTTATTATTATTATTACATGAATCTGCATCATTTCTATCAAACGTGAACCGTAAGGTTATAACAAGATCTCTTAACCTACTTTGGTAGAATTTGGCATTAAGGCCTTTTCCACATTACATTTAATGGCTTCACATTAACCTAATGATCAGATGTTCACCTTTGAAGCCACTGATTTGCAGACTGACTCACGTCCTCAGAGCCATGAGTTGGTCACGGGTAAATCACATGCTTTAATCTAAATCTGTTTGGCTCCGTCTACCAGCGGATCTCTTAGATTAGATTAGCTGGAGGCTTTTTAGCACTTTGCTTTCCTCCTCCTGGGCTTGGGACTCATCCTTCCTCTGTTCTCACCTCTCTCTGGGGTCTCGTGTGTCATCTGACAGCTTCAACCAGTTAAAATGGTCTCAGCCTTGACCCGATACAGGGAATCAAAGAGGCATCAATATATGTATAATATCAGAAACCTTTTTGAGTTTTTAATGCAAAATCAAATACGACGAACAAAGTAATAATTTCATAAAAATCAAATAAAAGTATAATTCCCTAAAACTATTCTATTTAGCATGGTCATGGTTTACATATTTACAAAAGTGCCACAGTAATACAAGCTAATAACTCATAAATAATAAACCAACCTAGTGATAAACATTTATGATAAACTCTTATTGTTATTTTTCTTAACACGTTTTTTATAATTTATATTCTAATGGAGCAGATGAGGTGCAAATTCAGATTTGAGTAAATAATTAAAAATGAGAAAATATAGAAGTTTATCAGTTCATGATAAAACAACATTTTTATCATGAAATAAGGGTATTTTATTTTGGTAAATCTGACCTGCTGACAGGATGCAGCGGTTCTGTTGGACCACTAGACTATTGTGGCTGTTTGTCTGTCTAGAACCTTGAGGTGATCTGTGATTTAGTTTTTAAGAGTCTCCTAGGCTCTTCCTCTTTCTGGGAGCTTTGCAAGAACTTTAAATGATTTAAAAGAATTTTTTCTAAACACTAATCTGTTTAAACAGGCTTTTAAGCTCAGAGTGTGCGACCCATGAGGCCAGTTCCTGTTTCTTCTAGGCCGTTTCTTGCTAATGCACTCAACCTTATTGCTTTTTATCATTATAGTTATTTTTAATTTCTATTTTAATTGTTATTCACCTGTACTTTGCTTTGGCAAGTCAAGGCAAATGTATTTGTATAGCACATTTTAGTACAAAGACAACGCTAAGTGCTTTACATGATTAAAACATAGGAAAATAAAAACAGAATGAAAGCAAGTTGGAATAAAATGTAGAAAAATCTAAACAAACTATAAGCAAATATTAAAAATAGTTGGACCACAAACTTAAACTAATGTTGTTTCATTGATGTTTGGTGGCCTCTTGGTTTGTAAACCACCTTATAAATAACAAAATGATAGGTTTTATATACATACATGCGTAATACATACGAATGTAATAAATCTGGATATTTTTAGTTGTTACAAGCACGATGTTCTTCATCTGAAACGCTGTGAGACCTTTGTGATGTTTGCTCAGCTGGGGGTTTTAGTGTTGGAGCTCTAAGGCCAGGTTGTTCTGTTTCGGGGCTTTTCAGCGTGACCCGTCCAGCTCACACACACCGTCTGTCATATCTGCGCCGACCGGTTCGGCTACCAAGCCAGCTAACATTTGAATAACCTGCCTGGACTGGGTTTGAGTTCAGCCTGCTTGGTTCTGTCAGGGGAAACACAGACAGCCTGAAGGCGTCCACTTCCTGTCCTGAGAGGTTTCCTGAACGGAGCAAAGGACTCGGCGTGCTGAGCTGTGATTGGGTGCATGTGAAGAGCAGAACAGTATAACATAAATGAAGATTATTTCCAGTTTCAATAACAGTTTACCAGCATGTTTTCCTCAGATGACCTGGCTAACGCGCTTTGGCCTTCACGGTTCAGCTCCAGGTTCTCTGTAATTTCCTCCCGGTCTTTCTTTCCGCCCCTGCTGGATTTATGGTTTGTTTCATGTTGATTTCCCAGATTTCAAAGTTTGCTTTGTCCAAATAATATTTGGTTCTCTTGTGCATCTGCTTTGTGTCCTCTCTGCGCCCTGTTGTCATGAGCAGGCGTGCAGCTAGCGGTTCCAGATCTTTCCTGGGTATCTGGGCTTGGGTGATGTGGCGCGCAGAGCGCTTCGCTTTGCTGCAGGTGGATCGGCTGTCAGCGGCACGCAGTGCAAACATCAGAACACTGAGCAGACCTGAAGAGTCGGTGCACCAGAGGGATTAGGGCTCCAGCTGAGATAAGGATGAAGTTGTTTGTGAATGTCTTGTAGCTGGGAGGGTTTTAGATGGACATAAACACGGTGTGCTGTCATCGGCTCTCAGGAAACCCTCGGCTGCAGAGACACATTCCTCATGGATGCCATCATTCATGCAGGCGGGTGATAAGAGGACCTGTGGGAAAGAATGCTGCAGGTTTTACTCCTAACATTTCGTCGTGTTAAGAGCTTTACGTCGGTGGAGATGCTTTTGCACGTCTGACACGGTTTCACGTTGGGATCCTACCGAAGCCCCAGCAGCCGCCCTGTTGGAGCCTGCCTCGAATTAGGCCGGTGCCTCTTTTTATGGCAGCTGCTCCTACAGCAGAAACAGACTAAAACATCTAATGTGATTAGGGTCATTTCCTGTTTAGAGTGAACATTCCTGTAATCCAGATGGGGCAGCAGCTATAAAAGACACGGAGAGGGTTCAGTGGCCCAAAGTGACTCACACATGTTTAGCTTGGTGGATTTAATCAGTCCCCGTGGAAGTGGTCCAGTCGTCCTTTTACAGCTGCTTTAGAATCACCTGCTGCTTGTTTCCTCGCGCTCTTCTCCTTCCAAGCCGCCAGACGTCTCAGAAATCTTTTAAAGTGCTGATCCAGAGATGTCCGGGCCCGCTGAAGGTCTTTGAAAAGATTTCGACGGACATCTTGCTGGCGTCTTGTTTTGATGTTGGACAGATGTGCCGGAGGACACTTCAGATGCTCCCTAAAGTTTCCTCCTGGTATTCATAGAAGGTTTTAAGAGATGTCAGTTTTAACGTCAGAAAGCAGCGTACGTTTGTTGGTCTGTAGTTTGGGGACAAGAATCAGAAACTTTGATTGGAGCTTGAATTTTTTGCTCACATCTCAGTTTAGTTGTAAGTTAAGGGTTAAGTAATTAGAATGTCAAGAGGTGTCATTTTTTTAATCACTTATTAGCAGAAAGTGAAACTCTTCACAGGTATTAAACATCTGGTTCAATATTTCAATCCTTATGTAAATTTGATAATCATGGCTTACAGAAAATTAAAGACCAAAATTCTGCCTAAGAAAAATTAGAATATTGTGAAAAGGTTATAGCAAATTCATAGAAAGTTGAGTGGAAGGAAAAAATGCTGTATAAGAAGTTGCATAACTGCAGCGTTGAGACAATTTTGAGGCAAAATTCATTCAGACTGAGGCTGGATCAGCGCATCAAGAACCACCACACAGAGACGGATCCTGTACATGTGTGCAAGCGCCTCACCTGAGGAGAACAGAACCGAACTGTTGCTCAGTAGTCCAAAGTCCTCTTTTCAAATGAAATAAATTCTGCATTTCATTTGTAAATCAGGGTCCCAGAGTGGCCCATATTCCATGTTGCTTGAAGTCCAGATGTTTCCACAGTCAGTGATGACTTCATCTGCTGGTTCTGGTCCACTGGGTTTTTATCACGTCCAAAGTCAGCACCACTGTCTTTACCAGGACAATTTGGAGCTCCTTATGCTTCCTTCTGCTGACAAGCTTCATGAAGAGGCTGGTGTTTTTTTTCCAACAGGACCTGGTACCAACCCACACTGCCAAAGGTACCAAAAGCTGGTCCAACGACCATGGTGGAAACGGGCCTGACCAGAACCCTCTAGAGAATCTATGGATTATGGTTCAGAGACTCACCAGAACCAACCATGCAGATGACATCAAGGCAGCTGTCAAAGCAGCCTGGACTTCCAGAAACCCTCAGCAGAACCAAACATGGATACGACGCATTGACGCAGGAATTCATGCTGGAGCCCAGACCCAATACTTTACAGAAGCCTGACATTTATTTAAATTATTGTTTTATTGATCTTATTAATATTTCATTTCATCTTCTGTTGCCAGAATCGTTAAACAAAGGCTTGGAATATTTCACTCTGTGTGATGAATCTAAATAGCCGTATCGTCAGCGCCACCATCATCAGGTTTTCTGACCCAACAGCGGTTCATCGCTTAAACAGATTTGTTTGAAAGTGAGTTTCAAAGCAGCCGAAGTTCAAAGACAGATTCAGGAACTTGGAAAGCTGGGAAGGAAGACCTGAGAGGATGAATCAGGATGTTTGTAGGATAATAAAACCAGCGGAGATTAAACACCTTCTAGCTTTGCAGCTTTAAAAATAAATAGATAACAAAGACACTAGGAACAAAATAGTTTCCTGGATTCTTCTCACCAAACGACACTCCATGACTTTAACGTTACCTTCTGGCATCAGAAGGAGCAGCACTTTCACACCTGGTGAACACCTTTCTGTCTGTTTGCTACGAAGCTTTTCCAACCGCGGACGTAAAGACACACCGGAGAGGCCGGTGTTTGGTGCACAGACGAGGAATGTGCTGCAGTAACATAAAGCAGACGTGTCCTTATCCCAAGCCTTGTGTTCATGCAATGACATAATTAGTCGCAGATAAGGCCAGCAGCCCAGATGAAACGTGCTTCTAGTGGCCGACGCTTGTGATAACTGCAGGTCCTAATCTCCCTGAGCTAAAAAGTCAGAGTGCACTAATAAAACAGGGATCAGAGGGCTGAAGGAGTCAGAGGAGCTCCCTGGAATCACCAAGCTGTCCGCCTCGCACATAAAACCACTAACCGCTGCAAATTAAGTTTGGAAGGATTTTTTCCCAATGATCAGCGTCGGAGGAGTGACGGTTAAAGAGAACGCAGGCGTTCACAGGAAGGAGACATCAGCGCTGACATCCTGTTTGCAGTCATCCTCATCAAGTAGCCATCTTTTTCTAGGATCAATCTCCTAGAAAATGCCATTAGCGTTAAACTCTTCCTGTTTATCAGTCTGCAGCGGCCCTGAGACTGAGCTCACTGAATGATCCGGGCCGCACCCGCACCGGGTCGGGCATCGCTGGTTCTTCTGCTTCACATCTCATAAAGTCCATCCAGAACCTTTTGACGTAACCCGCAATAGCTGAACAGAGAAGGTGTAAAACTTTAAGAGAATATAAGCAGGAAAATCAGCCAACATAGAAAAAATGTGTTGAGAGTGAATTAAAGGACACAAAGCGTTAAATAGACATAAATTAAGATGTCTGAACTCCCTGAAAATGATTGTTTGCTAACAGAAATATTGATTTTATTTATTTTTTTACTGGCTATTGTTTGCCTTTTACTGATGCTGAGGTTAGCGTATCTTTATTTAATGGGCATCACATCTTCAGTCACATGTTACTCATCAGTATCTCGGCTTTTGAGTGACTGAGTACTGATTTTACATTTTGAATTATAAAAATGAACACGTTTCATCAGGGGTTTAAATTAGATGTTTGATCCGTAAACTGGGTCTGGTTAAGAAATACCATAAAAATATTACAAGCTTACAAAAACAGAATAAAGGTGTCTAACAAAGGAGTTTAACAAAATATGATTTAAAGACTCAGTTTTAAATGTAAAATAATACATTCCCTCACTGGACCAAACTAAGGGAGGTAGAGTATTCCGTAGAGTTGATCTAAGTTGGTCTGGGCACCTAAAAACAGGTGAAATGGTCCTTTATCACGGTGCTTATTGTCTTTTCTCACAAGCTCTGGAACATAGAGTCTATGCTCTATAAAGCCAAAGGAAACTGGTACGAACAGAATGATGGAAAATGTTTCAGTTTTCAAACATACAAGAAAAGGAGCGAAAATATTAGAGGTTTAGGGCACCATGATGGAGGACAGGCTCTGCCTGCCTGGTTTTCTTTTTCATATTTAACGTTCTGGAGGTGAAAGTTCAGTTGTCGTTACACGGTGCCTGAGTACCGCCAGACAAGGAGATAATTTATTCTTTTAACTGTTTTCTTTTTTTTAATCTGTTTTTGAATGATTTTATGATTTCATTGTAAAGGACTTTGGCTGCCTGGTTGTCTGTAGTAAAGGGATATATGAATGAAAAAAATGAGCATAGCGTGAGGTCAATAATGTTGTCCGTTATTGTTGAGATATTTTAGAAGCACTTGGGTTAGTTCTTCCGTGGTTCAGCACTTGTGTGGTGTATATGGCATCTCTGAGTTGTGATGATAATGGCAAAGGTATCTTTAAGAGACTCTGTGACCTCCTAATTAGCCGCACACGAAGCTGTTCAGGCTGTAGTGTCTGATGCGTTGGAAGGTGATGCTCCAGCGCAGCGCCGAGCTGCAGGGGGCGCACGTCACTGCAGCTTTGGGGCATAACTAGCTGCAGGAGGTGCTTCTCGGTGCAAGCGACATGTCTAGCTGCATGGGGCGTGCCTAGCTGCAGGGTGTGCGTTTCGCTGTAGGGGGCGATTCTTGCTGCAGGGGGCGCACCTAGCTGAAGGGGGCGCGCCTAGTAGCAGGCGGCGCATCTAGCTGCATGGGGCGCTCCTAGCTGCAGGGGGCGCTTCTTGCAGCACGGGGCGCGCCTAGCTGCAGGGGGCGTACCTAGCTGCAGGGGGCGATTCTTGCTGTAGGGGGCAATTCTTGTTGTAGGGGGAGCACCTAGCCGGAGGGGGCGCGCCTAGTAGCAGGGTGCACGTCTAGCTGCAGGGGGCGCTTCTTGCTGTACGGGGCGCTTCTTGCTGTAGGGGGCGCTTCTCGTAGCAGGGGCCGTGCCTAGCTGCAGGGGGCACCTCTCGCTGCAGGGGGAGCTCCTAGCTGCATGGGGCGCTCCTAGCTGCAGGGGGCGCTTCTTGCTGCAGGGGGCGCTTCTCGCTGTAGGGTGTGCACCTTGCTGCAGGGGGTGCGCCTAGCTGGAGGGGGTGCTCCTAGCTGTGCCTCTAAATGTCGGTGCCGATATGCAACAGCGTTTCCGAGTTCTGAAAAAAATAAATAAAAACTTGGTTTAACTGTTTCTCATTTAGATTGTTCGTATCTCTCAGGTATTATCAGCAGTTTAAGATTTGATCGCATCATTTCTGACGAGGTTTCTCTTCGTTCACAGGTGTCTTCTTCGTGTGTTCCAGCAACAAACTACGAGCTGGTGAGTTGCGCGTTTCAAATGTCTGAACCTGTTTTACTCTTTTCTCAATCTGTAGGTAAATTATGACACATGGTGAGCTGCTTAATTTAACCATAATAATGTCTCTTTGCTGTTGTTAAAAAATGAATCGCATAAGTCCTAACATAAAAAGCATCATTTGGTGTAAGCCAGTCTGAAAGAAGTGGAACATGGCTGCAGTGAGAAGAAGCTGCAGGGCAGGGGAACGACTGGCTGCTTTGCCTTTTTTGGTATCGGTTTAAGAAGCTGTGTTGGGCTTGGATGAGAGTTGCTCGCTCGCGTCCTCACATGTTGTGTGTTTAAACGGTTTTGGGTGCTTGACAAACCAAAGCAAATATCCCCTGCACTTTACTGCTCTCACAGAGAAAATGTCTGGGTTTTCTTTCAATAAAAGCTGCCATAATTAATCAGGAACATGTTGTTATCCTCACAGATGCTTTTGCACTAGATGTTTTCTGCATGAAGACATCTGTTTGAGATGTGCGCAGGCTGGAGGTTTAGAAGCCGGGCACTCAGACGCCCGGTGTTACAGTTCTCTACAACTCGCCTGTCTCCCAGGACGCATTGGTTTCTGCATTAAAGGTGCTGATCATCATCATAAACGCTGATGAGCTGAGGTGTAGAACATCTGTTGTATTTTGTGCATCAGTGGATTTTAGGACATTTGCTGGCTGTACAGCAGCCTGTAAACTGAGGTTAAATCTGGCTGATGAGGAAACAGATTACTCATCTATACCCATTTATACATTCAGGGTTTTAATGTTGTGTGTTAGTCTGGTGTCTATTTTTTTTTTTTTTTGCCACTCTCACGTTGAATTTCCCCATTGTGTGACAATACCAGAACGCTTCTATGGCCGTTGACCAATCAGAACAGGGTATTTTTAGCATGTGAACATGACCAGGAAGTCATTGTTTACTCTTACCCCAATCTAAAATCTAGAGGCTAAAACAAACCCAGTTGCTTTAGTGCTTAGACTGAACCAAGGATGCGTCTAATTGTCAGGGCCATAAATATTTGGACAGAAAAAACTTGTTTAAATGAAATGAGTCAGATGCAGACGTTTCACTTAAGTTTAATAGATTTAACAAAAAGATTGCAGAAAAATGTGGGAACTAAAGCATTTTAAACACATACCATTTCAGGGACTTAACAGGTTACATTAAATACCTGTAGTTATAACGTTCATGTCTACTGAAAACTCTTTGCTGGCATTGACTGCCTGAAGCCATGAAGCCATGGACGTGACCAGACGTTGGGTTTCCACCTTTTTAACGCTCTGCTGGGGCTTCACTGCAGCAGCTACCAGTTGCTGTTTGTTTGTTCTGAATTTGAAATGAATTTGAAATGTACGCTCAGTTGTGCTAAGACCAGGCTACTGACTTGGCCACTCAAGAGTTTTTCACTTCTTTGCTTTGATAAATTCCCGGGTTGCTTTGGCTGCAGGTTCTGGGTCGTTGTGCATCCGTGTTGTGACACACCGCCTGATCAACTGGCTGCTTTTAGCTGGATCTGAGCGGACAGGACGTCTCTGAACACCTCAGGATTCATTCGGCCGCTTCTGTCCTCTGTCACATCGTCAATAAAGTGTCCCAGTGGCAGCCTTGGACCACCAAACCATCACGCTGCCTCCGCCGTGTTTTACAGACCTTATGGTATGCTTCAAATCAGCTGCTCTGCACCTTCTTATCTCTCGCCACCGTTCTGCTAGACGCTGACCTTGGTTTCTTCTGTCCGAGGAATGCTCATCCAGAACTTCGCTGCTTTTTCAAAATATCTTTAGCTCCAACCCAGCCTTTCCATTCTTAAGGATCTGTACTTCCTTTTTTGTAGTTTTCTCTTTATGATAGACTTAGATATTGACGTGCTCATCTCCTGGAGAGGGTTGTTCACTTGGTCGGCTGTTGAGAAGGGGTTTCCCTTCACCATTAAAACCACTCTGCAATCACCCACCACTGTTGGTGACGTCTATGTCTAATTGCTGAGTTTCCTTCTCAGGATGAACCACACTGTATTGTACCAGTTTCTCTGATGTTAGCTATTTTTGCTGTTTAAGGATGGCTTGTTTTACCTGGATGCAGACTTTGAGGACCTCCACATGTTGTCCAAATGCAATCACCGAAACTCAATTAACTCCAGGCCTTTTATCAGCTTAATTGGTAATGATACAACAAAGGAATTGTCCACACCTGCCCATGAGCAAGCCTTTGAGTCAATTGAGTCAAATGAGTTCTCTTCCCTTTAAAAGGAGGGTGGTTTGTTAGGGAACTGAGACCCTTTGTCTAATATGAAAACAGATACCCTGAAATGAAGTCTGAGAGTCCATGTCTTTTATATGACTATAACTGAAATATGTTTCTGTAAACAGGAGAAAATACTAAACTTGTGTTAAGTTTTGTACTTTTTAGTCCCTAAACCAACACGTTAACTCATGCCTAACCCTGATGAAGTAGCTTTAGTGCCTGACCAAAGCCAGGTTAGCTTTACCTGAGCATGACTGAGTTTTTGTGTCAAAACTTTAATAAAAGCACAACAACTCAAGTGTTGCTTCATCATGACCTTTTAGTCCTTAAACCAAAGCAGGAAACGGCTGCCCAGTTCTAACCGAGCACTTTTGATGCTGAAAACCTAGAATGAAAGAAAGTAATTGGATTAAAATGAGTTAGGGGAAGTTTTATCACTGCTTCAACGTTCAGTGCTCTTTGGTGTTTTAACTGAACGGGTCAGACAGAACCTGAACGGGTCAGACACACACATGTGTTGCATATAGCTTGAATGGTGAGAACTGCAGGGAAATTCCTCTGTCTGGTCTGCGTAATGCGTAATGTAGGTGACTAAGCGTACAGTGTCCGTCACTTCCCAGCATCCAACAGGAAGCGGGTGATGTTTTGTGTCAGAGCGCGCGTGGGTCCCTGCACGCTTCCCATGATTCCCAGCAGCAGGCTAACGCTCCAAACCTCCGCTCCTTGTTTGGCAAATTCCTGGCCTCAGTGCCAGAGACCAGAGGTGATTTAGTGTTGCATTCAGGTGCAGACTGATTACCCCGGCCATACATCACCTTACTGGAGCAAAAAAATGTTGGCAAGGAACAGGAGTGCTTTTCTCTTCTAAATCCACCAAATTCCAGGGAGATGGACGAGCTGCATCTGGAGAGAAAACGGCTTTAATATCAGAAGATCAGGATTCAGCTGATTGAAAGGAAAATTAAATATGTTCACATTGTTTTCTTACATGGACCACAAATGTTGCTTGCACAGTTTTTCCCCAGGTCGGCATGATCCCAGCGGTATTTCTCGCAGGAATGGTGGGAATTTTTATCATCCTCTTCATCTCATGGATAACTTTTACCGATTGGTCGAGAAGCTGCACGTCCAAAAGGACTTTAGAGGCAACAACTTCCCAACTGTAAACTGCTTTAAGGATCTGGATGACTAAAATTAATGTGTCGCCTTGCAGCAAGAAGGTCTTAGGTTCAAATCCCAGCCCTGGATTCTTTCTGCATGGAGTTAGCATGTTCTCCCTGTATATGTAGGTACTCTGGCCTTCCAGTCTGACAACATGACTTTTAAATTAATTGACCTTTCTAAATTGCTGTTATCTGCATGATTTTCTGTCCTGTGACGGACTAGTGATTTGTCCAGGGTGGACCCCGCCTCTCACCCAATGATGGCTGAAGTTTAGAGTTCAGAGTTCCCTGATTTCTTTATATTGTCCTTCCAAGCAGAGATTGTCGTCCTCTTTAGACTGGTTTCAAAAAACTTTTTTCTCTCATTCTTAGCAGGACTGCACCAATATAAGCATTTTGTAAAAACTGATGTCAGTTTTTCTTTAAGAACCATGAATTATTGAATGTTTTCTGCTTTCCACATTAATAATCAGTAGAATATGGACAGTAATAATCAAACGGATGTCCCAGGTCACATCCCTGCTTTCTCTTCACACCTGTCACAAAATATTCTAGTTTTTCCAGTTTAAGTTTATCTAATCATCGACACCTCATAGCAAATATCGTCTCAAGGGGTTTCAAATCAGACAGATTCAAAGTCCAGTAACTAAACTCCAACCGAACAGCTTGCAGTGACTGTCCACTGTTGCAACATGTTCATCAAGTAGGAGGGATTGCTGCAAGGGTTGAGTCTTTAACTTTGCAGCAATTCTCTGGAAGACAGATGACTGCCGCTTCCAAGTTAATATCTGTTACTATCCTTTTTTTATTTATTTTTTGGAGCAGAGCAGGCGGCCATCGTTACTCAGCTCTGCACCGAACCAGGATTTTATAACAAAATAAAGAAAAATGGATTTGTGTCTGCAGCATCTGATATTAGCCGTTAGCATGACTGGTGGTGTTAGCGTTACTGTGGACATTAGAGATACGGTGCGTTCACTGACAGGAAAAAAGGTCGGATTCTTTTACGTTCTGACCAGCTGGACTGACCCATAAATTGCTGATGAAATAACCAAGTCCACTAAACTCAAAGGTGGAACCAGAGTTCGACACGCCTCGGTAAAGAAGTTTCTGATACATAGAGGAGTCTGGTAGACGATTCTGATAACGATCAGTCGTACTTTTTCCCTCATCATAAAGCAGATTCTGCAGCGTGCTGTCATAGTCGTGACGTAAAACAAGTTAAAAAGTTGCCAAAGCCCAGAGAGACACCTTGAAAGGCACAAAGTATTGATCAGAACCACCAGCCCCCGCAGTGTGCCGCGGAGCATTCCTCAGACGTTCCCTCATGTCGATGCACTTCTGCCAGGAACAAGTTTTATTTTGGGGGTTTAGAGAGAGGTGGAGAGCTGTGAGGTCACCTCCCCCATCCCTCCCCCCCCCTTCCTGCAGATCCAGACCTAATGAATGCATCAGTGAAAACCATAAACCACCAACACACATACGTCATCTGGGCAGAGGGGGTGCGGGGCCGGCACATTGCTGAGTAATGACTAACTGCAGGGCAGAGATGGAGGAGATGTGGTCCAATTAGCGCTGCGTTCAGAACCACAGGGTTTACTCCAGTGTTGTTCTGCGTTCGCAGGCATCAGCCGGGGGGATCCTGCTGCAGATCACAGCAGCATCCCGGCTTCCAGGCAAAGTCCGACCGGGGACAGAACGTAGGCCCGTTTAAATTAAGGACTGCAGGAAGGTTCTAAAAGTCATGGTGAGAAGAACATTTGGACACGGCGGTCAGGCGGTGTTTCTTCCTATCTACACTTGTGAAGGAAATAAATGTGAATGTTCGAGCAGATGTGAATGGTTCCTGAACCGTCTGGGAAGAAGTGTGAAATTTAACGTCTGTCTTTTCCAGGTTCTGGACAAAGAAAATGAGGAAATACATTCTTACTTCCAGACTGTTGTCACTATTATCTCAGTTTCCTTCCATTTTTACTTATGTCCTACTTCAATTCCTTTCTTGTGTCCTTCATTCCATCTTTCTTCCCCTCACCTTTTCCATCCTCCCATCCCTTTCTTCCTTCCTTCCCTCCTTCCTTATTTTGTCCTTCTTTCCTTATGTTCCCTCTCCCTTTGTGTTGTCCTTGTATCTTTCCTTCCTTCCTAGTCTCCTCTCTCCTTTTGTCATCATTTCCTCCTTTGTATCCTCCCTTCTTCCTTTCTCATGTCCTTGTTTTTCTCTTATGCCCCCTCCTCCTCCTTTGCATTCTCCCTTCTTTACTTGTATCCTTCTTCCTTCCATCCATCCTTTCTCCTTTTCTTGTGTCCTTTTTTTCCTTATTGGTGTCCTTCGCTCCACCCTCGTGTTCTCCCTTCCTTCCTCCCTTTTGCTTTTTTGTTTGCTTTCTTTCTTCCTTTAACCCTTCCCTGTGTCTTCTCTCCTCTTCTTGTGTCCTTGTTTCCTTCTCTGTGTCTTACCTTCCTTATATCCTTCCTTCCTTGTGTCTTTCTTCCTTTTCTTCCTCCCTCCCTCCCTCCAGCTGTGGAAACATCTGCCATAACTCCAAGCTGAACTTCAGTGTTTCGTGTTGTTAGAGGAACAGGAAGGACTCTGGGAAGCTGAGTCAGGAAGTTTTACGTGACGATGCGTCGGAAGCCCTGAATGTGGGGAAATGTGCGTAAAAGCGTCTGTCCTCCATGTTGTTAACTGGGACAGATGGAGGCGAAGACGCCCCTCAGATCTTGCTGGTTACATAACGCAGCGAGCTGCCCGGTCCGTATCAGCGGGACCGTCGGGGTGAGAACCGCTGAGATGTCAGAGGTGGTTTAGGTTTAGTACTTTTTCTCACAGGAACGACCACTCCTCTGTCCGAGTGGTCCGGAGGGATTCTTGGTACGCCGTGAGACCCGA
This sequence comes from Fundulus heteroclitus, assembly GCF_011125445.2. Classification (NCBI taxonomy): domain Eukaryota; kingdom Metazoa; phylum Chordata; class Actinopteri; order Cyprinodontiformes; family Fundulidae; genus Fundulus; species Fundulus heteroclitus. Next base: position 43,133,662 of record NC_046367.1, read on the forward strand.
CCCCTGACGGTGGGAGGGACACTGAGCGTCCCCTCCCTCTAAACCACTGCGTTTATGTCTCAGAGTGTGTGAAAGCTGCAGAGGGAGAAGAAGAGGAGCTTCACAGAGCAGCAGCTGTGGGTTTAAATTAGTCAGCAGTAATCTAATATCTGCATTTAACGCGTAATGTTCTGGTTCCACAGAACTCCTGTTTTTAAAGCTTTTGACTTTGTCCTGCTGACACTGCTAACTGGCACCCGGAGTCTTTTCCCCCATGTGTGCAGATTTTGTTTCTTTTGGGTTTTGTTGCTGTCAAACTTTCCCTCAGGAGGCACGGAGGACAAATAAACAGGCAGGGAGCCATCTGGCTCCGCTTTATTTCCGTAGCACTTTTTAAACAAACTGTTTCCGTTCAAAGTGTGTGACATTGTAGATTGTTGATGTGATGGCATAAATTGTATAGTTTCTTTCCTCCCGGTCACTTGAAGTAACACTACGCTACCACCAGGTGGCAGTAGTGTGCACATGTTGTCTGCCATGAGGCTTTTTATCGAGCCTGAAACGCCTAGAAGCAAAAAACTGGAGCGTCTGTCTCTGCCAGAGCCCGTCACCATCGTTCACTTTGATTCAGTGTAAATCTGAAGGAACCACTTCAGCTGTTTGTGTTGCCGTCATTCCGGTTAGATATTGGACCATTCTTCTTGGTAGAATTGGAAGAGTTTCTGCAAACTTGTTGGTTTTCTGCCACCAAACCAGCATTGTCCGTAATTGTTAGAGTAGTTGAGGGAAGCCAACTGGAGAAGCTGTTGGCCTGTGTATATCCAAAACCAGTTTGGATGTGTGTTTGGGATCGTTGTCCTGTCCAAACATCCTTCTGACTCCAAGTTTCGAACATCCAACTCAAACCGTTCCTGTCAGAGATTGGTTAAGATGTTCAAGAACAACCCATGAATACTCGAGACTGCCTTCAGCTGGAGACTGCCTGAACACGGGGGTCTCTGTCCACAGTGAAGCAGTACACCGTCAGCATGGAGCTGCATAAGAAAGAAGCTCCTGCTGTAAAACCAACACCTTTAGCTGTTGATCTAAAGTCTGCAGCTGCTGCCGTGGACAAGCCAAACGTCTTCCAGAGAAGAAATGGGTGGACCAAGATTAAGCTGCTTGGGCAAAATGACACAAAGTACGTTCTGTGGGATGAAGATGAGGCATTCAGTCATTATAAGACTGTACCTGGTGGTAGCATCATGCTATGATAGTGTTTATCTACCACTGGTTCTGTTGCATTGTGCAGAGCCGAGGGAACAATGGACCAATAACTTCAAATTCTTCAACTTCACCTGAAATTGATTTGGATGCTTAAAACTTGGACCCAGCTCATTAGAGTCCCAATCTTTCCCAATGATGTCCAGCTGAGCTTAAAAAGTCTGTTCTGTAAATGTCATTCACAATAAATCTGGAAATAAATCCATTTGCTCTCCTACTGCAGTCATTGTGGCTTAAAAAACAGCTGCAGCCTGGAGCTATGGCTAGTCCACGCTCTTACTATCCAATCAAAGGGTGTGACTATGCTGTGTGTGCCTGCTGGAAGGCTTTGGTGGCGCCACCGTTGAAGCAACAGTTGCTTATTTTCGATCAGTTGGATCAGTCAACTGCAGCTGATCCAGAACGCTGCTGCCTACGTCTTCACTAAGGCTAAGAAAGTAGAGCACATCACCCCAGTTCTAAAGATTTCTTTGATCCTGGCAATAAGTAATGCCTGAAATGTAATTTGTCAAACACACGTCTGGAAGCTGCAACCAGTGGAAAAGCTATAAAAGGAAGAAGACAGTTTATGTGAAAGGTTTTATTATTTACTAAAGTACGCTGATGGGCTACCACTGGGTAAAGCCTTGACCTGCTAAAGCAACATAGAACCTAATGTTATTGGGGGTGTACTTTGCGCATATTTTGACCCTTTAAACTTAAAAAAACATTGCAGTTGTAAGGTGGCAAAGGTCCAATAAACCAGGAAATAAGGTGCAATCACTGTAAAATCTTGAAAACAGATGGTTTCATTAATGTAAAACAGCAACAAGGTTCTACAGAGCCAGCAATAACAGGTCAAACCTATGAAAATGTAACGCCTTCTGAGATACTTTTAACTCTGATATCCACTAGAACTGCACAATGTAACGATTTGCAGTATCAGTGTGTACATTATTCTGCAATAAATGTCTTCCGCAGAAAACAATATGTGTATAAGCTGGGCTTTTACCTGCATGAAACATCTGTGTGCCTCGATCAAACCCCTGTTCCAGGTAATGGTGTCTCTGCATGCATCACACACGCTGCATTTAAATCTGATGAAACTCCCTACAAAGAGTCTGGTCCTGGAGAAATGAGCTCTGGAAAAGCTGCAGAGGTTCTCAGCAGCCTCTCCTTCCATACATGCAGTTATCTCGTCTTTCCACTAGAAAGCACTATTGGACCTGACGGCCAGAAAAAGTCCTGGCTCCTGTTTACCGGTCCATTATACCATCAACAACAGACTGGTCAGGGAACCAAATGCTGCTACTTTTCCCCTGTAACATTTTCTAAAAGGAATCTGAAAATATTGAGTGATCTGAAAATACCAGATGCGGGCTCTGTGTTGTTCTGGGAGGTTCTGCTACGCCAGAGTTGAGCAGAATGGTCCCTTTCTTCAAAGATACCAAGAAAAGAGTCTAATCCAAGAGGATAGACATTTGAGACGACGAGGAAAGGAAACAGTTTGACTTTCATGGCCTTGTGTTTTCTTGCATTATGGTACTGTTATACAAATGTTAGTTGTTTTAAATAATCCAAACCCAACATTCAGTTGTAAAAGAGCTTCTTTTGCATGAATTCCTGCATCAATGCAGCGCTGCATGGAGTTCAGGGCAATCTCTTATCGCTGGTTTTGGTGTCTCCCATCTTCCTCTAAACAGCCCATAGAGTCTCTGTTTGGTTTGGGTCATATCATAGCTATTGAACCTTGAATAATGAAGAAGCTTGGATTTTCTTGCGGGGGGTGATTCACAATCTGTTCCAGGCTGAGGTTATCCCTGCTGCTTGTGCACATGTTTAGCAACATTTCTTCCTTCCACTCAACTTTCCATCAGTATTCTTGGATCCAGCCCTCCGTGAACCACCAGCTTGTTAAGCTGTGATGTGTGTGGGTTGTAGCCCCCTGGTGGACGGAGTCAGCGACTGTCCGCTGGACAAAGGTCCAGTCAGCATCAACGGAGCATTTCTCTATTACAATCCCCTTTTTTCAGCTCTAATGGGATATTCACATTTTCAGAGAAACAGAATTGTGTGTCTTTATTCGTTGTGACTCAGAATCATTCCATCTGATAAACACCTGAAATAAATATTTCTGTGTGGAACTAATTTATGAAGATAACTAAACAAAGGAGCGTTTTGATGACATCCTAAACTACTGAGAAGCAGCTAAATACTTAGACTTAGACACTTAGACAGAGACTTAGACAAACTTTATTGTCCTTTTGTATGCACAGGGTGCGTACAGAACGAAATTTCGTTTGCATACAGCTTAAAAATTTCAGTGAATTGCAGTGGATTTCAGAATAAAGTAACTTTGCAGGATAATAAAGTAACTTTGCAGGATAAAAAAGTAACTTTGCAGGATAGTTCCAGGATAAAGTGCCCAGTGATTTCACAGTACAGCAATTGAGATGTAAACAATGCAGGACACATCTGATACAGAGTCCAGTGGATTCAATACAGAATCCACTTCTGTGAAAATGATTCAGAATCAGTCCAGTTACATGAAATTCAGTTCTGATGAACTAACCGGATCCAGCTGCTCATGAGATGCCAGTCATTGGGTCCGATGGCTCCTCCGTCAGTTTCCGGGCCCTCTGCTGTCTGAGAGAGGTGCTGTTTCCACACGACCACAGGACGGTAATAAATATTCTTTTCATGCTTTCTAGGAGCAGAATAGTGAATCGTTTTCCAGGTTGTTGTGGCTCGTCTGCAGGATTGGGACCCGCCCATTGTCCCACACCCAGTGGGGTAATCTGAACCACTACAGCGGGTTGGGCTGGGCCCGGCGGGCAGCGTGTGAAGCTGCAGAGCAGTATATTTAGCTCAGGGCCATTCCCCCGACGGGCTCTGTGTTTATCCCCGTCACCAGAGGCAGGACCCCCCCTCTCTAATTTGTCAGAGAACCACCGTGTTTCACTGATGTGGTTCAGCTGAAGACTCACAGCTGTCCCGTCATCTGGCAGCTTCAGCCCTGAAACCCCCCCCCCCAGGGGATCCTGAAATGTGTTTATGTACATAAAGTCATAAGAAAGGCGATGACGCAATATCATGCAAAGAACCTCCACAACAGAAACACTTTACGAGTACAATAAAACTTCTGTAGTTGTTACTGTTTTGTTTTTGGGCTGCAAACTGTTATTTTCTACAAATATGCAAAAAATGATTCTATCCAATGTTATTTTCACATTATATGAGTTTGATGCTATTTTATTGTGTTAAAAGCTAAACAAAATAGAACTAGAATAGTACTTTCTAAAAACGTTGACAGGGTTTGTGCCTCCAGATAAGTTTAGTTTTGTGGTTAAAAAAACGAGTCTTTGGAGGTAAAGGTTGACCGGTCCGGCTCCAGTTGATCCACTACAGATAGCAGGGAGCATTTCAGCTCGCAGTGAATACATAAAAAGCTGCATCCCTCGTATAATGCCCTCATTCTTACTCTAAATACCTGGAATTACGGCTGCAGAATATTTAACCATCCTGCAGCTGCAGAATCCCAGAGAAATGTTGCAGTAATGGCGTCTGGTGCTGTAAACCCATGTTTCCTTCATCCTGAGCTGCTGTTCCTCAATGTTTCCCTCGCCTGGACTCATTATCAGGTGGGAACATTAAGGACAGCCTGATGTGTTGTCGTCAGTTAGATCATGTGTTGACCTTCCACACGTTGCATCCATTCAGTCTTTTGGATGATTGGGATCCAAAACCCATACCATGATGCAACCTCCTACCCCCGTTGCCCCGTCTCATCTGGATCACTGATTCGTCTGACCCACGTTCCCACTGTCTAGGTCCAGCCCAGAGAGTCTGACTCCTCCTCTGTTCAACAGGTCCACATCAGACTTATTCTCTGCACAGTAAAGTTTTGTGAATGTAACTCTGCATCGTGAAGAAAGACTTCCCAACGTAATCCCTGCTTCCTGTAGGTCCATCAGCTGTTTGAGGAGTGACGGTTCTTAATGCAGACCCGTCTGAGTCCGGTTTAATCATTCTCCCTGAAATGTCTCCACATCCCACTAGTGGTTCCAGGGTATTCTCCTCTGCAGAGGAAATCGTTGTTTTCCACAAAGAACATTTAATACCTTCGATTTTCTCAAAAATCTGCTGTCAAAGATGAGATCATCTGTCCAGCTTTTCTTCTGCAGAGGCTTTTATTTTCACTGCGAGCTGCAGGCGAATGAAAACGATGGGTTTTCCAGCGCAGCGGTGCGTTTGTCGCTTCCTGTCTGAAAGAATCATCCGTCATGGTCTGTGATTCATGTTCTCCTGATATCAAGCAGCCGCGGTATCATTCTGTCTTCATTCAGGACTCACAGCTCATCCTCTCCCAGCCTCTGAAGCGACGAGCTGCACCCACAGATCATTTTCTACACTCGTCTCTGCGTTTGGTTCTGCAGACATGGAGCTAAATCCTCTGTCAGCTACACCGGTCCTCTATCCGTACCCTGATCCTTGGCCTAAATCAGATGTGCGATTAACCGAGGAACAGCAGTGCTTTAGTTCCAGTCTGTTTCCCTCAGAGGAGATAGTAAAAAAAAACAAATACCCCCCGGTTTGCCCTTCGCTGCATCCACTCGGGTCCAACCCCCGAGACATTAAGAGTCTTTATTTAGTCTCTGACATGAGAACAAATCCAACATGATGCTCAGCTGACTCGGCTTAAGACGGTGGCATGACTCCAAGCGAGGGATGTGCCTGGAGTACAGAAACTCTGAGCATCTGCGGCAGAACTTCACTTCTCCACAACAAGCGGATCCCTCAGTGAGCGGGAACGCGTCGTTGTGGGTTTGACGTCAGGTACAACCAGACGTTTGGCTTCAGACCAGCAAGTTTCTTCCTGGTTTTTGCACCCGCATGTGAAGTCTGACCTGATTTCTGCAGTAAAATCACACAGCGGAGAACGCTGAGTCCCACACAAGAACTTTTAAAGAGCCCTTTAGGAGCTTTATGACTGAAAAGTAGGAGCTAAAGCAAGTTAAGTCTAGTGAATGACTTGTTTAATGTAACTTTGTGAGTTGTTGGTTTTGGCCTTGGTGTAAAACTGCAGGGTTTTTACAGCTTCAGCTCCTCAAACTTCAGCACCTTCTGACGGAGCACAGCCAGCTCCACAGCTATCGACGAAAGGTTAACCAACAAATAAAATCCATGTTTTCTTAAGTAGAACATCATGAAATCATCCCTCTAATGGCCAGAAAGGGGTGGTTGCTGTTGATGCAGCAGTTATTTTCTTACATTAAATTGCTTCTGGGGAACATGTCGTTTAACTTTATGCAGCATCTGGATGCTGCTGTGAGCTGGATTCTTCCATCTCCCTCAGATCCACACCGGGTTCTCTGGTTTTAAAGCGCTTTTCCACTCTGTTTCCCTACATGATAAGTTTTTAATCCTGCTTTTAGGTTTTAATGGGGTTTTTGTTGTTGTATATTTGACACTTTTGTTGATCTTGTTTGTATTTATAGGCAGACATGTTCACGTCATTATTTGCAAATCCAAGACCAGACTCACGTCTTTCAGGTCCAAAGTCTTAGAGAGGAAAGTCCAAAGATTTTCTCATCAAATCTAGATGGTCTAGGTCACCTCTAACTCTGCATCGCAGTAGGTCAGGAATCCAGACCTGGACTTTTAGTCCTCAGGCCTAAATTTGTACATTTAATAATTCGCTTTCAACCTCATCCTATCTCAGTATTTCTCAACTGTTATCCTTGTATTATATGAAGAAAAAAAATCGAATCAAATGCTTATATTTCTAAAACCCTACTAGAAATATAAGCATTTATGCTCTAAGAAAGATGATAGAGATTAAAACCATGATGAAATTTGAAAAGGTTGGAAAAGGTTTTACATTGAGAAATCATTTTCCAAATCCACATTTATAACATTTGTGCTCAATTCTAAACAGTAAAAAGGTCCAAATTTAAGGTACAAAGTGAAACATGATGCATCAGGGTGTAGTGAGTAAATGGATGCTAAACCTCTGAATGAGCAAAGGAGGAAGTGCTTTTATTTGGATATTTTCAGTGACCTCGTGAGTTAGCGGTTAGCTTAGCAGCGAGGGAAAGTTGGAGGTAAATGAAATTAATTTTGTTCTGAAATGATCTGAAATAATTTTATCCAGTTTTCAGTTGGAGAGACGTTTAGGTGATTGTTATCATGACGCTGCAGCTAACATCAACAGATTGTTAGCCATTAGCATCCCATAATAATCCACCATCGTCACTGACTGATGATGCAAACTCATCCTTTAACAGTAAAACCTGCAGGAGCCGCAGTCAGGAGCTCACAGACCGACTTCTTCATTTCATCAGATAAAAACTACTAAAAAGCCTCGAGTCTCAGACCACGAGTCCAAGTCGAGTCTCAAGTCTTTGATGTTAGCAACTTTGGTGCGACTTGAGTCGCCATCTTTGATTTATAGATCTTATTAAAAAAGATTGTTTTTATTATAATCTAAAATGTAAATATTTAAAATTTAATTTCCTAAATTGAGCTGCTACCCCCGCGACCCGACCACGTATAAGCGAAAGAAGATGGATGGATGGATGGATGGAGTGTGTCAAAAAGCAAACTGAAGCCCTGAATCAGCAAATACTTCCTGAAAATGTAAAAATTATATAAATGAGAGGTTTACTGTTTTATTCACACTGACCGTTTAAACCTTTCTGAAGACATCTTGTTTAGTAATTACAACATATAATAATTTATTAGTCATTAAAAGGTTTTAATAATAATTTCTCATGCCTGTATCCCTCTTATCCCTTTAATGCTATTTATTTATATATTTATTTATTTCAGCTCCAGCCTCCATTAAATCCATCATCAACTCTGTTCTGCTTCAAATCTGGATCGTTACCTTTAACTTCACTGTAAGCAACATTAGAAGATGTTTTTGTTTTTTTACACTGAATACATTTTAAAGTTGCGTCACATTAAGCTGAACTTAAGCTTGCTGGTTCTGGGCGGAGAAGCGATGCAAAGATTAGCTTTTCGGACTCATCTACTGAAACCCAGCAGGTTTTCTCAGGTCTCGGCACCAACGGGCGCAGACTCACACCGACCATCTGGCTGCAATCAGGCAAACAGGAAACGCACGTTAAAATACATCACTGTGAGAACTGGTTGTGTGTTGTTTTTCCTGCATGTACGCACAATAGACTGTATTTGTGTGAAAATGCCTGTGGCTGCAAACTTTGGCCCCGCGGCCAATCCACAGTCTGCATTTAGCAGCGGCGGCCTGTTGTTTCCTCCTCGGATTCCTGGATGCAGGCTTGGATGGCAGGTAGTTTTCCAGGGCTGGAGCTTTTCAGCTGATGAGACGAAGATCTCCTGCACTCTCCCTGGTTGGTGGTTTCATCTGGGCGTTTGGAGTGGGTATTCTCGGCCCGTGCAGACTATAATTTACCCTCTGACTCTCCACTGTTTATACTGCAGCCCGGCTCCCTGCAGAAGCAGGTCATGCTGTAGGCTTGATGCAGGACTCTACTCTGGTGTCTGGCATAATCCAAACATGAATTAAATTTTGTGGTTATCGGAACAAGAAACTCAGACTTCTGACCAAGTCTTTCGAATGAGAGGACTCCAGACGTGCTGCAGTCCAGTGCGTTCTGATCTGACCCGAGATCTGAATTCATGTATCTGTCATTAACTGGGAAAGCTTACTTTGGAGTGTAGGAGAGCATTACTATAAATGGTACTAAATGAGAGGAAGATTTTCTTGAGATTATTATATTTGTCCTTTATTTGAGCAGTTAGATAAGATTATTTGCCAGTGGAATGAGTATTTATACCCCTAAAATAAGATAATTAGATATCCCGCACTTGAAATAAGATGATGGAGATAAATTGTTCTTATTTTAAGTGCAAAAATATTGTCCCATTTGCAAATAGTCTTACTAACTATATAGCTACTTGCTCAAATCAAGGAAAAATACACTAATTTCAAGAATATTTTACATGCTTTTACCGTGATGACATTCCGACGTTACTAAAAGTAAGTAAACATTTCTTGAAATTAGTTTATTTTTCCTTGAATTGAGCAGCTGAATGACCCTATTTGCCAATGGAATGAGTATTTTTACTTCTAAAATAAGATAGTGTATATATCCTGCACTTGAAAAAAGATGATGGAGATGAGTCGTTCCTATTTTAAGTGCAAACATCTTATTTCATTGGCAGATAGTCTTATTTAGCTCCTCAAATCAAGTAAAAATACACTGATTTCAAGACAATTTCACTTACTTTTAGCTTCCTTTTTGCTGTGGATCTTTACCCTCGTGGAACTGCAGAGGGTATCGTGAAAGTACGCTTCTCCAGTCTACAGATGTTTAGTGAGATATTTGGTGGTTGGTGCTGTGGGAGTATGAGGGGGTACCTTGGAGCTTTGCATGCCCAGAGCAAGATCTGCATTCTCTGCACAAAGTCGAGCCTCATGCTAGAGCGTGTTAGACTCCACCAGGGCTGCCCCTTGTTTTGATGCTGTTTGTGGTGTTTATGGACAGGATACCAAGGCGTAGTCTTAGAGAGGAGGGTGTCTGGTTTGGGAACCTCAGGGTCTGATCTTTGCTTTTGTAGATGATGTGGTTCTGTTGCCCTGCGCCCCGACAGCTGGATGGATGGACTGAAGACATTTTCTAATTAAATCCACTATAATTAAATGTTTGTCCTGGTTCTGCATTTTGTGGAGATACTTTTAATTGTATTCGTAATAATGCATGAAAAGCCTCAAAGTAGTTCTTAAATACCCAGATTAACTTTATGCTGCAGAGCTGCTAAATCTGCTGAGATTAAGAGAGGCGAATGGCCACAATGGACCAAAGTTGAAAAAAGGTTTCTGCTCTCAACTCTTTAGCTTTTTGGGCTGTAAATGTTGACCAATTGGTCTGCAGAGGCACGTAGAAATAAAAACATAACAAAGCAGCTTCCTGTTTCCTTCCCTGTTGGCGCTTCAACTTCTCTCCTTGGTCATCATCAATGTAACGCTGCGAAACAAAACACATCTTATTTTCTCCTTTCTGTCACCAAAATATCTAAGGATGATGATGTTGCTCAGTAGTGGGAGGCGTCCAATGGTGGCCAGCCTCATTAACAGGCTCCGCCTACAGCTTCAAACTTTAAGCAATCTGCAAATCTAAAAAAAAATGCTTCTTTTTATGTTTGAAACATTGGTTTATATACAATGAGATCAACATGTAGCTGTCAGGGTTGATACTTGGACAGATGGCTTTGGCCTCATAACTGATCCAGTATTGTTATGCAGTTCGACACATGGATATTTGATCAGATCAGCCCCATCTGTAGTAAACTTAAACTTAATGGTCCTGGGCGGCTGAGTTCACCTGTGTGGATCCAGACTGACGAGTGAGAGAGGCAGTCAGTGGTGGCCAAATCCTCTGAGATCTGTTTTAGTCCAAACACCCAGAGTTGGTTAGATTTCGGGCTCTCTGGGCGCTGTAAAAAGCTGCCCACTGCTCCCTTAGGAATGATTAAATACAGAAGACACGTTAGATTGTACAATTGCAATGACAAAGATTTCTTTCTTTCTTGCGTGACGAGCCGAGAAACCCAAATTTCCACCAGGTTAGGTCAGAAAGAGGTGGTGGGGGTCCATGCAACAGCCCAAATATGTTAAAGACGTGTAAACACTGCAAATTCAACAACCACCCAAATATTTCAACCAAGCAGCCCCTTTTGTACACTTTGTGATGCTGAATCCAATATTAACAGGGAGCTTTAACAGATTTAAGAAGCTCAAACAATTCTCTTCCAGATCACTTTTCCCTGAAATTATCTATTTTTTTTTCTTTTCCAACATAATTAACGTCCAACACCGTCTGCAGGTCTTGTTCAGATCTAATGACTGGTGTCCTGCATCTTTGACGTTAATAACTGGATTTAAACCTGCAGCAAACCTCCTGTGTGGCCAGTTTGGACGAGAGAATGATGCTTTCAGTTGCTTTTCCTTTTCGCTTCTTAGCAGATGAATCTTGCACAGGTCTGACTTGTAACACCCACACCGTGACCTTTGCGTTCATCTGTCCCACCTGGTTTCTGTCTCAGCGCGTCCCTGATGTCCACCTACTCCCCTCTCGCCATCCATTGCTGTATAAGGCAGTGAAACTGTGGCCAGACCCTCTGGGTTTGGCTCGTGTCTCTTCTGTGTAAATATTTGTGCAGGGGGATAATAGATGGTCCCCCGCACTCAGAGCTGGAGTCCTGGTTCCCTTTGGACCACATTAGGACTAAAGCTGGCTCCTAAGGGGCCTTAATTATAACTTCTATGAAGTTTATAACACATGACCTGAAATGAGCTGATGTGAAGGTGATGTGTGGAGATATGAAGGCCATTTAGGGAACTGATGATCTTGTCTCTTTGTCGTTTCTGAACAGGCACCAGGCGGTAACCTCGCTCTCAAACATGTAGACACCATGGTGAGTCTCAGCCGCCGCCTTTATCACTTTTCTTATTGTTGATGCTTTAATCCAGCAGTGTCCTTTACTTGGATTAGACTGTCCATGAATCCATTAATAAAACCTGCAGATGCTTGATGTTAAACAAGTAGGAATCATGTGTGGTTGGAGTGAAGGGTGTGATTTACATACATGTTATATACAAACATATGAAACTTTTATATTTTTTTATACCTGTTTAGTTTTTCATGATTTGAAAAAAAATATAATTACATTTTCTATTTTATGTTAGCCTTCAATATTAATTCATGTTGGGTTTTCTTTTTTGCTCTTTTATCTTTTTCCATTTGGTTTTGAAATGACCTTTTTTATTAAACAAATCCCATTTTTGTTTTGTTTAGAAAAAGTCGAATTTATTTATTTATAGTGATTTATTTTGTGAAAACAAGCTCTACGTTTCTGAAACCGAGCTCTGCAGTTTGATGCGGTTTAACATCCCGTTGTGAACTCATGATGGGACATTTTTATTACAGTTGTACTGTCTCTCTTATCTTTATTAAACTGGACATATGTGGCGGATTAACTTAAAGGAGCAATAAGGGATGTTTCACCACTAGGTGGGGCTTGATTACTGCCTGTAGATAAAAACAAGATGTCTGACAAGCCCCGCCTCTCTCTACCTCCACTCCAGCTGCAACCCTCCCCCCATTTCTCTTCCCCTTCTCACGTGTCGCCTTTAATGCTCATATTTGTAGAAGATAAATATGCAGCAAAACAGCCTCACCTTTCTAAGGAACACTTTTAGTGAAGAATTAAGTAACTTTGTAATGCTGTTAGCAAGAGAACATATGGATTTGCTGGGGTGCTCTTTGCCATTTTGCTTCTACCCTGCTCTGCTCTGACGGTGGTATTTTAGGGCAGGGAGGGGCAAAGCCCTGAGTGGCAGCTGTTCACGTGCACGTACATGCACGCTTGGCCAGCCTGGCTATGTAAACAAGAGACTGTAAACATTGCTCCTTTAAAAGTCCAACTTCAAAAACCTCAACCCATAAATCTAATTATTTGAGCTAAACTTACAGACACAAACGCTCTGGGGAGAACGTTTGTACTGGAGGATTGAAGGAAACTAGAACAGCTGTAATCTTAGTCTTTTCTAACTCTGAACTGAGTAACGCAGGAGTTTCTGTTACATCCTAAAATCCATGTTGACGTTCTGGCCTTGGCCCAGCGAGGCCCGGTTGTGTCGGTCCCGGACTCCACGGGTAATTCTGGGTTTCTAACATGTGAAATGCTTCAGATTGAGCTGGACGTTCAGGAGTGGCGCTCCTCCTCCTGTTGGGCCGGTTATGGCAGCACAAACATCTGTGCGTGTTTGCTTTGGACTCGCCGGGCCACACTGGCCTGTCACAGCTTCCTCTGGGCCGGGTTTCGTCTGAGAAAGGCCGGATCGAGTCCCCGACGTGGAGCTGCTTTCCAAACCAAAGTGCCCACTGTCCCACACAGACCAAAAACTCGACGGGTTTGTCTTTGTTTGTGTGTGTGTGGTCGCTTATGTCGGCATTTCCAAACTTAGCCCAGAGACGAGTGCCAGTGCACTTTCTGAAGGAGGTTATCTTCTTTTACCGCTTAAGCAGGTCCGATTCGGCGGAGAAGCCAGGGCTCACCCATGTCGGCATGAAAATCGCATCCTGAGTGTGATGAACCAAGTCTACGTGACGCTTCCCGCGTGATCACATGTCCGCTCCGTGTAGGAGACGGACTGTGCAGCTGCTGCTGACCCACCGAAGCACATTTGCTTTGTGGTCGCCCTGTGATGTCAGGCGGACGTGGCTTCGCCTCGGAGCATCAAAACATTCGTCTCATGACTCCTTTCTCTGACCCCCCCACCCCCCCTCCCCACCCACAGACAGCATAGGCGTAGAGCCCTATTTGGACCAAGCTATGAATATTTGCCTGCGAACGGCTCTCCTAAGATGACTGGTGGGTGTTTATGTGCACAAACATGCATCGACTCCCACATGTTTGTCCTGAGAGGCGGAAACGGTCGCAATTTAGATCCGTACACAGATGAGGGGGGGAGAAAAAGCCACGAGAAGAAGGCAGGCAGGGAGGGAAAAGTTGAACATCAGGGGGAGAGATGACTGGGTGGTAGGCAGAGCTGGAGGGGGGAGGGAGGCCAGAGCAGACAGAAGGAGAGAGAGGAGAACACAGGGAGGACGGAGGAGTTCGGTGGACGAGCCTGGTCCAAGAGGCAGCGGCCCGGCTGGCCAAAAATAGAGCCCTCGTTTTTCCCTTTTTTTTTTACCCCTCCCTGAACTCCTCGGCTGGCAGGGAAAAGGGAGAGGTCTCTGGGAGAAAAGTTCACTGCTGCTCACGGAGCGGGGAGAGGCAGCGGCTCTCCAGAGATGAACCGAGGAGGGTCTCTGAGGAGGCGGCTCTCCTCTCTGAGGGGGGCCTGGCGATGGAGCACGGGTCACCTTTTCAGGAAGGTAGGGTGCGGTGATGGGGACGGGGGACGGGGGGGAATCCTTGGGACGGTTTCTCTCTCCGCCGGCCAGATTTTCTTTCTCACCAGCATGTTTCCGACCCTTCCTCCATCCTTCGCTCTCTTGCTCTTTCTCAGATGGTTAATTTGTATGGCTTGCTTGTAAAGTCAACCTCCCCAGATGGTTTTCATCTTGCAGCAGGGCCTGAAGGACCCCCCCCCCTCCTCCTCCCCCAGAGGTCCGGGTCCCACCTCCACCTCCTCCGCTCTCCTTCGCAGCGCACGCTTTTAAAATGCACATGGGGCGTCTCTACCGCTGCATGGCCGGGAGGTGGATTTAACCGCCAGATATTTGGGATTTCAGGGTTTCTTCGGCTTCAGAGCATCGACGGTCTTCGCGCAGATGTCTGCTGCTTTAAACACAACTTAGAGTTTTACTACGCAAGAGCAGAGAAAGTTATGCTTAAATTTTTTTTTATGTCCTCACATGGTTGCACTTTGGTCGAAATGTTGTGACTCATAAAATGCGACGCACTCCCATTCAGAGTTGTTTAAAACCCAAATCCTAAGTCACACGGGGCCCCATCAGGGTGGTCCATTAAAGAATGATTCGGACCCAGTCGGCTCTAACCCTCTTCGTGCCTCAGGTTTATCTCAGATCCGTCGCTTGTTCATTCATCTCCGTCTTCCTCTGGTGACTTTCTGTGCTCTGGGGCTCCATCTCCCATCCTGAAATGATTACACCAGAGTGTGGGGGGGGGGGGGGGGGGGGTATTGGGTTGCTGGGGTCAGTTCGGCATCAACCTCGTGGGAACGCCGGGATGCAGGACGCGGCGACCGAGTCCGGAACGTCTAAAAGCGAGTGTTTTTGTGCTCGAGAATTTATGTCCCTACTTTCACTGCAGGAATGTTCTCATCAGAACGTCTCAGTTTTGGACCTCGCAGCTTCCCATGAATCCCCCCGAGAGATCTTCTGTCATCATCGAGCTGAAGGAATGCTCGCTCTCTTCCTGGGTTCTGCTGCATTATATCAGAATGTACTTTTGCTCTACATGCATAATGTTAAGCCCCAGCGTGGTCAGTAATAAGAACACATTTTAAAATGACAAAGATCCTGCTTCAATGCTAAAGAGTCAGCCAGTCAACCCGCTGAAGGGTCCCATGGCACCTATCAAGCTAGCTTAGTACAGCATGGGGGTTTTAATCGCTGCGGTGGGGGTGTATCGGGTTCCTGGTGGGCCGGCGGTATCGTCATGATGTGGGACTCTCTGGAGCTGCATGACTTTAATTCAAAACAGGACGGGCCTCATTTCTCCGTTGTAGAGCCGGCCTCTGCAGAAGCTTAATGTTTTCCTGTTTTACCCATGAAAACCGGTCTGGATGTGTGTTTGGAATCACTGACCAGCCGCTACACCCAACTGGGTCCAAGTTTTAAGCTTCTAGTAGTTGAAGAATTTAGATGCAGTCCTTTTATCTCCGTGCACTGCAGCAGCTCCACTGGCTGTGAAAGTGAAGCCCTGCAGCATTATGCATCCACCACCATGTTTGAAGGGTTGGGGAAGGAGAGTCAGTTGTTCAGAGGAAGAACCCGAGTGGATCCCCCAATTCTGTCGTTAGATCCGGGGTTAGGGTCCGGACCATACTCCTCGTCATTGTGACCAAGCACCTTGTGTGGGATGTTTGGAACATTTTAGGGAGTCAAACCTCATAGATGAAAGATGTTTAAGGAATTAACAATGTTAGATTAAATGTCCATGTAGTGTAATCTGGGATGAATGTTGGTGATTATTGTGATTTTTTGTTGTCTTATCAGTTTGGTGTTTTACAGAGGCTCTACTAGGGTAGCCTTGCTAGGGATGGAATGGACTCTCTTTTTTCCATCAGAACTGCCTTTATTCTTCATGATTCAAAAAGGTGTCAGAAACATTCCTCAGAGATTCTGGTCCACAAAATGGCAACAATGGCAGCACACAGATTTGTCGGCTGCACACCCAGGATGAGAATCTCCTGTTCCGCCACATCCCTAAGATGTTCTGTTGGGTAAAGATTCGGAAGCGGCCATCAGACGTTAAGTCCAATGTGGTCTTAGAGGGATGGAGATGGTCAGCAACAACAATCAGGCACAGTGAAAATGACAATGTTTTCTTTTGGTGAGAACATGAAACTTTTTGTTGTGTTTCTACTGTTTGTCTTCACCACAACAGCACGGTTTGAAAATGAGCACCAGAGTGTTACATTTTTGAAACATCCCAGTCTCAACTGTGATTATTATCTTTTTTTTTTGCGTTTCTACTGGTGTCGTGTGCACAGACATGGTAACAGGAACAGAAAAACAATCCTGGTTTTATTGTCGCGTGCACAGAGCCTCAGGTAGGCTGTGGGCTTAAAATGCTCAGCTTGTTCTAAGGGGCCCAAAATGTGGACAGAACCCCAGCAGCGTTGCACCATCACCACCGGCCTGGACTGTTGAAACTGAGAGGCACCTGGTATGGTCTTCTGCTGCTGTAGCTTTAACCCGATGGTTGTGAGCGAAACTCTGTGTAGATGAGCAGCTTGTGAGCCGCCTGGTCTGGTACCAGCCCCCATGGCACGTTCAAACTCACTCTCACCACTTTTCTTCCTCACTCTGACGCTGTTTGGCCTTGAGCAGGTTGTCTTCTTCATGTCTGGATGCCTGAAGGCACTGAGTTGCTGTCGTGTGATTGGCTCATTCCCTGCTGGTGTTAACAGGTGTTTGTACAGGTGTGCCTAATAAGGTTGCTGGTGGGTGTGTTTCTGACAGGTTCTGTATATTGGAAGTGATGTTTGTAATATATCTGTGTTTGGGTCTATTGTGTGGACTACAGCAGCATCAGGGTTCTAATGAGGGTTTTCTTTGATATGATTGGATCTCCAGAGCTGTGAAGATGTGGAACCACTTTGGTTGTTTAGATTTAGTGTTCTAGGTGAAATAATCTCTTTGTGTCGGTTTGTCCCTTTGTTTGTTACCGTGGTGCCTTGACTTTGACAGAGGGCGTAATTACTGGTTTGTCAAATCTATTTTCCCCATTATTCCCTTCTGGACTCCTCCCAAAAGTTCCAGCAGTTTTTCATTGAATTACTTTGAAGAACAAAAATGTGCTTAAAAATAACTAATATTGTAAAAAAAAAAAAAACACACCAAAAAAACAACACAATAGAAGGTGGAAAAGGTTTCATTAAGTATGGTACAGTACGATGTGCAGCATTTCAAATGCCATGAAGACGAACCAAATCTTATTTGTAGATTTTTGCCCTTTCTGCCATGCTTGCATCACTTCCATCTGCAGCAATTTTCAATAAAAAACTTCTTTTTTTCTTTCTTCCATTCAGACTGTCTCTGAAACGAGTCAGCCGACTGATAATGGTTTCTATCTGTCTGGTGGAGATGACGAAAATGTGTGACCCGTCCTCCACTTCACCCATTTTCTGAAACACCTCCGTACTCTGCTGCATCTGTAGCTCCTTTGTTGC
This sequence comes from Fundulus heteroclitus, assembly GCF_011125445.2. Taxonomy (NCBI): domain Eukaryota; kingdom Metazoa; phylum Chordata; class Actinopteri; order Cyprinodontiformes; family Fundulidae; genus Fundulus; species Fundulus heteroclitus. The sequence goes on from NC_046367.1 coordinate 43,151,303, forward strand.
AGCATTCTCCGTGGCGCCCACTAGTGGTGGGATGTCAGAATCTGACCCGTGACCCGAATTTTATCCCTCAAGTAGAAGCAGAAAACCTTATATTTCAAAAAAACCTGTTGGTTGGTACACTCGTAAACCTGTAATTTCTAGGTTTTGGGGGCAGCTGAGCCAGAGACCAGACCAGGGAGTTCATGATTAGGGTTATGGCAGGAAGGCCTTCCAACATCCGGGACGGCTCTGTCCATTCCCATTGATTCCATTGATTATCAAGAGGAGTAAATATCGGTTTTATCGCACCATTTCTACTCCTTTTCTTACCTGTTGTAAGCAAATCGTTGATTTTAAATGTAAATCTTCCAGGGGTATGAGATGCATCTTAAACACAGTAGCGTTTTACCTCTAATCTCTCGATGTGGAGTAATTATTGAGCTCTCGGGGAACAGACTGTCAGATTATTTGGAGGAATTAGGTGCTGTTATGAGCCTTGTTCTTGGTTTTTCCATCTGACTGAGTCTCCTCTCCCACGTCCGCCCTGAGGACAGATCGGTTTTCACTCAGATGTTCTCCTGCTGCTACAAATGAGGTCAGTTTGGTGGAAACCTGAAACAAAGAGGCTTCCCCGTCAGACAGCTGAGCTGTTGGAGGAGCAGCGAAGGTTAACGCTCCTGCAGGGAGGACGGCCGTGTGTCATGGACGATGATGTATAACCCCCCCCCCCCCCCCCCCACACCACGCTCATGTGACCTTAACACCACAGGAGAGGGCTCTCTGACTCCCCCGCCTCCCTCTTTGAGCTGCTCTGATGAGGAGTCGGACCGGACAGGTTTAATGGAGCCAAACGCAGCCCGGACCCTTCGGGGTCAAACGTCTCCGCTGGGGCCCCTCTGCTCTGCTGCATGAACACATCATGAGAATCACTGATGACATCACATAAGAGGACCCCCCCATGTTAGGGGGCATGGTGTACATTATGTCTCAGGGTGCTAATGCTCCAACAGCAGAACCGGCTCGTGTTTTCCTTCATGCTGAGGTCGTTGCTGAAGGCTGCGTCTCTGAGCAGGATCACTTCAGGGTCTCTGCACCGAGGCGACGTTCTGAGACCTCTGGGTCTCCTCAACACGAGGAGACCCAGAGAGGTCAGCGCTGGTGGGTTATTGTTTAGGACCGGTTCTGGGAGGAACTTTACTGGGAACACGGGAGCTTCCTTTATTACAGGAAAGTGCTCATTAAAGACGTCGTACAGTGTTAATAAACAAAATCCACACTCCCCCTCCTCAGGATAAAAGTCTATTCTAAAACATTTAAAGGTAAAGATACTAAAGTTCCCTTTTATTTTTTTAACTTCAGTGTAGTTTCAAACATGTTAGGCCCTAATGGGTAATAATAATAGGACCCAAACATAATAGGCTAATTAATACACTGTCCTACAACCCGTGCAATAATCCTGATGTAGTGACTTCTGCTGCTATCAACACCTGAACATAAGTCAGTACACATGTATGTATGTATGTACAAATGTATACAATGTATATGCACACATATACGCGTAGGTACGTATGTATGTAGGCGCATAGATATATGTATATATTTAAGTATATAGATATGTTTATATATATATATAGACCACTAAGAATGTAAATAAGACACCATATGCCCATTCCTATTTCCTTTTTTGTATTTTTTTGGTATTCTTTTTGATCCATTATATATATGAAGATTCACTGTATATAACTGAATGCACCTTCCCTACTCTGCACCTTCTTGTATGAGCCGATGTGACGAGTGAATTTCTCCATTGTGAGATCAATAAAGACTATCTTATCTTATCTTATCTTAGGCTCTGAACTGGAAGAAAAGTTGTTCTCTTATAACATGTTTTAATTAACGCTGTATTTATTGTATAACCTCAGTACATAATTAAGTAGCATGGAAGCCACGAGCTGCAGAGGATGTCGTTGATTTTTTCTTTATGTAGTCGTGGTTCAGTGTGTTTTAAAGGAGATGGTTTATATTGGATTCTTTATTAGATGACGTGAATGGCCGGTATCATGCATTCACTTACTGAGAAAACCTTCCTCACTGCAACAATAAACAACATTCTATGAACTATAAAACTCTCAGAACCATGGGATGGATGGATGGATGGATGGATGGATGGATGATGGACACAGCCTAGGAACAAATTTGTTGTCCAGACCACTCTGGTCTGTGTAAAAACGCAGTTTGAAATCCTGGAAAAATCTTGAATTTAACTGTTTTCCTTTAAGGTTTGAGACGTTTCTCCATTTTTAAATACTGCAGCTAATCATGGCTGCAGGTGTTGTGGGTTCATATCCCAGCTGAGCCCTTTCTGCGTGGAGTTTGCATCACCATGCAGCCGTGAGGTTTTTCTCCAGGAAGACGCAGGTTAGGTCCTGGAGCAGGAGACGTCTGAGTCTGATTTAATGTCCCACGGTGTCTTACAACCTGTCCTGCTGTCTTACCCAGGATGCTTATGTAAACTCATTCTTTTTACTGGTTCTCTAAAAACACGTTTCATTTTTGAGGCTTTTGAGGTTTTCATTTCTCCACCTAATGGTGGTGAAATCAGATTTTTACACATTTAGCTAAAATGATCCAGATAATAAGGTCTGAGCCTGAGTGATTTCACAGGTTTTCACTCATTGCTCTTGGGTGGATTTTCCAAACCGTCTGAAACGGATGAAAAGGGAAAGAAAGAAAAGAAATAAATCGTTTTTTTTATTGATCTGAAATCAATCTGTAGTGAAATAACCAGTGAAGCCAACAAGCACAGGCTGTATTAAAAACTGGACCATTCATCGGTGGAAACTGATGCCTCTTGTTCTTTTGCTCATTTCCAGGGTTCAACAAAATCCTCCAAGAGCATGGAGTCCCGGAGAAGACCGTCGAGGTTAGTTTCCTCTCCTCCTTTATTCCCACCTTCAGCTTGTCTGGCTCCATTCCTGAGATTCATTTCCTCCTGATATTTATCAGCAGAAAAGGTTTCAAACGGTTTTTATTCCTGGGATAAAAATCAGTCGTGTGAAATGTTGACACCAGTCAGAACCATTCAGAACCAGGCTGAGATGGAAAAGAACTTTTATTACCATCAGCAATCATATTTTAGGATTTTATAAATCAGTGAAGCAAAGTGTCCCTCTACAGTCAGGTCCAGTTGGGTCCTTAAAGTGGTAAATATGCAACATGTTCTGTCCAGCTGCTCTTAAAAATCATTGTCTGCTAAATACAGACCTCCAGCACCACATGCAGGAGCAGTTGTGTAGTTGGCCTGGATTTCGTTATTAGAATCAGAACTTTTAGCAGAAGAGTGGCCATCAGGGAGAGTTTTTTTTTCTGCAGCACAATGAGTCTAAAAACAGAAAATGATTCGAGAAAAACATTAACTTTATTAACCTTCGCTATATTCATAAACCCAGGTCCAAAAGTCAGCTGATCAGTACCAGATTAACTGAACCCATCATTCCTGCAGCTCTGCTTGGCAACAGAACCTCCGTTATTTTCAGTGTTGGTCTCAGTCTGGACTCTGCAGGTCCGGGTGAAGCACCTTCCATGTATTGAACAGAACAGGAGTGTGACGGGTCCGACTGAACGCCGCTGTCGCTGGTTCCTGTCGGCCCTGCCTCTTGACTTTTATGAGCCAGAAATGTGCGGACAGATCTCCTTCCAGCCGAGTGTCTCCGATCTCCTGATAACGCGTTCCCTCTTCACAGTTTGTGTCGGTCCAAATGAGATCAGCGCCGCTCTGAAATCGACCGTGCCGAGATAATTTGCCGTTGGCCGAACGGAGAGCAGCAATCGCTTCATCTGTGCAGCTGATGAGGAGCCGGCTGGCTCCGAGCCGATGGATCTGGATCTGGATCTGGAAGGAGACCAGACCGCGGTTCTGTTCTGATCGGGCCGCGCAAAGAGGCGAAAGGCACGCAGGCAGAGAGAGAAATGAGCGGGAAGAAGAGGACACCGAGGAGGAATGACGACGGATAAAAAGAATGCAACCCGGAGAAACCAGAAGATCCTGCGTTTTTCTAAAGAACCTGAACGCATCTTCCTGGAGACACTGGAGACGTGTGAAGCTTATTTATTCCCTCTGAGTCTCAGTAATGAATCATTTCCAGTAAACAGGTTGTGATTGGCTCCAGATGTACTACAGAGGTTACAGTATGTGTACAGTAAAGCTGGAGAGATCTCCTGAGGCTCCACTCAGCGCTGACGAATGTGGGAAACACGCAGCAGTCTGAGACCAGACTCCTCACCTCGCAGCTCATGTTCGGTCCGATGACTGGACTCCACACAGGTTCTGATGAAAAAAAGGTTTCGGGACGCCCCCGGGAGGAAACGTGTTTGCTCCCCATCCAAAGAGAAGACATGAATAAAGGCGGCGTCCAGCAGAAAGCTGGTTTAGCGTGGAGCAAAGATCAAACTGACGAGTTCAGAACAGCTGGATGGTCTGAAACGGTCCGATTTCAGCACGTAATCAGGCTTCAGCTGTTCAGGAGACGCTCCAGCATTTTGCAGGGGGGGAAACATTAAAAAACTATTTAATTCTCCTTCAGTTTAATGTAGAAACATATAAAACTAAAATCTCAAGATGCACAAATGATCATCCTGATCTAACAGCAGCAGATACTAAAAAATCGGCTAAATTTTGTTCTGCACGTTAAATGCATTAAATACTTGTTTATTAAAACTCAAAATGACAGTTCATGAAGATCAGGAAGAGATGCTTTGATGCATTAATGTCGATAATGTTTTTATTCCTTCATATCCAGGCGGGAACAGCCTGATCAGTGCAGAAACACACCTGCAGGCCCGTTGGGTCACGTCTGTACGGACCGAATCCAAAAGGTCTTATGCCTTTTGGACCTGTTAACCGTTGGTTTGGGGAGTTTTGACAGATTAATTTTGCTCTTATTGAAGGAAAATCTCTGACTTTGGACCCAATCAGACTAAATAACCCCGTTAATCGGTTCTGGTCCTCGGCTTTGACCCGCAGACGCTGCAGAACAACGTCCCAGCAGACGTGTAGGGGAACCTCTCCCTTCATCACATGGCGAACTTGTGAGGTGCTCCCATTCTTCTGCCTGGCCTCCATAAATGAATCCCTTTCTTCTGCGCCGCTGTGCAAAGCGCGACCACATGATGCGCTGACGCTGGCGGGCCGGGCCCACATTCAGCCCGCAGCAGCGGCCCCATGTCCCCGTGGAGCCGCTGTTTACGTTGCATCTTCTGCCTTCTCCATATTAGGATGTTTATTCCTCGGATAAGAAGGAATGTGTTGAAATGGATTTTGCAACCCTGAGGAGAACCAGAGCTGATGTCGCAAAGCAGCCGCAGGGTTTGACGTCTGGAACGGCGTTCTGAAAAACCCAGAATGTCTGGAAAGCAGAGGGCTGCTCATGATGTGCCGATTTCTGTTATTTTCTCCGCAGGAGCGCGAGCCTCCTGCAGGCGCTGGACGAGGGCTACGAGCTGGACCTGATCTACATCACGGAGAGGATCATCGCCGTGTCCTTCCCCAGCAGCGTGGAGGAGCAGAGCTACGCCGCCAACCTGAGGGAGGTGGCCTCCATGCTGCGCTCCAAACACGGACACAACTACCTGGTACGGTAACACGGAGGCGTGGTGTGGGTTCAGGCCGGACTCACTAAACACCGTCTGCATAAAGCCTTTTATATCGAGGCAGCTTTATGAAACAGTAATCCATGTATTTGTAACATCCAGCCTGGATTACTGGAACTCGCTGCATCCTGTAGTGGCCTGCAGGTTGTGCAAAATGCTGCAGCACACTGCAAAAATGGATCTAAAAATAAGTAAAATGTTGTTAAAATTTGTGTTTTTGTCCTAGATTTGAGCAGGTAAATAATATTATCTGCCAATGGAATGAGTATTTTGACCCCTAAAATAAGATAATTAGACATACAGCACTTGAAATAAGATGATGGAGATGAGTTGTTCCTATTTTAAGTGCAAAAATCTTATTCCATTGGCAGATCATCTTATTTACCTGCTCAAATCAAGGATAGATATGCTAATTTTAAGAAAATGTTACTTATTTTTAGTTCCGTTTTTGCAGTGCACGGCTTTTAACTGGAACAAAAAGGTCTGAGCGCATCAGCTCCATCTTAAACTCCCTTCAATGGTTGCCTCTACGTTCTAGGATCCGTTTTAAAGTTCTTTTACTTGCTTTTGAATCTCTTAATGGCTTGCCCCCAAGGTAGGGACCTTTCTGAGCTGCTGCAGTCCCACTCAGGTCTGCCATGAAGACCTAAGTGGCCACAGGATGCCTCTTCTGCAGCTTTGTAGATGTTTTTACTTCCTCACCGTTCTCCTCACTGCAGGGTGGAGACTAAACTCTGGTTTATTGTCCAGGTTCTTTGTGGCCAGTAGTTAAAGGTGAATCGTGGATACTCTAGTCAACCCAAAAAACATAAACTATAAGTAGAAAAGATGCTCTAAAAGAGGAGCCAATAAGACTGAATGGTTAGATTCTGACATTAATCACCTGCAATAAGAGATCATTTTATCTGGAAGATGAAATGATTATGGTGCCAGTAAATGTGGCCTGGAAAACCCAAGCTGCAGAGCCACGCCCTCAGTCAGGAGCACCAGTGAAAAGGACAATAAAAGAACAATAAAATATGCCCGCTGCATACCAGCAACCAGATCTGATGAAGTTCTGTTGCATGCATGCCGCTGTTCTCTGTAAGAACTGGCGATCCACCAGAAGATGCTCGGTCTGGACTGTCAGCTTGTTTTCAAGTCGCCGGCACAGAACGGAAATCATTTTCTGGAAAAACATAGATGGGTCCAGTTTAATTGTAAATAACATCCAGTTGAATCAAATGCATTGGCAGACAGTTCAGTTCAGTCTGCTGGGATTGGTTCCAGCTGGAGGACTGAAGTGGTTCTGTCAGTAAATCAGAATCTCCTCAGTCACTCTGAGTAGATTTAGTTGATTTAAACAGTAATAAACAACAAAAATGGATCCAGTTACAGCATTTTGAATCTTGTGTTTTGTTCAAAGGTTTCTGTTTCTATCAGGAAGGAGCACAACGATTGGAAACTTTACATTATTCATGTCATTGTTCTGGTCGATAACCGATAGACCTGCGTATTTCTAATATAGATATTAACCCGTCTGACAGCGTGTAAAAGTGACCAAACCGCTGACACGTCTTCTCTGCTTCAGTTCAGCATCACCACAACATTTCTAAATATCGGTTATCGATTGTAGCCCATCTCTTCACATCGGTGCATCCTGATCATCCACAGAGATGCTTACAGTGAGGAGATGATGTGGTGGAGAGCTGCTCCTTTATTTCTCTGCTTTATAGTTCAGCTTAGAACTGTTACCAGAACCAGGCCTGGTTTGGGACCGGAGGTGCTTTGGTGGAAAAAGCTCTGCTCTGAGCTTAAGAGGCTGTTTTCTGTTACCGTGTCAACCTGAATGAGATTAAAGAGCAGATCTGCACCGATCAGGCTTTTCATGGCCGGTACCGGTTTCACGCTTTCTTCAGTCTGCCCTGCTGCTTCTGATGTGTTGTTCTAAAGGTATACTATGCAACCGGGGTTGATTTTCCAGCGAGGCTCCCCCCAGAGGGCGAAAGTAAAAGTGCACTGTCATAAAGATGCTCAGCTGTTCTGGTTTCTCCGTCAAGCCAGGCGCGGTTGTTTTGAGCTTAGCAGACAGGCGAACGCAACGAAAAGTGGAAAAAACGGCAGTACAAACAATGACTAACACAGTGAAAGTATGAACATGCACACAGAGAGAGAGAGAAACCATTTCAATGTTACTTACAATCGCATCAGCAGAAACGCGAGGTCCGCGTCAGCCTTGCAGCCTTCTTTTTCTTTTAGCTCTCGCCATTCGGAAAAAGCTTGCCCGATGTTCACCCGTGTACGACTCCTCTCTCTGTCCAGAGCCCTTTTCCTCTTTCTTGCCTGCTCCGACATGGGCTTTCGCTGTTTTCTCGCTGGTTCCGCCATGATAACTGCACAAATATCGCCACTGCGCTAGCAACGAGCACGCCTTTTACTGGGGGCGTGTAGCAGTTCTCGCCGTAAAGCAAGACCGACTCTCGCGATGCACCAGACTTCTGAGCCTGTGGGTGCGGGCCGACTGCTCCTGCAATTGCAAGTGCGGTATTTCCCCCACAGACCACCAGGGCGGCCGACAAAACCTTAGTTCAACCTGAAATGACTCATTTAATCATCCAAAACGGTATGGAACACATTAATTAACTGAAAAATGTTGCATAGTATGCCTTTAAGGATTCTCAGGCGAAAAAACAGAAACTTAAGGAAATGCTTTAACCTTCTTGATGATTCAAAGTAATTTTTTTGTCTTTAATTTCTGTCCTGCAGCTCTTCAACCTCAGCGAGAAGCGTTATGACATCACTCAGCTGAACCCGAAGGTACCTTTCATTTCTCTTTTTCCCCCTCCCGCCTCCTGAAGACCATTCACCTAAACACGCCATCCCTCCTCTCTCAGGTGTTGGACTTTGGCTGGCCGGACCACCACGCGCCGGCGCTGGATAAAATCTGCAGCATCTGCAAGGCCATGGACACGTGGCTGAGCGCAGACAGCCACAACGTGGTGGTGATCCATAACAAGGTGAGCCTGAGGCGGCGCTGCCAGCAGGGGGTGCTGTGAGCCGCTCCCAGGAAGCTGCAGCTGGTTCTGGGCCTCCGTTCTTCCATCAGCGGAACGGGGCGGAGCGTTTGTGAGCGAGGTTTGCGTCTGTTTGTGCGGCCGTTCGGGTCCGGCTCCACTCGGAGGGTTAGGAAAACACGAATTAGGGCAGGGAGGCAGAACGCTCATCACGGCTGTTTGGCTTATTTACTCTTTCCCCCTCGACAGTGCCATAAAAATCTGACTCGACCAATATTTCCCTGTTGTTGCCTCACATTAAACTTTTGTGGCGAGCCACACTCATCTGGCTCCAGAGTGTTCTGACAACACCAATAAAAAACGGCATCCAAAAGCAGTTACCCCCAATTCTAACACCTAAATATTTTCATGTCGGACCCGCTGCATTCCTGGACTTATTTGTGCAGAATGAAAATAAGCCGGAGGACCTTAAAGCGTCGGGCCTCGTTCCAGCAGTGTCCCACAGGGAGGTTACAAACAAGTCGGCTGCCATGGCGACGGCAGCCTTTCAGCTGTTTTGCCTCGGCTCCCAGAAGCCGAGGAGCGGAGCGCGGAGGCTGCGGCGGTCACCGAGGAAGCCGGCCATGTCGGGTTTCAGAAAGTCAACAAATCATTTCCACGGGGCTCCCCGCGGTTTAAAGCAGCTGCAACGTTTATAACGCAGAACAGGCGCAGCCGCAGCGGTCGGCGTGTGAAGGGACAGCAATCCCACTCCAGTTTGTCGGCATCGCTTGGTTTAACGGTTTCTCTGCCAGATGTTTGAAATAATCAGTGAAATAATCAGCTTTGCTCCTCTTTAAGCGTCAATACGCGAGGAAACTTTCCCCGTCCGTTGAATCCAGATCATTTGATTCTGTAACTCCAAAAAGGCTCAGTTTGGTTTGTTGAATAGGTCCATTTGGTTCCAGCTGGTCGGTGTCGGGTAGTTGACTGGACTGGATCCCCCTGCTTGGTTCTGTTTTTGGTTGTTTTTCAGTCAGTTCTAACTGATTGGTCGGATTGGTTCTGATCTATCGTTTGTTTTGGTTCCAGTTGTTTGTAGTTGCTCGGCTTGATTGGTTCTTGTAGCCTGACTCCACCTCATTGGACCCGTCTGTGAAACTCCTGAGGTCTGCAGGTAACAGCGCCGTCTTGGGTCTGGTCCAGGACGGTGACGAGGCTGCAGGCAGGCAGGAAGTGGATCAGCTGGTCCAGTGGTGCGGTCAGAACCATGTGGAGCTTCACCCGCCCAGGACTGTGGAAATGATGGTGGACTTTTGGAGAACACCCCTTCATCTTCGCTATGCGCCCCACCTGTATTTCTCTGCAGGGTTTTTTATTTTTATACTTAATGTAAAAGTGTGCGCATAAACTTGGCCAGTAAAGCTGATTCTGATTGGATCCAGACTAGGTTATTTTCCAACAACAGATATTTCACAGTTTTTCATCCTAGGACCTAGAATCCAGTGTTCTGAATGATTCATAAGATAAGATAAGATAAGCTTTATTGATCTCACATTGGAGAAATTCACTTGCCAAAAGTAGGAAAGGTGCATCAGTTATAAACAGTGAATCTTCATATCAGTGTTGTAGTACTCGAGTCCGAGTCATTAGCTAAATTTAGAGACTCGTGACTTGACTTGGACTTGAGCACTGATGACTCGAACTTGGACTCGGACTCCTACATTCAGATCATTCTGACTCGGAAATTGAGAAAAAGACTCGACTTTTTTTATATCATTAGGCTATAATTTTAATATGTCATTAGAATATTATTTGGTGTATGATTTTAATATCTAATTGTCGTACCGCGCACGTGACGTCACCATCTCATGAGCAACGCTCCTTGCCGCTAAGGTTGGGCAAACTGTGAGAGCGCACGTAGCAACCAGCCATTACACATGCAACAGACACAACGATATGACCGACTTTTCCGCTGTTAAACTTTCACAAGAGGATGTCCAGGCGCCCATTTTACTGGTAGAACTGTGGAACAACATACCAACGTTCAGCTCAAACGATGGATTGAGTGTCGAGGGCTCGGAAAGACGGGCCGAGTTGATAGGAAGGTAAGTCGTTGTTTTTCTCCAGCTCGGCGTTCATGCCGTCATTTGCAGTTTTTTTCTGTTTGTAATCACCGTCCAGGAATCGGTATACATTTTCCGGCCCGCCGAACAATTTAGTCCGGTCCGGTGGCCATGCATTATCATTATCCAACGGCTGTATCTCCTCGCTGCATCGACCGATCCACACCAGATTTGTTGTGAGTCATGGGGGAACGCTGCCGAACGCGTTTGTGGGAATCGCCCGGTGGACGAGCGAGGAAAATGCGTGAAAGCATCTGCGGTGGCGGGCGGCCGGCGGTGCGCGAACCCCGCCCGCCAGCCAGCACCGCGGCGTTGCGCGAACCCCGCCCGCCGCCCGGAGCCGCGGCGGTGTGCGAACCCCGCCCGCCGGCCGGCACCGCGGCGTTGCGCGAACCCCGCCCGCCGGCCGGAGCCGCGGCGGTGGCCAATAGACCCTTTTCACAGTGACGTCATGCAACTTCCGTTCTGCGGTGAAGCAGGGTATCTTTACTTCCGCTTTCTCCACCAGCAGTGTTTTTACATAGGGAATTCACACAGTCCCTCACCAATCTACCCAAATTTCGTTTGGGAGACGTGCACAAACTGGTACAAAAGCTTTCGGCCACACCAGCCTCCAGACTTGACAAAGATGACAAGTTATTTGTGGAACAATACCTTTTCGATTATGAAGGTAAGAGCTTTGTCTTCTTAGCTCTGTTGTTAGCATAGATGCTAGGATAATGGTAGCTATGCTATCAACAGGACTTTTGTCATTTATTAGTTTTCTATTTCTCCATTTTATTGCTACGCTAGCTTTATTGCTATATCAGCTTATCTGTTTCACAGCTTTTAGCCAATGAGTCACACCAGGGATATAGTTGATGTATAATGTTGAGCCTTTTCTTACTTTGTTTTGGAACAGTGTCAATGCTGTTGGCCACTTGGTCACAGCTCTATGAATAAAAATGAGGAGCCTCATTCCCTCCCGTTTTTTTTTTGTTTTTTTTGTGTAGTATTTTACTAAAGTTGCAGACTTTGCAGTATCCCTCAAAGTTCCTCTGTGGTTTCAGTGTGTTTCTCAGTCTCGTCAGTAGATTTGGAGCCCCAATTAATAAAATAATTCTGCCCATTCCTGTTAAAACTGTGATAGTTTAGGACATCAAAGACTGAGAAAGACGCTGTCAATGTTGCTTGCACACTGCATGCACACTAATAATCAGTTAATTATAGTATTTATGGATTATGCTGCTGTCGGGGCAAACCCCTTGTGTCCTATACTGTTATTTTTCAGGAACTGACCAAAAAAACATGGATTTTAAAAAAACTTCAGACATCACACTTCATATATTTTAGTTATTTATTACATAGATACTTCATAGCAGCTCTGTCCATTTTACCTTTTACCTGTCCTGTTTATCCTGCTGCCTTGCTCCGGTTCCCCTCTGCCTTACAGAAGAGCCTGCTGCCGAGCTCTGGTGGGTTCTCCCCTGAACTGTCAATTTTCTGCCCAGCTGTGGACCCTGCTGCCTGTTCCTGGTTCCAAGAAGTCTCTCTCCGGGCCGTCAGCTCCTGCCAACACCATCACCCTGTTCCCGTGCAGTTCTACCTCGCTGCTTACATCACCCTCCATCCCATCAAACCTTCAATAAAGACTTTCATTTTAAGTCCCGTGTGTGTGGTTCTGGGTTCATCCATAGACAAATTAGACTTAGACAACTTTATTTGTCATTATGTATGCACAGAGTGCGTACAGAACGAAATTCCGTTTGCATACAGCTTGAGAATTACAGTAAATTACAGCAGTGATTTAACAGTAAACAATTGAAATGTAAACAATGCAGGAGAAAGAGACAGAGTGCGATCACAGTGTACAGGTGAGTATTTTTTAAAAACATTTGTATGTGCAGAAATTAATTTCTCAGATTAATTTCCTTTCATTAATAAATTGATTTTGACAGCTCTAATAAAAAATTACATAGTGAGCCACTGAAATTATCTTGGGAAAAGCTAAATAAACTTATAACTCAATTATCTTTAAGAAAGAAAGATGGAGTTTAATTTGTTAAAGACCACTTGCAGAAACATAGGTCTCCTCGGAAGAGAAGTGCTGACTGCAGGCGTAAGTGCTGCTGCGAAGGATTTTAAAATTTGGCCCCTCGTCTCTTATTGCCGTCACCCAACGGGCTCCAGTCTCAGCATCAGCCGGGAAGTTGTGAAAACTGAGATACGGAAAGTTTTTTTTTTGTTGTTCGAACACTGTGGGACACTGCAGTACCAGTTTCTCTGTGATTGTGCCATGCTTGGTGGATATGATGCTGCTGAGATTGACACAAGGGGAGAAAAAATAGATTAATTATAAAACTTTTTAAAACCTTTATTTAACCAGATAAACTCCCATTGAGATTAAGATTTCTTTTTTAAAGGTTGATCTGACTAAGAGGTCAGCAGCACATGTCATTACTAATACAGTATAATAAAACAATTTCAGGCTTCTTCTTAAAATATACAGTATTTTGCACAAAAACTAAAAAAAAAGTGCATTAATATAAGTGCAAATAATATTATGAAGAAAATTCATTATAATACACAGAAAATTCAGAAACAGAAGTACTGTCCAATAGACCCACGGTAATTTTTTTTTTAGGAATGTACAAAAAAATTCAAATGGAATAAGATCTTTTTAATTCAGTGACTGCAATTATATATAACACCTCACCATAATCAAGTAAGGGGAACAATGTAGCAGATAAATGTCTCTTTTTTCACTCAGTGAACAAGATTTATTTTTATAATGGCAAAGCTACAGTAATCATTTTATAACATCTACATCATATTAATGCTGCATGTCAGCTTTGATCTTCATGTTACTGTCCCAATCAAAGCATCTATATAACAGCAATGATCGCTATAAATACTAAGGAAAATAAAGATAGTCAATAAGACACATTTAATATTGTGCTTTTAGTCTTACCTGATGAAATCACGCTGATTACTGATAGGTAAAAGTTTGGTAAGGTAAGCTAACAAGCTGCTGCATGTTAGCTTTGATCTACATGTTACTGTCCCGATCAAAGCATCTATATAACAGCAATGATCCCTACAAATACAAAGGAAAATAAAGATAGTCAATGCGACACATTGTGGTCTCAGTCTTACCTTATGAAATCGCGCTGATTATCAGTGAAACACCTCTTCACCTCCCGAATTTTCTATGTAAAAGCATGTAGCCGGAAGTAAAGATACCCTGCTCCGCTTCAAAACGGAAGTTGAGTGACGTCATGTGAAAAGGGTCTATAGGCCGGAGTGCGCTTGGCTGCGAGGGCCGATCGACGCCGCTTGCGGCTTTAACATCCTTCATATGCCGCCTATCAGCGTACCTCGAGTCGCTGTTGCACGTTCCATAACAACAATGTTTAAAAACCATGGTTAGCAGACGTCTTAGACTTAGAAAAAGCGGTAGTTTTACCGAGTAAAACCAAGGGTAACTACAGCGAAAGAGTTATTAGTGCAATGGAATGTTACTGCTTCATGTCATACATCACACGTCAATAGTGACTCGACTCGGACTTGACTCGGATGAGTAGTGGACTCGACTCGGACTCGACTCGGATTTTTTTTTTAATGACTTGGACTTGACTCGGACTTGAACACTGGTGACTCGAACCTGGACTCGGACTCGAGGCATAGTGACTTGACTACAACACTGCTTCATATATACAGTGGATCAAAGAAAAAGAGAAAAATAAGAATAAAAATACAAAAAGAAATAGGAATGGGCAGATGATGTCTTATTTACATTCACGGTGATATATATATATATATATATATATATATATATATATATATAGGCTGCACAGTGGCGCAGTGGTTAGCGCTGTTGCCTTGCAGCAAGAAGGTCCTGGGTTCAAGTACACCCCTGGGTCTTTCTGCATGGAGTTTGCATGTTCTCCCTGTGCATGCGTGGGTTCTCTCCGGGTACTCCGGCTTCTTCCCACAGTCCAAAAACATGACTGTTAGGTTAATTGGTCTCTCCAAATTGTCCTTAGGTGTAAGTGTGTGTGTGAATGGTTGTTTGTCCTGTGTTGCCCTGCGACAGACTGGCAACCTGTCCAGGGTGTACCCCGCCTCTCGCCCAGTGAACGCTGGAGATAGGCCCCCCGCGACCCCATGAGGGAGAAGTGGTTTGGAAAATGGATGGATATATATATATATATATATATATATATATATATATATATATATATATATATATATATATATATATATATATATATATATATATATATACACACACATGTGTATTGACATATATTCAGGTGGTGATAGCAGCAGAAGTCACTTCAGGATTATTGCACGGGTTATAGCACAGTGGGATTCAGACATTCTGACGTCTGAATTAATAATTAAGAGGAGTGTTGAACATGAGGAAATTAATAAATATTAAAGTTAAATATCAAAGCTTGGATAGCCCTAAATTTGTTAAATCTTATTGAGAATAAGACCGAGGTTCTTGGTTTTGCTCCTGGTGGAAGATGCCAGAGCTCCTTGGCAATGTTAAATCTTGGTTTTAGGACAAATTATTTTAAACTTTTTGCATCTTGTAGAGGGCATTTGTGTCAAAGGTTGCTAGTTCGAAACTCAGTCTGTCACTATGGGTCCTTGAGCAAGACCACTGACCCCAGATTGTGCCACTCGGTGTCGACAGCAAGGGGTGAGATAAACTCAGAGACAAACTTCCCTCTGTGAGACTAGAAAGGATGCGATAGTCACGCCTTTACATCGGGGTGAGTTACACTCAACGATACACCAGGCCATGAAATCTAGTGAAGAAAAGTCTGTTTTGGTTTGACATAAATAGCAAAAGCAGAAGGGAGACCATGATCTGTTTTTTATTCTGCGGGTCTGAGATAGTTCTGGAAGCTAAGAGGCTTTTCCTCACTGATGCTTGACTGATCTCTTTTCAGGGCAATCGGGGCAGAACCGGCGTGGTGGTGGCCGCCTACATGCACTACAGCAACATCTCTGCCAGGTGGGTCCCAGCAGCAGACAGCCACACGGCGGCGTGAAGGAGGAGAGAACGACGAAGGAGTCACGAGAACGAGGAAGAGCGCGATCTGTGACGAAGGGTTTATGGTTCTCTCTGATCCTGCAGAGATCAGCAGCGAACTGCTGCTTTATTGTGACCGGTGCAACAAAATGTGCTCCGTATAATCATGAGCAGAAAGCAGCAAGTTAGCTAAAAGTGTCTCTGCATCATGAGACCCAGATTATATCAGAGCTTCTTTGCCTCTTTTTTTTTTTTTTACTGGGTTTGTTTTTAAGTTAGAACAGTAACAATCAGACGAGCACATGATGTTTTAAAAAAAAAAAAAAAAAAAACGCGGCTCTCTTCAAAGCTTGAGTTTCTGTCTTAATCTCGTTATCCTGGAGGCTCTAATGAAGCTGACAGTAAGAAGCCTGAGAGCTTTTATGAGCAGCACACTGCCTGAACATCATGCAGCCGATGGTTTGTGCTGCTGGAGTCACACTAACGGGTTTACAGAGGCGAGACGGACGTGTTGAAAAATGGGTCACGGTGTTGTTGATAGATCAGCCGTTTTATTTTTCTCCAGCTACAGTTTAATCTGTTTAAATGCACTATTGTGTGTGTGGGGGGGAATAAAAACATGGTGACACGCATGTAACCCTCACCACGTTCTGTTTGGATGCAGCGCTGACCAGGCTCTGGACCGGTTCGCCATGAAGCGATTCTATGAGGACAAAGTGCTCCCTGTGGGCCAGCCGTCTCAGAAAAGGTCAGTCCCCCAACCCCGATCACCTTAAATTAGTTTAATATGAAACAGTTTAAGAAGTCCAGCATCTTGTTATACTTCCACTTGTCTGATCACAAATATTACAAAATATAGATTTTGACCTGGACTTAGAGTAAACTTGACTTGGAAAACATTTCTTGAGAACATCCCTGGTATCAGGACGTAACATAGAACGACCCGGTCTTTAACAGGTTCTAATAATTAAATACAAATTAAAGAGTAGAGAAACACCCTGTGCCAACTGTAGAGCACGGTGGTGGAGCCCTGATGATGCGGGCTCATCCCGCCGTCTGCTCTCAGTATCGGCTTTATGGTAGCGCTTATCCTAGACTTAGACAACTTTATATGCACAGAGTGCATACAGGACAAAAAATTTTTGCATACAGCTTACTACAGTGTAATGAGATGGCAGGTGAAATAAGGTAACATTACAATATAAAGTGATCAAACAGTGTGCAGAAGACTGTTCAACCATCTTTATGGTGCAAAAATACTGGCACAAAAGGCATTAATATGAAAAAGTTTGGTGCAGTGCAAAATAATATGGTGCAAAAATACAGTAAATGTTCAGTTGTGTACTACTTAAATGGGTTATTAAAGTTTGGCAACGTTGGTTGTGCAAAATAATGATTCAAGTGTGATGCAGAGTCAAGTTATCTGGTCCATGACTCCACGGGAAATTCCCCAAATCTGACGGTTTATCATTTTCCACGTCTGGATAAGTTTAGAAAAATTAAAACTAAGCATAGAAAAACGTTTAATCTTCCAGACTTTATGTCAAATTTTATTGCTTTAGAGATACAATTATAGTGACGTCTACTCCGATTAATATTAAGATATCTTTTATTTTTGTTTTTTCGTGTTACTAACAGAAAAACACTAATTGAAAAATAAAAATTAGCCTTTTTGCCTTGTTTTTTAGTAAATAGGTTCCTCATTTGTAGGTTCTAAGCTGGATCTGGGGTTCTGGGACCGGATTGGGTCGAGATCTCAGACCAGGGTTTTAAATCCTACCTGTTCTTTTATTTAAATAAAGTAAAATAATCCATCATTGAATGGTTGTGAAAATGTGACGGGGGTCCCTGTTCTCCTCTGACCCTGCAGGTATGTGGAGTACTTCAGCGGTTTGCTCTCCGGCCAAATCAAGATCAACAACAAACCGCTCTTCCTTCACCATGTCATCATGCACGGCATCCCCGACTTTGAGTCCAAGGGAGGTCGGTGTCCCGCTCAGATCTCCACCTACACGACAATAAGTCCGGTCGTGTTTTTTTTTTTGGTTTTAAACAGCTTTTCCTGCCGCAGGTTGTCGTCCTTTCCTGAAAATCTACCAGGCCATGCAGCCCGTCTACACATCTGGGATCTAGTAAGTCCAAACAGACGCTCACGCTCAAAAGCTTTTACAAGATTTCAGGGATGGAGAACTCGTAAGGGCTGGATAATAAACCCCTGATTTGCCTTTATTGCCTCTCTCTAACGCCCCCCCCCCTCAACACCTCCACCAGCTCACATTATTGTATTTAGCCAGCCTCTGCAGCTGCACATCCCCTAATCGCACTAAGCGTTAATTTGTGACCAGAGAGGCAAGGAAAGAGGCAGACAGGCATCTGTGTAGACGCCCGCAGGGTTGTTTCTGCCTGAGGACCCTTCAGGGCTTCCAGCATAGACATATATAAAGAGTAGACCCCGCATCGACCGCTCTCGCCTATAGGCGCTGACGAGATTTAGGGGCGCCATCTTGGGGCGGTCGACAACTCCGCTAAGTCTAATGTGTTAACCAGGTGCAGAATCAATTTTAATCAACTATAACTCGTTTAATGTTGAACTAATTTTCACATTTGTTTTGCTTAAAACTTTAAAACTATAGCTATTATAACAAATGGTCCAATGCGTTTAAATAATCTTAGTGGGGTTAAAAGTAATAGAATATTCTGACATGATGTATGTATGTTTCAAAACACAGCCACGCACACATTTTTTATAATTTTTTTATTGCTATATAAACAAACACATTTGTACATGTACATATGTACATATACTTCCCAAAAAGAACCCGTGATGGGCGAAATCCGTAAAGTAGTAACCTTTATTTATTTTTTTACAATTATTATATACAATGAAATACACTATAGTATATTGAAACCATAGAACAAAACCTTTTTACCGGCCCAAGCATTTGTTTAACAAATGAAAGTACTATATAAACGTTTTTTTTATTATTATTTACAAATAAGCTGTAAAATAATAATTTTAATCAATACGAACTGAAGGCTTCAAATTGCGGAGATCAGCGCGGCCCACCGCGACCCGAGTCATTGGATTATAACGGGAGAAAATGAAAAATTAATATAAAAAAATACAAAGTACAGTAGGACAAATAGTGACTCGTGTGTATTTCACTGCTCTTTTGACTGAGGCGCTGCATCCGTGACTCCGGTCTGTAGCGTTTTTTTCTTCTAAAGCCCGCGGTGCAGGTGAGGGTTTTTTTCGGGAGAAGAACACATTTTTATCGGTAGTTGTCACTATTTTTTCTTCTGGGCAAAAAGATTCTTATAAACCGACACGCCACCTGATGAGAACTGTAATGAACGGCTCATCAATGCAAATCCGTGAAGCAGCGAGACCGTGAAAGGTGAACCGCAATATAGCGAGGGTTCACTATATATATATATATATATATATATATATATATATATATATATATATATATATATATATATATATATATATATATATATATATATATATATATATATGCTGTTTATTCACTAATGTCTAACAACAACTTTGTATCTCCTATAGAGAACTTACATTCTGATCAAAAATATAAACAATGTCTTTTCATCTTGCTTGTGAAAAGTTATCCCTCGAGCCCTGACATAAATAGTCCCTCGATTTAAACAAAAATGAGCCGCACAGTGCTGAGGCATCATTAGTGTGTCAGCTTGAATCAGCAGGATTAGGTATCAAGTTGACCGCCCCAAGGTGGCGCCCGTAATTCCTGCGCAGCGACAGTCAATGCGGGGTCTACTCTTATATTATGTCTATGGCTTCCAGGGTCAGACAGAAGACCATGGCTTTATGGTTTTCTGTGGTTGTTTTTTCAGAAAGGTCATGGTTTCCATAAACCAGGTTCTCATTTAAATCTTTGTACAGTTAGATTTAAACGCATTTGATAAACTGCCATAAAGTATTGTTTTTACCGCAGAGTAAACTAGTATGAAATTCAGATATTAGATTTTCTGAAAGGCTCCATACAGTTTTGATTTAGCAGGTTGTAGGTTTCTTACAACACCAAAAATCCAAGATGGCTGCCTGCCACACATTACGAGTAGTAATGGGTTCAGGAAGACACGACCAATGTTCTGATGTTCAGTTCGTGTCCGGCTTCATCATTGGTTATTTCTGGGATGTTCCCTTCAAATCACCTTCATTCAATTGTTTCAAGTTGTGTAAATGTCCCTTTTTAGATCTTCCCTGAGCTTCTTTCTCATGGAACCGATCATGAGTTAAAAAAAAGACGTTACCATTTCTAGCTAGGACAGAAAACCTTCTAGGTCCTTCTGCACCTCTACATATTAACAGATTTTGGAAATATTAGCGTCTGTATGAATAAGTTCCATAACGATAACTAAAAACAGTGAATAAACCCTGCAGAGCGTCAGCCGCTTACACGCCGACTGTTTCACCTGCGTCCTGTTAGCAGCCGGCGCGCCCTTTGATCGGACGGTCAGACGCTTTAGATGCTGCGGCTGAAACGCTGAAACTGCTGAAGAAGCAGCGGTCAACAGACAGCTGCCTGTTTCCACCTCTGTAACCAGTAAGATGAGGCCATCACTTGTTGTATTCTTCTTTTTCTCTGCAGTAACGTTCAAGGCGACAGCCAGACAAGCATCTGCATCACCATTGAACCCGGTCTGCTTCTGAAAGGCGACATCCTGGTAAGAACTGCACTCTGGCACTAGATGATGCTGCAGACCATGTTTATATTGGCATATAATATTTGAGTTTCAGTTTCTGAAATGAGGGAAACATATTGAACTTTGTCACAACATTCTACTTATTATTGTTATGTGTGCCTGTAATAGATTTTATTTGAACAGTAATAATTATGTAATATTAATGGCAGTAAGAGTAGCTTCTGTTTTTCTGTTTTGAAATAAAAACAGGGGTTCTGGTTATTTCCACTTTGGTCATTTTACTCCAGGTTATCATCCTGGTAGAATCTCATCATCCCGACCAGAACCTCCTTTAAAGTTCTGCATTTGTCTTGAAAACGATCCTTTTACATCCCGTAAAAAGCAGCATTAACCAGCAGAATGGATCCAGGTTCCGGTGGTTCTGGTGGTTCTGGTGGTTCTGGTGGTATCCTGTAGATTGTTTTTCCAGCATCGGGGGAGTCTGTTTGGATGTCCTGCTGCAGTTTCTGCTGATTATTGACAGAAGCAGGAAAAACTGCTGGACTGGATCCTCTAGGACTTTTTATAGACCCTCATTAGCACACAACGTTTTTTTTTCTGGAAACTACGACGGAACCGTGGGAACGTTGTTCCGGTCCAGAAACGATCTGGGACCATTTTAACTCTAAGCGTTTAGGCTTTTATTAATCTCAGAGGGCGGGAGCAGTGATCCAGGCTAAAAGGTTCTCCATGAAACGTTTCCTCAGAGTTCTCCGCTGCAGCGTGGCGACCCACTCAGAGAGTTCTCTGCGGTTCTGTTTCTGGCCCACAGATCCAAACTCGCATCTCATCCTTTATTTAAGCCGGACTAATGGATTCTGCCGGATTTATTATCAGATGGAGCGCTTTGCTGATGCTTATTATTCTGATTACAGTGGCGGAGATAATGTGAGCGTGGGCTGAGGGCCAACCCGGGGGGGGGGGGGGGGGGGGGAGATTCCTCCCGGTTTATTCACTCCTCTTCTCCTCAACTGGATCTTCTCTGATTCAACTTTTGGTTGGAAGTTTTAGTTTTATCCTGAAATCGATCAGGTTCCTTCTGGCCGATGTTTGGGATTTCCTGAGAGTTCTCAGCTGCTGATTTCAGTTCTCATGGATTATTAAAACCTAAATTAGTTTCTGCACACTTCAGCTCATTTCTGTGTTCTAATGCAGTCGTCCTCATGGACCGGTTTGATGTCAGACAGGATGTTCACAGACCGGCCTTAAAGGTGTGCCGGATAAATATGAAATAAAACGATACGACCGGCATAAAAAGGCTCTTTCTGCTTCTGACCGGTTCAGAAACATTTTAAAGATTTCAGACCATGTTCCTTGTCTTTGTTAAAAGCACATTTAGAGAAGCTAAATTTGTCCATATTTTAGTATTTGTTGCTTTTGTTGGTCAAATATCACCAATGTTCGGTTGGTTTGAATCGGGTCTTTTGTCCTGAAGCCCAGTTTTATCACTGTTGAGTGTTTTACTGCAGTTCTCCCTAATCTCAGATTGCTACTAAAAATCTGATGCATCATGCCACTGCCTCTTCCATGCTTTAGCATGAGGATGATAACAGGGAGATTAGTAGAGATGAACTGCCTGTAAATATATTATGGGACGTGAAAAGAAACAAATTCAGAGTTTGGAACCATTTAGGGCTTTCATGGCTGTTATTTCTGATCGTCTGCCGCCTCGGGTTGTTGTCTTTTGGTGAAGTCTGACCCAGTAGCTGTAAATTAGAAAGAACACAGTTGAAACACAGACATCCTGCTCTTAGAAGGTCAGAGGTTTCAGAACATGCAGTGCTGTCACCATCTGCCCACCATACCGGCCTGTGAAGGTGACCTCTGCTCGACCTGTCCCCCTCCCCCCCCCCCTCAGCTGAAGTGCTACCACAAACGCTACCGCAGCTCCTCCAGGGACGTGATGTTCCGGGTGCAGTTTCACACCTGCGCCATTCATGACCTGGGAATCGTGTTTGGGAAGGACGAGCTGGACGAGACGTTTAAAGGTGAGCAGAGCGTCTCCTGGATCTCGGTTAGCCATTTGACCAGAACTCCTTTATTCTGTGGGTCTCAGGGTTTCACCTTTACCTTTGCTGCTGTAAAAGTCCAGGAATGATTCATGCTTTAAAATCTGATTTCCTCTGTGCAGATGACAGGTTTCCAGAATACGGAAAAGTGGAGTTTATTTTCTCCTTCGGACCAGAGAAAATCCATGGTAAGCATCAGTGAGTTCGGACCTGAGTCTTCATCTCAATGGAAGGTTCGGACTTCCTGAACCAGAGTCTGGTGAAGCTTCTGGTTTAAAGATATTCACGTCTTCTGCTCCCTCTCTTTGTACTTCTGGTCAAGGTATGGACCACCTGGAGAACGGGCCGACGGTCTCGGTTGACTATAACACTCAGGATCCTCTGATTCGCTGCGATTCCTATGAGAACTTCAACCAGCTCTGTGAGGACGCCGCAGACGGTGAGAACCAGACGGCAAAAACTCTTCGATTCAGTCAAAATCTTTCAAACGATTAAAGCTTTGCAAACATTTCCCTAAATGCGACAGGTGATAAAACGCCCCTAAAATGAAACCTTTTGCTGCTACCAGTGTTGGCACACTGCAAAAACAGAACTAAAATAAGTTAAAATCTTGAAATTAGTGTATTTGTCCTTTATTTCAGTATGTAAATAAGATTATCTGCCAATGGAATAAGATTTTTGCACTTAAAATAGGAGCAACTCATCTCCATCATATTATTTCAAGTGCATTATATCTAATTATCTTATTTCAGGGGTAAAATTACTCTTTCCATTGGTAGATGATCTTATTTACCTGCTCAAATCAAGGACAAATACACTAATTTCAAGAAAATTGTAGTTATTTTTAGTTCTGTTTTTGCAGTGCACCTGCAGCTGGGTCCATCTCTACCTTCTGAAAGCTCAGCGAACGTCTGAGCCCGGTCCAGGACTGAGATCTTTACTGGCAGTTCAGCCTCGGGGTTAATGATATCCAGTGATTCTGGGCGTTTGTCGGATTTTATTCGGAGGCTGGATGCCACAGGTCTCCAGTTTGGTGCTGCAGCACTGGAGCAGTTTGCAGGATGGAGACAGACCTTTCAGTCTGAGATCATGGTTTAGTAGGGGGGGTCTTATCAGGGGTGGGGTTACACTGCAAAAAGGAAGTATGAGTAAGTACAAAAATTCTTGAAATGGGTGTAATTTGCCTTGATTTGAGCAGATCGGCCGATGGAATAAGATTTGTGCACTTAAAACAGGTACAACTCATCCCCATCATCTTATTTCAAGTGCAGTATATCTGATTATCTTATTCTAAGGATAAAAATACGAATTCCATTAACAGATCATCTTATTTACCTGCTCAAATCAAGGACAAATTACACAAATTTCAAGATTTTATTTATCTTTTTGCGGTGTAGTTTGGAGGTGGGGTGTGGCGCTGTTTGCAGGTTGTGGACGCTTGTCGTTGCCTTAAAGGCTAAATACTTTAATTTACCGGTTGACCGATGTTTCAGCGGTGAGGATGCAAGCAGCTGAGGTGAGCTTCTCCTGCAGGGTGGCTGGACTCATCCTGAGGGACAGGGTTAGTAGCTCAGAGGAGCTCAGAGTCTCTGCTTCTCTGCATCAAAAGGAGTCTGTTGATATCCTTTTTTGGAGAGGGAGTCGTTTTAACCTCTTTTGCTCTGTGTGATTCTTTTTTTATGCATGAAAACAAACCGTCTTCCCATCGTAACCTCTGTTGCGTTTTATTATCTCCCCACTCTGGATGTAAATGATGGCTGAAGGAGGGAAGAGAGAGAAAGAGAGAGAGAGATGGTTTTACGGCCCAAATCATTTGTGGTGAAATTATCACAACAGAGAAGCCAACCGGCCCCAGAGACCCGGCTGTGTAGCCTTCCAGGGCGCAGACATTCCTGGGTGGAACCACAGGCATGGAGCGAGGTTTCCTTTTGAGGCAGCGGCGGTCTCTCTGCAACCAAAGTGCTGCTTTCTGTGCCACCCAAAAAAGCAAGCGAGGCTCCGCCCTGAGCAGCAGCGAGGAGCCGAGCCGATTCCCCGCCGCCCGCTCTGGTAAATAAACACTAAAACAGGAAGCGTGCGCGTTGACCGAGGACTCGGCCCGCATAGCGGCACATAAACAGGGATTTCACATTTAAATACATGAGGTTGTTGAACGCCGATGCTCATTGGCTGTTTGATGTCGGCGAACCCCCCCCTTTGTTTTTATTAGGCTCCCAAGTTAGTTAAAGGTCAGAGGCCATTTGGCTTCCCTTTATCACAGCTCATAAAGTGTTGAGCCTGAATTAGACGTTGCTAAAATAGAGCAGGTGAAAGTCTCATTCTGTTTCTGTGTGCGTGTGTGTGTGTGTGTGTGTGTGTGTGTCCCGCCTCTTCCTGTACTAATGGCATCAAAACACGATGAACATCACGACCATAAGGTCTTTTTTAAGCTTCCAGACTGTAATCAGGAGTCCTGCCACCAGCGATTATTTTTATCCATCCGTCCGTCTTTACCCGCCTATCCATGCAGGGTCATTTTTGGAAGGGAGGGGGGATTATTTTCATTTGAATTGAAGTTCTTTATCTATCTTAAATGTTAAAAAAAGCCAATTATTTGATTTCATGTATCTGAAAAACAAATAAAAACAAAGTTTTTCGCTGTAAAGTATGAATTATATGTATAAAGTCTAAACTCTGGCTGGACAGAAATAAATAAAATGAAGTTTGAATTATTCATGTATTTACAGTTAAAGAATTCAGTTAAATGTTAAATGAGACTCAAGAGGAAATGAACAGAAGCACGCCTCAGTTCAGTCATGATTATGGCTGCGTGGCACAAAAAAAAAACAACAACAAACGGACGATTTGAACAAATGGTTTGAAGTAACCTTGGTGACTGGATCCTCTGTTTCTGAAAAGGAACCACTCAGGTTTAGTTTCTTAGTGACGTTGCCAGAACATCTAAAACATTTTCTGCTGCTCTAAACATCAGGCATCATTAAATGTCCTCTATAATAGCCACCGGGCCAGAATGCATGGCTACTCATTTAATTAACAGTCCTGTTGTTGCTGTCCCAGCCGTTCTCTGCACCATTAGCATCACATACATTAATAAAGTGATAACAATAAATGATCCATACATTACGCGGCTCTCCATGAGTGCAATTAGGCTACAAAATTACAATATTAGATTAGATTTAGATTAGATTCAACTTTATCATCATTACACAGGTACAGGTACAAGGCAACGAAATGCAGTTTAGGTCTAACCAGAAGTGCAATAGCAGCAAGTGCAGGATATACAATGGTTCCATAAGTACAGGACATGGGTTTTTACTGAGTAAATATAGAGATGAATACTATTATAAACAGAATTTTACTGATAGATTTGTCCTATGAATATAATATATAGATAACTAGTATTGTGAACTAAATTTACATTAATATATACGGTAATGTTGGAGACGAATGGCTTTCAAATCTGAGTTATTTTTTATTATTAATGAGTTTGTTTGGTTTAAATCTTAATTCTTTAGATATTAACAACATCTACACATTTAAATAAAGACTTTCTGAATACGAGAAGATGCAGACGCAGCATTAATAAGCCCAACGTGCATCTAAATGTAAAAATGAGGCAGACGGACTTCTGTTTGCTTATAGAACCCGGCTCATTGGGCTGGGAAACAGACGCGTTATCCACCACATTCGTTCTGGAATCGTAGTTCTGACAGAGCCGGCCGATGAAGCATGCAACACGCAAGTCTGATATTGAAGCACTGAGAGCAGTACTGCAGTCGGCCTGAAGGGGGCATAAACTGAAGCTAACTCAGGGTAAAATGGGAAGAATCAAGCATCCTGGACAAAGAGATGCTTTCAGGAACTGATTGTGGCTCCAAGACGGTTTTCTGGCTTTGCTGCGTGTTCATAGAGCCATTTTAGAACCGGCGCCGGAAACTGGACCCTTCTTGGTGGGGAAACAAATCCTAAAACAGTTGTTCGTTGCCGTCTCAGTCCGTTGTTCATCCTGAAGCAGCCTATAATCCAGGGTGAATGTGTCGCCAGAATCCGCTCTGACTGACCCGGTTCGTCTGTTCTAGGGATGGATGTCAACTGTTGCTGTTTTTTATTTTAGAAACACAAAAATCTCACCAGCTGCAGAGGTCTTTCAGGAATATCCAGAACGTCACAACCATCATCCTGATGGGAGTCTTTACAGGAGGAGATGTGAGCTCAGATTTCATGGGATTTCACAAGTCGGTCCATAAAGATATGGTAATGATCCGACTTGGGTAAATGGCTTCACTTTATTGTGAAAGGCAGACACAACATGGAGCTTAACTGAGAAAATGAAACGTGGATACAATGAATCTCCGTCCTTCTAAACTCACCAGTAACCAGAGTCCAGCTGGGTGTTTCTGGCCTCAGAGGTTCTTTAGAGAACATCAAGCATCATGGAGACCAAGGACCCCAGCAGACTAGTCAGGGAGAAGGTCCTGGTCCAGTTTAAAGCAGGGTCAGGTTGTACAACATTTCCCAGAGCTCTGATCAATCCATCATCTGGACCTGGAGAGAGGATGGACCACCTGTAGACCTACCACGCACATGGTGGTGGCAGCATTATGCTGTGGGACGATGGATGGAGATAAGTCCAGGAGAATCCTGGAGGTAAACCTGTTAGAGGCTGCAGAAGACCTGAGGCTGGGGTGGAGGTTCACCTTTCAGCAGGACAACCACCTAATCACACAGCCAGAGATAATATGGGATGGTTTAGATCAAAGCAGATGCATGGGTTAGAATGGCCTAGTCAAAGTCCAGACCACATCCAACTGGAAATCTGTGGCAAGACTTAAAACCTGATGTCTCCAGATGTTCTCCATCAATGCTGACTGAGCTGGAGATGCTTTCCAAAGAACAAGGAGATGGTCAAAGCTGGAAGAGACAAAGTTCAAACTTTCTCCAGCAGTGCTGCTGGTGTGGAGTCAGGAGGCTGAATACGAAGGCAAGCCACACGTTTCAGATATCTACTGTTAAAAACCAGGAATCCTTCTCTGCTTGGTGTTGGTCTGTCCCATGAAGTCTGATTAGAATCGACTGGTTGGAACCCGATGAGTTGTTCCATGTTTTCGGTGGACGCCTTTCAGACGTGTGTTTGCTCAGCTTCTGCACACATGGTGGATACTTTCTATTTCTAAGTAAAACCCACTCAGTGTTGCAGCTTGTGGTGTTTTTGGATCGAACTCGGCATCAGAAATAAATTTTTTTTTTCTGAACAACACGGAATAAAAGGCGTTTTTTATTCCCCCGGTTTTCTGTCGCCCCCTCAGAGGAGCTGCAGGAGTTAAAGCACGCTCCTCTGCTCGGCTCGTGGAGCTGTTTTGTGGACACTTTACCAGTGGGGGGGACACGGAACGTCAGAGTGGGTTTGTGCACGCTGCAGCCCTGCAGGGTGGTGACTCTGAGTGCAGCTCAGCTTCAGATTCCTCTGGGCAGCCGAGGACTTGGCTGCTGCTGCTGCTGCTGCTGGACGTGTGTTTTTTCCTCTTTCTGTGACGCTGCAGGGAAAAGCGGTGGGGACATGTGAGTAGGACGTGTAGCGGAGGATGTTTGCACTGAACCAGAGCCTCTGATTTACTCTACCTCTGAACATTACTTATTAACATCAAGTTATGTATTACCCTGCCTCGTGTTTTTAGGTAATCTTTCTAAATGCTTCTAGTAAAGCGTTCATTGCTGACATTTATGCTTCTTTTTATTTTCTCTTCAGTAGTTTGATCATTGCTGGCATGTTTTTGGGTTGTGGTCGCCGATAAAACGGCTCTAAAGTAGACGATGAGGAGGATAAAAACAAACCTCCTGTGGTTTCCAACTGTCCGGGTTCTTCAAACATTAAAAGTTTAAGGTTCTGCTGCCGTTTATTTTGCTGCTCTGACCCTGAACGGTTGGGGAACCAGTGATTTAGTCGGGGGTTCTCAGAAAAAGCGGACTCTGACATATAAGCCACAGTGTAGGTTAAAAGCACCCCTCAGACTCCACAGATGGACCTCCCGGTTCTGCTGTGGTCGGTTTTACTGTGGTACTCGTACCAGAGTGTAGCAATTATTTTATTATAGGAGCAATATCCAAGAATACTCATAAATCTCCGGTAAAGACCTCGGTGTGTGTTTGAAGCTCCAGCCTCTCCAAATTTGACCTTGATTTCTCTCCGTAGGCATATTTTCTCCTGCCACAAAGTTACTGTTTTACCCGAGTCGTTTCTTTTCAGGGGGCCAACGCTTCCTCAATGATCTCATGCATGTTGGCTCCTTGTTGTTGTCCCGGCAGCCTTGAAATTTATCCACAGAGAAGTCCTGAGCCCCGTACGTCCGTCCTGTCGAGCTTCAGCCGTCCCAACAGCAGAATTGCCCTAAAACAACAACTGAAGGCTGTTTTTTAACCAGAAATGGTTCAGATTAAGACGAGAACCATTGAAACCAGGGCAAGACTGAAGGAAACTCCTGTTAAGACTTTTTTTTAACCTACAATGTGAAACATGTTTGCATTTTCTCTGTATATGTAGCTTAAGGCTGGATTAACAAACCCCAGATAAGATGCAGCTGAATACTTGAAAAGCTTCAGTTTCTTTAAATTTTGCTGGTATTTTGATTAGACTAACTGTCCAGAAATGACAAACTTATGTTCTGACGGCGTTAGAGCTGCTGTGCTCATCTGAGCGGCTACATTTCTCAGACTTTACTGTACTGTTGTTTCCAAACAGCCAGTTTGGCAGCCAGTTCCATTTCAATATGTATTTGCTTCAAAGCGTAGCTGCCTAAATCTGCATAAGGTTAATATAGGTTGGGCCGAAAACAGGACCCTGAGGACCTCCTAAAGACTGGGGAAGTGTTTGAAGGGTACATTTTAAAATGTATTTGCTTCAAACCAATTCAATTCAATTCAATTTTATTTATATAGCGCCAATTCATGAAACATGTCATCTCGAGACACTTTACAAAGTCAAATTCAATCAGATTATACAGATTGGTCAAAAATATCCTATATAAGGGAACCAGTTGATTGCTTCAAAGTCCCGACAAGCAGCATTCACTCCTGGAGAAGCGTAGAGCTACAGGGAGAGTCGTCTGCATTGTCCATGGCTTTGCAGCAATCCCTCATACTGAGCAAGCATGAAGCGACAGTGGGAAGAAAAACTCCCCATTATCGGGAAGGAAAACCTCCAGCAGAACCGGGCTCAGTATGAACGGTCATCTGCCTCGACCGACTGAGGGTTACAGAAGACAGAGCAGAGACACAACAAGAGAGACAAAAAGCACAGAAGCTCACATTGATCTAAAAATCAGAAATCTGTTCTACATTAGATGGTAACCAATCAAAAGAAAAGCGGAGCCGCCTAAATCCGTGCATAAGCTTAATATGGGTTGGGCCAAAAACAGAACCCTGAGGACCTCCTAAAGACTGGGGAAGTGTTTGATAGGACAGCTACTGTAAGTCTTGGGTTTGTCAAAGATCCCATCTCTCTGTTCATTATGAAATAATGCCTAAACCTGGTAGAGAACCACATGTCTCTCTCTGACTACTGGATGTCCTGGATTACTCCAGAACTTATGCGATTCCTGCAGGAGAACGCTGAGGCGCGACGTCTCAGCCTTTGTGTTGGAAACAGGCTTCCATGCTATCGCCTCCTTCAGTCTGGTCCAGGGCTCTGCCTGGATTATTCTGCTTTGACTCCAAACAGCTCCGGTTGCGTAACGGGCCAAGGCAGAGAAATAAAGGCCCTCTAGTTAAAGCTGCATCGGACACAAAGGGAGAACAAGTGCCTTGTGTTGTGGAGTGTCCCTGTTTGGATCATGAAGGGGCCACGGAGACACGGAGAGGGCTTCTGCAGGGCGACGGGGGGGATATTGAGCTTTGTTAACAACTACTCGCTTTGTTTGAAGATTTTTATGCCGGACCTCCGAGCTGAAGGAGAATTATTAGCTGTTTTTCTTCCAGTCTGTGAGTCTTAGTGAGGTTTCAGAGGGCTGCTATCTGCTGTCCATTATGTGCTGGACTGAATGGGAGCTCTGTTATCTCCTCATGGAAACAGCTTTGTTCCAGCTGTTGTTCCACCGCCACCACCACTCCTCTGTTCCTCCACTCAGCTTCATACGGCCGATTCGGCTAAGAAGACCGAGGATGTAATTAATCAGCGGCCTGTAGCCAGGTTCTACCCAGCAGAACCTTAGCTCTGCAGATCAAGCAGAACCTCCCTCTGTAGAACTCTCTCGTCGTGTTTTAGTCGGCCGCTGACATCCTCAGTTTCGGAAAGAATCCGAAACCTTTGAAGCCAAATTAAAGATCATCAACCGCCGACCTTTGGTTTACGGTTGTCCTCCCAGCATTCACAAACAGAACACGAACACATGCCTTCTCAGGTCCTGCTTCCTTATTTATTGTCCTACTGGCCCACGGGACCTGTTAATATGGGTCATTTATCGCTCTGAATAGGCCCGTTCTAAGCTGAGCTGTGAAAGGACTCGTGGGACGAACTTTAAAAGAAGAAAGAGGCTTCTGCAGGAACTCATTCTGGCTCCGCTGGGAAGCTGGCCTCTCCTCTTTGTTAGGGTCTTCTCTGCTGGAGAAGTCTTTTGACACACCCACTTTTCTTAATCCTTGTCGTCACACGATGTTCTCCATCCCGTATGTTCCATCGTCACCAAACGACCGTCTCAGTCACTGTTTTAGGATCGTTTGGGGTTCAGTACCTCATCGCAGAACTCTTTGTTTTAGCCTTTAATTTGTAACAATAATTGGTCAGAATAACAAAGACATTCAGCCACGTTGGAGGGTTCTCCAGCATGAACGACCCGGTTAACGTCACGGCACAGGATCTCACCCTGATTTAACGGTATAGCCGGCAATCTATTGGTGTCCCACATGCCAGTCATTGTGCCGTGCTCCCCTAACGCCAGTGTGCATGTTTGTTCCTTCTCAGTTTCCTCTTGCTGCAGATGCACACTTCCAGTGTTTACGTATCAGGTTAGCTTTGGTATTTGGTGATTTGGGAGAATTTTTCACACGATCACCCTGAGGAGCGGAAAGGGACTCAGGTGTTTCTTACCTTCATTTCTGGAAGCATTTAAGTCCAGTCTTGAATAAGGCCAGTCCAAATCCCTCACTTTGTTTTTTTCTGAGCCATCCCAAGGTGGATGTGGTCCTCAACACCCAATACATACAAGTATAAAATCAGCATTATAGGTTAAAAGATACACAATATAAAAAAAAACAGATGCCCAGAATTTACATGAAAATGATTTACCAGCCATGAACATATTCTAATAAAATGGGATATTAGTGGCAAATACAGACTTTGCAGGATTCAACTGCACACACAGTGATATGCTGGTGAAGATTCTCAATCATCCACGTCATGGTCATTCCAAAAAAAAGTAAAAAAAAAAAACAAAGCAACTGGACTTGTTTTCCGTAGTTGAAGACGTTTCGCTTCCTCTCCAGAAAGCGAATCTGCTGGCTTAATGTCTTTAACGACCGCCCATCACTAAGTGGTGGACCTGTTTTGGTGGAATTTGCATGTTATGTAAGCCATTACAAGGCCTTAGTTTGGGCAGTAGTATAAAGCTTGGTACTCATCATTACTCTAGACCTTTTGAATTGAGAAAGCTTCCTGGAGAGGAAGCGAAACATCTTCAACTACCAGAAACAAGTCCAGTTGCTTTGTTTTTTTACTTTTTTTGGAACACACACAGTGATGTGAAACTTGCAGGTAAAATCTGGTGAGTAGCGGTACAGAGATGGTTCTCCCTTCAAGTCCAATCTTAAATAAGTAAAGAATCAGATGTCAGCCTGTTCTTCAATAATACTGAAATTTGTCTTAGAAAACCTTGTTTCTAAATATCCTCTTAGAGCAGTTTAACATGTTACTTTATTTTCATATACTGATAAATCCTGGTGAACAAGCTGTGAAGACCAGCGGAGATCTGGCTGAGGTTGTTTGAGTTTCAGGAGCACCGCTGGGTTAGAACTTATTTCTGGTCTGTTTGTGAATCTCTGTGTTGATAAAACTCTGGTCTCGGTCCCGACTTTATCTCCACTGCTGGACCGGCCCAGTCTCTTTGATCCTGGTCCTCGTTTGGCCACTCGGAGCGTTGCTGTTTACCCTTCAGAATCAGGGCTGTTACCTGTTGCCACTTTTTATTTGTGGTTGCTGTGAAATTGCTGCAAATCGATATCCTTTTCTGGTTTGATCCATTACCTCGTCCTTTATTTTTCCAGTCCTAAGTAGTCTGCACTTACACATATCGACTCACCGCAGCCTCTAATCTATATTTGATGAGCTGCACTACTAGTGCTTACCGGGACCACTTCCTGTAATTTGATTGGACCGGTTGTCTGGGTGGCGGTGGACTGTGCAGTTTGCTAAACTTTATTTAAACATGGCTGTACTTTTAAAAAGCCACTATCATGAAGCGTTTCACTGTCTATTAGCGGCGGTTCATCTATGCTCTACCAATTATCTTCCAGCAGCCTCCTTAAGGTAAATTAACGTTGCAGATCATTTACAAACCTGCTGGATTACTGGATCTTACGGTAAAGGCAGGTTTTAGAGCCAACTCAGTGGTTCAGCCATTAACTTTCTCCAAATACGGCAGCAGACTAAACTTACCTCCGATTACAGCATCGCGTTCAGCCACCGAGGCTCTTTATACTCCAGGGCATATTAAATGCAAATACATGTAGAACTATTCTGGTCCTCCTATTAGTGGAAGAAGCATCGAGGTCTCAGAACGCGTTTCTTCTTGGGTTTTTTCTTTTATTAGTGCGTCACCATCAGGAGCGGCACGCGTGTGTTTGTGTATGTAAGCTACAGGAGTAACATGCTATTTCCGTTGTAAGAGGGGCAACTACAGCCACCGGGGTCAGGGGTCAAAGTTCAGGGATGAAGAGGTCACACAGTTGCACCATCTGGCTCGCAGAACCTCAAAATATCTGGCACCGCCTAAACGCGCCGTCGGATTTATTTGGGGACTGCAAATTCACCCGCAGGACGTTTATCAGCTGCTTTTCTTGGTTTTAACGGATCAGAAATGGTTCGGCGTCCGCTCTGTTAGATATACGAGTTCCTAAATAAAGTTGGTCACATTCGAGTAGGACGTTATTGACCTCCTGTGGGGTTTGTAAAAAGCCGCCTTACGTGCAACACATGGCCCCGTCGCATCACACGGGAAGCCCTGTCAAAGGGTTTTTGTAGAGGCTTATGCGGATTCAATTCAAGCAAAAGAAAAACAGCCAGAGAAGCCACTGCAGCATAAATAGGCGGCCCAGCCCGGGGAAGAAAGTGTAAAGTGACGGATTAGGTTTCCTGTAGTACAAGAGGAGATGCCGCTCATTAGTCACATCTAGTCCGAGACGGATGAGTAAAGGTTTATTTTACACGAGAGCTGGAAACTTCCCAGTGATCGTCGTCATCGGCGGAAGGAGAGAGAGGACGTGGAGACGGTTGGGTAAAAAAAACACAGGAATCTGTTGGACAATTTCACCCTAATTTCATTATTTTCCATGTTGTTCATGCAATCTATACACAGCAGACACCTTTGAACTGCTATACACTGCAAAAACAGAACTAAAAATAAGTAATATTTTCTTAAAATTAGTGTATGTGTCCTTAATTTGAGCAGGTAAATAAGATGATCTGCCAATGGAATAAGATTTTTGCACTTAAAATAGGAACAACTCATCTCCATCATCTTATTTCAAGTGCAGGATGTCTAATTATCTTATTTTAGATGAATAAGATAATTAGACAATTATCTTATTTATTATAATTAGAAATAATAAATAAGGGTCAAAATACTCCTTCCATTGGCAGATAATTGTATTTACATGCTCAAATCTAGGACAAAAACACAAATTTTAAGAACATTTTACTTATTTTTAGATCCATTTTTGCAGTGTAAAATGAGTTTACGTATAAAAGATTAAAGGTTTTTTCAAAGGCCAGAGTCCCACGTTTCTTCTGAATGTTTGGTGGGGGAAAAAAAGAATGCTAAGGTGCACAGATGGTTCCTGATGGCTCCAACCACGCAATAGTTTTCATATAAAGAATGACTCCTTTGTCAAAATCCATGTTTTATTAATATAAAACGGAGGTAAACAGTTCTTATCCGTGTTTCTATATAAACCAGAACAGGTCAATTTCTCCCACTAGGTTCTTCTGTTTTCTCCATCTGCCTGGAGCAGGGTGGAGTTTTCTCCTGGTCCCCAGCGTGCAGAGAGCTTGTTAAATCACTTGTTGGACAGATCACCTCTTTCCATTACATGCTTGTTTTGTGACTCCAGTTGGCTAACGAAGTCGCATCCGAGCGCAAAGAGAACGTTTATTTGCACGAATAAAGGTCAGCGCTTGAATAGCCTCTGAGTATTTCAATTCATCGGCATAAATAAATGTAAACGTTTGATACAAGGGCCTCACTTCAGCAGCATTATCTCATCTGAGGGAAGTCGGAGCTGATAGGTTGGACGTGGCTCTATTAAGCGCCGTTCAGTGGAATTTGGTGGCCCCCTTAGCCTCCACCTACACGCACCGTCTCAGAAGCCGTTGTGATAGACCTCCCACATGCACACACAGCACAGGGGCAGCTTTCAGAGCAGCCCGCAACATCGACAGCGGCGAGCCAGACACAAAGTCATTCAGCGCAGGGAGGAGGAGCAGGAGCCAGCAGCGGCTCGGCCCATCCGGTTTTATGTCGCCGCCTCGGGGCTCCGCTGCAGGGCTTGTCCCACCGTAGGTCTGCTGCCGATCACACAGGTAAGAGACGCGCTTCCTGCTGGACCGGGCCGCTGTGCCGCATGCACAGGTGTCGGTGTTGATTGGCAGATCATCCTAAGTCTGGGGGTCACATGTGACTACAGGACAGGTGATAAATAAGGTGCTGAAATTAGAGAGTGCAGCAGGCTCCGCTTTCACGACTGCTGTCTATGTTTATCTGCCAGAACGCTGCATTAAAAGTGTGTGTGTGCGCTCACGTCTGCGGGAGTGCATGAAGCTCGTTACCCACTGGATATCTGAGTGTTTTTATGAGCTTTATAAATATGCAATGATGACTTGATTTGGAGCCTCCTGCCAGACCAGTCAACCATTCAGGTTGGTCCCATTTGGGGCTGCAGGGTTGGCAGCACTGCTACCAGCCGGGGGTCTTTCTGCATAGAGTCTGCATGTTCTCCCTGTGCATGCTTGGGTTTTCCCCGGGTACTCCGCTCTCTTCCAACAGTCCAAAGACAATTGACTCCTTTATTTTGCTGGACTGGTGAACTTCCCAAGGTGTACCCCGCCTCTCGGCCAATTACTGCTGGAGAAGGGCAACCATGCAAGGACACGCGGGTTTAGACGATAGATGGACACTTGGTTCCATTTGGGGAAAACATTGCCTAAATGACGACCTTCCTGGAGCTGGAATATGTTGGCGAGTAGAAGACAGTTTTCACATGGTTACTGACTAAAATGTGTTATCGTGCTGCACATTTTGGTTTGTTTTGGTGTGACGTGTAGTTGCCATCACCTGACTCCAGGGCAGTGCCCAGATCTTTTTTTTATCCAGTCAGGATAACACACAGACTTTTAATCATCCTTAATCAAGTTCTTGAGACCGCAACCATAAAACATGTAGATTGCCCCTTACAGGTAACAAAGTCTTTGCTTCTGCCAGAGGAGGTCAAGTATCTAGGATTAGCAAACAGCTGAGATGCTCCACCACATCCAAACAAGCTGAGATTATTCTGGTTTTTGATCAGGAGCGCCTCCTTTGGCACGTTTTCCAGACATGTCCCACTAGGAGGAAATCCCTGTGGAAACCCAGAACTCTCTAGAACACTTTTATAACCCGAAAGATGCCAGAAAGATAAAGATGTGTTTTTTTCCTTCTCCTTTTTCACCCGTTGCTGCGGCAGAAGACGGATGGATGGTGTGGTTACTGCTACTTTCTTCTCTACTAGCTCTGAGACATTTGTCATGCTCTGAAAAAGAACATGTTTCACCGTTGTTTTTTTCTTGTCTTGCATTTGGACCAGTCATGCACCAGCACAAACACGGGAACATTTATTTCCCATACCCACCCAGATAATGGTGAATGTGCACCCTTCCCTTGGCAGCCTGCCTCGGGTCAGCCCAGGAGACTCCGCAGTGCCCAGCCAGCGTACGCCCACCGAGCTCCATGACAGAGGCCTGGTTTCACTAACGCTGGGGATGAGGATATCTATAGGTAGCAGAGACACAGGCAGCGTCTTTGTGCAGCTCCTCTCTCAGCCGGAAAAATCAGAAATGGATACGCGGCCATGCTTTGCTACGGCTTAGGTTGGTTCTTGAGAACATTTGCGGATGAGAAAAAGAACCCGGTATTGTTTTGCCTCTCGCCTATGCATGCCAAGCAGAGCGTTGTCCACTTTAGCTTTAACCAAAATACTTCTAAATCCTTTTGTCAGAAAGATGGTAAATCAGTCTGCTCTGGGCCCACATAGTTCACTGATGACAGAGGAAAACAGTTTTGGTTTGGGGTTCTGTTTTTAGCTTCCTATGTGCCTCTCCTGGTATGTTGTGTTTGGAGAATTTTAGACACCAGGAGAAGCCTTCTGGCCTTTCTTAGTCAGCGAGGGGAAAACTTTCTGTGATGACTAAATCTTTCTGAGTGGGTCACCCTATACCTTCGCAACACTTGGCTGCAGCTTTATGTGAAACTTTGAGCTGTAAACACAAGAAAAACCTTCTGATGGACCAGTATTTTTCAGACGGTACACTGTCTACAGTTATCTTTAAAAAAAGGCAAATTTTATAGATTTCATCACAGTTTCCACAGAACAAGCTGCCGTAAATGTAAATTCCCTAAAGCTGGAATAAAAAAAGTGGAAATGAGGCAGCAGCTGGTTGCTGGATACCCTTCATTCCTACATGCACACACATTTCTTCTTAACGTCTTGATTCATGCTTTTATTTTTAGTGGATTGCAGCGTCGTATCGGTAGTTGCCTAGTCACGGTGGCTTTAGAAATGCGTTGGCAGCTGAATATAAATGGGCTCCGATGAACAGAGACGCCGTTGATGATCCTGTTTAGCCTGATAGGACTCTAAACAGACTTTGCTTCTATTTGTTTCAGACGTTGTCCACACCCAAGGCCCCCTGGACGGCAGTCTCTACGCCAAAGTTCGCAAAAAGGAGTCTGCTGAAGGAGCAGTCACAGCCAACGGCCTTCCATCCACGGCCGTGGAACACACTCTGCCAGCCGGTGACCACGCCCTGTCAGTGAGCAGCGATTCAGGAAACTCCACCGCCTCCATCAAAACTGACCGAACGGATGAAGCCACGTTAGCGCCTCAGGCTTCCACTGTGGGCCAGGCACACATCGCCGCCGGTGAGGAGTTGCCTTCAGTCCATCAACAAACTCCACCGGCCCAGCAAACAATAAGCCCCAAGGAGAAGAAGGAGCTAGAGCAACTACTGAGTGGACTGGAGGGCCCCTTGCACAGACAGGGCTACCTCTCCCCCCCGACGTCTGCCGCCGGTGCAGGAATGCTTCACCTGGTGCCCGCCCAGGTCCATGTTAATGGGCACGGCGGCATCGATCGCGAAACAGACATCCTGGACGATGAGCTGCCCACCAGTCAAGAGGGCAACAGCGTGGACAGTCTGGGGACGTTTTCTTCCACGGATGGACGCGCCACACCGGCTGACCTCTACTACCAGTCTGAGTCACTCATCAACGGCCAGGAACCTGTGCCGTACCTGGAGCGCAGCGTCCCGGAGAAACCTCTGGAAGCCGCTCAGTCACACGTCAGCAGATCGGATAAACCCACCGCTCTAGTCCAAAGCGATTCGACGCCGTCGGCGGAAAACTACATGGCTACCCAGAACGGCAGCCTGTTTCGCTCTCGCTCTTTCGGTGCGGAGACAAATTCCATGCCGCAGGCTCCCGCCCGCACCACCAGCAGCAGGGATGCCGTCCAGCGCGGCCTCAACGTCTGGCAGCGATTCGGGGTCCCAGAGGAGCCGGTGACCGAAGGCATCACTTTTAGTCCACTTCCGTCCGTAGCAATGTCCACTCACCACAGCCTGCCGCAGTTCCCGCACCGTCACAGTGCCTCTCAGGAAGAGATCGAGCAATCTATTGAAACCCTTAACCAACTCGTGATGGGTCTGCAACCCGGCCATTCGGTTCCCCCGCGGAGGGAAACCGTCGTGACTACGCAGCCGTCCTTCGGCCAGAGCCAAACCAGACCGTCCCACCAGACTGATGCTGCCTTTCATGTTCCCGCTCCTGCGTCCAGCTCGGCCGGCCATTCGTCAAACGCCAACACGTCATCTGGGAAACCGGGTTCACCCGAGCCCACACCTTTCCACGGAGCCCCAAATTACTCCTCTGCCAGCACTGGTTCATCACAGGTCCATCCCTCTTTAGGCACCCACCTTCAGCTCAAACCCGTCAGCACGCTCCCAACAAGTACCCAGACCCAAGTGCCAGAGTTTTCTCAGTCTCAAATGACCCCGAGTGCTGCTTCAGCATCATCTCAGCCAAGAGACGGTGAGACGGACGAAGTCTTCAACGTGGAAGGTCTTGTGGCCCAGAGAGTGGCTGGTAAGACCTGCTTATTTATTCTTTTAGACGTTATTATCCTATACTTTCATCGCCTCACAATAGTAGTTTCACCGTGGGTCCGCTAAGCCTGCCATGTTTTTCAAGCAGACTTAACGTAAAATCCAGTATGAGCAGGTTGAGCTTTCCAAATTGTATTTTCCTGACATTTCCCCATTGCTATACTTTACCTGAAGACAGGTTTTGCAGAGAGGTTACAGAGTATAAAATATTCTCACTGTACAAACGTATCAGTCAGGATAAGACTGCACTGCAAAAAGGGAACTCAAAGTAAGTAACGTTTACTTGAAATTTGTGTATTTATCCCTGATTTGAGCATCTAAATAAGACTATTTGCCAATGGAATACGATTTCTGCACTTTAAATAAGAACAATTCATCTCCATCATCTTATTTCAAGTGCAGGATATCTAATTATCTTATTTTAGGGGTAAAATACTCATTCCATTGGCAAATAGTCCTATTTAGCTGCTCAAATCATGGGGAAATTTGATTTACCTTGGGTTCCCTTTTTGCAGTGTGCTAAGGGTAAAGATATTCCTATTTGGAGACAATATAGGATCAAAAACTGATCAAAAATTTGGAAAAAAGCAGATTAGGGTGTCAAGAGGCCCACAGTAACACTGAGGGGAGAGCAGAAAGTACTGGCTGTTCCCTCCACATGACAATAATCTCCTGTACGCTACCTTATATCTGGATTATGAGGCAGAATAGAATAGAAATACCTTTATTTATTTATTATTAATAGAAAATATGGCATATTCAGGTAATAAATAAATAAAATAGGCGGTGGCAGTATCCGGGGTTAGTTTTCTTTAGATGGAGCTGAAGCTTTCCAACAGTTTTAATCTGAAATCTGTCGGTTTCCGCTAGAACGCTTTATTTTTCAGCTTAATAGTCTAATTATAAAAAAAAAAAAAAAAAAGACTCTACTGGAAGAAAATTTATGTTCTTGCAGATCAGAGTTAAATCTGCGGGTTAAATCTGTGTCTGAAAAATGCAATATATAAGGGTGTAAACTCTTATTTACCCAGGTTATTACAGTTTTTGTATATTATATTTTTTTCTCCCAAACAGATCAGTTTGTTTTTGGGTCTAATTGTACAGAACCTATGGCTCAATAAATGTGTCGGAGACGTAGAACTAATTAATCTTGGCTTGAATATTAACAGGTTAGACATGGGGTGTGTAGACTTATTCGAGCCACGCTGTTTAGCTGGGAAAGTTTTACCGGTAGCTCGTCCACCTTGAACAGCTGCTTTTTCGCCTGCAGGACAGAAAGCGTAGAGGAGAAAGATGGCCGACGGCATTAAGCCGTCCGCTGAAATGTGAACACATCGCTGTTGGAAAGCTCGCTCTGCCCTTATCTCATTTCCTGACCGCCGCCATCAGCCCCAAACAGGAAGAGTTTCTAGTCCAGCAGGTTGACAGCGTCCAGATAAAAGCGTCAGACATCCTGGAGCTGGGTTAGCAGACGGACAACGTGAAGCAGAGCCACAGATTAGAGACACGAGGAGAAGCTCTAGAACCAAAGCTGTGCTTCAGTTCATTTAGTTGCTGTTTAAATGTTGAATTCACTGTTTTATTTCAGTCCAGCTGTGACGTTCACACCCTGTGAACAGGAGCAGACGTTACCTTCTTCTCCTGCTGTTTTCAGATGACCTCATCCTCCCTCTGCTCGTCTTCCTTTTAGTTTGATCATAATCTCCTTTCTTTCATCGTTCATCTGTTTGTCCAGAGTACTCGGCTCGAGTCCAAAACATCAACCCCAGCATGACCTCTTCTCAGTCTGAGCACCGCCGCTCTCACTCCCTCTCGGGTTGGTTCTCCCATCCGGTCTGAGGGAACGCTTCAGGGAAACAGGACGTGCTTTTCCTTTTTTCCTGAGCGTTTCTTCAGGCCCACTTCAAAACGGTTTCTGCTTTGCCTTTTCAGTGTGGTGGGCTTTGGTTTGCACTGAATCATTCTTACTAAAACCGTTTCTGTCATTCTCCGGTTTCACAAACGCACTGCAAAAATGCAACAGAAAATAAGTAACATTTTCTTTAATTTGAGCAGCTAAATAAGATGATCTGCCAATGGAATGAGATTTTTGCACTCAAAATAGGAACACACTGCAAAAAGTAAGTAAAATGTTCTTGAAATGTTTGTATTTTTCCTTGATTTGAGCAGGTAAATAAGACTATTTACCAATGGAATAAGATTGTTGCACTTAAAGTAGGAACAATTCATCTTCATCATCTTATTTCAAGTGCAGAATACCTATTAATCTTATTTTAGGCGTAAAAATACTCACCCCATTGGCAAATAGTCTTATTTAGCTGTTCAAATCAAGGAAAA
Organism: Fundulus heteroclitus; assembly: GCF_011125445.2. Taxonomy (NCBI): domain Eukaryota; kingdom Metazoa; phylum Chordata; class Actinopteri; order Cyprinodontiformes; family Fundulidae; genus Fundulus; species Fundulus heteroclitus. Next base: position 43,192,744 of record NC_046367.1, read on the forward strand.
ATATACTAATTTCAAGAAAATTGTACTTACTTTTAGTTCCCTTTTTGCAGTGCAGCTCATCTTCAGCATCTTATTTCACGTGCAATGTATCTAATTATCTTATATTAGGGCTCAAAATACTCATTCCATTGGCAGATAGTCTTATTTACCTGCTCAAATCAAGGACAAATACACTAATTTTAAGAAAATGTTACTTATTTTTAGATCCGTTTTCGCAGCGCACCATGGCCAAACGTCATGGCTTGTGTTTGTTCTGAGCTGCAGTTTCCGTTGCGAAGGTAAAGGAGTGGTCCGGACCGTGGAGCATGAAACAAACAGGCCAGAGGGAGGACATTAACGTTTCACAGGAACGGGACGGACTGGGAAACAAAGGAGGCTCTGTGTCTTGCCAGGAGAGAGCGTGTCACAAGATCTGTTCTGCCAAAGTTGGGGAACAATGCTGAAGCCAGGATACACTGGCCTCATTCAGGGACACTTTTATCACTCTTACCGTTTTCACGATTCACAAAAGCAGAGAAAATGTAGAAAAGGCGACCGCAGAGAAGCTGCGTTTGTCCTCTGACAGCCGGCGAGCCGATCCAGACGTTTGGGATTCTTCAGCTCAGAGGAAGAACCTCTGATGAAACACGACCGCGGACCGTAGAGATAGAACTAGACGTTAATGGGATTTATTTACTTTGTGAAGAAACCGCAGCGAAGGCAGGATTAGTTTAGTTTAGTTTTAAATAATCTGTAACGGTAGCAGGTGGGAACATCTACTGAAGCCTCGTGGATCACCGTCGTGCTGCTTGTTGATCGCACTTTGAATAGGAATGATGTGGAAACGATGAATTTGCCTCCCGCTTCTGGGATCAGCAGCTGTTAAACATTAGCCATCACCAGGGTAACAGCGTAATGTTTGACACCGCTGTGCTGCAGGGAGCTGTGTAGTCTGAACACATTTGGACCTCTGTTTTCAGGCTCTGTCTCTGGGTGGGTGTGGTTCTGTTTCAGAGGGTTTTAAAACCAGGACTTTTTTTTACTTTTTTTTTTAAACCAAACTAGGAGTTTCACCAAATATAAAGCACTGCAGAACAGCTGTTCTCACGTCCTCCACCATTTCCACTCATCCTTACGTCATCTAAAGCTGAAACCATGCATTCATCTGTGCAGGACTCCGTCTTCAGTACCTGCGGATGAAAACTGCAGTAAAAGAGTAAAATGCTGATCCACTTTTGTCCAGAAACCACACCTTCTTCAATTACAAACTCTAAATATTGTTTTTTATATACACCTGTAACAGTGATACCAAAGATGGTATAAAGCAGGATTGTCAAAATAATCAATCCCTCAATGTTTGAGAGCGACATAAAAGGGTCAGTAAAGCTCCTGTATCTGCAGCAGATTATCAGTAAATCTCCCGGACAACAGAAGCTAACGCTAGCTGTTACTAGCTTGGCGGACGGCCCAATGAGCGGGTACCGTTGGTCTGAGCTCCCCCTTCGAGCTTTGCAGTATTGAACATCAGTACTAAACAGGCTGATTTGGAAAACGAGACGTTTCATTACCATATAAAGTTGCTGTTATACCATCCTGGTGAAAGCTCTCCAGCGCCTCAGAACAAACACACAATCAGCTAACATGTTCTTTGTTCTTAAACCTGTGGAGTTTCTCTGTCTTCCTCCAGTAAGTGGCGATCCTAATGCAAAGTGTGAAGCAGCCAGTTAAAATCTAACATCCTGTTTCTGCATCCATGCTACACTTCTCCCATCTCCAGGTTTACGGATTGTTGTGTGTTTGCATTATGAAATTAACTCGTCTTGGTTTTTTTTTAATGCTGCTAGCTTTTTCTGCCTGGCTCTCAAAGTTTAAGCAGATTAATGAAAATCGGCTTACTCACCGCTTTGAGGGACCGCCGGTGTATTTTCTTCCTCTAATTTTCCAAGTTGAGATTTTAACAGCCTTTGGTGGACGGGTTTGTCGATGATTGTAAAAAACGTTGGTGTTCAGTTTGCTGTGCGATTGTTCCTTTGGTAACCCTCCTACAGCATGCATGTTAATTATGAAAGTGCGCTTTGCTCCGACGAACAGGCTGCTGAGTGCAAAGGCACAGCTTGTGGTGGAACCGCCACAACGAAGGAACACTTATCTCTCTCTCCATGCGTCACCTCAGGGGTCCAGGCCCGTTCGGCACCTTCGGACGAACCGACAACCTTTCCCCGACGTCGCATCACCAGCGAGGGTCACTGCGACGACGCTCTGTCCCCAGACGTCCCCGTTCGTTCTCCCATCCGCTGCGTTTCCCCGGAGTTTGTCAACGCCATAGCGCTGAACCCTGGAGGACGGCCCAAGGAGGTAGAAAACATGCGCTGGATGCATCAGAGCCATTTTAAAGGGTTTGTGTTCTGATCTGATTTTTTCCCACTGCCGCAGAGAAACATGCACAGCTACCGGGAGGCCTTTGAGGAGCTGGACGGAGGCCCCGTCGGTCCTACACCCACAGCTGGTGGTGAGGCGTTACCCCAAACCCCCGCCTTCCCCGTCTCACCGCAAACCCCTTACTTCAACTTGTGTAAGTCCCCCCTCCGGCTGACAGGTGGCACTGTGGAGCTTGGACTTAGATAATCAAGTAATTCATAAGAGTAAAAGTACATTTAGGACAAAAACGTATTGATAATTGAGCTTGAAATAAAGAAGATATTATTCCTTACTTTTCGAATATTTGGTAGGCTTTTAAAAGTCGATTTGCAACCTCCTCTTTCTGCGGTTTTACAAAGTTTTAAGGATCATCACAATTGCTTGTAGATAAACTGATATAAGATGTGACAATTCCCTCTGAATGTTTAACTGCTTTTCTCAATTAGTGTCTTATAGGAGGTGTCGCTTTAAATTATCCTTCGTTTTTCTATCCGTTCCAACCTTCAGATAAAAACCTGCCAAAAAAAAAAAAGTTACAAGAAAACTTTTCTTCAAAATTTTCTTTGGATTTTAACTTAGACACAAATCCTAGTTTGATATCCAGACATGACCTCCTCAGAAGCAGCAAACTCCGTTCTTTAGAACGTTAAATTGTTCTCAGCGGGGAAACAGTCAAGTGGTGTGAACTCCCAAGTTCTTGCCGATCTTGTTAGACGTGCATGTTTGAGGATCAGTCCCGTCTGTTCTCAGTAGTCCGTGCTGAAGTCGCTTCGGTCTTCAACATCGCTGCTCACTCCGCGCCGCCTATGGTTAAAGGTGCGATTTCAAAGAATTGATTGGGATTCTTTGGTAAGTGGAGGATGCACGGCACTCGGTGAGAGTTCGACTGTCCCACTCCGTCAGCCATTCACTGACCCCTGACCCCCGACCCCTGCCTGCGTGTTCCTTTGCCCATCACCTGTCACAGCCCTGCACGGCCTTGGAGTTACACGAGAGCAGCGCTATGAGAAAACTGCTGACCGGTCAAAGGAAAATTAAAATGAAATTTTTTTTTTTAGTTTTTTTTTTACAAACCAGCCCAATTCTCAGCCGCTGCTGCTCTTCGTGTTTCTGCGACCGAGTTCCCGTTACTGCCTTGTTTCCCTGCAACAGCATCCTGCTTCTACATCCATTGTTGTGCTACACATTGTTTTTTGTTGCTCAGTATAATTATTGTCCAGCATGAAAGGGAAATAAAAGAAATATCTAGTATGTAGGGATCGTTTTACCTCAGTGATTCTCCAAAACTAAAACCTTTTCCCAGGAGCCCAGTGAGAAAGAAACAACCAAGTTTAGTTGTAGCATCGACCTAGTTTTTTTTTTTTTACCTCTTCATCCATTGTCACCTGAATTGTTTTTGTCTGATAATGTATAAAATGGAAGTCTGTAAATCTCATTAAAAGACCACAGAGCTCTGATCCGGAGTTTGTTTAACCAGTTTTTAACAAAAAGAATTACTTTCTAAGTTGTATTTTCTTTTTACTGGTAGAAAAAAGTCTCAAGAAGAAGACAATTTCATTTTACTTCTTCATTCAAAACCAAGGGAATTAAAGGCAGTAATCAAATGTAGTTGTGTGTGAAACAAAGATGTGTTGTTTGAGTCCAACATGGTCAGCCCTTTATGTTTAACCTTTATGATTAGAGTTTTAGGCATAGAGAAACTTTTCACTTGACTCAAGTTTATCCCAGTTTTAACCAGGATTATCTCTGGATAATTCAGGCGACTTTTAAAGGGCCAAACTGCCAACAGGCAAGCTGCAAAGACACCCAAACCTTATTTCAGAGAGGTCCTAAAAAGCCTCCTGTTGTCCGTGAACTTGACAGGTTTGTTGGTTTGGCTCAGCTCGGCTTTAACGTCTTATTTTTGGCACCTTGTTCTGCTGGTTGGAGGAGTCAGGTTGTGTCAGAGTCCAACAGCGATTGGTCACATGCATGTTTTGATCCTCCATCAGAGCATGAAGCATGGGAACACCCACCTGAACACGTCGCTCTTGACTCACACCAACATGTTGACAGCTCTTTACCTGGTTGTCTTGTTTTGGTTCAAGTTTTTAAGAGTCAACGGAAATAAATAATAAAAAAAAAAACAGCTTCCTAAAACAGACCACAGTTTATATGAAAAAGAAGCTCATATCAAGTCAGACCTTGTCAACAGCTGTCAACATGGCTGTAAGTCTTTGTGTTTATGTGGCGCTAACTCTCCCCTTTCTCTCCAGGTCGGTCTCCTCCTGGTCTTGCCAAGACTCCTCTGTCCGCCCTGGGTTTGAAACCACACAACCCGGCAGAAATCCTCCTTCACCAAACAGGCTCAGGTTAGTCCTGAAACCATAGAGATGTCTTTGGGGTCATATGTCAGGAATCTACTGCACATGGTTCTCATTTGCTGTAAAAACACTCCAAAATTATGTGAAAAACTCAATCAAATAAATTTTGGTTTTCAAAAGGATGGGATTAATTTAATTACAAAGTCGTAAGGACCAAAGACAAATTACACCACCAACAGTAGAAACTGTGAAAACCTGCACCATATTGTTCTTTACAAAATGTTGTTTCTGGGTTATCTCCAATGATGCCGAACAGAGGAGGAGAGCAGTGAAAGTGAGGAAGGTAAGAGTTGGAGATCTTTGCTGGCACTTTATCATCAGTAGCCACCTCATTTATCCTAAAGGGCATTTATCATCATTTTTATAACTTCTTCCTTTCAAGCTGTGTTCAGGCGTGTAGTTAATGGCATTTTTTTTTGTCCGAAATGTAAAAAAAAAAACAAGGCTAAATAGAAACACAGAAGAAAGGTGGGTGCATAGCGTAAAGTTGGAGCAGATGGACAACCTTACGTTTGGAAAACTGAACTTGGACATCACTGCAAGGTCTCCTCACTGGACCATAAGACCGCTATGTCTCTAGAATACTGTATATTGTGCAGTGATGTTGCAAGTCTCACTTTTTTCCACATAACCCATTACCCATTATGACAGAACTACAGTTACACAAGTCCAACCGCAGTTAATTTTCAACCATGCCGTTTGTCCCCACAAACCTAAAGGCTGATACTACACGTTGTGAATGAAAGGGAAAGGATTGGAGTCAAATGTTTTCCCCTTTAGTTGAAACATTTAACTCAAAAACAGAAGAAAATGCTGCTACAGCTAATTTTAAGTAAGAATGTTTTTCCCCCTGCTAAACTAGATTATAAAAAGCTGCGTCTGCTTAGTGGCTACTGCCCTGTCCCCTGTCTGTGTCCATTTCCACAAAGCATAACCATATTTCCTGGATGGATGATTTTTCTAGGATAGTGCTCACTTTATGCTTATTTTTTTTGCTTTCAATAAGCGGCCACACATCCAGTCGATCCTCGCATTGACAAAGTTTTGTTTTTGTGATTGATTGCAGGTCATCATCCAAATATGGTTGTTCCTTTCTGTTTTTGTAGGCATCATTCAAAAGGATTTTAAAACCATTTACTTTTGAATGTTTGTAGATTTTCTGGCTTTTGATGATATGCCCTATAAAGGTCATTCTCAGTTGTTCTTGTCAGCATCATTGTCATTATTCATTTTCTCTTAAAGATGATTCCCACAGTTCCATTGCATTAATTAGTCACTGAAAGGATAAAAAGTAAAAGCACAAATCAGAAGCCGATCATCTACAATGGGCAGCAGTCTTACACGGTTTTTCTTTATCTTTTCTTATCAAGGCCCTAGAAGCTATGTGGAGTCTGTGGCGAGGTCAGCAGTGGTCGGTGGAGAGCCACCAACATCACCTCGGAGCCTTAGTCCCCCTGGAGACACCAAGAGTCAGCAGAGAAGTCCAACCCCAACCACCCACACGCTGAACCCACCTTTATCCAGCAGCAGTCCCATCCAGCACTCACAGGGGTGAGACAATTACATTGTGTCAACTTCTGGTCATAAAACCAAGCGACCTAGAACTGTGGGACCCTTAAATATTCTGATATTAACTGACAGCTTGATAAATGTTAAAAATCTTAGTAAAATTGAATTGTTTGGGTTTGTAAGACATCTCTTGCAAACTAAGAGAAATACATTCATTTTCATAATTTTCCCCCTTAATTTTAGAGATCATCTCCAACCAGAAAGCAGCCTAAGCACTTCATCCCAACCAGCTGTTGGTTCTGGATTCCACTCGCACCCCACAGAGAGTTCATACCCTACCTTTACACCATCAAACCAAGACCTTTATCCATCCACTTCTCCCTACCTGGACTCCAGCTCTCCAACCTCTTCCTACCCTGGCTCTACAACCCCAACACTGTCCTATCTTGGTCCTAGTAGCCTACTGGGAAGCTATCCAGGCTCTGACCCCAGCCCACCTCTGTCAGAACCCTCCAAGATTATACTAAACCATGAAAGTCTCCAGCTACAGCCCAACGTTCATAGCTCCAACTACAATCCCGTCCTCCCGCAGCACTTCAGTGTTAAACAAGATGGATCCATCCAGCCAGGGCAGAAATCCCCGGCTAATGGCTTTGAAGTAGCTATGGCAGGACTTGGTGGCAGTCCAATCCTTGGTCGTCATCGGTCCCAGGGGGCACAGAGCAGTCCGGTTCTCAGCAGACAGGCCTCTTTAGGACAGGGATCACAGCAAAGCCCGGTCTTAAGCAGGCAGCCGTCCTTGGGTCAACCCATCCAGAGCAGCCCAGTGCTTAGCCGACAGCCATCCATCACACACCCTCAAGGAAGCCCAGTGTTGGGCTGCCACCCATCTGTTGCCCAGATGTCCCAGAGAAGCCCCAGTTTAGACCGCCACCCCATGCACAGCGGTTACACGACGCCAGATGAGATACACGGGAACCTGTCAAGACAGAGCAGTTCTTCAGGCTACCAGGGACCACCCACTCCCTCCTTCCCCATTTCCCCCGCTGGCTACCCAGATGGGGTGATGGGCATTGGTTTCAGGCAAGGTAGCCCAGCCCCTGGTTTCCAGCCCCAGCTCCCAGAGAAGAGACGCATGTCGAGTGGTGACAGACCGAACGGAGCACTGTCCTATGGGACGGTGAATGGGAAGATGATGTCCTCGGCGAGTGGAGGAAGTACTTCTGGCTACTTCCACACCCTCTCAGACTTCTCCCGGTTCAATATGCACGGTAAGAGCATTGATTCAGAGAAAATGTATGTATCCAGAAGTTTGGAGGGTTCTTCCCAAGTTAGCCTCTATTATAAATGCACATCTGAATTTACCTAAATTTTTCATGAGTGTATGTTGTCTTATTATGTGACTTATCAGAAGCCTTTCAGCAAACAAGGGATCTCATGGTAGTTTCATTTTTACTGCAGATGGAAGTCCGGAGAACAAGCTGAATGTCAAGTTTGTTCAAGACACAACCAGGTTCTGGTACAAGCCTGATATCTCCAGGGAGCAAGGTGAGCTGCTTTTAGCCTGTTCACTTTAATGGCTTGTTTCATTGACTGAGAGCCTCCCTGGGGTAAACCTATTTTAGGGTGTTAGAAAGGAGGCTCTCAACAATGGTTGTTCCTCAGATAAAGTGGCTTTTGTCCCGGCTGGGGAGCTTTAACTTCACTGAAGCACAGTTTAGCTCGTCTCTAGTCTGGGTTGGACTTTGTTTGGGCTAATCCTTTTTGTTGCGTTTATGAACGGTATCTCAGGGTGTAAATGTGGAGAGACGGGTGTCTGTTAGGCAAGTATCAGGTATTCATATTTGCTATTTGCTGATGATGTAGTTCTGTTGTCTTCAAGCCAAGGCTGGACAGACCATCGGTTGAACCAGGCGATGGTCCTGTGTGCCGAAACACTTTGGGCCGGACCAAAGCGTCATACTTTAATCAATAAACATATTAATGAATTCACTCATGTATCGATAGTAAATAATTAATTAATAATTTGAATTAACGCATTAGTAAAAGCATTTATAAATACACTTTATTGACTGCATTGGTTTTTTGACCCTTCTCGGACTGCCACTCCCCTCACCGTCGGAGGAGGAAGAGAGAGACTGTAGGCTTTGTGCAGGAATCAGCAGGGAAGTCAGGGTGTATGTGCACATACTGTAAGAAGGTATCCGTTTTTTCTTTAATGCAGCCCCGATGGTCAGATGTTCATGTTCTTCAACACTGAGCTGGTCTGACTCAGATGAAGCAGTGATGGACATGAGCCTGGTGACCCTGTAACATCATCACTTTGAAAAATAATGTGGATTTTGGTCAGGGCCAGTGGCCACCTGGCCTTCTTCACGTATTATCTCCTATTCGTTTTGGACCGTCTCCTCTTGAACGCATGCATGACTGCAATTACATCAGACGAATGCAGTTTATATTTAGCGCAGTGCAGTCCCAAGGAGTGAAAACCACAGCATATGTAGAGAATTAGTGAATGTCTACATTACTTGACTCAATTCATCTTCCTTGCTTAAACCGTCACATGTGCAGAGAATGAAGTAAATAGGGCAGTAAAGACTAAAGCTTTTCCCCTGAGTGTCTGAAACAAGGTGTCATCCTGGAGACTGAGTTGCTCAAGTACATAATGCAAGTTTTTGATTAAATTATTCACTTCAGCTCTCGATTTACCGGTCCATCTATGTTCCGACCTTCACCTATGGTTATAAGGTCCAGATTAGGACCAAAGGAACGAGATTCTGGGTACAAGCGTCCGTAACGAGCTTCCTGCGGAGGGTGGCCGGACTCAGTCTTGGAGAGAGGAGATCCGGTGAGGAGCTCAAAGTAGAGCCTCTGCTTCTCCACATCAGAAGGAATCAGTTGAGGTGGTTTGGACATCGGATCAGTAAGCACCCTGAGTGCCTTCCTTTGAGGGTTTTCCAGGCGCATCAAGGGACTATATTTATTTCTGGTAACATCTTGGGATACCCCAGAATGAGCAGGAGGATGTTGCTGGGGAGAGTGACGTCTGGGTCTCCCTCCTGGACTTGTTGCCCTCATGACCGATAGGTGAAAGACAATGAATGGATACTTTTTTCTATTAGTGTCTTCTGATTGTTGGCACTCTAATCTAGTTAGCCATGTTTGTATCACCATTTCTATACGGCTAAGAGCTTAAATTAAGAAACAACTATGATATTTATCTTCTCCTTTTTTCGTGGACATCTTTATTGGCCGAACAGGAAGTTTAGAAAATACTTTTAGCCCAGCAATGATTGTGAGGCAGTGTAGTGAACCTCCTGTTAATGTTTTCTTGTCTTCTCCGTCTGCTGCAACAAAGCGCGTCTTTTCGTCCTTTAGTCTGGTATTATGAACACTTTTTCTTTTGAAGTCTATGTGAATCAGTATCTAGACATTAATCTATATTTGGGTCGGTTTATTTCTTAATACCAGCTGGTAAAGTCCTACGGTTTTGGTCGGCATTCTCCTGTATTTAAGTTCTTATCAGTGGAGCTGGACAGTGATTGGCCGGTTGGTCTCATAAAGGCGGTCTCAGCGCTCAGACTCAAACTATTTGCTAAAAAACATGTCTGAAGAAATTAGATCTTTTTTTAACAAGCTGATGTGTTTACAGCTATCAACCTGCTAAAGGACAGAGAGCCGGGAGCCTTCGTGATCAGAGACAGTCACTCTTTCAGAGGAGCGTACGGCCTGGCGATGAAGGTGGCATCCCCCCCACCCTCTGTGCATCAGAGCAAGAAAGGTAGTCGGCATCTATAACAGCAACCGTCGTTCTCTTCTGAACTTCCAAGTTGAGTTAATGTCTTCATACCAAACAACTGAGGTGGCGTTTCCACACCAATCGCTTCTTCTTCTCATGCCTCGCAGGCGACATCGCCAACGAGCTGGTGAGGCACTTCCTGATCGAGAGCAGTCCGAAGGGCGTGAAGCTGAAAGGCTGCCCCAACGAGCCTTATTTTGGTAAGCGGAACGTCTGCACAGAACGTCTGCACAGAACGTCTGCACACGTCTTTGTAGCGGGAGAACATGAGCACACACCTGCTCTTCTGCAGCTCATTTAATCTGTCTCTAAATGACCTACAGAAGGGAACTTCTTTAGAATAATTGGAATAATTTCTCTATTTCATTTATTTTGGCCTTTTTATTGATTTCTATTGTACTTTACAGATAGATGAGCTTTATAGATAAATTTATTACCTTTATAATACTACTTTGGTTCTCATTCTCTGCTGTAAAGCCCAACCAAACCATTAGCTTTTGGGCTTTTTTTTATACATTTTCTAACACAGAAACATGGTAAATACAAGTCCTCTGGTTTCTGACTAAAGAGCCGTGAAATCCTGCTCAAACGAGATTTGGGCCACTTTTTTAGGGGTCTTGTTTGGCCATTTCCCAACTTATTATAAATTATGAAATAGCCAACTCATTTAAAGCAATATTTGTGTTTGAGGCTATAAGTTTCCAGCTTATAGCCTGAAACTGTCTGCTGGTCACGGAGTCCAAACAGCCACAAAGTGCCAAAGTTTAATCAAAAGATTTATCAAGATGGGGGGAAAAAATGCAAAATAAAAATTAGCATAATTACAGAACCTGTTTTCTCCCTCTGAGGAGACAAAATAAGTATTATTAGTCCTAATGGTGCCACGAATGAATTGAAAGAGTTAGAAAAACCAAACATTTGCAGACAGGCTGATGTCTCTACGGTTATTTCTGGCAGGTTGCCTCTCTGCGCTGGTCTACCAACACGCCATCACACCTCTGGCGCTCCCCTGCAAGCTCCTCATCCCTGCCACAGGTATTCACCTTCTACGTTTTTCTTTTTTTTTTTTAACGTGTGCTGCAGCGCGTTTTCCAGATTAACGTTGTGCATGTGCTCTCTGTAGATCTCATGGAGGAAACTGCAGAGGTCGCAGCAACGAACCCGCTGGGAGAACGGCTGAAACAAGGAGCAGGTAAAACATTTATCTCTGCATTTTTTAAAGTGACGTCAGCGTTTAGATTATGTGTCCTGAATGACTTCCCTCGTTCTGACGACCTGACTTCCTTGTTATCTCAGTGCAGAGGGCCCCAGCTGAGTCCCATGGTAAAGCCATTTTCACATCTGGAATGTGCATCTTACATGTTGCTCTATGTCCCTAACAGCAGCGTCCAGCATCTCCTCTGTAACCTCTCTGTGGAATGATTTCTCCCCCCCCAAAACGCCCAGATTGGCTCCTGGAAGCATGAATCCGATGTTAAAACGTTTCTGCATGAACAGAATCGGTCCTGCCCAGCACATCTTACCCATCAGGGATGATTTCTTTCTCCTCCCCAGCATGCAACGTCCTCTACATAAACTCGGTGGAGATGGAGTCCCTGACGGGCCCCCAGGCTGTTGCCAAGGCCATTTCTGAGACGCTGGCTGCCGCGTCTCCGCCCGCCGCCACCGTCGTGCACTTCAAGGTGTCCTCGCAGGGCATCACGCTCACCGACAACCGCAGGAAGTAAGTCTGACTCAGAGCGGCACAACGGATGCACGACGCTGAATCTAGATCAGTCAGCTGGAGTTATATGCTAGGCAGCCGTCACCTGGTTCCAGACGGGTCTCAGAGAACCTTTTGTTGTTCAGATGTAACATTGCGACATGGGCCTGGGAGACGCTGCAATAGTCCACCAAAATCTTTTCTCCTCTTTTCCAGGCTTTTCTTCCGCCGCCACTATCCTGCCAACTCGGTCACGTTCTGCAATACGGACCCTCAGGACAGGAAGTGAGTCAACAAACCAACTCGTCGAGTCAGGACTGTTTTTTGTGTTTTGTTACATGCGTTGCATCCACCATAAAGATGAAACAGAGTCGCTGATGAAGTTTACGTTATTTATTCAAATTGACAGAGCTGGTTCCTTCCCTCTTTCCAAACATTGATAGCTGACAGGACATCTGAACTCTGATACTTAGGTGGACAAACATGCAAAACAAAAAACCACACGCTAAGATAAGGCTTCACTGCAATCGGGTAGAAATAAAACAAACACTGCAAATAATTACTGCTGAACAGAGCAAACGATCAGGTGCAATGCAACGTCTTCTAACAGTATTACTAAAGGAGGGACAAGGGGGTAAATAAAAAGACAAACGGCTGGAAAATTAAGTTAGTCCGTCCTTACAAGTGAGCAACGGGCCCAAAGACACTAAACACGGACTCAAACTAACAAAAGGACAGCAGGAGCCACAAAGAGCATCACTGTAAACAAGCAGCAAATACAAAATTACCAACGACACAATCAATATATACTTTTAATAATAACCAATTTAAAACCCCTCACACTCAATTCCCCCGAACACACAGCCAGGTGTGTGGCTCCCTAACACAGAAACAGATAATTAAAATTAGCATCCATGTAAAATTAAAAAGAGACAGTGTATCCTCTATTCTTTAAAAACGCATCCACAATCGTGGCCAATGCTCCCACTGATGGGACCAGCAAGTGTCCTGCCCTCCCACAGAAACTGAGACACCAGCTTCCACTTTAACCCGTTTAAATGTGGGGCTGCAGCGCCACCCAGAGGTACCGCCCGGTACACATGGGTCAAAAAACAAACAAACACAAAGCAGCACTAAACCAACAGTTATCATGGCTCAGACTGGTGCAGGTCTTCCATGGTTCCATCGTTTCAAACAAATCCGGCACAGAAATGAGTCCAACCATAAATTGATGTGCTTTTTAATTAAAAAGAGGAGGATGGTGGCCGGTCAGGGCTGGAGTCACCCTGCATGGTGCGTCTATCTTAGTGAATGACTACAAAACAACGATTTAAGGCCAAGATTTTTCTTCACATTCATGGCTGATCCTTCCAATCCTGGCCCCTTCTTGTGCCGCAACATCCCTGGCACTCATTTTTAATCAGTTCTGGGAGATGATGCACACCAAGTGTAAAGCTGGACCCAAAGCAGGCCGTGTCTAAAGAAGAATATTAAATAATTTAGGTTGTGATTTTAAAATATTTTCTGAATTTCTAATTCAAATTGTGATTTTTTTTTTTTTTTTCCCCCCAGATGGAGCAAACCTGAGGGAGGCCCAGCCAAGTAAGTGAGCGCTCCATCACCGCCGTGTTTCCTGGTCCACCGGGCCTCCCTCCTCTCTAACTATTTTCTTTTTTTTTAGGCTCTTTGGGTTTGTGGCGCGGAAGCAGGGCAGCACGACAGACAACGTCAGCCACATCTTTGCTGAGCTGGACCCGGACCAGCCCGCCAGCGCCATCGTCAACTTCGTGTCAAAGATAATCGCCTCGCAGACCCGATGAGGAGTGGGACCCGGACCCCTGGCCCTTTGCTTTTAAAGCCTTTGGTTATTTCTCCTTCTTCTTTTACTCTGTCGCCCTTTTTTTTTTTTTGGTTTTCCTGCTCTGTCACTTTTGAGACGTGTGCTTCTTCTTGGACGGGCTTCAGAACAGAGCGGAGGAAGTGACAGATGGGGGGGGGGGGGTAGCTGTATATGACGGAGGGATGGGGGGTGAATGCACTCCAGGGAAGGGTCGCTGGAGAACAGAAAGAGGGAAAGACTGTGTGCAAATGTTCATGTTTTTTGCATTTTTTTTTAAAGTTTTTTTGTTTTTAAGGAGGAAGTGAAGTTGTGTGAAGGTGGACTTGTTTATCTTTCAGGCTTTTGACCGATCAACCAAAGATTAGAAAAAGAGGCAGCCAGGGCGCGCGCAGTGCACCACTGACGGAGGGTCACACGTGTTCTTTTGTAAAACAAATGGCGGCTTTAATCCCAAAAAAAAAAAAAAAAGGAGCGTTTCTTTCTGTTTGTACTGATACTGTAGGTCAATTCTGCACCACTGCTGTCGACGAGAAAAACACTGTTGGACGTTTTTAGCAGCTGGTGGCGTCTGTAAATACTGGGAACGGCTTTCTTCGGCGTAGGACTGTATCAGACATCCTCTGGTGCCTGACTTTGTTTTCTAAACGCAGAGCTTCGAAAAAAAATTAAAATTATTCACGGCGTCTTAAATATGCAAACAGCCAAACGTGGAGCTCGGCGCGGCGCGGGGCTGAAGCCATGCGGCTAGTCGTGAACGAACGCCTCCGACCGTCACTGTGAACCCAGAATCCAGTGGAGCCGCTGCACCGCCGCGTCACGTCCGCCGCCATCACTGCACGGCAGCACCCAGGCAGTTTCCTTCACTCGCGACTGAAAGGCCCCGAGTCGTTTGGCGAGGAGCGACTTTCCAAGTCCGTCTCTCTCTACGGCTCTCGGTTTTTGTCTGTGGAAACGAACGGAGTCAGAACGCTAACACCCTACCCAACAGTAAGCTATGCCTATAAGTACATAGGAGTTCTATATAGAAACTTCCAGAGATATTTATTTTGTTTGCTTTGTTGCTTCATTTTAACTTGTATACCTGTATTATAAAGTATACATCCAGATAACTAAGAGCAGGAGATGGCTTTTTGTTTTGGCTGAAGTGTATCGAGAGGAAAGTTGTAAAGCTTATGCGTTTAAAAGTGCATCACTGTCGTTCTGAATGTTCCTTTTTTGTCACGGCGTTTGATTTCTTTTAACTTTTTGTTTTTTATCGGGGAGCCTTTTTTTATTTCGAGATGGGAAATGTTTTGTATCAAAGATTATTACTTAAGTCCAAATTGGAGTTGATCTAAAGTGAAGCCAGCAAAAAAAAAAAAAAAAAAAAAAAGATTTATAGAAGATACATTCTCCATAGTTAGCACTTAAAAGTTTCACCAGTGTGTTTTCCCTTGAATGAATGTGGACAACAGCACCTCAGAGGTCCGGTTAAAACTCTGTTTCCATCCTGAGATGCCTCAGAGTCACTTTAATTTCTTACAAACCAACTAAAGTAGCCATGGTGGGGGAAAAAAAGTCAGATTCTCAACATTGAGGAAAGCAGCGTTAAAATAATTGGAAGCTATTTTTAAAAGCAATACCTGCAGCGTCCAACTTGGCATTCGGAACGTCGAACCAAACCGGGTCAGAATAAAGTTAAACATCCAGAAAGATGCTCTGATCTGGATGTAAACGATTTAAGGGACCGGAACGCCTAGAACTGGTTCTAGATGCTATGATTGGTGTTTCCGACAGTTAGCGGATCAGCTGACAGTCAGCAGTGTGTGAAGGTCGCTACTGGTGCGCCTTCGCCCTTCTCCGACATCGACCATCCTTCTCTCCGGATCCAAGAAACAGGAACATCCTTGAAGTTTTTCCTTCCAGAAGAAACAAGGAGGCTGGCGACACCTAATCACCACCAGACCGTCGGTGAAGACCTTGACCTCTATCGAGCAAAGAGCAGCAGTCGGAGCATCTTACTGCCACAGACCAAAGAAGTGCATGTGGGCCGTCGGTCATATTGTGCATCCAGGGCAATTATTCTGCAGCCAATGAACACCCACGGCTCATAAAGTCTAATAATCCAAGGCAGACCACACCAAACGAAAGTTCTGGCCAAGCACCTTTCCTCATGCAAACCCAGTTCCCCAGAACTGGACCATCTGGTGTATTTACCACCTTCTAACCTCATCCTCTCCAAATCACAGAGGAAACATTTCAGGATGAGAAACTATTCATTCGGACTCTTCCGTCTGAAGGTGCGACGTTAAAAAAAAAACAAATCTTCCATGTCACGATGAATTGGACGCTGGCGCCCTCGTGTGGTGCAGGAGGATAACTACACAGGGCCGTCTATGATTCTGGTACAGTGTTTTAACTGTGTTGGATGAAAATAAAAACTGAGTTAGGATGATCAACCCGTTTAGGAAAGCAGACCAACCTTATTGTATTTTGCTGACAGAAGTATTATTTTGAGCCCCGCATCAAGGAGTGAGCCGAGGCCGTTGCATTTTCCTTCTTAAGAACACGTTAGCAGCATGATGGTTCTTAAAAAAAGACAAACTTTTTATTAAAAAAAAAATGCAGCACTTACAGGATTTTTGTATCTTCCTAGAATGTATTTATTAGCTGAGGCTTTCACGCCCAACCAACCGTAAGCTTAACGCTGCTGACTGACCTGAACACAGCATCAAGCTTTATGCAAACCAGGCCCATAGGTGGGTTTTAAACGCTCTTGACTCGGCTTAAGTAACAAATAAAGGAATAAAAATGCAAAACGTCGGTTTTTGCTTCCAAAACAATTAGTGAAGTAACAGGACTTTGAGCTGAAACTCCAGAGCCGTCTGGACTGTAGACTATGTGTGAATGAGCTACGATTTCTGTAAAAAGCTTTGTTGCTTTTGGTTTGCTACAATGTATGTATTTACCATTTCTGATGGATAAAGACATTAAATAGCAGTACAAATCAAAATGCTTGGTGTCTTTTTTTCTACTAAAACCTTTTTAATAATTGGAGATCATTTGGTATATTTGATTTATGCAGTATGATTTCATTTTGTCAGCTTTTCTCTTGAGCATCACTGCTTGTGGGAATCAGGGAAAATTATAAAAACAGATCAATAAAAATGAAAATGGGGTTCGGACACAATTTAATGAAATCCTAAATTTTGGACTTTGTAAAGTTTCTGTGTGACTCTAGTTGGTGACTGTGCCAGTTTATCACAACCTGTGGCTTCATCTGAAAACAACTGTAATTTGATTACATTTAAAGTGTTTTTTTTATATGTAATTTACTATCATTAAACTATATTGCTACAAATAAAGCCAAAATAATCAAAAGAAAGGGGTCTTAAATCTAAAAGGGAAACATTTAGCTTGATTTGGAGGCTTAGTTACTGTACAAATAAACTCATCAGTACGTTTATTCAGTCATGGCTTTTGTCTCAGGTGATTCTTAGTGTAACATATATCGGGTAAGTTAAACAAATGGTGAATTAGGGTAACTTAATGTTAAAAGGTGAAAAAGAAGACGAGTGATGAGAAGAACTGCAGGGATTACTGAGCCAAAGATACGGAGGGAATCAGAAAGCAAAACGTAATTATAGCTAAAGCTGACAAGACAGAAGCAAACCTACAGATAAGTTCTGTATAGTATGATAGTTTTCCTAAAAACTGTTGAAAATCTTTTATGGAAGTGCCAAATCTTTAGCTGCTTCAGTTAATAGATGGTCCCACTTTAGCTCTATTTAGCTAACAAATGAGGCCCCTTTGTTTACGTCAGTTAGCCAAGAACAAATGTAATTCATTTAGACCTAATTTCTGTAATAAATAATAAAAAAAGCAGGTTACAAAGAACCAGAACAAGATGACAAAAACAAAATGTTCCTTGCTGGAAGCACAGCTAGCACCTATTAAGAGCTAACAGCTAACGACCGACTAATGGTTGGTTGGAAAGTATAATTAAACCGGGTAATAAAAAAAGAAAGATGACTAAAACCCCTGAAACCAACTCATAGGTGGTGAAAGATTCTTGTTTTCAAAGCTGAACAATGTATTTTTTTTTTAAACGTGGGCCAATGTCGAAGCAGGAAGCGGCAGAATCAGGAGGCGGATCATGAAAACCACAGGCGAAAGGTCATGTGACACAAATAAACTAACAGCCTTTTTTTCTTTTGTTCACTTTTGTACTGTAATTGTGATTCAGTTTCTTTGCACTGAGTTCAGAACCACCACTTGGAGCTGAAACTCCTTAATACTGTGGAGATGGTGGTGCTGGCTGCCTCTCCTCACCATCCTCAACAACAATGCCTGCTGAGGATGACTTCTAGTTCCTAGGGACCACACTTTCTCTGGTCCTGAGCTTGTCCTCACTCATAGACACTATATCTGAAGAAGGTCCAGCAGAGACTGGGCTTCCTGGACACAAACTGTTCAGAATATTACCTTCAGGTGGCGCTACAGAGCGTTATTTGCTAAAACTAGCCACCACAGTTTTTTTATATATATATATATATATATAGATATATATAGATATATATAGATATATAGATATATATAGATATAGATATATATACATAAATGTATATATATATACATAAATGTATATATATATATATATATATATATATATATATATATATATATATATATATATATATATATATATATATATATATACACACATACATATATATATATATATATATATATATATATATATATATGCTCTGCGTTCTTTCACTCTCCTGCATTTATCTTCCCATTTAAACACAATTAATAGGAAACATCACTTGTGCTAATAATGAAATTAAGATTCGTATTACAAATTATTGTATTTTAATGAGTTATTTTACATGATCTGTTGTTCTTTCCATGAACAAAAAAAATTACAATTTGATTTCTAAACTGCTGAAATATTGGATTTTCTTTTCATTTTAAAAATAAAAACATTAGGCCAGAAAATGTTTAAGTTTTTATCATTATTCTATCGTTTATGTTTTGATTCATTGTGTTAACTACTGTGGTATATAACTACATTTAACTGAATTTTATTATTTCTTTTGGCAAACCAGTGAAGTTCTTTATGACAATTAGAGGCTGATGAAAGTATCTGTAATAATGTATCTGGCCACATGGTGTCACTATTTCCCTTTAAGACAGCCGCCCTCTGCAGTTTATCTCACTCTAAAGGATTTGTGGCTTTTAGGGCTTTAAATTCAGGTTTTTAAATTTCTTTATAATATTTGTTTTATTCCGGCTGAAGAATCCTTTACAAAATGAATAAACATGTTTAATATGGGGATGCCTCTGAATAATAAACGCCGTATTTGAGAGATTTTAGCTGGTCGGGTGAAATGTTCTCCAAGTTTGTTTTGTTTCTCTACATGAAGTCTTCACAGAGTGCAAAGCCTCATTCTTCAGAGCATGTAAAGGTTTCTTTACAACTAAATAAAGTTCAGCCTTAGTTCATGGGAAAATGTAACATCACCACTGGAAGTCCTGCATAATGCCTCCTCTCAGGAAGCACTATGCAGGACTTTAATCCTTTCATCTCCCTTACAGCATGGGATTGAATTGTGATTCTGGAAAATGGTAATTTGTATCTCCGCAGGGAGTCCAGCTGATGAGTCGGGGGTCTTAGATTGTGTTTTTAGGGGGAAGAAAGGTTGGAGAGAGAAAGAAAACTGCATTTGGGTCAGTCTCCTTTTGGATTCAGGCACTTTTTTCACACTTAAAATTATAACTCAAACCAAACTGTGGCCTTGCTGCAGGGGCTACATCCAGCTTTGTCCTCTTGATTTTATAGCCACGGTCTTACATTTAACTGGCTCGTTTTTTGTTTGATAGGTCTCGTTATGAGTATTAACTCTGACATCAAACAAACTACATACATGGGCTGTGTTTCATAACCACAGTCTCATAAACATAACCACAAAAAAGGCCAGGAGAACCACCAGGTTCTGATGCAGTGCAGCAGGACTTCCTGGTACAATATCCTCATCCTCCAGAGGTAACCAGACGGTGGTCCGAGTGACGCGTCACAAATTAATGCTGAGGGCCAGTCTGGAGCAAGGTATTTCCAACAACTTCGCAAATTTTGAGTCAGATCCAAAATGTGGCCCAAAGTGGCTGAATCATTGGATCCTCTCCAGAATTTAGACCGAATACCATCAATGATAAAGTCTGTTATGCAGTAAATGTTAGAAGAGAAAATTTCAGCCAGTACAGTCACCAGCCACTTCCTCAGGACCACCTTACAAGTACTGGGTTGGACCCTTTATTTCTTTAGAACTGCCTTAATGTTTCATGACACCGGATTCAAAAGGTGTTAGAAACATTCCTAGGAGGTCCTGGTCCATGTTGACATGATGGTATCACACACTGCAGATTTGTCAGCTGAACTTCCAAAGATGTTCTGTTGGACTGAGACCTGGTGACCGTGGAGGTCCCTGGAGTTCAGTGGACTCATTTTCACGTTCAGGAAACAAGTTTGCGATGCCCTGAGCTTTGTGACATGATGCATTATCCTGCTGGGAGGACGACCCACAAGCCCATCCATCCAGGCCAACACGATCCAACCAGAGCCCAGGCCATGAACCTGCAGGCGCTGCCTCCCCCACACCATGCCCTCCGTGGTTAAGCCCCACACCCTATTCCCGGGGAGAGCAGAAGTGCCAACACCAGCCGACCCCCAGGACCCAACGGCCATCCCCAGCACAAACCCCGGCTAGGAGGCCCGCTGCTAAATTATCCGGCCCTCGAGAGCCAAAAAAAAAGGCATATATCCTTTTAAAGTGTATAAAGTGGCTAAAATTGTGCCTCCTGTAAGTGTAACTCACCCCAATATCAACTTTTTTTGCAGATAAACTGTATACACTGGGCCTAAGGGTGCTACTTTTATGTTACTGTGCATTTTTTATACTACTGTGTGAATTGGAATGAAATTATGAAATGAAAAGTATTGTTTCTACACATGCAAGCGGCCCTTTTAATTACTTCATGATGCCAAAGTGGCCCCATATAGAAATTAGTTTGACACCCCTGGTCTAAGTTGTACAATAGAGTCTTTGCCACATTTAGATGTCTCAGTTAATGGAGTTTGTGCTCTGTGATTGGCTCATTTGGTTTTTGCATTTACAAGCAAAGTCATGAGTATCTTTCACTGGTCCTCTGACCTTTGGTGCATCTCTCTGAGTTTATAGCTCTGCTTCTCTGGGTGTTCTTCAGAAAGAATTTGGTAACCTGCTCTGAAATATTTCCTCACAATGACACTGATTACTTTCTGGGGAAATCTGGAATATGTCTGCTGGGGTAAAGCGCAGTAATCTGATCCGAGCTGCAGGTGGTTCATGCTAAAACCTGCTGCCAGTTGCTGCTTTAAAACGATTTGCACCCCAGTGAGAAATTCTAGGCTTTCACTGGATGGGGAAGAAAAGTTCAACTGTACTTTGTGAAGTGAAACTGCACTTTGGCGTAAAAAGGTAAATACACTGTAAGGATGTTAAACCCAGATAAGGTACGGTTTTACTGGGTTAAGCATTAATCCTCCCAACCACTGTGTTGCATTAACCTAAGATCCAGATATGAGTCCCACGGATCGCTGATCCAAGCAACGGTTCTCCTGGGAGAACCTGAGGCCAGAAGGGATTTATGTATATTTATGTATATAGTATGAACTTTATCATAGCAACATATTTAAATGGTGCACACAAATTAATTTCAGGCCGGTTGAACTAAGTTTAGTTCCTGTTGAGCAGGAACTGGTACAATAGTGAGTCTTAGAAGTCCAAAAGAAAACCCAAAGAGTGTAAAAAATGAATACTTAAATATACAGAACATTTGCTATCTGGACATGGACAGCGCTGAAGGAACCCAGGATGTGTCAGAAGTTCCCTTCATTCACCTCTGATGGTTTGTAAGACACAGATAAAAGGCGTTTGTTGCTGTAGGTTTGGAGGGTCACATCTTAACGAGTGCAGAGAGAATGGGCTCATCCTGTGAGGACTATCTGTGACTCACTCCTGCTCCATGAGTGTCTTCATGTTGGCGTCCCGTAAAGGCCAGAACCGTCACCATCTGGACCAAAAGGGCCCTCCTGGGCTCCCACCTCACATCCCTGACTCAGAGACCCACTAAAAATACGATCGTCAGGATGTTTTTTTTTTTTTTTAACAAAAGACGCGACTGGTTGGAAATTTTCTCTGAATCCGGAGCTTCGTGTTTGTCCTGTTTCCATAAATAAAGATGAAATGAGTCAGTCGGACACATCAGACAAGAGGAATGGAGTCACACAGCCTCAAAATCATACAAACACTTCCTCCACAAAAAAAAAACAGGTTCTTGAAGTTTTGGGGCAAATTTATAACAATGCAATAAATAAACACATTCTTGTTATCTTTGCAACAATATTTGATAAAAAAAAACCTATTAGACTGGTTAATAAAACACATCATTACACTTTAACAAACTTGACAAACCAAAGATTTCAACTTCCTCTGTTTTTTTGCCCAGAAAATCCAACCTAATGAGGGTTGGGGGTTAGAAATGTGGTATGAGGCCAAGAGTGAAATACCAGTTTTTATCCAACCAAAGATTAGGATAAATCTTGATGTAAATGATGCGATTGCGTCTTCAGAACATTGAGACATCAAACCTGTGATCACGAAACTCCCAGAACCCGACTGAGAACTTGAAGAACCAGAGCCCAACGAACTGGGACAAAGCAAGGAGACTGGGTCGCCATCAGCCAGGATCTGGTCCTGTTGATATCCAGCATTTCAGAGAAGAACTCCATGAAGAAGATCCAGCCTGGAAACGTTGACTCTGGGCTAAAGTTAATGGATTTGACCCCATAAAGCTGTGAGCTTCATGTAATGTGTAGTTCTTCAGTTTACCGTAGACACGTAGAAAAAGGCTAGAAAACACTAGATGTTGGAATGTTCTGTTTAAATCTTTAAATCTTCATTTGACGGATCTGTTGGAGCGTTCTGATGTTTCTAATCTCCACATCTTCCACTTAGAAGGAGCAGCAGGGAGAAGGCTGCACATTAACCAGTAGAGCCACGGGTTTCTGTCTCCTCCGCTGCTTCTCTGAAGCTCCTCAGGTGGACTCAGAAACCTGCAGCTCGGGTTTTTTTCCAGCACCGTTGGCTTTGGGGATGAATAAATTATCAGATTGGATTGCTGCGGGGCGTGTTTGGCTCCAAGCAGTTCATCTGTTATGCATTAGCGTCGGAAAGGAACATTATTTGGGAGCTTTATTAACTCCATCCATTTTCCAGTTCATGCCATTTTGTATCATAATCTTTACATATGAAGTGGAAAACTGAGCGAACGGAGCCAGCCTTTAAAAACCAGGCTGGACCTTCTTGCTGAGGGTCGGCATGAAAAGTGCTCCAGAAAATGTGACAGAGGTTAACAAACTGATGCACAGCTGGGAGGGAAAAAGAAATTAAAATGAATTTAGTGTTGAAGATGGTGTCAGGAAATGCTGCCTCCCTCAGATTTACTCTGTGTTTAATTTTGTAATGTTTAATATTTCAGATAAAACTCATTTTAACATCAGACAAAGATAAAATTAATGAAAACTAAAGCTATTATATCTTATTATTGAAGGAGAAATCCAAACCAACTTGTCTGCGTGTGAATTAATAATCACCCCCCTTGGTAAATCATGAATCAACTGCGATTTTTTTGGAGAGGTGGGTTTAATTTCATGAGCTAAACCTAGGCTTAATTATCACCAGAATAAATACATAAATAAACACTATGAGTTTTTTTTAAACTCATCACAATAACATGGTGGCAGCTATTGCTGTAAGGGGTGGAACAACCAGTTATTGGGTTTGGAGGTGATTAGTTTTCAGAATGGTCAAAACTCAAAAGGAAATACTTGTTTGAAAATGTTTTTTGTATCAATTCAGGTTATCTTTGCCTGATGATTTGAACCAATAACAATTAAGTGCAACTTAAAATAAATCTGTACAGGCACCAGAGTTCAGACTCATATTATGCTCTGATCTGTCGTTTTCATGACTAAAACTATCAGAATCCAAATCAGACTTTTGCCGTTCGCCATGTCAGAGTCTCACTTTGTTCTTTGCGTACAAAATGCCTCACAGCTCCAGTGTTGAGTCTCTAACCACCCCCCCCCCCCCAACAGCCAATGAACACACCTCAGAGGCCTGCACCAGATGGCTGCAGAGGTCACAGGGGGTCAGCTGGGTTGGGATGGGGGGTTGTCTGAGGTCAGGCCCGAGCGCTGAGGTGTTGGAGATTGTTCTAACACCCTGTCTGCCTGTCAGGATGCAGGTGGGTGAGAGGCATGTGACCATCCCGTCCTCTCTTGAATGACTGGGGGGGTGTTGGGAAGCTGGGCCTGAAGAATTCAGTAGTCAGCTGAAATCTCTCCAGCTTTCTTGGCACTATTTTGCTCCATCTGTTCTGGATCCTGACATAGATTTAAATAGGCGCGAATACCGATACTCACTGCATGCATCGTGACAACAATCCAGATTTAGCTTAATGCAATGACTGCAGTTCTCCTCTCAGCCAATAGGGGTCTCTACTGGGAAATATAATGCCATTCCACATTGGAGAAGAAGAAGAACAGTTAAAAACCAAGGCATGTTGGTTTTTATTCAAAAAGCTGTGAAAGAGTTGGACCCATTGGTTAGAAACCAGGACACTTGGGTCCTGGAGGGGCTGCAGGTTCCCTGGTTTGAATCCCACTGACTGCCACTCAGGGTCCCTGAGCAGGACCCTCGGCTTGCCCGCTGCACGTGATGAAAGGTTGCATCCATCCATAAATCACAGCATCCATCCAGAGACACAGCAGTTTAACAGCGCTGCTCATATCTGACAGTAGCTCAGAGCAGATAACCAATCTAGAAAAGACGGGGAAAAGAAGCAAATTGGCAAAAAGCAAATGCACAAAAAGTGGCAGGTTAAAGTTAATGGCAGCCAGTATGGCTCTTTGGAGAGGTTAAAAGAGAATCCGTCATACATGACCATGATGTTCCACAACATGTTATCGGCACAAACAGCTCAGAGCGACTATAAAGCACAGAGGTGGAGGGCTAATGATCAGGGCTTGTTTTAAAGCCACAGGACCCGGGCACCATGATCTCCTTTTTAAACCAAATTAATCTAGAGGTGGATGGACTCTGAGCGCTTGGTCCATTGATGCCAAACACAGCAGCTAACCTACAAAAGAAGAACAGAATCAAGGTTCTGCACTGGCCTAGTCAAAGTCCAGAGAACAGCGTGATCGAAATGCTGAGCTGAACAGAAACAAGGGCGATACTGATAAAGTCAGGCAGAAAAACATCGCTGAGAGTAAATGCTGCAACATGTTTAGGATGGAGCGTTATTAATTTAAATATATCAAATTCTAAATACAGTCGCTAAACAAAAAAAGAGATGCAGCTGATGGACCTCGGAGTGTATCTGGGCTTCCTCTCGTACTTTTCTTCAGTCCACTGTGACACGCCTCCCCAGCAGAGCAGCTGAGATGCTCAGACGCCCCGTCATGCTCTTCATCACGCCGTCACCTTCGTCCCGCAGAGCAAGGACGTCCCGATGAGCCCGCCGGGTCTCCATGATTTACCGAAACACGGCCGGCTCCCCGAGGAGGAGCTGCTAAAGAAAACTGAGAGGGAAAAACACAACAATTGACTGACACAACATGTGTGTGTGTGTGTGTGTGTGTGTGTTCACATTTGAACGTCACTGATATCTCTGGGAAAGTCTTCTGCCGTCAGACCGGATCTTGGCTGGCAGATGTATCTGCCTGGTGGGACCATCGAGAAGTCAGCGTATGTGTGTGTGTGTGTGTGTGTGTGTGTGTGTGTGGGGTGGGGGGGGGGGTGCTGTGACCGTGGCAACAGTAAACAATCACTGGTATCGAGTTCTTCCCTCGTTTCCCCTGTTTGTTGCATTTTGGAGGAAGTGAGTCCGTCCTTCTGAAACTTCTGACGTTTTAAGCACAAAAACAGTTCTGGTGTTCTGGACAGCCTCCTCATGTGGGTTTGGACGACCAGAGGAGCCTGGTCCAAATCAGCCTGAGGTCGGTCATTCGTCCCATTCGCTGCAGATATTCCATGTGAACGCTGTGGAGGCAGCGCACAGCCGAAGCGGTTTACCATCTGGACTCAGAGTCCCTCGGACGTGCTGCTTCAGATTCATGCAGTGACCTAATTTCAAAACGGGGGGGGGGGAGTGATCCTGACAAGAGATTTCCCACCAGATGATTTATGGTCCTGCGTGACGGGAATCCTCTCTGTGTCTGGTGGTCATGACGACGGCCCCCTGTCTCACCTGTTGTCATCCGCGGCCGTGCGAGGCCGCAGATGGGAGTCTGATAGTGAAAGCAGGCGCCGTCGTCACGTTAGATCCCCGCTGTGTGAGAAAGGAGAGGATCAGCCTCCGGATCCGGCTTCCAGCGCCGATCCGATCCGAAAAGCACTGCAGTCGGAAAAGCCCTGGGTTTGAATCTAGCTTCTGTCCGATGTCCATGGGCTCTTGAGCAAGGCCCATGATACGTGTGCAT
The DNA here is from genome assembly GCF_011125445.2 of Fundulus heteroclitus. NCBI lineage: Eukaryota > Metazoa > Chordata > Actinopteri > Cyprinodontiformes > Fundulidae > Fundulus > Fundulus heteroclitus. Next base: position 43,218,925 of record NC_046367.1, read on the forward strand.
TTGTAAGAGGAGCAATAGAGTGAAAGTGCTTTAAAGCTGCGGTAGGCAGCGTTTGTATAAATGTATGTTTTACACATTTGTTAAATCTATCACAGCAGAAGCAGAAATGTACAGCTCCCGGTCGGAAGCAGCCGTTGAAGACGTTTCGCTTCCTCTCCGAAACAGGTCCACCCCTTAGTAATGGGCGGTCCGCTTAATGTCTTTAACGACCGCCCATTACTAAGGGGTGGACCTGTTTTGGTTGAATTTGCATGTTATCTAAGCCATATTGCAAGGCCTTTGTTTGGACAGCAGTATAAAGCTTGATACTCATCATTACTCCAGACTTTTTGAATTGAGAAAGCTTCCTGGAGAGGAAGCGAAACATCTTCAACTACGGAAAACAAGTCCAGTTGCTTTGTTTTTTTTAACTTTTTTTTTTAAATGACCATGACCTGGATGACTGAGAATCTTCACCAGCATTTGTTCTGTTCTAAAAAGAATCATCCACCGTAGTCCCCGCCATGTTGAATTGTATTGTGAAATGTTGACAGCGGAACTCTGTTTGCCTTTTTTTACGTCACCTCCGCGGTTTCTCTGATTGGTTTATACTCTGTTAACTCCGCACCAGAAAATAACAACCTCCAATGGGAGTAGTTCCAGACTAACTTCAGCCGGATCGAAGAGAGGCAAAAGTTAGTCTGGCTGGCCAGGCTACTGCAGCGCAGCAGAGAGCAAGGGAAGGTGTGCTTGTTCTAATTCTCATGCTAAGTTCATGGTTTTCTCAGAGCTCCTTACAGCAGCTTTAAGTTGTCATGAAGTTCAGTCCATTTACCTCTGAGGTTTCAACCTTCGCTGGTTCTGTGTTCACCGGTATCTGCTTCATTTAGTGCTTGGAGTTCATGAAACGTCCTCCACATCACGTCCTTATTGAGCAGCTCCTGCTTGAAGCAAACAGTGCGTCTAGAAAACTCATCGTTTCGACTATTAACAGCTTTTATCGCTCTGTTCTTCTGTGCAGCACTGAAGGAAATCAAAATACCACCATTGGGACATGGAGACAGTTTGAGAACCTTGGTACTAGATGATCATCAACGATGGTGCATCTCTTGGGTTCTGTGTCACATTTTTGCTAGATCTTTGTTCTGTTACTTAGAGGAAAGCTGAAATGATTCTGGGACTAAAGAAAAGACGAGAGAAAATGCAACCAAAGTTTTACACTTTCAGTTGTTGGGTTATTTCTATACTTACTGTAACTTTCTGATTCTGTTTTTGATTTAAACTAGTTTATGTGTTTGTGCTTCGTCTCTGCTTTCCTAAATCAACCATGGTCCCAACCCAATTTATCTGCATGATAGATTTGAATGTTTAGGTGCTGAATATCTAAATTTCAAATCATTAAAATTGTGATCAAACTTCCCAGAGGACAGGGGATCCAGTTGTAGCTGACACGTTTTTGGAGCATCATTTTCCAGGTCCTTTAAAGCGGGGGTTCCCAAAGTGGGGGGGGGCGGGACCCCTATGGGGTCACGAGATGATCCAGAGGATGATCCAAACTTGTGACTTTACAATGTCAGAGATATACTTTTTTAATATAGCAAATTTATGCCTTTAATCATGGAAAATCATGATTTTTTTTTTTTTTTTTTGATGGAAATTTATTCCCATGTGGTTAGCAATCTATTTTCTTTAAACAATCATGGGCATATAACCTCTTTTTTTAGGTGTACAATATATATGATAAACACAGGGGGAAGACTGCAGTCTTTCGTGAGACTTCTCATAAAATTCCTACTTTACTCTCGCAGTTTTATGACTTTATTCTTGGGATTTCTAAAAAGAAAACACCCCCACCTGGCCAAAAAGGAGGTCGCCAGTCTCCAGTGCTGTTATTTTGGGGGTCGCAGGCTGATAAGTTTGGGAACCCCTGCTCTAAAGCTTTTCAACAGCTTTAGTGTTTGCAGCGCTGAGCTGAAAATGAACCAGCACACCTGCTGGAAGCTGCAGCTGTGGATTTGACACCGACACCGCAGAAATGGAGCGGGGTCAAAGGTCGTCCCCTCTGCTCCTGTTCCAAATCTCCGCAGCAGCGCTACCCCTCACCCCCCTGACCTGCAGACCCTCGAGGCATCGCAGCTCCACCGGCGTCACACGTGGCCGCATCAGCACGCTTTCACGCACAGCTGAGGGTGATTTGGTGCGGGGGTCAAGGTCAGGGAGCAGAGGGGCTCTGTGTCGTGACCTCGTGTGGGCCGGCGGAGCTTGATTAAGCGGTCTGCCGACTCTCTCCGGCCCGACTCAGGCCGGACTTTAAGGCACCTGCTGCAGGAGATTTTCATTAAAACTAATCTGTGAAGTTTCCCTAAGAACCCTGTTGGTGCTGGGAGGAGTGAAGGATCTGGATCAGGAGGTCTTAAAACTCCTACAAGTGCTGCAAAAGACTTTTATACACCCTTACAGATTTCCACTCTAACCAAAAACATTCAGTTCATTTTTAATGTCAAACCGAGTTCAGTCAGACAGTGAAGGTGTGAATGCTGAAATAAATCTTTGTCAGAATAGGTTTATGGTTAGTATCAAGACTCGGATGTCATCACTCCAGGATCACGTTGGAGGGATGAACGTATCCTCCATATGTCGGGAATAAGAGGAGAGGGTTGCCTCATCTGAGAGGACAGGTGTGGTGATGGAGTGGTGGAGGGTCTGGGGACAACCCATCAGAAGTGAGCATCAGGCAGGAGCTGTGCATTAATGCAGAGCTGCAGCTGGTTTTCTACTTTAAATAGACTTTCCAAATCATCAGGGTATGCTTGACCTTAGGGCTGCAAAATGATCATCGCAATGTCGGCATGTAAAACATTCATATAGAAAAGGACCGTTTGGCTAGCTTGTGTTTTTAATGTTAATATAATTGGACAGAGTTGGACAGAGTCTCATGGCAGCAGATGTTCACAGTGAACACTAATGACTTCTCCCGAAATACTAAAGATGGAAGCGTTGATGAGGAGGATAGAAAAAATACATATTTCTATCGCATGTTGCAGCACTACTTTCTATAACCTGCAGACTGAGAGAAAGATCGCCTGAGAATGTAATGGATTGGAGATGAACCCGGTATTCAGCCAGACACTGTAGTAATGCTTTTTGCAGTGTTTATTGAAGGGAAGGTGAGGGAATCAGACAAAAACAGACATGATCCAGACCGATGGTGAGGCAGACATCCAGGCAACAACTTGACAGGTAAAGGGAACTGGGCAGAACAGACAGGACAGGTTAACGAGCAAGATCAAGGTGCTGGGAGCTCTTACCGGAAACAGGACCGAAAACAGGGGTGAATAGTTGATGAACCGACAGGTAGCAGAAGATTGAGGGAGGTTTAAATACATGGACAAACAGGTGGGCGGAGTCAAACTAATTAATTAAGTGCAGGTGGGAACAATTGAGAGGAGCTGACAGGAACCAGAGAATAAGACCTATGACTGAACAAAACACAGAGTTGAAATCAGAACTAAGAAAGAGACCAGATAATTAAAACAGTAAACAGGGTAAACATGAATCCAACACAATACAAAAGCAGAAACAGAAATAAACCCTAAGGCAGGAAATCTAACTTAACCAAAATAACAACATGAACCAGAACAGAACATTACAGAGAAGCAGCCTCACAGCTCGAGTTGACAGCCAGAACTGTCTCAGTTAATCCAAAAAGTCCTTTTTAAAGGATTTTTCCATTTACTAAGAGAATAAACTGTCCAAACTCACCCGGTCCTTCGTTAAAAGTGAACTGCTCCCTATTTGAATCCTGAATTATGCTGGACTGTCAACAATGGCTCATATGGATGTAACATGTTACACCCAAATGTAGAAGTTACCATTCTGATCACATTTCACTCGGTTACTATTTTTCACTTTTACTGATTGCACCATTGGGTAGAGGTACCCCTAATTTGATCGTGATGTTTCACTGTACAGTAACAATAAATCATTCATTCATTTGGTGTGAGCCATCTTTGTGTGTTGATGAGTGGCAGATGGCCATGCTGGAGGGTTTTTGTTTTTTTGCTCCGGGCTCCCAGAGCAGCAGCCTGGCAGGAGGCTTTGGCTCCTGGCTGACCTCTGCCTCCACCAGGCTGCCCTCACTCACTCACCTCATTAGCTCGACTGGAGCAGGCGAAAAAAGCGAGGGCATCAGGGAGCTCTCTGCTCATCCATGGGAACATATTTCCTGTAATTCCTTCGCTCCTCACCCGGTCTGTGCTCCGTGCAAACATCCGCCTGTGGACACCGATACCCACTCACTCATCTAACTGGGTCGAGGTTCAGATTTACGGTAAAATCCCACTGTGTTAATCAAACAGTCTAAGAAAAAATAAATAAATGCATATAGTCCTGCCACCATGATCAGTAAATGAGGTAAATGATCCTTCAGGGTCAAAAATGTCTCTTTTACGAACCATCCAGGGGATTCTGGCATCAGGCTCCACTGCTCCTGACAGAATTGGTTGAGTTGTGTTATAAAGTTTTCTGACACAGACCCAACTTTTAAACACAGTTCATAAACAGGGCTGAGATCGCAGCTTTGGGAAGGCCTTTCCAGACGTTTAATGCTAGCCGGCTTCATTCATCCTAAAACCTGTGTAGCTCTGATGTGAAACCAGCGTCGTGTGGAACTTTGTTTCAACCTGCTAGAGGTAAAAATTAAGGATTTAATCCAGGTGTAAAATGCATCAGACCCTTGCATGATACTGCCATCACCGTGTATTGAAGGCCTCGCCTTGATTCCTTCTTCTTGTTGTCACTGAGGCCAAACAGCTTCTGGTTTAATTTGTTGGACCAGCACAGGTAAAGATGCAGTATCAACAATCTGCGTCAAAACTGCCACCGAGAACGTTAGAGCTGAAGAAATGGTGTTCTGGACCATCAAGAACTTCAAGCTGGGAGGTTCTGCTGCAGACAAGAAGTTCAGGACGTCCAGGAAGGTCCATTACTGACGGAAATGTTTTCATCCACCATTTCAGAGCTTGCTCTGCATCTGGCAACAGAATAATGCCGGTGAAGATCGGCAAAGAAGCTGCCTTTGTCTGAAACTCTGCAGGAAGAACAAAGATGGACAGCGGGATACTGGAGCACGGTTATTTCCTCTGATGAACCTTTCTTTAGATTGTTTTAGGAGAGCTCGAGAACAAAAGCTGAGAGATACCAAGAGTCCAGTGTGAACCAGACACTGAAACGTCCTGATCCAGTTCATGTGTGGGGTTGCTTCTCCTCCTGGGTCGAGGGCTTCCTTCCTCTCTGCCCAAGATCTGCATCACACCAAAACTTCCTCCAAAACCAACTTCTTCCATCGATCCAGGAAGAGTTTGCTGATGATCTGCAGATTTACCAGCAAGATGGAGCACAGTTTCACAACAATAAATTGGTGAAGTGGCTTAAAGATCAGAACCATGTTCAGAAAACTTCTCAGATCTCAGCCTCACTGAAATGCTGGAGAAAGAGAAGCCAGAAAACTGGGATCAACTCCAAGCTCCCAGCAGACATGAATGGGTCACCGTCAGGATCGGGTCCAGAAGGTGATGATGCCAGAGTAAATTCATGATTCTCAGCGTATGAAGATGAACAATAACCAGGGTGAAACATGGTGGTGGCAGCATCATGCTGTGGGTAGACTTTTCCTCAGCAGGACCAAGGAACCTGGTCAGAGTTGGGGGAGATGGAGATGAAGGTAAATCCAGGAGAATCCTGGAGATAAACCTGTTAAAGGCTGCAGGAGACCTGAGACTGGGGTGGAGGTTCTCCTTCCAGCAGGAGATCCACCCTGAACCAGCATCCAGAGATGTTATGGGATGGTTTAGATCAGCATTGTCCAAACCTTTTGGCTATTGGGCCAAAATTGTTCAATCGAAAATGCTTGAGGGCCAAAAGGATTTGTACAAAAAAACCCCATAAAGATTATTAATCCTGCCCAACAAAATATGATCATTTTAAGTGAAGATATTTAACTGTATTTTGTCTATTTCATTAAATGAATTCCAATCAGATTTTAATGCACCAAAGTCTGCATTTGAGTAAAAGTCGCACTATACTGTATACTATGAAATTAAAGAAATGTACAAAGTGTGCTTATTAAAAAATACTGAACATTCAATTAAACATTCTATTGTAAGATTTGAACTTGTCTATAATAAATTTACCCTAATTAAAAATAAAATGTTTCCATCTGCAAAAAGCCACCAGTGCTGATCCACCAAATCTGTCTTAAAATTCAGTTGTTGGGCCAAACAAAATCAGCAACGGGGCCACGAAAGGCCCCCGGGCCACACTTTGGTCTCCCTGGTTTATAATATGGGTTAGAATGACATCATCATCATCATCATCATCATCATCATCATCATCATCAGGATTATTGTTTTCCTGTTGCTTCACATTAATACAGTAGGTAATTTTGATCTGCCACACAAAAGCTAGAGATACATTAAAGTTTCAGATTTCAACAAAACAATACGTGAAAAAGTTTGAGCGGTGCGAACACTTTGACAAAAGAATGGATGCAGAAATTATCCACATAAATGAAAGTAAGGCGTTTCAGCTGAACCTGAAAACGTTGGGTTCAGTGACGTCGGGTCAGGGCCGGTTCTGACTAGCGCTCAGACGACACATTGGACACGGAGCCGTTGACCTGAAGGGACAGCGTTCCCGTTTCTTCCACATCGTTACGGGAATCATCGGCGATCGTTCAGTTAGCAGCTGCTTTACTCCAAAGTGACTGAATCATGATTTAGAGTCGGCGGCCCTGCTTCCAGAAACACTCTGAGACATGAGCGCTGGAAGTCTGGAATCAGTTCAGCAACTTTCCAACTCCAGGACGATAACGGCTCCTTCCAGAACCACATCTGGCAGAGGGAAGCGGGGACCTTTTCCAAAGAGCTGAATTTAAATCCTGGATTTAACATTTAAAGGTTCCTGTCCGACTTAAACTTCTCTGTCGGGCCTAAAGTCCCGCTTTAAGCTCTGATGTTTTCTTGTCCCACATCCAGCCCCTGAGTCCGGCGCTGACAACGGACCCATTTGGCTTCTGGAGCACGGGACCATGTAAACACTCGCCCCGCGCCTGTTGGCCTGTCGATGGTGCTGACATTGATCCCCGCTAAATCATTTCACGGCATGCACCGGGCGTCCACCTCCAGCCTCGTAAAAGTATTTTTAGCCCAGCGCCTCAGCGGGTTCATCCAGCCTGTCCTCCTGACCGTCCTCCTGATAAAAAGACATGAAATATGATGTGTTTTTAACGGGAAACATGCTGCGAGCCTCCTGCACACTCTGTTCCCCCTCTGAAGGAGCACGCTCATCTGTCGGTGTCAGGGAGCCCGGACCTGGACAGAGCTTCCCAGAGCGGGTCTGGGGTTTAATCCACTGTTTCAGCCACATCTGGGATCGTCATTGCAGACAAAGGGAAAAGAAAAGTGTTTTAGTGGTGAGGAAGGTCCACCAATAACGAGAATAAAAAAAATGGGAGGAAGAAAATGAATGAAAATCTGTTTATTTTTCTTTCAAAGCGGTGTTTTAGTTCCACATAACAGAACTTATTCCTCCGGGCCTCGGTTCTGAGAGGACATCTGAGTTTTATGCTGTAAGCTGGACCTCCTTTTCTACACCGTTTTAAAAAACGCCTTTGATTCAAGCAGCAGTGAAGAACCGAGAAAGCATGTGAGGATGTGTTCGCTCACACGCTTGGACGTGAAGCATCATCAGGAACCAGGACAACATCACCTCTGCAGTGTCCTCTTCTTCCTCTGCTGTCTCATCCTTCTCCTCCTGATCGTCCTCTCCTTCTCAGAGACCTGAAACTACTAATGATTCGTCACCCTTTGATGACAACAGTCGACCCAGAGGGTTAAAAACCTGACGCTGCAGGCCGGTCCAGTTTGCTGTGTCTCAGCAGCATCAATTTTTTTCTAAAGCACTTTTTAAAAACAACATGGGTGACCAAAGTGCTGTGCATTAAAACAAGAAAAGGTTAAAAAAAAACAAGTTCAAAGCTTAAACACACAACATCAAAAGCTAAAAACCAGGTTCACGGTAAGAGTGTTTTAAAATGCCGTACACGACAACATCACAGTGTATTAAAAGCCAGGAAATAAAAGTGCGCTTTTAAAAGGGATTTAAAAACAGGAGAAGTAAGTTATTATATAACTTAGGAGCAGCAGCAGGAAATGCTCCGTCACCTCTGAGCTTCAGCCTCGTTTTAGGGACCGTCAGCAGCCGCTGATCAGCTGATCTAAGGGGTCGGGGGGGGGGGGGGCAGTGAGGCTCAATCAGCTCACATGAATATGGTGGAGCAAGGTTGTTCAAACATTTAAAACAAATAACAAAAGCGTAACATTAATTCTGTTGCGCACAGGGAGCCAGTGAAGAGACAGTAGGGCAAGAGAGGTCCGGCTAATACCTCTATACAGTGCATTACGGTAGTCAAGACAAACTGTGAGTCAGGTCAGGACTTGCTAAGATTGATTTCACCTTTGCTATTTCATGAAGTTGATAAAAACATTTCTGAACAATCAGTTGATCTGCTTCTCAAATTTCTAATTAGAGTCAAACTTTCCCCCCAGATTGGTGACACAGTCCCTGAGATAAAATGACAGTGAGCCAAGATCGACGTTTGGGAAGGACAAACAACATAACCTCTGTCTTGTTCTCATTTAAACTAAGGTAGTTCAGGGAAAGCCTCAAGGCAGTGTGTGAGCTGCTGGACAGTGTTGGTTTGTGCCAAGGGGAAATAGATAGAGTGAAATTAAATGCCATATTTCCTAAAAACAGAGCTGAGGGGGAGTAGATAGACAGCAAATAAGAGAGGGCTAAGAACTGACCCTTGAGGGAACCCATATGGAGAAGGAGCTGTGGAAGACATGAAGTTGTCAATTTTTACACAGTAATAGGACTGAAACCAATGAAGGGCCCCTAATGCCCACACAGAGTGCAAGACGAGAGATTAAAATGGACGTATCTAAAAGTGGACATATCTAACAGCACAAAAACAACAAACTTTCCAGTAATTTGTACTCCTGACAACGTTGGGAAGCACACAGGCCTACAATTCAACAATGATTTGGTCCCTAAGCCTACAGATGGTGGATGCAGATGGAGACTTTATGTTTAATTGGGCCAAAATTATTCCAGAAACGTTAAAATCTTCTTACAACTGAAAATCTTAGTTACAGCACAAAGTATTCAGCTTTTAATAACTACACTTTTTATATCCACTTTAATGTCACAGCGAACAGGAACACATCTATCCAATGACGTTTATATCCAATGACAGCAAAAGTTTTCAAATAAAGGCCGAACCAAATACTCAAAAAAACGTTTTTAGTCGAGTTTAAAGGATTTTTTTTTTTACAGGATGAACATCTTTTAATCTGGCAAATGTACGAAAAACCTTTAGAATTTGCATCTACAATCATTTATACGTCCCTTTCCTGCCGAAAATCTGATGATTTGTTTCATTTAAATTTTGCACGCTCATATTTTGTGGGGCAGGTAAAAGAATTCACCACATAATTATATAGTAATTTACATTTTACTCATTATATTTTTTGGCCCTCGAGGACTTTTGACTCGACAGTTTGGGCCCGTGTGACGTAAAGTTTGGACCGCCCCGGTTTAAGGCTGCGACCGAAGCAGAACCAAAACAGTGGAGAAGTTTTCACAGTTCCTCACAGGTCAGCCATTGAAACCACCAAACCCAAACTGTTTCCCCGTAGTCCCGTTCTTCTGTGTGAAACGTGCCTTTTTTTCCTTTCTGTGTGCCGACTCCTGTGTGTGTGATCCGGCTCTTTCCCTGTCGTCTGGAACCGGATGAAAGGTGCCCGGCTTCCTGGGCTGGGTCTGCTCCAAGGCCCCACTGAGCATATGAACGGGCTGCAGAGGAAAAGCCTAAATCAGCTGCTGAGGCCGAGGCTCATTAATTCCTGAACAGAGTCGGTGGTTTGGGACGACCGGAAGATGGGTGAAAATTGTTTTTGTTTCATGCAACAAAAAAGCTCGGTCATCGAATTGTAACCGGAGCTGAAGGGGGGGAAAGGTGGAGAAGTGAGAAAACGCCCCTCTGTGAAGCGGAGATCTACAGCGGAGTGGAAAAACGACATTTTCCACTGATCTGCTTCACCAGTGGCCGGCTCCTTGTCCGGCACTGATGCTTTCCTCCTGGGTGCCGCTGCTGCGTCTCCTCATTTAAAGCCAGCCAGGCCATCTTTAAAGGCATACTATGCAACATTTTTCAGTTAATTAATGTGTTCCATACCGTTTTGGATGATTAAATGAGTCATTTCAGGTCGAACAAAGGTTTTCTTGGCCGCCCTGGTGGTCTGTGGGGGAAATACCGCACTTGCAATTGCAAGAGCTCTCTGCCCGCACCCACAGAAGTCTCGCTTTACGGCGAGAACTCCATGTGTTTTTGCCCTGCCATTCACTATATGCACGCGCGAAAGCAACAACAAAGAACCGCGTGTTAACGTCAAATAAGCATGCAAGCATATCGAGTTTTATTATTATTATTATTATTATTATTAATTTTTTTATTTTTTTTTATGTTGGCGAGGCGGCAGCGGTAGCGTCTCGCCAACATAAAAAAAAAATAATAATAATAAAAATAATATTAATAATAATAATAATAAAACTGGCGAGGCGGCGGTCGCCAAGATAGCGCTGCGGGAAGCTTGATGTTCATACCTTCACAGTGTTAGTCATTGTTTGTACTGCCGTTTTTTCCACTTTTCGTTGCGTTCGCCTGTCTGCTAAGCTCAAAACAACCGCGCCTGGCTTGATGGAGAAACAAGAACAGCTGAGCATATTTACGACAGTGCACTTTTACTTTCGCCCTCTGGGGGGAGCCTCGCTGGAAAATCAACCCCGGTTGCATAGTATACCTTTAAGCAGCTTTGGTCGTCTGCAATGGTGGCCTGCTCAATACGAGCTGCATTCATGCTCCAGTTCTGCAGAGAACACAGTGTGGTTCTCTCACTGAACACGTCTGGAAAGGACTGAAGACCTGAAGGCCAGTGATGTCCTGATGGAAAACTAGATTTTTCTACTCATTTTGTTAAGGACCCTCTAGGGAAATATTTAAATGATGAAATGTCGGTATTTACTAAAAACCTGAAACACCTCCTGAGAGCTCGCTGCTCAGACACGCGGCCGCTCCGTCTCCACATCCGGCAGCGAAGCCAGAGCCAGGCTTGGATTGTGGAACTGATAATGGCCGCTCTCTTTCACCGCTGGAAACCCAAACAAGCCGCATTCCTGTGATGTCATGAGGAAGTGCTTCACCGCACGGCACCGAGCCCTGAGGATTATGGCGATGGTTTACAAGATAAAATGTTCAATATTTACGTCTTGAGAAAATTGATGCTTTTGGTAAAAACTTCCTCCCACAGACGTCACACAACTCCCCAAACAAAAAGTGTTTCTCAGGACAATCACAGGTCGAAGAATGAGACTTCTAAACCAAAATGGTTTCTATTTTTTTCCAGGGTCACTTTAGATTAGGTAAAATGGGATAAATCCACATTTTATCTGTTTTTTAGTGATACTAAAATATTTTCTATTTGAGTGATTTACTTAAGTAATAAATGAAGAAACAAAAAAGCTATAAATCATATTGGACATATGTTAAAATGAAGTATTTAGCTAATAATAAGCTAAATTGCATTTTTGCTAATTATTGATGTAAAAATATTTGTTTATCTCTCTTTAGCAAATAAATCGAAGTTAGGATAAACTTCTAAACACAACATATATTTAGCAGATCAACAACTGCCTTATATAAGTAGTGATGTCACTGCTATGGGCTACAAGGAGTCCCACAATCCTTTGCATGACATGACTTATAAGCACAGCCCACCTCAAGGATATTAGATAACTAAATTGTCCAGAGAGCAGAGAGCGCATGCTTTGTAGTTCATTTTCTGAATGATGTACGCCCGGATTTGACTACAATCTTATCTATTATTTTGTAAAGTGCCTTGAGATGACATGTTTCATGATTTGGCGCTATATAAATAAAATTGAATTGAATTGAATCTACGTCGGAGTAAAAGGCCGAAATCAGCACAGCAGTCTGAAGCTCCTTTCCTCCTCATGATAGAGTTCTTACTATTGACCCCATGAAAGGTCAAGGACAAGGAGCTATGAGCTATAATTAAGGGTATTCAGTTGGAGCCATACCCTATATAATATATACATACACAATGACATTATATAATTTAGAATATGCATTTCTAAGAGGCCTGTTCGTTATCTTAAATGTACCTTTGAAAAAAAAAAACTTTAAGCTGGTATTGAACATACTTTTCATTAAGCTCTGATTTCTGCAACAAAAAATATTGTTTTTTATTAGTCTGAATCACTATTCTGATCTTAATTGCTTAAATGTTTATATTAGTTGAAGGTGGGAAAAACACAATTAATTTTTCCTCGTGTGGATTTTGTATTTCATTGTTTCCCCATTGTGGGGTGAATAAAGACTATCCTATTCTATTGTTGACAGCCCACAGATACCAAGTGTAGACTGAATTGATCTTAGTGGACCAAAGTGTAAAACAGATTTTTATGTTGATTGAATCACCACACAAAGCGTTTAAATGTAAGTAGAATATTAATTATCTATCGTTATCTACGTCCATAGTGTATCTGGTCAGGCTCATAGGGGACTGGTCATCTGGTGAGGGGTGGGGTCCACCCTGGACAAGTTACCATTTTATCACAAGGTGCTCTTTTTTTTGTTTCTTTTTCTAAATATTATATGTGGTATGTTTTTTTCATGTTTACTCATTGCACCATTGGGTAGAGTTACTCCTAATTTGATCGCAGATTCCTGAGCCTTTGCAACGTCTGTGTAGCTTCATGATGCTCGTGCAGGAATAGTGTTGAAGGTTTAAAATTGTTTCGCATATTTTCAGGTGAAATTCATGTTTTAGTGAGCAGAGGCGCTCTGAGCAGTGATTCTCTGAACTCTGTGTGTGGCTCACATTTTTTCCTTCCACAAACACTGAAGCTAACAGCTATGCTGGTACCTTCATTCAACTCAACCATCTATATATACTCAGGCATCGTCTACGCAGGCTTTATCTGCCAAAATGGCTCCTAGCACCGATAACAGAACAGTTTGAAGCCTTCTGTCTCTCTTTGTAGCCTTTTGGGTGTAGCTACTCTGAGGTATGAATGTCGACAGATGACTGAACTAATGTGAAAAAGTACTTCACACCTCTTAGGTTCCTGCTTCACTGTCTTGACAAATCTTATTGTTAGACAAAAATAACACGAGTTAATGCAAAGAGAGGTTTTCAAATCAACATTTCCTTTATTAAGGGGAAAAAACTCTCTAAATAAACCTGCCCTGTGTAAAAGTAACCCCCCTGTTAGAACCAATAGTCAAGAACCTTCCCACACTGCAAAAACGGAGCAAAGTAAAATGCTCTTAAAATTAATGTATTTGTCCTTGATTTGAGCAGGTAAATAAGATGATTTGCCAGTGGAATTAGATTTTTGCACTTAAAATAGGAACAATTCATCTCAGTCATCTTATTTCAAGTGCAGGATATCTAATTATCTTTTTTAGGGGTCAAAATACTCATTCCATTGGCAGATAATATTATTTACCTGCTCAAATTAAGGATAAATACACTAACTTTAAAAACATTTTACTTATTTTTAGATCTGTTTTGCAGTGCAGGAGAGACGGACCCTTCAAAAATCCACTATTCATCTGCATTAAACTCCAGCGCTGTTGGGTAATGCAGCAGGACAATGATCAGCACATCAGCAAACCCACCTTTACATTGCTCAAAAGTCACTAACAAAATAAGCCTAGTCAAAGCCTGGATCTGGATCCGATTTAACAGGATTACATTCCAGAAAACCAATTAAAACTATTTTGCAAAGTGACACATTTTCTCCAAAGAGATTTAAAAGACTCTTTGACAAGCTTCCACACACACAGGTCCACGTTGGTTAAGACATTTTGTTTCCTCAATAAACATAACTATTATTTCCAAACTGCTCTTTGTACTTAATCTTTTTCATCTTTGTCTGACGTTAAAGTTTGTTTGATGATGGAAAACACTGAAGTGTGACAGAAAAAGTAAATCCAGAGGAAATTATCAAAGTGAGGAGAAACTTTTTTCCCAAACAAAGCTTAGACTATTTTTATCCCCAGATCAGCAGGCAGAGTGCCCTGTTCCACCCCCCCCCCCCCGCCTCTGCTGCCAGCCAGGGTCAGGATAAAAACCAGGAAGTGCAGGAGACTGGTTATGAAATGTAAAGCCTGCAGGATGGAGCTCTGCAGGAATCGCACTGATCCGAGCACCGGCCTCTTCATCGGTTATGTCACAGCGTTGAGGTTCTGGTCTCAGTGATTCTGTCTGAAAAGGTCAGAATCCATCTCACTTTCTCACAGCATGTGTCCCACAGCGTACTCTCCATGTTTCCATCTCTGACATGCAGAAATATGACAGAGCCATCAGTAACATCTGCTCTGACTGACGATCTCCATGTGGTAAACGAGAGCAGACAGCCCAGAGTTAAAAAAAGAGAAGTTAACATTAATGAGAGGTAATTGAACTGAGCCTTCAGAAGAAAAAAAAAAAAGTATTTAGCTCTCATCAGAAACTGTGACGGTGGTGTTAACCGTTCTTCACACAAAAACTCAAACAAAACCACTTTCTAATGAGAAATTGATGAAGCTGTAAAAACTCTTGGCCTTAAAATTCATAAAACCTTTTTGGACCTCTTTGGTTATTGCGCGAGAAGTTTTGTTGCCTAAAGTTTCTCCGCCTCCTCAGATGTTTCTTTATGTGGTTTCATTTCAAGCAAAGATCTTTACTGTGACTGCCTTGCCCTGGTCCCTCCTATGGTAAAATATAAAACATCTGGAAAGAAACAGAAAGTTTAAAGAGAGGTCCTCCTGATGGCCTGGGAACCTGACCGGGGTGCACCTACAATCTCACAGCACCAGGACTTCTTTCTACGAGTAAGGATCACACTTCTGACAACAAACATCTGAAGCCTTTATGGTCCCACCACATCGTTTCAGTCATCTGCTCCTCGGCCTGATGGACAGCTTTACATCTGGCTCCAAAGCGTACCGTCACACTACATTAAGGCTGCGCTAAAGAGGAAAATAACAGCTGAATGTGGATAGTCTTTGCAGGGTCTTCAGGAATGTCTT
Source organism: Fundulus heteroclitus (assembly GCF_011125445.2). Lineage (NCBI taxonomy): Eukaryota > Metazoa > Chordata > Actinopteri > Cyprinodontiformes > Fundulidae > Fundulus > Fundulus heteroclitus. The sequence goes on from NC_046367.1 coordinate 43,234,124, forward strand.
AAAAACATACCGTGCTTCGTAATATACAGGTTGTGATAGGAGTGGAGGGTTTTGATACATGCATAAAACTTTGCCAAGTCTCTTGGCAGCATCGCCATGGTCTAACTGGCATGGCCTGGTGAGAAATCCTCTCTGGCTCCATACCTTTAAACCCATTGTGTGCAAACAACAAGGCTCCAACCGAATACACTTAATTATTGCTCCCAGCTCCTGTTCCACAACCTTTCATGGGGTCAACAGTTTTTGGACCAAAAACAAAGACGTCTGTCTTTTCAGCAGTAAACTGGTGGTAGTTCTTACCTGACCATTAATATGGTGATGTATACTCAGCCTGATTCACCAATAAGGTTATAGACCTATATTGATAAACAAACCCGTAGATTAATGATATTCAGTAGTGTTTTCTTTGTCTGAATGTGAATCTGATCATTCAGATTGTGGCTTTTATTATCAACTACAACATTTTCTCAGGAAAAAAGATTGTTTTATCTGGTTGAGCCGCTTTTGAAGAACTTCTGCTTGCAAAACAACCACATTTCCCCCTAATGCTACTAATAAACTAATAATATTCTCAACTCAACATTATTTATACAATTAAAAAACTAGTAAAAAACAGAATAAAAATTAAAGTAATGTAAAATAAAATACATATCCACAAAAACAAACAGTAAAAACTTTAAAAGCTAGCTTCTCAAACTGGGTTAAAGATCAGTTTTAAGAGAACATTAAACACAGAATGTAAAATGGCCTGCCTGATATTTAAAACTACTTCAATCCAGAGTTTTTTGCAATGATAGAGAAAGTGCGTTTACCTCTTTGACTAATAAAAACTGATCTGCAGACCTGAGCAAACCAGAGGAAGCGTGCCGATGAATCAGGTCTTACAGATCCTGGAAAGAAAGGCCATGAAGATATTTAAAAACAAATAAAATAATTTTATAGTCAATCCGAATGTGAACTAGCAGCCAATGATTGTGAACTACTAGCCAATAAATTGCTGCTAAAACTGGAGAAATGTGCTCTCATTTTCTGGTAGCAGTTAAAAGAAGAGCAGCAGCATTTTGGACCAGCTGCAGCAAAGCCACTAGAGTGCAGTGATCTAAGCAAGTTGTAATGAAAGCATAGATTAAAATCTTTAGACAGCTCTCTCAGTTTGAAAAGGCTGGACTGGACCACAGATTTTAACTGAGCATCAAAGTTTAAGATTATGCCCCATTTTTACACTCAGGTCTGCAGCAGTATGTATCAGATACTGACTTTAAGGCCAACACTGGTGTTAGAGACATCAACGGGTCCAAACTACATACAATTTGTTGACATCCATGATTTCTGCAATGCCTTAGACACGTTTATTCGCAGAGCAACTGTCAAAATGTAGTTTTCGGTTTGTTTCTTGCATGGACATTTTTGGACTAATAAGGTCCATCAGCCACCACTCTGCACCTGATCAGCTCCTCCTGCTGCACTAATCACTGCCACCTCTGCTCACCTGTTCCTCTGCCTACATATACCTGCCTCATTCATCCACTCACTGCCAGAACGTCTCATCTTGCCTCACATGCACTGCTGCTGTGTTTCTACCAGCCACCTGGACTCTGTTTCCCTGTTTGTGTTCAGCCCTCACTTATTACTTACCCTAACCCATGTGAGTTGCAGCTGCTTGCTCTGCCCTTTCTTGTGTTTCCTGTTCTGGTCAGGTCCCTGCCATCACCTCTGGTTCTGGTCTGCCGCTGCCTGCAGGTTCCTGGTCAGTCTGATTCAGCCTGCTGCTCCTGTCCTGGCTCGGTTCACGTCGCCATCTGTACTTTCTGGTCTCCTGCCTAAACCTGCCGGTCTCATCAGCTGCCAGTATTCATCCTTTTCTCAATGAACCCTTTTAAAAGAATATTAACTCTGTGTCTGGCTGGAATATAGGGTTCATCTAACTCTACGCATTAAAGCAACTATTTTCCTTCTTAGTGTCATAAAAGTCTGTTTTCTGGCTTAAAAAAGGCTAAACACTGGAAACAACTACATAATTAACACAATCCCACTCTTAACTTTCCATAAAAGTAGAGAGGTCTGGCTATTACACTACCTCTGTGCATTAGCCGAATCCATTTTAATGCTGTTTACATCATATGTGCTGCTGTTATAACGGTGATTATTCAATGTTTAATTGAGGCTTAATTGAGTGTGAAAATTACCGAAAGACCGCTACTTCAAAGTTTCATCATTTTGCAGATTTTTGTTTCTTTTTTTATGTTATGTGTTGTTTGATTTCAGTAGTTAGTGTTTTCAAGTAGTATTGCTAAACAGAATTTCTGTAACTGGGACTTATTGGTTTAATTAATTTCTACTAGCTCAAGTGTGGTTTTCTGTGTTTTTTTATATAAGGGACTGAACTGACTCTAAGAAATACCGATTCATCTCTTTCCAGTTAACAACACGGACATACATATAGACATTTTCCTTTGCTGGTGGTTAATGATTAGTGATTTTGCAATTATAAATTAAAGTTATCAACGTTTTCTGGTGGCTAATATAACTCAGTTTAGACACCCATCTTTTATGGTAAATAAGGTTAATAATTGTTAGTTAATAAGCCCAATTTCTAGTTATAATCATTTGAAGGCTAGTAGCCCTTAATCAGAAACATTTTACACACTTTTCGTTGTTGCTTATACATTATTCATTATAATATCCAATTGTAATTATTAATACTTTTCATAATCAAATAGGTACAATTATGCAACAATTACATGCAGACCGACTCAGTGACTATAACGAGCAGTGTCCATGTATCATGTGTCATCAGCATATTTAAGGGATGTTGTTGTACTCCAAGTGGTCCAAGAAGTCAGCCTTGATGAACTCCACAATGTTAAATATCAAAAGATATTCCCAATTTGTCAAAGAAGATCTGAACTAGGACTGTTCTCAACCCTATCAGTAAGTTATTACCAACTGTGAATGATAGTGAGCCACAGTCTTTGCCTTAAAAAGGTGGTAAATGTATTGGAGTTTGACCTATAGAGGCTGAAAAGGGTGCACACCTCCAAATTGCACCCATATTCCCCTCGGCTGGTTGCGGCAGCATGACAGAAAATAGGAAATCTTTCAAGCATCGGTTTGTCCAACTGCTTGTCTGATTTCATGTTTTTAAAGCCAGAAACTCTGTGAAATTGTCAGGGACAACTAAAGTTCACAAAAAATCTCTGAAAGAGCTTCAGACCAGAAAGCTCTGCCTGCTTGGAGGGAAAACTAAAGAAGTTAGAGATGACTCCAGCATATTATGCAATAATATTCAGCCAGTTCTTTAATTTTTGGGATATGTTTCACAAAGTGTTCGTTCGTCATTTAGAAAGAGCTGCTTTAAGGGAGTAATTTGGGGTTCAGTCATCTTGAGGGAAAAAAGCAAACAGTCGGAAGGAAAAGGATACAATTTCAGTTTTATTAATTATATTTATGTACTGTTTCCTCATTAGACATTATTTTTTGAAAAGTACACAGTTGTCTTATGTAAAAATTAAAAGCTGTAGAAATTCCTAATTGTTTTGTTGGAACTGTAAAGTGCATGACGACCTGGAAAATATGAAAACTAGCTGCATATTTTTTCCTGAGCACAGAGGAACCCCTGTAACACGCTTCGTCTGGTTCCCCGCGCAGCTCCTGCATGTCAGGATTCTGTCTGCGCCGTGGCGTGGACCCCGCCTCTGCGCTGATTTACACCCCGCTATCCGCTGCTGACCACCGGACGGCATCAGCTGAAGGGCCGAGCCAGGGGCCCGTTTGGATTTGGTTTCCTTTCTGCTTGCCACTGTGCCACGCCTAGCATGAGTTGGGTTTAAAGAGACCAGTGTGTGCAGATTAGAAGCGAAACCAATAAAAGGCAAGGCTCCAGAAACGGCTCCACCGACACGCCGTTGTCAAATGTCTGAATGTCTGTCAGTGTACTGCACGGGGCCCGCCCGGTCCAGCTGACTGCTGCAGAAACTACAGCTCGTCTTTTACAGCCACGAACCACATCCACGTTAACCCGGCTCTACAGGCAGGAACATTTACATTCTTTCTGATTAGATTTCAGTCTTCCATGTCTTCATCCCTCGAGGTCTGCAGACTCTTGGTTGTTCAGTCCTCCTTAGCTGCTATAATCTGCCTGTTGGGCACAAAAAACTGCTTCAGATATTTACTAATCAAGACCAACCATGTCTTAGTAGAGCTGAGTTTCCTTGCAGATACTTAGAGGTAAAAAAAAAAAAAAATCTGGTTCAACATGACTCAAGCACAAACATTTACGGGCTCTAGGTTTGTAATTCCAGCAAACAAACACAAAGCAAACAGGAGGATGGAGTGTAAACCAAGCTAAGAGGGAGTTCCAGCATCACTTCACTCAGTTCTGAAAAAAAAAATATCCAAACATCGGGTCCCCGCGGGCTGCAACAAACCAGAACATTGTTGCAGATATTCCACATATCCGGCACAGATTACATGACCTTGCTCGACATATGCTTAATCCAAAACTAACTCCCCAAACTCCAGTTTATTCATCTGATTAGCCAGAAATCATGCAAATTAAGTGATGTCCTGTTTAAAGGGCAAAACACATCAGCGTCATCAAATATCACTCATCTTGGCAGGTTCTCATGTTCTGATCCAATGTGTGCATACAAAGCCCGGTAATCTGAAAAGACTGGGTATACATATATATATATATATATATATATATATATATATATATATATATATATATATATATATATATATATATATATATAATCCGGTAGATTTCTATATTTGGTCTGTGTGACCTCTCAGTCCGTCATGGTGACATTTCCTCCTGAACCTTTCAGAGACAGGAGGAGGTGGAAGAAGGAAAAGAGCCTCACACCAGTGTTAATGACACGAGGTAGAGGAGGAACACAAAGACATGGAGGAGGCAGAGCATCACACAGATACGCTGCAGAAGGAAAACTGAAAAATGAAGGAGGAGCTCAGTGTTACTAAAGTGTTTCACAGCACAGCTTGTTTCTGTGTTTAGCCGCTGACAGACAGTCAGAGATTTGTGCATTAAAAAAAATGCAATTGGAGAAAAGATTTTCTTCTTTAAAGCATAGCTGGTTCAGGTTTCAGAGGCTTCAAGGCTAGAGCTTCTTCATTTAACCATAAAAAACTACTTCTCAGTATTTGGACAGTTTTTTGTTGTGTATTTTGCATGAAAACAACAACAGTAGCAACCATTTAAACATGGTTGCTACTGATTAAAGCTTGAATAAATGACTTGTGCCCCTGCCCATCACTAACGGCTGGCAGTGGGTCTCCCAGCTGAGAACCATAGAGCTACGGCACAGGAAGCTCAAAGGACGACCCTGAGCATCTGAACCGGTTCTGAAAGGAAAAACCTTTCTCTCTGATCCTGGAAGAGCTCCAGGCAAACAGAGACGTAGCAGAGCTTCGTGTTTTTCTGATTTTTCTGCTCTGTCCAAACCTTCTCTGATGTGGGTTTGTATTTACTAACCGTTATGTTAACGTAATTAGGGGGAAAATGTTCCTACTTGGACGTCTGTGTTTGTATACAGAGCACCTCACTAAAGAGTCATCGGAGCCAATCCGACGGCAACCGGGACTACGTCTCGTTCCTTTGAAGAGTGACAGCCCGTCACATGTATGTAGGAGAAGCACGCGCTGAACTTCACTCACTAACCAGTCCAGACGCATATCTGTCGCTGCGTGTTTCCATTGAAGTGCAAACCTTTCCAGGAAGACTTCTTGTTTTGAAAGCTGCTCTTTCCAGACGTTTTCCATCCAATCTGACCGAGCATCAGCAAAACGACCAGACATGCAAACCTGGTAGAGATATACCCTTGGAGGCGTTCTCCAAGTTCAACATTCAAAGCTCGTGGTGGACACGCCTCTTCAGTGCTGCCAGGATGACTGGGACGACAGCAGTGGAGGGGAAGACTGAGCCAGTGGTCCCTAGTTTTAATCAAGGGGACCAGAGAATACGTTCCAACCTTCTCAGCGTCCTTAGGAATGTTTAGTCTAAGTTGTTGTTGGAACGGAAACTTGGATTCTGGAGGCTTCCAACCTGGCCCGCTGCCCGGTCCTTGTACAACCAAACTAAGAACTGTGTCCAAGTTCTCACCATGAAGTGGAGCTTCTTCACAGTGGTGGCTGGATCAATTGTCACACACATTCTGTTGGTGGTGTTCATGCACAGGGTCTTATGGTGCAGATGTGGAGAGGAGGGGTCTGGATTGCCTCATTATTGCATCTTGGAAATTATGATAACATATTTTGTTTAAAAGGTATCTTTCAGGACACACAAGGTCATCTCACATTAAATAAAGCAATTCAAATTAAAAATATAAACCCAAAAATATAAAGTTAGACAGTAAAATAATCTGACCATGGTGGTGATGGAGTTCTACTGTTCTCCAATTTGCATTGCTTGTCGTCATTTCAGCTTTTAAGTTTTTGTTCTCTCTCTTTTTTTCTTCATAAAAACGGATCTGAAAATAAGTAAAATGTTCTTAAAGTTAGTGTATTTGTCCTTGATTTGGGCCGGTTAATAAGATCATCTGCCAATGGAGTGAGTATTTTGACCCCTAAAATAAGATAATATTAGACTTCCTGCACTTGAAATAAGATGATGGAGATGAGAAAATACACTAATTTTAAGAACATTTTACTTATTTCTAGTTCCGTTTTTGCAGTGTAGGTACACCTGGTCTGGCGTTCTGTTAGCTGTGACATCATCCAGGGGAGGCAGATCACCTGATATTACCATCTAATGTAGAACAGATTACTGGATCAATGTGTGCTTCTGTGCTTTCTGTGTCTCTGCTCTGTCTTCTCTAACCCCCAGTCGGTCGAGGCAGATGAGTGTTCACATTGAGCCCAGTTCTGGTGGAGGTATTTCCTTCAGTGGAGTTTTTCTTTCCACTGTCGCTTCATGCTTAGTCAGCCATGGACAATGCAGACGACTCTCTCTGTGACTCAACGCTTCTTCAGGGGGGAATGCTGCTTGTCAAGACTTGATGCAACCTGTTGGGTTCCCATATATATAGGACATTTTTTTGACCAATCTGTATAATCTGATTGAATTTGACTTTGGAAAGTGCCATGAATTGACGCTATATAAAATAAATTTAACTGAATTGAATCAGAGTTAAAATGCTTGAACAGACCAGTTTCCAGCCAGGATTTAAAAATAGAGAGTGACATTGTTTCTGACAGCAGGAGGGAGGGCATCCCAGAGGTGAGGGGCAGACCGGCTAAACGCCCTGCATCCTATAGAGGTCAGATGAGCAGGAGGCATAAAGAGGGCAAAAGAGGAAGTCTAGAGGGAGTGTTAATGTGGACGAGGTCGGACAGATATGAGTGGGAGCAAGCGGAGCTGGTGAAGTACAGTAGGAATGCGACCGATATTCTGGAAATTAAGCAGCGTTCTGGACCATTTTGAAGTGTCTGAGTGGATTTAGAGACCAAACAGGAGAAAGATGCAACAATCAAGATGAGGTGTGACAAGAGTGTGGACCAAGACTGCAGCGGTGAGGGATGGACGGAGGCAGCTAATATTACGGAGGTGGAAGTAGACGGACCAGATGATGTTGCTGATGTGGGTTTGAAAATGATAAAGCACCTTCAAAGATGACTCCCACACTCTTAACCTGAGTGAACTGAGGAACTGAGAGACAGAAGCCAGAAGGATTTGGGAGGATGGATTTAGTTGACATGGCCAGCCAGATAATGTGTGGCACTCTAGTTCTGCACTTTATCAATGTGGGACTGCTCCATGTGGGGAGAGGTGGACATTCAGCAGAACGCTCCGAGCTGATTGGGCGAAGCGACACCTAGTGCCCACCTACCAAAGGTTGGTTTTGGCCAATCACGTTATCAAATGAAATTGTAATCAGCAGCTGCCATGAGAAATCACAAGAAGGTAAACTAGTCAAGGCACTTCTTGCTGTTTTACTATCAAAGAAGAAATTGTGGATTTTTACAAAACAGATCAAAAAAAAGAATAATTTATTGTCACCGCGTGCTGACGTGGTGAAATATTTTCACCATGCTGTTTTGCATTGTTCAGTTGCTATGACTACAGATACCTATATGCAGTAAAAAAATCATATTCAAAGGTTTTAATCAGATATTTTCTTGTAATCTTTGATTTCAGCCTTCAACACCCTGATGGTGACTGCTGTGGGCCTTTGGGAAATGAACAATTTTTTTCTGAATCAGCAGAAAGAACTTATGCCCAGCGGTTCATAACGCTGACCCTCAGTTCCTACCATTGGCCCTCGGTTTATACCGCTGACCCCATGTTGTTACACAAGCACAGAAGGGAACATACGTATGTTGGAGGAAAGCACAACAACTCAGGTATGTTGAGCTTGGTGCCACAGCGCTGGAACAGAAGAGCCTGATTCTAAAAATACCTTCCTCCTACCACACAACACACATTAGCGGTTTGGACCAGACGACCCAAACAGCTTCATGCCGATTACTGTAAAACATCCCTCTAACTCTTCGGGTCTTCACATTTTCCCACCAGCTTCCGATTAATCAATTCACGAGTGTGTGTGTGCATCAGGCTGAGCCAGCCGAGGAAATGAGCAACGCCCCGCTGTTCTTTAAAAGGTCCAACTGTTCCAGGTCCGTCCTGAACCTTCTCCATGTCTGGCATGCCAGACATTTACCAAAAGTCTCTGCCTGACACCTCCTCATACAACAGCGAGAGAGAGGAAACAAAACAGGCGCTTCATGTGAGGCCACCCAGACCCAGAGTTAAGTAGAAAAACCCACAACGCGGCGACTGAGGCTCATTTAGTATAAAAGCAACTTTCTGGCAACAGATCAAAGCAGCGACTGCTCTGTGTAGCCTTATTATGAAATGCCACATTGTCCTTTCTTGACATTGATGCATGTGACAGGGATCTGACCCCAAACAGCTGGTCCTCGTAGGAGAATCTATTTATAGGCCAGTTAAATATGAGCCAGGTGCTTCCAAAAAGCCCGGATAAACCCGACCGGCTCTCTGAGTCGGTGCCACATGCTTGGCAATTTACCACAGAGGCTGAGAAGAACATGCATGCAGGACTCAGGAAGCCGCTGCGCTCAGGGTGATTACTTTAAACTGCATTAAGTCAGAAAACTGGACGTCTTAACGGGAGGAGACCTACACAACATGCATCAACCTGTTGTTACTTTAGGAGCACGACATCTGAAAACGCTTCAACATGAACCCCTAGAAATGAAAGGGAAAAAGGAAAATCCTATAGTTTTTAAACAGTAAATGGCTCTAATTTGCCAATATAAAGTTTATTTTTGATCCCCTGCACTTCATTTGGTGTACCTGGTAGCAAATGTTAAGAAAGGATCAGTTGAGGTATATAATTGCTTAATGAAGGTCCAACCACAGCATTCCAACTAGACTGAGGTCTGGACTTTGACTAGGCCAAGTGATGTGTAGATCAGGTGCAGTGTTTGGGATCCTGGTTCTATTGATGACTCAGTTTGACCAAAACTCAGCTGCTGGACCGATGGACTCACATCTGACCCGGGGATGCTTTGGTCTCCAATGGAGATCCCGGTCTACGTAATCAATGCACGGTGTCCAGGTTCTGTGGCTGCAGAACAAGCCCACATCATCATTCCTTGACCACCTTAACAGATGCTATGAGGTGTTGATGCTGATGTACTGGATTTGGTTTTCTCCAGACATGGAGCTGTACATTAAGACCAAAAAGCTCCAGCTTGGTCTCCTTTGTCCAGAGGACATCGCCCCAGGAATATTGTGCTTCATCCAGATGCAGCTTTGCTAACCTCAGTCCTGATATCAACTTGTTTCTGGAGAGAAGAGACTTTCTCCTTCAAACCTTCCAAACAGCAACAGTGGTTCCTTGTCATGACCTGTGACCTTCGACCTGGTAACTGAGTCTAAGATGGAGCTCTTGGGCTTTACACTCATTCTCAGGGCTGAACATAAGAATAATCATACTCCCCTTCAGGGAGCAGCATGCTGCTACTGTGCAGCGCCTGGGGCTGAGGGTCTTGCATGGGGACCCAGCTGTGTCACAGGGACCTACTTGTGCTCTTTACATTTCCTCGGTGGTCGAATCCACTCCTGGGAAGGTTGGCATGCTGAGATGTTCTCCTCTTGGGAATAATCTTCCTCTCTGCAAGTTGATGGGCTTCAGATGGTTTGAAGATGACCATTGAACCCTTACAAGGTTGATGGGCAGTATCAGTTGCGGCTCTTAGGTCATTGCTGATTTCTTTCCATCCTGGCGTTGTGCAAACACACGTCTCTGCATCCGACCGGCAGACTAAGACAACTGCTGCTTCTATAGTTTATCACACTGATGCTGATCCAGATGCAGCAGCATCTGGTTCCTGTTCAAACCAAAGCAGGTGTACTTAGTGTTTGTTTGGTAAAAAAAGACAACAAAGTGAAGTTTGTTGAGTGTGTTTTTTAACTCAAATCTGGATTTGAATAATTTTAGAAACGGCTAAAGAACAGATCATTTTACTGAGTTCCCGATGTGTAAAACCATTCGATTTGATGTGGATGTGCTTTCCTTTGATCGTGACTGCCGGTGTTTTTCCAGCGGTTTAGAAATGTAAGCTTTCTGAGAACCAGGCATGAAAGGGGAACTTACAGAAGTGTTTAACAAATCCAACTTTCCTGTGCTTGAAGCTGCCAAATTCAAGCTCAAGCAGACGAACTCTAAACAGACTTTGAGAACCGGCCACCTCACAACCCAGCACATCCAGACAAGGCCTTCCTGACCACAGATACCAATCTGTCTTCAGGCTACAGTCTGTCACTACTCTTCTAAACTGCCAATCCTCAGATCTGCCTATTCCTGTTCTCCTCTCCGTTAGTTTAAATCTGATCCTTTAACTTTTCATTTATAGCACAGATTAGTCAGTAGTCTGGGGTTTGGTCAACCTCAACCAGGCACGGTTCTTCTCACACTCCCTGGTGTTTGGCCCCCGGAGTTAGAAAGGAACAGGGCTTTGCAAATCTGCCTTCCAGATGTTTTAAGACCTTTTCAGAAGGGACATTTATTTATTTCAGAAACTTTTCCTCAAGCAGAACTCAAAGCACTTCTTGTAGCGATCCTGCAAGGCTGTCAAAGTGAGAATGTCCAGGACCACGATCACAGCTTCCTTCCTCATCTTCAAAACGAATTTTCCCTAAGCACTCTGGACGCATGGAGGCTCAAGTTGCTTTTAACCCAGTTAAACAATAGTTGTTTCTGTACCATCAGCGGCGGTTCTTGCATGAATACGACCATGAGCTGCCCTCAACCAATCAAATGCAGGAAGTCATCTTTGATGGTAGGGAGGGCGTAAAAAGCAGTGCAGCTCCACACAAATGTGTTAACTCTTTTTCTCAGCATCAAGCAGAGGGACTCAGCTCAACACATGATGTTCTTAACCCAGTAGAACCGTTATTTTAATAGAAATGCAACTGGGGAAAGGAGATAAGCAAATAATTAGCACATTATATTATATATTTTATCCAGGAGTCCAGATAATACTGGAAATGAAGGTGGTCATATAAAGGAGTCATTGGGGAGATATTTAATCAAGCACAGCTAGCTGCTGACTCAAACATCTGGAGCGAGCTTTAATGGAAAAATAATACGATTTCTTTCAGAACACCAGGGGTTGGCCCAATGTCTCATAAAAGCAAGACAGCACTTGTTCCACTGACAGATAAATTACACTTTGTTGCACTCTACTGACTCTATTTCAACATCCATTTATCCATCCATTATAATCCACTTATCTAAGATGAGGTTGGGATGCAACAGGTCAAAGAGGAAATCCAAACATCCCTCTGCAGCGACATCCTCCAGCTCATTCTGGGGGATCCAAGGTGTCCCCAGGCCAGATGGGATATATAGAATAGAATAGAATATAATTCAATTTATTGTCATTGCATTGTCACAAGTACAGAGCAATGAAATGTGGTTTCTCTGCTTTTAACCCATCCCCTAGGGGAGCAGTGGGCTGCAATGTGCGGCGCCCGGGGAGCAATCTGGGATTAAGGGTCTTGCTCAGGGACCCAGAGTGCAGGCACTGGGGATCAAACCGGGTACTTGCATCCTTCTCTGAGTGCAAGCGCGCTGCTCTAACCACTAGGCCAGCCCCCAATATATAGTCCCTCCAGTGAGTTCTGGGTCTCCTCCCAGTGGGCCATGGTAAATGGTAAATGACTTGTACTTGTACAGCACTTTATCATGTCCAATGACCCCAAAGCACTTTACACTATAATCAGTCATTCACCAATCCACGCACTGACACACCCAGAAAACCTCCAAAGGGAGGAATCCTGATCAAATGCTGAACCACCTTAACCAGCTCCTTTCTATGCAGAGAAGCAGCGGCTCTCCTCTGATCTCCCCCTGGATAACAACGCTCTTCACTCTTTCTCTGTCCGACCACCCTCTGGAGGAAGCTCATTTCACCTGCTTGTATCCAGAACCTCTTTCTTCTGGTCCTGGTCCAGACCTCATGACCATAGGTGAGGTTCACACTCAGAAGTGAACCGCTCCAGTGCGGGCTGGAGGTCACGTCTCAACAAGCCAACAGAACCACATCATCTGCACTTATCAAAAATTATGTTTTGGGGTTCTCCAGAGCAGACAACCTCCTCTTCAAGAGGTAAAACCTCACTTGAAGCAGATGGGCCTCAGACTGATCGGCTTTTGAAAGAGACTGGAGGACCTGTGTAGAACGATGGACATCAGATGGTTTGGAGATGACCTTCCCTCATTCATGGGAAGCAACAGTTGCTGCTTTCAGGTCGTTGCTGAGGACTTTCCACCTGGGTGTGATGTTAACACACCTGTGGGTTCAAACTGACAGATCTTCTGCTTTTATAGAGGTAATCTGTTAATCAGTGCATTTGATCAAACCAATCAGAACCAGTTACCATCAGCAGATTCTGTGAAAAGTGACCCAGTATGCTGGATTTTCACAACGCCTCATTCCCAATGCAGCCTCAGTGACTTCTTTATGAAAGATTTCTCAATCCTCCGAACTTAATCCAAGCTAATCCCTTCGCAGTAAAACATGCCAGCTTTTAATTTCTGCTTGGGAATGCCTTGGCAATAAACATGGCCGCAAACAACTTATTGTAAGGAAATATTTCACGTAATTAAAACTGATGGTTGTGAAAAGAAAACATTCAATAACGAGAGATCGGCACGGCTTCATGCCTGACTATGTCAGGCGGGAAGCTGGAAGTTAAATGAAAAAAAGCAAACTATAATGAGCTAGGAGTTCTTATGGCTCTTACACAAGCTAGCAGAGCACAACATAGACTTTCAGAAAATTTTTTTCCCAGAATGGAATTAATGAGAGAAATGATCCTTTAGACAGTTTAGATAGTATAATCACGCCCTGCAAGGAAAAGCAGGTACTGAAAATGGATGGAAAATATAACATTGATGATTTTTCTGCATCTACCACTGTCTGTGGAGGTTAGCCGTTTTTACCTTCAGCTCCTGTGCGTTGGCTTGGTTCACAGACCGGACCACAGATGCTTCAATGATCGGACACCTTTAGAGGCTTAATACAGACCGGCGGTCAGCAATCTTTACAACCCAAACAGCTGTTTTTACCCTCATGCCTACTAAAATCTAATTCTAGGCCAGTTTGACCCGTTTGGAAGAAAAAAGACAACTGATCTGAAGATATTTTCTGAAAACTAAAGAACTACAACATTCAGTTTCAGGACAATGACAAGCATCCGACTTTTATAATAACGGACCGTGATGTCCCTGAACGGAAAACAGCATATTTGTAGAAAAGGAAAGATTGTAGTCTGTGACCTAATGATAAAAAATACATTCCTGAGCATCATTAATGTAATTTTCCTGTGAAATTTCTATGGAACTGTTGCATGAAAACAGAGAGAAAAACAGCGAAAAATGCCCTTTGTTGTGATGTTTGCCACAGGCTGCAGCGCCCTGATTTAGACCTTAAAACGGGAATGACTTTAAGGCTGCAGCTTGGATTTTCTAAGAAAAAAATACCATCTACATATCCCATTGGAAATTCATGAGCTCTGATATATTGAAAACGGATTCAGAAATGTTAAAATATTCACACAACACTAGCAGGTGGGAACAATATTGGAAAGAAAAAAAAATCAGATGAGAACTCTTTTGTTTGAGTCTAGCCCAAAGTAAATCCAAAGAAACACAATTATAATGTTTTTTTAATGTTATATTATTGGTTCATTAATTAGACTATTTCAGGTTCTTGGTAAAAAATATAATATTTGATGCATATATACAGGCCTGCTGAGCTGTTTGCTCATTTTCTTTACAGTATCTGCACTCAACACATGGTCTGGGCCCCTTATGCATGAACTGCAGCTCCTTTTCGCCACTACAGATCAGAAAAGCCTCTTCTCCAGACATTTTTAAAATCTGCTGTTAAGACCCAACTTTTCTCTTTGGCTTTTGACCCGGTATAAGTTAACTTGTGCAATTTTCCATACAGCTAAGAAGGTGAGTAACATCCTGCTTCCCTGAGGTGCCCCAAAGGTTTGGGGTTTGGATTGTTCTTCTAAGTCACTGTTAGCACGACTACTCTAGGAAAATCGTGTTTGAAGTAAGCGCTGAGCAGCAGGTAAGATGCTAACTACTCCTCGCTGCTCCAGGGGACAACCAATGCTACCAATCAGGCAGGACGGCAGAATTTCTGTTTCGTGATGCAGAAAACAGTAGTAGGAGCATAACTGGTAAAACAGGTGACGGATTAAAAAACTCAGGGAAATTCCAGTTTACCGGTCTCTGCATGCCCGGCCCCGTTTCTGAGCAGGTAGCACGAAAACACCCCCTCCAACGTAAAGCACTTGACACAGGAGTGATGCAACCTCCACAGTATCAACAAGTGCAAAGCAAGCAAACCCTTACTTTGAACCCGTGGGCCGTTTTCTCAGGGATAATCATGAGCTAACAGAGCGAGGAGAAGATCACACGGAAACAAACCTGCACACAACCACAATCTGAGTCACGCTGCTCGAAAGAGGCAGATGCTCCATCGGTTGAGCCGACCAACATTTATTTCCCCCACGCAAGAAAATTTCCATCAGGGTTTGATTTGGATGAGATGAGCTTTTAATGAAGCAGCGAAATCAGAGTTTACGGTTCTGCACAATCACTGTCATGGAAACTACCATCCATCCATTGCCTGTAGCTGCTTTTCTTCACAGTGTCATGGGTGGGTTGGGGTGGGGTGTGGGGGGGGTTGTGCCTATCACCAGTTGTAATTGGGCGACAGGTGGTGGACAACCTGAACTGGTTGGCAGTCCATCATAGAGACACACTTAGACTTAATATCATTTTAGAGCTACATTGATGTAAGGCTGGAGGCCAGAGTACCCAGAGAGATCATGCTTACTCCAAACTGGGATTTGAACCCAGGACATTCTTTCTGCAAGGCCAAAAGTGGTACCAGCTGCTCTATCGTTTAGCTCTCTGTGGTATCATGACCAGTTTTGCATAAGGACAAATAAAAATCAGAGTATTTTTAAAGCATAATATCAAATTTTAAGTGTAAAATCAACTTGAAAAAGTGAAATGTGACCCAGACTTCACAGGTTATTTATATGTAAATGCAGTGTTGCAGAATAAAATAAGGCCAGGAACACTTTTGTGTAATAATTCAATGCAAAATATTTCTATTAATGATTTTTACCACAGACCTGTCCAGGGCGTATCCCGCCAGATAGGCACCAGCAACCCTCACCACCCTACAGGTATAAGCATGACGGAAAATGGATATATGGGTGGATTTTTACCACAACGTTTCATTGTTTTTATTTCTTTGTTCTTGGACGTTGCCTTTCAAATAAAACTCAAATTTTTCACTTGGCTTGTATAATTCAGGGTATATTTTCCAGTTGTTGCAAAAGTTTCTCAGTTTGATGTTTTGCTATTGATCACCTGTGTTAAAGTGTAATCAGTTTAAAGGTCATGAAGACTTTTGCAAAGCGATGGATTTCTCCGACTTAGAAGATCATAAGACATTTCGTAAATTTAACAGTCCAATTATAGGCTATAAAAGTCAAAGATTTACTACAAAGTGTTAAAGTTGCAGGTCAGAAGTTCATCCTCTGCTGGGTGAACTGGATCCAGGACTGTTTTTAGAAGCCTTCATGCTTCACTTACTCCAGGTACATTTCTTTATGCCTAGTCCACTTATGTTTGAGCGGGAGGGGGGGATATTTTTAGGTCTGGGTAGAACAGTTCTGATCCTTCTGGGTCTCTTTTAATGAAGTAAAACCTGCATTTGGTCATTTTTATTGGTGCTGAAAGATTTTGAGCTGGACTCTCAGTTTTATGTATTTAAATTAACTTAATTCAGCCCTCTTGATGTGAACCAGCCGCTTAAAATAAAAGAAAGCTTCGCTTTAGACAACGCAACGAATTAATGAAGTGCCTCCAGAAACTTTTTATTCTCTTGGCATCGGCGTGGATTTCTCTCCTGCTTGGTTAAGTCCAGGGAATACGCTGGCAAGCCCAACCTTCAGGACAGCTCTGTCTGGATTTTCGCTCCGTTCTGGTTGGCATCTGCTGCAGACAGCTTGGCCGACGGCGCGGGCAGCCGCTCCAAAAGGGACCGGGCCATGTTTACTGTAGCCTCGGCACGGAACAACATGGGTGGCCCGGCTACGCGGCAGCATGGAAACACCGCGGCCGTCTGGCCCAGGTCAGACCCAGAACAGAACAGCATATAAACCACCTGCTGATGCTGAGGAGGTCATCTGCTGCTCCCAGCGTGGATGTCAGCGCACAGTTCTTAAAGAACACACAGCAAATGCTAAACTGGATAGACGAATACTAGCTCCCCCCAAAGAACCTTCAAGCTTGACATGAAAATTCTTTACAATATTTTCATCCTTAATCAGCTCCTAAAACTATTTAAATCTCACCTTACCTGTAGAAAAACACTCCCTAGAGCAGAGGTGTCAAACTAATTTCTATATGGGGCCACTTTGGCATCATGAAGTCATTAAAAGGGCCACTTGCATGTGTATAGACGATACTTTTCATTTCATAATTTCATTCCAGTTCACATAGAAGTATAAAAAATGCACAGTAACATAAAAGTACCACTCTTAGGCCCAGTTTATACAGTTTATCTGCAAAAAAAAGTTGATATAGGGTAGGATTTACACTTACAGGAGGCACCAGTTTTGGGTGCAGATCAACTCTGAATCGACTACTGACCTCCAGTCTCTGATCTACTTCAGACTTTTATGGCGAGAAAAGTGAGTTTGAAGAGTCGTGACTCCAGAAAAAGATGGTTCCCGGCAGCTTTTGGGCTAACCTGGGGGCAAAAAGCCCCGGATGGTCGTGGAGGACAGAACTTAAAGGTCTCACCAGGTCCAAACGAAACTTTAGGAACCCACTTCAGGCCCACCAGCCAGAAACCTTCCTTAGATAATATCCATCCTCTGACTCTGAAGTCTGAAAGAAGGAGGAACCAAGTGTGATGATGTGTTTCTAACCTGTTGGTGGTGTTATGTTGGTGTTTCCAAGCTCAGGTGCAGGCAGCAGAAATTATTCAATTTGCTTCAAACTAAGAAGCTAAAAGGTCAAACTACTAAGCTTATTTTTATCAAGTGTACAGCTGGTGGAAATTCAGCTGGTGGAAACCCATGTTCTCTTGGGGACACCAGTCCATCAGGGGCCCCTAAGCAGGTCCAAAGTTTGCTTCTAGCTCAGGCCGGCCCTGTTAAGGAAAAAGGGACAAGGCTCTTCAGTGCTTGAGCTTGAAGATACATGCTCTGACCTCCAAGAGGCTAACTCCAGGCTACCTGGTAAAGTTTCTCATTTGGAAGATTTTGTATAGATTTGGCCGACAAGAACCTCAGCCGTCATTGAGCTAAGTGAAGATGGCAGGTTCCTCCACCGCGCTTAGACAAAACAATGCCTACACCATGGGCCCTCCACCACCGTGCTTAACAGCTGGCATGAGGTGTTTGTGCTGATCTGCTGTCTTTGGTTTTCTCCATCATAATCCAGCAGCTCAACTCTCTGACGTTGGGCTGGACCTAGCTGGGATATTCCACTCCTGGGAAGGTTGGCAGCTGTCTGAGATGTTCTCCTCTTGGGAATAATCTTCCTCTCTGCAGGAAGATGGACTTCAAAAGTTTGGAGAAGACATGCTGACCCTTCCCAGATTGATGGGCAGCAGCAGCTGCTTCTCTAATGTCATTGCTGATGTACATCCACCTTGGCATCGTGGAAACACACACCTGTACACTCCAGAGCAGGAAACTATCAAAACTCCTGCTGTTAGCGAGGTGATCACACTGGTGGTGATCCATCTAATCAGGCAGAATCCAGACATTCAAAGACAACCAATTGGGACCAATCATTATGATGCATCATTGCTTTGTTTTAATCTTTAACAAACTGAAATTAGCTACCCTATTAGCAGCTGAACAGAGTAGACAAAAGGACAAAAACCGCTGAACGTGAATCAAAGCTGGCGTCATCTCTGGGAGAGGAGATACCTTCCTAAAAGTTTAAACAGGCTGAAGGCTGCAGGAAAACAGTTTCTGTTCTGATGTAAATTCTTAATGCCCCCCCCCCCCCCCCCTTTGTATCTGGACACATTTGGAAACAGATTGAGTGGCGGAAAAATAAGCCCGGTTCAGTCTCGTTTTCCATTGTGCTCATCATTATTTAGTGCTCTGGCCTCATTACCAACACGGCTGCTCATCGACGCCACAAATGTCTGACACGGAAGAAGTGCTATTTCCAGAGCAACTGTTGCGCGGTCAGAGAGCGTTTGCCCTTCAGTGACCTCAGCAGCACCTGGACAACAACAGTCTTCCCTCAGCGTTCGTGTCGGCATGCATTTTGCATGTGTGCTCAACCAAGTGCATTATAAATGTGACATGCAAGCCTTTGGTGACGCACAGCCGGGCCTCCCTGGGGTCTGAATAGCGCTGCAGCATCTCTGCTCAACACGCAGGTTAAACTTTAATTCATACATCAGGTCAGATCAGGTCTGTCTGAGGCTGCTCTGAAACTTCAGATACTGGATTTCCTAAAGTATTTACACCCTGTGAAACTGCTCATGTTTCTACACAGAAACTTTGACGAGGGTTATTGGGACTTTTTGGGACGGACCAACACAAAGAAGGGATGAATGAGAAGTGGAAGGAAAAGGATTCAGCTTTCAACATGTTTCACAGATAAAAACTTGAGTTTTTGCATGTTGTTCTTTGCAAAGCAGCTGAAGCTCAATCAGACTGAATGGCGGACATTTGTGAGCCTCGGGTTTCATGTCCTACCACCGATCCTCATGTAAGTCCGTACTTTGACTAGACCAATCTAATTTCATCTAAACCGACCCATCTCTGGCTGAATGTTCAGGGTGAGAACCTCCACCCTAGTCTCAGGTCTTCTGCAGCCTCCAACAGGTTCTTTTCTAAGATTATCTTCCTGTCAGCTCTGACCAGCTTTCCTGTCCCACAGCATGATGCCGCCACAACCATGTTTCCTTGTAGGGATGGTGTGTATACCGCAGTGGTTCCCAAATGATTTCTGTTGTGCTCCCTTTTGACGAATGACAAAAATTCAGGCCCTCCATCCCAACAAATTGGTACAGAAATTCAGAAGTTTTATCTCTTAATGCAGTGAAGATGTCGCTCTGAGGATTACCCAGAATCTCTTTTGTATTTTATAACTTAAATTACTTTCATAACAATGTTTTTTTAACAACTAGAACCTTTCAATATGGCCACAATTTAGTGACTATACTAAAACAACAATAACAGCAATATAAAAGGTTTTTAGCCTGAAACTAAGGTCAGCTCGGCATGAACATCATCACTAAAATATAGAGACCCAAAATTGATGATTTACATGTTATCCCGGATTCGAGTGAGGCGGATGCCGTGAAATTGGGCAAATAGAGCGTGAAACTGGAAAACAGCGCAGCAGACGCCTGACAAGAGCAAAGTGATATTTTGATCGAGTTCAACAAGCTGAACTTTCCTGTCGATTTGCATCGTGTTAACCAAGACCTTGCTCTATTTTGTGTTGTTTTAACACATAAATCCCGAATGCCACCAAAAAACACTGAAGTTGGAGTTTGAAACCTGATAAAATGTGAAGAAATTCCTCGTTACGCTGCAAAAGAAAAGTAAATATCCCAACAGGAGCACCTTAGCTACTTTCATTTTTGTTTTCTTTGACTTTCACACTTTAAAAATACCTCTGGTGGTTGGGGTTAATCACTGACATTTTGCTCTAAATCTGCTTTAGTGAGGAGGGCAAAGTGAGGAACGGCTCACTTTGCCCCCAACCGGGTCGTCATCATTCAACATGTACAGTAGATCCAGATAGTAGCTGTTAAGTTCAGCCCGCTCCTTTATAGTATTTTCTGAATGTGTGGCGCTAGGAGCTTAATCCAGTTATTTCAGACAAGTGTCAAACAAGACCAATTGGTGCTGGGCATCCACACACTGCTGGGGAGTACGAGCAGACTTGATTTATGGGCAAATTGTGGAAAAATATGTTCCTGCTGAAGAAAAAGTGTTTAATGAATAGGAACTGGGAGGGGGGGGGGAGGTCAAGAGGGATGAATGGAGAGGAAATATGAAAACAACCTGAGGATGTAAAATGGAAAGTTGGAACAAAGCATGGTGGTGAAAACTTCACATGTTGTGAAAAATGTTGAACAATTAAGAGAAAGCGGCAGAAACGGACATTTCAGCCCAGCAGCAGCAGGAGGTCAGCTGATCACAAATCCTGCATCACTGCTCCTCAGCGTAAATATGAGCATCAAGTCCTTCCAATGCGAAAACTCATCAACAAATGAGATGTTTTCTTTTTTCACACCAACATCTGGATGAACCGTAGTACAGGTGGTCACACCTGCTGCTGTATGTGGAGCAGAATGCAGCGCTACGCGTTTTCAGGTGCTTTTGCTCCACAACAGTTTGTAGGTGAAGCCTGATGCATGTCTACAAACTGCAGCAATGGATGTGATTAATTTTTACTCTACATCGATGCCAGATATTCTTGTTAAACTTTAATCTGCATCCGTGAACCTTCTGTCTGCTTGTATTAGAGAAAATAAGAGTTTCCTTTCCGTTTAGATTCTGATTTGCTGAACAGAGATGGGTTCCTTAAGCTCAGAGAAGGACCTCCTCGGTTTAAGGTGGGAAAAAGCTGGAGCAAAACTTCCAATTATTAACATCCTCATAGAGGCGGAGGACAAACGGAAACCAGATATTTACACACACTGTGAAAATAACACTAAACAGACGCAACCTTCCCAGTTTCTGCTCACGTAGGATCACTAAATTATTTCTCAGAGTAATGAATTGAGATGTTTTTAGAAATTTCTCTCAGAACATTTATTCTTAGTTTTTGGCAGAAACTCCCTTCGAACTGTAGGATTTGGGTCAAACGTGTTGGGTTTCCTTCAAGCTTGGAGAAGACGAAGGAGCTCATCGTCGACTTCAGGAAGAACCGGCCTCACCATGCTCCACTGCTCATCAACAACTCTGCTGTGGAGGTGGTCAGCAGCACCAAGTTCCTGGGGATGCACATCACGAACAACCTCACCTGGACTGTGAACACCACGTCACTGGTGAAGAGGGCACAGAAGCGACTGTACTTTCTGCGGAGGATGAGGAGAGCCCGCCTGCCCCCGCCCATCCTCACGACCTTCTACAGAAGCACCATAGAGAGTATTCTGACCAGCTGTCTCTCTGTGTGGTGTGGAGGCTGCAGTGCCTCCGACTGGAAGAACGTGAGGAGAGTGGTGAGGACAGCAGAAGGGATCATCGGGGCTCCTCTTCCCTCCATTAAAGACATTTCATCGCAGCGCTGTGTGTCTCGAGCCCGTAACATCATCAGGGACCCCTCACACCCCCACCATGGACTGTTCTCCCTGCTGCCCTCTGGAAAGAGGTTCCGCAGCATCCGCTGCAGGTCCACTAGGTTCAGCAAAAGCTTTTTCCCTGCTGCCATCAGACTGTTGAACTGCTGAAGTACAAAAGTGTACACACTAGATTCGCTGATTTGCACATTTGCACATTGTATCGTATCCTGAAAAATTGATGCTGCACCTTAACCGGAAACGCACTGCAAAACTGTGTACAATGCAACTGTCTACTTTTAAATCACTGCTGCACCCTACTGCATAATTGTCTACATTTGGTTTACATTGTTTACATTTCAACTGCCTACTGTTCACTGCTGCACTTTATCCGGAAGCAAATTGAAATTTATCCTGTAAGTGACTGCGATTGATCACTGCACTTTATCCTGTACTGTAATTCACTGCAAGGTATCCTGTAGAGTTGCTGCAATATTTCTGAGCTGTGTGAAAACGAAATTTCGTTCTGTATGCACTCTGTGTATACAAAATGACAATAAAGAAAGTCTAAGTCTAAGTCTAAGTCTAAGCTTCTCACAACAGTTTGCTGGGATTTTGTCCCATTCCTCCAGTCAGAGCTGGTCAAACTGGGTCAGGTTTGTGGGCCGCTTGACTTTTTAGTTCTGCAGAAAGTTTCCATCGGACTGAGAGCTGGAATCTGTGATGGACACTCAACAAAAGTCTTGTTCTGTTGCCTTTAAGCCACTTTCTAACTAATTTAGTGGTGTGTTGCGGGTGAGTTACCTTTTGAAAGGCCCATAGGTACCCAAACCTTTAATGTGAACCATTTGTGGTAATTATTGACAGGCAGATTTCTAAAAGCTTTGCAAAAACTTTTCACTCATTCCAGGAAATATGGGTGATTTTGTTTAATAAGAAATGTTGAAATCAAATTTTTCAGGTTAAGGATTATGTTTGCTTTAAAAACCATGTAAAAAAAAAAATACAATATGTAAATGCAATTTAAAGAAATTGGGAAAAAATGAAGTAATTTTAAGGAGCCCTGTCAATTTTCACCTCCGTTTCATGTTTATTCTTTCTCTGGTTGTCTTGTAGTTCAGTTGTTTCTGTGCCTTTTTGGACTCTTAATTTCTTTGGTCGCGTGAAATATTCACTTTGTTTGCTGAAGTACATAAGAATTGTGGGTTTTCCCTACCACTAGTTGTTCCCAACCTTCAACCTGATATAAAAAACAGATTTTACCTTTGAACCAGAAGTCTGAGATCTGGTGGTTCAGAGCAGAGATCAGAGCTGGTTGAAGATGAACCGCTAGCTCAGATCGCTCCTCTAAGAGATTTCTAAGCATGGTCTACTGCTGGCAAGATACTGACAAATAATAACAGCTCCACAGAACCACAATCTATAGAATTTTAAACCTAAATCTTGACTTTTTCATTTTAACACATGGTCAAAATAAAAGGTAGGTCGATCAGATAAAACTGATTAGTGTATGAGACGTAATCTACAGAGAAGAGATGAACAATAAATCAATAAAAACTGGTTTGCAAAGGTGTTGATTATTGAGTCGTTTGTGAAAAGATGCTTGACGAGCCACAACAAGGAGCAGCCTAAATGTCATTATTCATCTGTAAGCGGTGTTATTGTAGGCCTGCTGAGTGATGGTTGCTCTGTCAGGAGGTCGCTGCGAAGGATAAACAGACGACCCGCTGGGAGCCGGGAAAATCTGGAAAGACGCTCCGCTTCCATCAGCAGCTCTGCACAGGGATGCTGGCTGCTGGGATCCTCCCGTTCCCAGTTTGTTTGAACAGACCACGCCCGCTTCAGGGGTCCCTCCCGTTCGTTACATAAATTTCCTGCGCTGCCTTGTGTGCTGTGAGCAAGGCAGCAGAGAACACTTAGCGCGCCTCAGCCGGTCAGGACCCAGCTGACTTGATGAGCGCTCGGGAAGAGGGTCTTAATGCTGGAAAAGCACTTCGACATTACATGGAAAAATGAATAAATCTTGAAAAATACAACGTTTTACTGGCCCATCTGCATTCTGATTCTCACCTGCGGTCATGAGATGCTGGCCACGACCCAAAGAACCAGAACCATCTGATTAGGAAGCCTCCCGGCGAACTAACCGGGGGTTTCCTATCATCTCCCTCTGGGAGGAGACCCAGAACTCAGCAAGCGACTGTTTATGCCTTCTGGGATCTCCCAGGATGAGATGGAGGGTGTCGTTGAGGAGTGGGATGTCTGGGTTTCGTTCCTGAACCTGTTATGGTCCAGGAACCAATTCTGGTCAACAGAGGACGATGGATGGATGTTTGAAACACTTGGAAAAGTTTTTATACTTTAAACTTTATCACATTTTGTTACAATGTAGCCAGAAATTCAGTTTATTTTACTGGGATACCATGTGATAGACCAGAGGTCTGCAGCCAGTGACTCTGGAGCCACGCAGAGCTCTTTGGAACTGTGGCTTTTGACAACTTTGGCCAAAAGGCAAAATAATTAAGGAATGTTTTAAAATGTAAAGATAATTTAAACATGCTACCTTTAGCCTTTTTATGCAATCAAAGCAAAACATGACAGGAATATTCTATTTTATGGAATAATATTTTGTCAAGAAGTTGCAAACTACATGCTTTTGTTTTTAAATAGTTTCCATAAACTTTAGATGTCCCACTGAAAAACATTTATTAAACTTAAAAAAAAGTTATGTAATTTGGAAATCTAAACAAACGCCTGTTATAGAGCAAAGAGGCCTGTGGTTACTCTGGAGGAGCTGGAGAGCTCACAGCTCAGCTGGAAAGCCATAAATCAGCTAAAGGCATTTTACAAACAAACACGTTAAATTTACTTCCTTTCCCAGCCCATTTCTATTTATTCCGGTTTCTTCCCTGTAACATAGTACAATTCAAGATGGTACCAACCCATTTTAATCAATTCATTCAAGAAGAGCACAGCCTTGATCAATATTATCAGATCTATTTGTTGCATTTAATGTTACAGCAAGTCCAATTCAGTCCAATTTAAATCAGTTATTAGAAATGGATTAGAGTGCCAATCCAAACAATTAGGCCAAGTCAAGAAGTTAAAGGGACAATTTGGATTAATTCAGGAAACAATGATATGTAACAAGTTATCTATTTTCATTTGCTAGTAAAGTCCAATCTTGGAGAATTATATTACAACCAACATGATTAATTACAGCAGCAGCAGGAGAAAAATCCATTTAAATACAGTCCAGATTTATGCAGTTATAACTAAAAATCCCTTTTTATACATAGTCCAGACAACTGAAGGCCAGTTTTATTCTAATTTGACCAGGTCTGATGCACTTCAGTAGTTTTGCTTCAAGATAATCGTCAAAGCAGTGTGGTGGACAGTTCTGCATGGTGACTTTTTCTGTCCTATTTGTCGTTTGCTTCACAATAAAAAAAAAATCCCTCTTCAAAGTTGTCAGCAGGCTCAGTAGATGAAATGAGGTTGTGAGGCAACAAAACATGAAACATTCAAAGGGGTTGAATACTTTGGTGTAAAGCAATTAAGTAAAAACAAAAGCTGGACAGAGTCCACCCACCTAAAGAGCATCTAGGCTGCTGAGCCTGGGCCAGCTTCTTCCCGGATCAGTCATTAAAATCCGTTCAACAAACTCAGAGGTTTTATGAAATCCAGAGAAATTAAGTGGTTTAAAACCCAAACGTTGAAGGAGTGGCGGGATGGGGTGGGGCGGGTCGGTGGTGGTGGTGGTGGTGGGGGGGGGGGACTGAGAAGGAATGTGACATTTTTACAAGGAGGCCATCTATCAGTTTTATTGCATCATTAATAAAGAGTCTGGAAATGCTTTTCAAAAGACAAGATTTTCACTGAAGAGCAGTTTTTTAAAAAGCTGCGAGGAGGCTCCCTGCACACATGAGAGCAGATATCCACAATGTCACGTCTTAATTCCTGTTCAAAGGCATTTAGTGACGTTTCTGGGCCACTAATCAGGATCGTTTTAGGATTAATCTAACATTTTTTGGTCCTTTGGTGCCGTAGCGCTGCAGATTAGCCAGCAGAGGCTAATCAGATGACAGTCGGTAGCTCCATGCATTTCCTGCTTGTCCAGATCTGAACGTCCTCTGTAGCTTTAAGAATCAGAGCAAACCAAGACTTAGGATGAGTCAGAAAATCAAACTACACCAGGATTAACCCGTCTACCATCCTTCCTACTCCACACAATCCTTTCTCTCCTTTCGCCGCCGTTTGTATTCACCGAGCGAAGCTTTTAGCGGCTGAATCTCTTCTGTGTTTTGAAGTGTTAAAAAGCGCCGGACCCCCAGAATATATTACCTCCACCCAGCAGGCAGCTCCTCACATCCTGCCAGGCTGCTTGTGAACTCTGCAGAGCACGCAGAGTTTATGCCAGCTCCGCTTCTCCGGCGCTCCCTCCTTGTTCGCCGCACACTCCGTCTGCAGAGACATCTATAGGTTGGTAATTAAGCCCAGATCAAAAGGCCTCTGTTTTTTTTTTTTTTAACGAATCAACTCCCCTTTGTGCAGGAGTCTGTACAGTAAAACCCAACAGCCCACATATTAGGAGAGAGGGGGGGGGGGAAAACACACAAAGGCGGATAAAAGGGAAGACGGTTTAGTGTGAGAGGTGGACGGCTGCTGCTTTATTCTACGCTGGAAACACGGACTCACTGGAAACAGGATAAGCTTGAAGTAAAAACATTACCGGGGCCACACCTTATCAAAACATGGCACCTAATTGGGACACCGAAGCCATCTTTCATTAGATGAAAGGAAAATGACTTTTAAAAACAATGTATTAAACTTCTGAACTGCTGGTGTTTAAAGTGGGACCAAGGATACGTCCGTCAGGGCGGGGAACTCCCATTGATGTTGGGTACAAAGGCGCCGCTCTGCGTTTCCAGCAGCTTCCCTCCGTGGCTCACATTTTCCACCAATTTACAGCCGGATCTGCTGGGAGACGATCTCGGCTGTAAAACAACCCCGATGGTGTGATGATAAAAGTTTCTTCCCACAAACAGGAACTGGGCGAAGATAAAGAACGTTCGGTTCATTTTCTCTGACCTGCTGGACTTCCCCTTCTGGCCCGCATCCTGGCGGAGGGTGAGCCATCTTGCCCTCTCGGTGCCGGGAGTTGCTCGCAGTTTATCGGCCTCTGCTTGTCTGTGGGATTTCTGAACGCAGGTTCTCAGCCGGGTTCATTTCTTGAAAGCTTCCTGACCACAGGTCTGAACTCTCAACCTTCTGATCTTTGAGTCACTTAGTCATCACTTCAGCCTTGTGCTTCAGGGCCTCGTCCTAGAAACCCCACTCTGTCACCAAACCCTGCTGGAGGAAGCTGTTCCTGGAAAATGTTTGGATCCCACTCTTCATCCATGGCATATCTGGGAGGAAGCTCTCTGCCTTGGATGAGGAGCAACATCAGATTTTGGGTCAGGAAGCTTCTCTCCACCAGGACCCCTGGTTGCTCTCGTTTTTTCTTCTCCAGATTCATCCTGCTCAGAGGTGGCACCTCCTTTTGCCAGGACATTTGAATCCCGTATTAAACTTCAACCTCAGGAATAAAGCATTATATGAGGAATATTAGGAATATCCCATCCAGGGTCGACACTGAAAAACTGGTCCATGCATATCTAACCGAGTCAAATGGATCTTTAGGATCAGGTTTTGATGTTATGGATCATATTTATTGTGCATCTCTGCACGGCTGGAAATGATCCGGACTTGGTTTTCTCCTAAAGTGTCTTAATTTGACATTTGTTGTTAATTGGCACCATACAAACCAACTCAAAATAATTAAATTAGAGAGAATAAATGTGCTTCAATGCTCTGCCTGTCCATCCTTGATCTTCCTGCAGAACTTCATTCTTTCCGCGATGCTCTCCTCACGCAGAAGTTGCGTTCCTGTTGATCATTCTCACAAGGACACCATCCAAAGGTCTTCGCTCACATCCACCCACTCCCACTCTCAGGAAGCTCTGCACTGGTGGCAACAGGATCCTTCTGGAGTTCGCTGGACACACTTAAAAGCTTGAAGTCCTCAATGATCCGTATTCGTAGCAGCAGTCTTTGCATGTGAGGCCATTTTGGTGCCGATCATCCCGGCTGCAGGCCTTTCTTTGGAGGCAACTGTTGCTGATCCAGGCAAGCATTGATTTCAGTGCATTTTATATCAGTCAGCTGATCAGGGTGGGCAAAAATAGAGTCAAAATGTCTTAAGCTCATAAATTGGTTTACAATGATGCGTTCTGTATGATGATCTGAACAATCACTGTAAAAAACTAAAAGCTTTGCAAAGCACAACATTTGTGTCCCCATCAAAACTGAGACTGCACTCGATTAAGAGCTGTTTGCAGCGTCACTCGTTCGCCCACAAGTCTGTGTCGCTCCTAACCTAAACACCGCATTTACAAGAAGGACAGAGGAAAAGAAGCCCACGTCAGACCGTCACAGTTGTAAATATTATTGGGAAAATGTTTGCCAAAGGGAAGAGACAGATAAGCAATAAAACCACGAAGTATTGAGATGGAAATCTGCAAGGAAGTGCTTCAGCGTTGCATGGATGGTAATTTATGACTCCTCCACTTGGCAAGATTTAAACTTGGCGTCTCGGACTGTTCTCAGCGAGAAACCCGCAGAGAATCCAGCACGCAAGGATACAAGCGATCACTCCCAAACTCTCAGCATAAAATAAACACGAATCAGGTCTCTGCTGAGCCAGGAGATGGTTGGAGACAGGACAGCGAAATCAAAACAACAGAAAAAAAAATGGGTCGAACAAAAACAGTCATGAAAGGCTGGGCTTATTTTCAGCAAGCTTTCTGCATTTAGAGTTAAGATCAAACAAGCTTCACGGGACCATCAACATGTCTAGTTTTGCAAAATGCAGAGAACGGCAATTTTAACCTTTCAAAATCCCATTCAACAAACATCAAATAAATTCAGATTTTAAACAAAATATTTTTAAGCACTGACAGCTTTCTCTGTTTTGTATCATAATTGGTACATTAGGCCATCGTGGTCAGAGCTGACAGACATTCACACCTGCAGACCTGCAGAAGAAAGCCAGAAGCTCTGCAGCAGACGCCGCTCACTTCAGACACGTTCTCCCATCCAGTTAAAGCTTCTGGGGTCTCATTTATAAAGCTTGCGTCCGCACAAAATTGGGCCTGAAACGTGCGTACGTCACTTTTCACGCAAAAATTGGGATCTATAAAGAAAAAATAACATGCTCCATCCTCACAGCAACTCTGACCCAGGCATACGCTGATCTCAGAGATGTTCAAATTCACTCCATCTCAGACTTTAATCATAGATCATCTTGGTCAGAAGCATTCAAAACTGCAGGGTTATTCATGCGCTGGTGACACATATACATAAGGACCTTTCAATAAGTGAAAAATCCCATAAACCATCTTAAACCTTAGATGTCTGCACAAAATTGTATAATTTTTTTTCTACTATCACATTCCTCTCCCCAATGACCACCAGGGTAGCATGTTCCACAGATTAACAGATTATTGCGACAAGTGATTACGTTATTGCTGTAAACGGTCACACACACTCGTGCGTAATGCTGCGTGGTGGATTTATTGGCACGACTGGAAGACCTTGTAGATGGGTGAATTAGGAGGAAACTGTTTCAGGGATCAAATATGTCCTGGCCAAGGATGATTACTGGCCAATATGCCGCTTTAGACTCTGAGCATTTCTATCACCTGCAGGGGAAAGTGGCTGCACCTTCCTCCCAGGAGCTGAAAGGCCGCTCTTCAGCCCCCAGATTGCAGTGCGCTTAACGCTCACACCCAGACAGTGTGGCGTCCATCGGCTTCCTAAAATACTTGTGTGTTTTTTAATTATTTTTTTTTATTTTTTTTGAAGAAGGTTTTTTTTATTGTTGTGGGGAAACCTCTCATTCCTCTTGGTCTCTCTCCCGTCTCTGACCGTCGATCTGACGGCCTCAGAGGAATACGGCTGTCGTCTGACATTTAAAACATCTATCAGGTTTCATTTTTTAACGGGATCTTGTAATGTGGGCAACGTCTGTGTTTTTACCTCTGATTTACACATTTAACAAATGCCTCTCTGTGAAATTATCTGCCACATCACCATGATGGAAAAAATTATCGGTTAACCGATTATTAATATACATTAATATTCATGAGGTGCTTTGCATGGACCATTTATGATTCAATCTGGGCGTGTAGAGGGTGGAACATGAGGCAGAACCAGGTACGCAAACTTACAGGTACAGCTGGGATCGATAAAAGGAAATTGTATGCTGGTGTGAATGTGCACGGTTTTATAAATCAGAATTTATTTGAATCTTTTTCTTGCTGTACGTACACTTTTAGTATGGATTCTACGCAAAGTTTTATAAATGAGACCCCAGGACTTTAAAAATCCGATCCAACATAATCAAAAGCAGTTTTTTCTCCAGAGCGGTCAAAGGTTTGGGTTGTAGCAACAGTGGAGCAGCCAGAGAAGCAGCTATTCAAAGACAAACAGGAAACATTGCCTGGAAGATAGAAGCTGGTCCATCATCTCATAGAGACAAAGTGGAAGGGGTGTTATTCGGTTCTCCTCTACATGGGCTGACCACCTGACAGGACAGCGGTCAGGGTGAGGTCCAGCACGACCTGGCAGGACATCAGGGCCATCAGGATCCAGCTGAACACAACTCATGTTGTGTTTGAAACTCAGACACGACTGCAAAGCCAAACCGAGGTCCCCAAAAACAGCGGGGCGACCTCAGACATTCTGAGCATAATCAAACCGTTACTACAGACATCCTCAGGAAACAACCTGACCATTCCTGTACTCAGGAGTCAGCTATCGGATTGCAGCAGAGAGGACAGCAAACATCTGTTCAAGCTTTTTAAAGGTAGTGAGGTTGAGAAATTCCCACCGACTCCCAAAACACGTCTCGTACGAACATTTCTTTCACCCCCCTTTTTTTTTTTGATGGGGGGGGGGGGGGGGGGGCAGACGGTGCAGCTGCTTCCAATTTTTCTATGAATGGAGTCTGGGAAAACACAACTGATCAATAGGCTGAAGGAGGAGAGACACGCCCGTTCTGCAGACGGGCCATGCAGTCTGTCAACATCTGGCCCGGGTGCGGTTTCCACTCCGTGCATCCCCTCCCCGTTTTATTTGCCGCTCTCAACTACATCCATCAAGACCTTTAATGACATTTTATTAAGGACATTAAAGATGTCAGATGGCGTTACACAAATCACTGGAGTTCGCTGTTTACCTTTTGGGGCTGAAAGACCTCGGGAGTTTTGTGCAGAAACTATTTCCGTCGACGAGGTCCGCCCAAAACACGAGAAATCGCTTTGGACTTAAATATTTCAATATGTCCTAATTTAATAAGTTCAGACGTGAAGACCAAGCAGCAGAAGAATAACTGCGCCTCGTCAGAGTATCGGTCTCTGTGTGTAAAACTCAGAATGATAAAAACGGTTCTTCTTTAAAGGGCAGCAGCTGGATGAAACAGTCCTGCAACTGAAAATCTGAAAATCTCAGATCGTGGGAGAGCTCTGGTGATGGCAAAGGAAGGTCCCACAGCTCTTAAGGCGTCGTTAAAAACACATTTGGTAGGTACTTCAAGGCCAAAGCACAAACCCGATTCCCTGAAGGTAAATAATTTAGAGTTTTGAAATGTAACATCTGCAAATAGACTGGATTTATGACCGGAGGAAATAGTTTTAGTCAAATCTTGGCTCGTAGTGACAGCAGCAGTTGAAGTAATGATGAATGTTTAAATTCTGCTTCCTGAAGTTCAGAAGGCAAAAAAACACCAAGTCAAAGGTGAGTCGACAAATCTGAAGGGAAAGCCTAAAGCATGGAGGTTCAGGGTTAAGGATTAAACACAGATTAATCAAGAGTTTGGGCACAACAGAAGGGGAAATTTCTACTGACCCAACTTTCTTCTTAAAACCAAAAGATGTGTCAATCAGCTCGGTTCTGGTCATTTCACTGTCAGTAGCGGCATTTAGGGCAGATCTGAGGAGTATTCCTCTCCAAAGTTCAATTTATCAATGACCCGACAACAATCCTTCACGATTTAATCTACTTTGAATGATTATATATTTTAAAAAACACTGTCCAATGTAGTTAAATGTTTTTTGGTAACCCCACTGAGACCCCCGACATGTTTTTAGAGTCCTTGCTCCAGTATAACGAGGCAGAGGTCACTAACCTTGTGGGTCAAAGCAGATTAATGCAGATGTTAAATGAAGCTTTTTCCAGTTGAGGCAGCTGGCTAAAAATAAAGTCGATTCTTTCTAAGCAGCCCTTTGAAGCAGAATTTTGTGTCTCAGCATAATAGTTGTGTGGGAGCTGCACAGGAGAAGAAGGATTTAGCACAAGTGGCGAGGACAGCACAGGGGATGATGGGATGCTAACAAGACCTAGACGTAGTTTATGCTGCGTAAGTCCATGAAAGGAACAGACACATCGCCACAGATCCCTCCACCTGGAAAAATTCAGTTTGTTACACTTCCATCAGGGAAATGATTCAGGAACATCAAATCAAAAACTAATAGACTTAAAAACAGCTTTTTTCCCCAAAGCTGTGAAGGCTATCGCCCTCCTGCTGGGAATCAATAAACCATCAGCACCATTCATAATCTGTTTCATGTCTCACACCACTGGTTACACAAGTTTCTGAACTGATGAAAATCAGTCATACTGTCTCTTATAAGATAATAAATATTGACATGCCTAAATCTCTCAGGGCCTTTCTGTTTATGCAGATTTTCCAATTTTGCAACCAAATTTATCGCATTGTATAATAGATGGCCATCTTTTTGACTTGAAAATAAGCCCATTAGCTGCTAAGGACTATATGCATGTTTAAGTCTCTCAGGGATTGTTGTTGATTAGTACAATCAATAGTTTTTATAGATATGAAAAAACAAAATAGAAATGGAAATTTTCTTTGTATTTATGTGCGTTCTCAGCTGTGGTTTATCTCATCAACATGTCATTATGGTAACATGTAATGACAAATGAATTCTAGAATTCCACACATTTGGTACTACTTGGCTGGATTATAGATTACTTTATGTTGTACACCATCCATCACTTGACTCCAGAAGGTGCAAAATGCTGCAGCTCATCTTTTAACGGCCACTAAGACGTTTGAGAACATTTCACCCATTTTAGCTTTCCTTCACCGGGTGCTCATTCCTTGTAGGATTCATTTTGATTAAAGCCCTCTTTGCTACCATAACATTTATGTTTTTAGCCTTGTTTAACTATAAAGCACCTTGGTCCTGTAATGGTCGTCTTAACGTGGCTAGTGAATAAAGTTGGCCAGGATTAAAAACCCTATTTTCCATTAAGGGAATGGCAAGGTGTGTTATTTAACTCAACAGATGTCCTTGAGAAAAGTGAGCATTATGTTCACATCGGAAGTGATTAAATTGACCATAAATAGGAGAAAGAGCATGCATGCTGCTCATTCTGCACCGTCTTTGTACTTTCAGGTCTCAGCTGTTTACATCACTTTCCTTTTTACTGGGTGAAAACAACGTGACAGTCACCACTGCACCTCTGACCCTGAGGTATTATGAGAGGAACAGGGAGGGTTTTGAAGTACTTCCTCCATAAGATTGGGACGTTTCATGCCTAACATTCTTCATTGTGCAAACATTTCCTGCCAGAGATGGAGCCAATCACTGAAAGCTGTGCACGTCTGACCGGGTACAGTATAAAGGAAGCACCGTGTGTGCAAACAATATGAAATCATCCAGGCATGTATTGTCTATCCAGGACTGGGTTAACAGAGGGAGTCGGTCAATACAGGTCGCCATTCTGCTCTGCTAACCCTCTCAGCTTTTTTAAAGGATAACTGCATCCTAAAGGAAACTCACTCTTCTGATAATCAAAAACTTCAGTTCAATTCAACTTTATTTATATAGCGCCAATTCACAACACGTCATCTGAAGACACTTTACAAATTCCATCAGATCCTCCAGATTGGTCAGAAAGTTTCCTCTCTAAGGAAACCCAGCAGGTTGCATCAAGTCTCTCCAAGCAGCATTCACTCCTCCTGAAAGAGCGTAGAGCCACAGTGGACAGTCGTCTGCATTGTTGATGGCTTTGCAGCAATCCCTCATACTGAGCATGCATGAAGCGACAGTGGAGAGGAAAACTCCCCTTTAACAGGGAGGAGAACCTCCAGCAGAACCAGAACCAGGCTCAGTGTGAACGCTCATCTGCCTCCACCCACTGGGGCTTAGAGAATGGTAAATGCCCTGTGCTTGTAAAGCGCTTTCAAGTCTGACAACTTGCCACAGTCACTCATTCACACCCTGATGGTGGTGAGCTATATTAGTAGCCACAGCTGCCACATCAGCACCACCAGACCTTCTGACCACCGCCCACAGGTAATGTGGGTGAAGTGGAGACAATGATGGTCAGAGACAGTGAGGACGAACTCCTTAACTCTTCCACCATCATCGCTGAGAAGACAGAGCAGAGACACAGAAAGCACAGAAGCACACATTGATCCAGGAGTACTTTCTATGTTAGATGGTAATAGTGAATGATCTGCCTCCCCTGATGATGTCACAGCTAACAGAACGCCAGACCAGGTGTACCTTCTATGAAGAGAGATAAGAGGTTAAAAGATAAAATAACAACAAACAATGCGGATTGGAGAGCAGTAGGAGAACTCAACAGAGTGAGAGAAATAGACCCTGATGTCCTCCAGCAGCCTAAGCCTATAGCAGCATAACTACAGAGATAGCTCAGGGTAACATAAGCCACTCTAACTAGAAGCTTTTAGCAAGGTAAATAAAATGTTTTGTGACTAAAATAAATCGGGTGATAAATATTAAAATATTGAAAGATAAAGTACTAATTTAAGCCTGAGGACTAACAGTACAGTTTTGGATTCCTGACCTACAGTCACACATTGCTAGAGGTGACCTAGATGTTCTGGATTTGATGAGAAAAAGTTTATTTCTGTCATTAGAGACTTGACTTGGACATGTTCCAGTCTTCCTGAGCCTGACACAGAAGGTAGGGTGAAGGAGAAAATAAGGAAATTTGATGCTTCTTTTGTTCCTGGTTGACTCTTGGTTTTAATGGAAAAGTCACCTTTTCCTTTTGACCATATCAGTCTGCAAACAGCTGAGTCGGTCATACTGGAAGCTGAAAGAGTAAAAGGTAGAAGAAGAGGAAAAAGAAAAGGAAGAGGGCGACAGAGAGGCCATCGCAGTTTGGGGGTAGAAGAAAGGGACGTGGCCTTAGAGGTTTTCAGGGATTTAATAGATGATGTTTGTGGCCGTTCTCTCCTGCTTTCATCCTCATGCTCTTCGTGATCATACACCAGTCAAACATGTTTCTTTAATGAGTGTAAAACTTTGAGTGAACTTCACATGAAAGGCCATAAATGTTTTCCCCTCTGCTTTCTTGGATGAACTGGAAACCTTTGGAACTATGAATAGCTCAGAGAAGCTAATTTCCTCTGCTGTCCTCAGACATTTAGCCTTCCAACTTTTGCAAACATTTGTCCCCATGTAGACAGGAGCTCCACATAGAAGATATGGTGACGTTGAATGTTTGGAGAGATTTCATGTCTTATCGTCGTTTTGACCAGAATTCAAGGTCTCCTGGTGGTGGGATAAACAAATAATATATTTATGTTGTTTTGTGGGGAATCATTTTTTTATCCTGTCTCCTCTCTGAAGCTCTCTTCTCTTCAGCTCAACCCCCAACAGGTTTTCTAGAGGATGTTGGTAAAATGGCCGTGCAAGGAAGTGTCTGGTGAACACTTAAAGGGTAAATGAGAGATTAACCAACTTAACATCTAATGGATGCTATGGAGACCTCAGCTGGCTGAAATAAAGTTGCTAGCTTTAATAACTTGTATGTTTAGAAAGTATGTGGTTGTTAAAGCCATGGGTCATCAGCTTAAGGCTGTTTTAAAACACCAGACGGGTACATGAGCAGCAAGCCCAACTAATTATTCAGCCAATATCAGCGTTTTGCAGCAGAACTTAAAAATCTATAGTATTTTCACTGCGAAAAGAAAGCTTAGGGGTAAAATTTTCTTGAAATTAGTGTATTTGTCCTTGATTTGAGTTGATCAATAATTTTATCTGCCAATGGAGGGAGTATTTTGCCCCTAAAATTAGATAATTAGATATATTGCACTTAAAATAAGATGATAGATATGTGTTGTTCCTATTTTAAGTGGAAAAATCTCATTCTATTGGCAGAGAAGATTATTTACCTGCTCATGCCATGGACAAATACACCCATTTAAATTTTTTTTACTTACACTTTATCCCTGTTTTTCAGTGTTGTAAAGCAAACACCTGAATGCTGCTGCTAAATATAATGATTTACGTTATTGCTTTAGTCTATTTGTAAAGTTAAATAATTACTACAGATAATATTATTATAACTAATGTGCAGTAGGAATTTCTAAATCTAAATCGTAAATGCAAAGTTATATGTAAATGCTATATATATGTTATATGATTGCTTTCTTTGCTGAGTGCCTAAACTAAACAGCTCAGTACAGTTACATTACAGGCAAATTACAATGATATCTGATGCTACATCATCAGGCAGCTGTACCTGTGGTACCTCTGGCTTTGCAGTGCAGGTGCTTTTAAACAATGGCAGCAAGGAAACAATAAATCAGCGGCGCTTCCCATCATCATATCCGAGGAGGTGCTTGATGGGTCAAACCACTGAAGCCTTTAGATTCTGCTGCGAAACACGCAGCATACGGGTGAGATAAAAGCCACGGGGGCGGTTCCTGTATCCCTGCATCATGGATGTAAACACAGCTGCTGTTAAGGAACTCATGCATGGCCCATATATCGCATAGTTGTCTGAATTGAACTCTGACCCAGCAGCGAGTCTGGCTCTGGAAAGAAAAGGAATTCCAAGCCGTTCCGAGGGGAAGCGCTTTGTCCATGAGGCAATCCCTTATGTCTGCTACGCCTTTGCTCTCAGGCATTATTCCTATACAGTCTCCCAGTCCCCACAGCATGCCACCTAAATCAGACCATCTGGTCCTGCAGCTGCAGCCGATGCGCTCCAAGAGAGGGACAAGAGATGTCAGCAGAAACCGTTGGTAGGAGGAGGAGGAGGAGGAGGAGTGGGGCTCTGAAATTTTAAAGAGAATGCCTTGAATCAGATAACTGCATTCAGCAATGACCTCACTGCTTCATAAAAGGAATGACTCACGGGCTAAAAATCCAACCGTACCCACCTAACACCCCCCCCCCCCCCACCCCACCGAGCAGAAGCATGGCGGAACGTGCATTTTCTCCTCCTTCAAGGAGACGTGTGATGGAGACATCCAGGTGAAGCAGATAAGACTGAGATGGACACAAAGACAGCAGATAGGGAGAGATAAGGACGAGGAAGAAAGAATGAAGATTTCCCAAAACATTCTAACTTTTAAACCCTGAGATGACCTAACAGCAGGGTTTTGGTTTCTTAAGGAACAGTGAGGAGAACGTAGACGATACATGTCGGTAGGCAGCCTGGGGTTAGAGCAATCTTCAAATTACAGGAGAACTACTATACCTGCTGAGCGACAGTCAGGCCCGCTCTAAGAGTTTGAAGTGCAATCGCTCCGTCTTCTTTCTGCAGTTCTGACCGAATCACTGCTGCTTGGCGTCGTTCTTGGACCCCGACTACCCTATGAAGAGTGCTGATCTAAAACATGTTAGACCTAGAGAGGTCCTGGGCTTCTTTCAAATGTATCATTGGAGGGATGCAGCCACTATAGACTGAGACCTAATTAGTCAGTTGATTAGCTGTGAAGGATTCCTAGATCTTTGATTTGTTAAAAGTAAAAGTCTTTGAATTTTAGAACCAGAATCAACTTTAATAAGTTATAAAATAGTTCTCCTGAAGTCCACCATCATCTCCAGGTGGTTCTGGGATCAACGGTGGGTCAGCCGGTCTTCCTCCTGTCTGTATCACCTTCTTGGATCAGACCAATTAGATTAATCTGCAAACTTCAACACCAGTTGATTGAAGGATTTCATGACCACAGACGTCAGGGCAGCAGGCATTTAGTCATTTAATCCAGTGATGGTGTGTTTCTTCTTAATGTTGAAGTTTGAAGCACAACTTGCCTTATATCTTGATCTGCTGCTATTATTCCACTGCAATGTTTTATTTTCTTAAGTTCTGTATGTACAGCATCTGATTTGTCTTGTTACTGATATGTGCTACAAATAAACTTGTCGTGAATTCTTGGGGACTAGGATGACAGTGGAGTGTTTTAAGAAGTTTCCAGAGACTTAATGATTGTTATATAAGTGGGGATGGGCCTACAATTAAAAAAATCCTCCAAAAAAAATCAACATAATAAATATGAATAAAAAAATTCTTTTTTTTAATTTATGCCACATTCTGTCACACTAACCTTGCTAACTAACAAACCAAAGTTTAAGGTTTAAGCCAATCACAGTATCAATATGAAACCGTAAGCAGCATTATGTCATGAGAAATCACAAGATGGTAAGCTAGTCAAGGCACTTCTTGTGTCTATCTAAGACGAAATCATGGATTCTTATCTTACAACACAGATGTGATAGAAGCAGCCATGTTTATGTTGGTTCTGCCTGTGGGCTCAGCTCCTCTTGCTTTCGTTGCACCCGGATGTCCCGCCTTAAACCACAATACTGCAACCCGATTGGCCTGGACCATTTTTGGTGAACGCGAAAAATCATCTCGAGAGCAAGGTTAGAATTTCAGAGCAATGCAAATATAGCCATGATTATGGCTAAACTGAAATCCTCCAAATGTCAACAAGCTAAACTTCAAACATCCTGAACAATTAACTCAGATTAAGTGGAGCATTTGTTGCAGAAACATATAGCAAGAATTCAGGATATTTTTTACCAAGAGTTGCAGATATAATTGACCGGAATGGCCCTCAGTAAAATTAACAAGGATGTAACTCATACGAGGCCCCACAGTTTGACCTGAACGTGACCTCTGAATTCCCACGGACTCCCAGCAGACACACACCAATTACTAGCAAGGTTTACTCATAAACACATCAAATATTTGATGCAGAATGTAAAGTTGCTTTCATTTTAATTTGGTTAAATGTGCCGTGAGGGCTCTGAATGCATCCGTCTGGCAGGAGATTAGACCCCCATCTGTGCTCTTAATATTAATGTGTATTATTTTGCTCCCACTTTAAAGAAATCTTTGTTATTGCTCATCTTCTTTAGCTGCTGAGGTGGGAATGAAGTGGTGGGTTTGTGCCAGCTCAACGTTTCCCAACATTTAGTTTTGTTCTCAGGTTACCAGACAAGGTGAGAAGTGATTTTTGTGATGCAGTTCCTGCAGAAACGGTAAACTGATTTTAAGCAATCAAAACCGCTCACTTTAGCTTGTCTTAAAAATGCAATGAACTGACTCAGCTGCATCACGTCAATGAGTTCAGTTTATACTCAGAATACAGAATATTTCCAACAAATTGTAACCCTTATTTTCTGTCTCCCACCAGTCTTGCAGTGGGTTACAGTAAAGTTGTAGGGGACACATATTTTTGTAGATTTCCTAAACAATGTAACCACAGTGCAGGACGGTCTTGACTTGCTTCTTTATTTAGCTCAGCTCAACAACACATTCTCCCTCCGGTGCCACACACAATTAGGTCCACAAAAACAGTAGCTGACAGGAACCCAAAAACATATGGTGAGGGTATGCGTTAATAAAGTAATTACTTTATACAACAAATCTATTAATGCAAAATAATAATAATAATAATAATAATAATATTAATAATAATAATACAGCGGCCAAATAATAATTAATTAATAGTTCCTTGATTGATGATAGCATTGACCAAATTAAAGGTGACAGTATCATATGGAGAACCTTAGAAAAACTATATAAAAAATGTTGTGGTGCTAAAATTTTAAACTACAGGGGAAAAAAATGGTGGGAGCCATCAGATGTAAGACTGAAAACATATGAGTAGGATCAGAGAACCATAGACTGACATCTTGAGGTTAGGAGACAAAGATCTGAACTGACAGGCTGGGCAGGGAGAGCCTACAGTTGACACGACAGCTAGTAGTCAAGTGTGTGACAATCTGGGCTTTATGGAGGAGTGGTAAGAAGAATGGTTGGAAAGGTGGAAGAAGTTATACGAGTCCCCCAGGGGCCATGGAGGGGGACACGCATGCAAGAAGGTGCTCTGCTAGGTGACACCAAAATGTAACTATTTGGCTTACTTTGAGGAAAAGCAACCCTGCAGATTACTCTGGACACACCATCCTCAATGGTCATCTGTGGAGAGGCTTTTCTTCAGCAGGGACGGAGAAGCAGACAGTCGTGGAAGAAAACCTGTTCATTATGTGAACTGCAGAGGCTGGAGAAGACCTGAGAGTGTGGTGGAGGTTCACCTTTCAGCAGGAAAACCACCCTGGGCATACAGCCAGAGGTTACAATGGGATGGTTCAGATCAGAGCTAATTCAGAATCAGGATCAGCTTTATTGGTATGTGTACATGTACGAGGAATTTTAATCTGGATTGCACAATGCTCTCAATATGCTTATTTACAATTACATAGAATGCAGTGATAAAAATCGATCAGTATAGAAAACACATCTGAACACACTATAAACAAAATGGACAGATCAAGGCAATGATGCAGCAAGCAGAGAGCAAAGAATGCAGGAGTAAATGTTATTTTCATTCTTGTTATTATGTACATGTTAAAAGTAGAAGTGATTTACAGGTGCACATGCAAACATATATGTCCACAGTGTGATAAGGACAGAGAATACTGGAGTAAATTAGTATTATATGAGGTAGATTTGGTATACAGGATATACAATATGCCAATATGAACAGCACTGAAGCAGTGTTCCATAAAGTCCCTATAAATGAAC
This sequence comes from Fundulus heteroclitus, assembly GCF_011125445.2. Classification (NCBI taxonomy): domain Eukaryota; kingdom Metazoa; phylum Chordata; class Actinopteri; order Cyprinodontiformes; family Fundulidae; genus Fundulus; species Fundulus heteroclitus. The sequence continues at coordinate 43,274,912 of NC_046367.1, forward strand.
TTTAACAGCTTTTCTGTGATCCTGTGATTCCTTTGGGAGTGAGCGGAACCATCTTGCATTTTTTTTCACCCTCGGACATATCAGCTCTCCTTTTTAGTAACCGCTGTGAAGATAGTTTGAGGTTGAATATTGGATATTCACGCTCCGCGGCTTCAGTGGTGTCTGGCTTCTGTCCGAGTCGATACAGGGAGTCCAGCCAGCCGATGTTGGCGAATGCTTGGTCAAATCAGCAGGACATTATTTTTCAAGTGCGCATATCTACTAAAATTTACAGTATTCGTGATGAAACCGCTCTGAAGAGCTGCTGGTAGTGACTGCGGCAGACTTCCGCCTCTCAATCAGCCCCATGAAACATACGATACCTGTACAGTAATTATTCCTGGTAGCGAACTAAGTACTTCCTAGACTACTTGCATGCCTAATATGAAGTATTTTTACTGTGTACCTTTAGAGTAATCCTGGGTCAAAATCCTTAAGAGAAAAGGACTAAGGATATTTCACCCAACTTTCCGGTGGAGTACAAAAACTTATTTTCCATAAGCAGTCCATCATTAATACACTACTGAACTTAGTAGCTACTTAGTTCATTAGTGTCTGACTCTTGGACTACCTATGAAAAAAAAAAGTTTTTTATTCCACCTGAAAGTTGAACAAAATATCATTATTCTTGTGATTCTGGTCAGCATTTTGACCCAGGATTACTCTAAAAGTACACAGTAAAAGTACTTCATATTATACATTCAAGCAGTCTATGAAGTACTTAGTTCAGTGGTATCTGAATCTTGGACGAATGGAAAACACGTTTTTTTATTCCATCTCAAATTTGGCTGATATATCCTTTTTCCTCTTCTTGGTTAAGGATTTTGACAAAGTATCACTCTAAAGGTACACAGTAAATGTACTTCATATTATGCATGTGAGTAGTCAATGTACTTAGTCTATGAAGTACGATTACTGTAAATGTTAGTAGATTCGGACACTTGGAAAATATTCCCTGCTGATTTGACCAGGCAACTGTAAACATCGGCCTGCTTGACGGCAGTTCTGATCTGGGGCTGACGTCGGCTCGCTGCCCTGCCTTCCTCCTCTCAGGTGGATCAGTCAGACATGCTAGCGCTGTTAGCTTAATTGTATGCTCTGATTGGAGAATATGTAAATTACGTAGAGAGACAACCTACGTAGAAAATGAAACTGTTTTATGAGCTGACAGTTTTTGAGCAAAGCAACAAAGCTCATCCCCTGAGTTTGTCCTTTGCTATTCACTGTTGTCATTCAGACGGCCTCATCATCACTACAGATCATATTACACCCCCAAAACCTCAGAAAAAATTACTTTGTTGTCATGGCACGTTCAACTGAATAAATATTCTTATACATACCCTCCACATATGCTATTATACTAGTGGAAAGGTTGGGGGATCTCTTCAACTAAGGATGTAGGATTAGGAGCAACAGGAAAGGCTGATTTAGAAAAAAAACATTAAAATCAATCAAAAATAACAAAAGCTGTTATTGCACCAGAGTTATGTAAATGTGAACAGCTGGAGCTGTTTCGTGTTTTCTGCTGAGGTGAAATGACGCAGTCGCTCCCTGCTGACATGCTTCTGACTCTAAGGTGGGAGAGGATGTCGGTGAGCAGCATGAGGACAGGAAACAGGAGCCGCCGCCCTCTCAGCGGTTCCCACTGAGCTCCTCGGGACGTTATCTAATGCTCTGCTCTGCAGTTGAACCGCAGAACAACTTCAAATGTCTACTTCTGATGTGGTAAAGTTCAACCAAAGTTTTCCAATTATCTTCTGGACATCTGCCTTCTTTTCTCTCTATGTCCTGGGATGATTAAAACAAGACAGAGCTGCTAAAAGATGAAAGAAGGAAATGAAAGGCTGCAGTCTTTACCCGTCTCTATGCTAACTGCAGTCCAGAACCTTGTAGATTGAATACAGTTGACGGTTTGCTCATCCAAAACATACATGTGAAATTAAAGAAAGATACCGCTGAATTGAACTATTCAGCCGCTCTCATAGCAAATTTAAGAAACGGCCTGCAGCTTTGAGGCTGTAAGAACAAATCTCTTAAGCCATCACTCAGAACTAAATTTGTTTCAGATGGATTTAAATGTATCGTCTGGAAAAAGATGAATTAAAGTATTTATTGCTAGAATAGTAGTCAAAGTTAAAGTTTAAATACAGGGTTAGAAGGTGAAGCAACAGAGCATTCACTTTGCATTGCACTGGTAGAAAATCAAACACCTACAACACTTAATTGTAGTGTTAGGGACCTTGTGAAGTCTGCCATATTGGATTAAACATTTGCTTCTAAGGGTTTTTTTCCCCTCCAAAATACACTTGAGTCACCCTCAAGTGGGACCGTATTCCGTGTGGATCTTTGTTGAAAATTGTTCCTGGCTCATGTCTGAAATACTGCCTGGGGAGTTGCGTGATTTACACTCATGCTCGCTCTCCGTCTGTCTGTGAGAATATTCTCCCTGAAGTCGGTGTGAACGTTGTCGACGTCCAGGGAAAAAACAAGGCGTCTGTCCAAAACGGGCTTGCTCCTACGCAGAGCTGTGGAAGCAAACAGAGCCACGGTGTTATCGGCGAGAGATGTCCCAGATCAGAGGAGCAGGAGCTCTACAGGATGAAGTTTCAATTTAACTTTATTTATGGGGACCTTCAGGGCCAATAATCTTTCCAAACTGCTCTACATCCATCCATCCATCCATCCCCACTTTTCCAAGGGGGGTTGGTGGTGGTGGTGTTCAGAGAGAGGCTTACCCAGAAGACATCCATCTATCTCTCCCCACCAACACTCCCTTTTCATTCACTTAGCCTAAAAATGATTAGATGTAATCAGTTATTTTGTTCTCCTCCTCCTCTTCTTTCATCAATCTGACAACTACTCCCACCGAAGCCACGGAGCGTGAATATTCAATATCCAACCTAAAATCAACTTCACCGCAGTCCAATACAAGACTGTGTTATGTTCATATGGTCCGCGATTTCTTTTTTTGTTTCCTGAATGTTTTCAAACCAACTGATTTTGAAAAAAAAAAAATCTGTCCATCAAAATGCATCAAAACAGACAAAAATGAAAAAATGGTGGTGGGTCCAAATGCAACAGCCATTAGCAGTTTGTTTCTTTGTTTTTGTTAAATAAAACATTAATATACGCTCCTTAAAAGGTTTGATCAATTTAGTCCAGTACAGCGACACAAGATTGAAAAGTGTTATATTTACTTAATGTATATAATATCAGATAAAAGTAGATTCATATGCATGAGAAATCCACCTCTAAGGAGATAACATTAAACATAAGACCTCATTGGCTTGTTCTAGCCATAAATAGAAATTATGAAGTTGGTGTTCCCTTATATAGGAAATTTTTTGACCAATCTGTATAATCTGACCTAATCTGTATATTATTATATGATTGAATTTGACTTTGTTAAAGTGCCTTGAGATGACATGTTTCATGAATTGGCGCTATATAAATAAAATTGAATTGAATTGAATTAAATTGGATGGACTTTGAGCGCACCCAGGCCTGAAACACAGCAGGTCAGATGGAGGGACCCTCAACCCCCGAGGGACAGAAGAGAATCATCCTGTCCTCCAAGCTGCAGACATAACACCAAGAACTCAAAACAGTGCACATTAAATCTGCCTAAGAGCTTTGTCTACTATTCCTCTTGGAAAGTAGTAAATTCCTTTGCTTGATATGGTGACAGGGTGAAAAACAAGAGAACGAGAGGTGTGTGCCAATAGGGGGTTTTCAGCTGACGTCACGCTCACGTGACTACTCAGCGCGTCCGCCATATTGGGTGGCAGTCGTTTCGCACCGTTGACCTGCATTGTATGACGCCTTAGGCAGTATTGGAAGTGAACAATGGGGAAAACGTGTTTAATGGTTGGTTGCACGGCCGTGGAGGTGGAGATCAACGCTCTTTCTATCGCCTGCCAGCCGTAATAGTGAATCAGTGTGAAAAAAAAAAAACAGCTGTCTGAACAACGCCGTCACCTATGGCTGACACGGATATCCAGGTCCGATTTGGACGGTGTTAAGCTGGAATACGCCAGAGTCTGCGGTGCTCACTTTGTCACAGGTAATTAACTGTTAAGTATTTAAAACATATAAGAAGAATATATTAATAATAGGGCTTGGGCGTTATGACTTATTACTTTCCGCGGCTGTCGTGTTGACTGCCTCCGCCGCCTCTACTGCCTATTACTACCGCGTACTGTACTCCCTCTCTCAGCCGTGTTTTAATTTGATTAATTTCACCTTAACTTGATTTCAACCATGGTAAACCGTTGCTGTATTGTGGGCTGTAACAGCGCAACACATGATCGCCATGGGAAAAACATAGAAACAGATTAATTGTCCACCGCTTTCCTGCCTGGAGGCGCAACCACGGAGAACAACTGTTAGTGATAACAAAGAGTCGTCGGCTCGCTTGGATCGCGGCTGTAAGTCGACCGAACATAACTTTCCACAGTATCCCGATGTCAATGAGAGTGTGTTCTAAACGTTTGAAACACATAGCAGCTAGTTAAAAGTACATTACATGCGAGTGGTTGTTAGCGCTAACGGTTAGCATGTGCTAACCCGGCTGAGCGCAGCTTACCTTTGAACGAGTTACAGAGATAACAAAGAGATCGTCGGCTCGCTTGGATCGCGGCTGTAAGACCGAACATAACTTTCCACACTATCCCGATGTCAGTGAGAGTGTGTTCTAAACGTTTGAAACACATAGCAGCTAGTTAAAAGTACATTACATGCGCGAGTGGTTGTTAGCGCTAACGGTTAGCATGAGCCAGAGCCCGGCTCAGCGCAGCTTACCTTTGAACGAGTTACAGAGATAAAGAGATCGTCGGCTCGCTTGGATCGCGGCTGTAAGACCGAACATAACTTTCCACAGTATCCCGATGTCAATGAGAGTGTGTTCTAAACGTTTGAAACACATAGCAGCAAGTTAAAAGTACATTACATGCGCGAGTGGTTGTTAGCACTGGCGGTTAGCAGCTACTAAACTAGCATGTGCCAGCCCGTCTGAGGGCAGCTTACCTTTGAACGAGTTGCTGTGTTCCCACTGTTTGCTGGCTTTATGATCTGCAGCTCCTACCGGCGCCAATACGGTAAATACAACTTAATTTTGCACTGGTCATTGTTCTGCTTAAATAATTAAAGCCGCGAGCGGCGTCGATCGGCCTTGCAGCCAAGCGCCTTCGCGCACCGCCCGCCCGCGGCGGGCGGTGCAACACATTTGCAACACATTTGCGTCGGATTGTTTACATTTTTACCATCTTATTAAAACTCACCCGTCCACGTATGATGGCGATTTCCTTGATGTACATAACCAGATGTGAACTGGTTGTGAGCCTCTAGATCCTTGTAAGCTCTCATTTCCTCAAGAGTGTGCAGAGGGTTTTCACCGAACACCAGGTAATGCATCTGGATTACGGCTAAACAAGGCACCGTGGAGGGCATACGGGTCCATATGGTCGATCACGGAACATTTCCTCAGATATACGTCCTTATCTGGTCGCTCTAGCGTGCTGGCGTACTTATCCATTCGCGATACGATAATACGTGTAAGACAACTAGAGATAAGGAAGTGTGCCACCCAATATGGCGGACCGGAAGTTGGCCAGTGACGTCAGTGAAAACACCCTATTCAGGGATTCCAGACATGCCAGTTAGCTGTGGGCCGTATTTGACTTTGGAAAAATCCGGAGTGTAATTTGTCAAAGCTGACAACACAAATGGGTCTGAGCTGAAGCTGTGAAAGCACTAAGCCCTTAGTAAAACAGAGGAACTCCCAAAGAGACTGAAATCTTTTCCAAAGCCAGTCTTTTCTTTCTCAAAGTCAGTTTCGCTTCAGATTAGCTTTGATTTTTGGGGTGGGAAGATGAGAGAAAGCCTTTTCTTCTTCAGACTAGAAAATGTCTTCAAATAATTATATCTACACACTATAACTTAACTTTCACAAATAGACAAAACACCTAAACCATTGGCGAGGGTATTAATTTCTTACAACCAGCATCAACCCCAACACTCGACACGCGAATGTCTTTGACTCAAAATGTTAAAGCACCAACTAATGCTGTTAAACATTTATATAATAAAACATGTAGGATTTTGCTGTTTTTCGTGGAATAACTGCATTGGATTTTCACAACAGAATGAAACTAAAAACATCTGCAATATTTATTCAGATCTGCTTTTCTTGTCACTCGGTCGGAAAGTGTCTGCTCTTGTTAACAAATTTTTCACAAATATTAACATACCACTGAAGGAAATGTTTCCATCCTGTTGTTGCAAATATCTTGTTTTTATTTACTTTCAACTCTAAAAAATAGAAAAATTACAACACATTTCTTCCAGTAGAGTTTAATAAAAAAAAGTCGAAGTTGTCTTTTTGGCTCCAAATGTTTTTTTTTTTTTTTAGCTGTACAAAATTGACTCTTTGGATTGTAAAGGTTGCAGACCCCAGGTCTATAGTAAGCTTCAACAGCTGCTAGGTTGAGCATCGGTTGTTGTTAACTGTTAGCTTAGCTACATTTTAGCTTTAATAGCTTTAAGCTTAGATAACTTTAGACATAAAAATTCACTTAAACTGTTGTTAGCTGGAATAGCTTTAAGCTTGAATAGCTATTAGTCAATTGCCTCCACTATAACCGTCCTCAGTTTCTAAATCTACCATAACATCCTACTTCCTCTGCAAACAAAACCAAAATCCTGTAGGTTACACAACTTAAATACAAGTAGATCTAAATAAATTACAATATCATGAAAAGTTCAGTATTTTTTTTTTGTCCCTCATTTAAGAAAGTGGAACTCTACATATAGATTTGTCACACAAAGGGAAATATTTCAAGCCTTTATTTCTTATAATTTTGACGATTCTGGTTTAATGATAGTAAAAACCCATAATTTGGTGTCTCAGAAAATAGGAACATTGTAAAAAAAAAAGCAACATTTTGGAAACTCACAGTGTCACAACCTTATCAGCTAATTAACTCCAAACACATGCAAAGGGTTCCCGATTGGTCTACTTGTCTAGGTCAGCAGGCGACACCATCATGGGGAAGACTGCTGGCTGGACAGAGGTCCAGAGGACGGTCACTGACTCCCTCCACAGGGAGGGGAAGACACAGGAGGTCACTGCTATAGAAGCTGTTGTTTCAGGGTGCAGGATCCAAGCAGATTATTAGAGAATTAAGTGGAAGGAAAAGGGCAAATGCTGATTTCAGGAGTTTATACAGGTCCACACTACCAAAGCTGCCAAACGCTGGTCCAGTGACCATGATAGTAATGTGCCTGATTTACTAGAACATTGTAGAGAATCTATGGAGAAGACACCAGAACCAATGACGCAGGTGAACTGAAGGCCGCTACCAAAGCAACCTGGTCTTCCAGAACACCTGAGCAGAACCACAGGCGGATCTCCTTTGTGCAACGCTGCACTGATGCTAACCTGGTCAGCCAGGTTAGCATCAGTGCAGCATGTGTAGCACTCTACGTTCTGCACCTTATCAATCTGGGTCTGCTCCTATCGAATTTGTGCGTGGAAAGTAGCAGAACTCTCCAAGCTGATTGGGTGAAGCGACACCTATTGCCAAAGGTTGGTTTTAGCCAATCACGGTATCAAATTTAAATGTTAGCCAACATCATGAGAACCCACAACACGGTAAGCTAGTCAAGGCACTTCTTGCTGTTCTTCTTTCAAAAATGAAATTGTGGATTCTTACAAAACAGATGTGATAGCAGCAGCTATGTGTGCGTCCTCCTGCGCTGCCATGGTTATTATGTTGGTTCAGCTGTGGGCTCAGTATGTCCCGCCTTAAACCACAACACTGCAACGTGATTGGCCCAAACCTTTTTGTGGTTCGGACACTAATGGTTGAAGCAGGTGCGGCACAAGTGTGTTTGTAAAGGCGCAAATACTGTAAGAATTCAACTTGCAGGCACACTGATGCAGGAATTCATGCAGAAGGAGCCCACACCAAGAAATTTTAACATAATTTTTTGGAAAGCTGACATTTCTGTTTAAAATATCCTTTTTTTATTGATTAACATGTTATGTTATAATTTTCTGAAGCACTGAATTCGGGGTTTTACTCTCTGTAAGTCATAATAATCAGAATTACGAGGATCGCAGGCTTCAATATTTCACTATGTGTAATAGAAATGATTTCCATTTTCTTAAATCAGTGACAATAGATATTGAACTTTTTCACAATATTAAGATTGTTTTAGATGTACCTGTACTTTAGTGTGATTACTGTGTTTAGAACACAGCAGAGCTAAGGTTAAAAGGAAAATACACTAACATTATATTGTAAATGTAGGATAAAAAAAAACCAAGAGAGTTTTGCACACAGTGACTGAAGAGAAGTGGATACGTGAGGCATGCTGTGTGACTGATTCTCTGGGCTGCAGATGATTATGGAGCTGAGTCAGCACAGCAACAGTGAGGGGAAAACTCCCACCGATGAAAGAGGAGATGGAGGTTTCACTGGGCTGCACAGATTCCAGTTAGCTGGTTTGATAAATTCCCCTACACCAACTGTGACGTCCCTCAAAAATGTCGAACCGCCTCAGCCACAGAGGCCGTTCCAATGAAAACTGCATCCCAGCCATGCTTTCTAACAGAACTCTGTGACAGAGCTAGAAAGGTTCAAGCTAGATAAACATGTTTTCTCTGGAGCTCAATAGACTTCAAGAATCTCACTGGAAAATGTGAGCATTTGCACGTCTGTAATAAATGGGTTTGGTACACATGAACTTGATCTTAATTGTACATCTTGCTCAGTGTGACGGGACAAATTATTTCTTATTTCTGTGATGACAAGATGATTTCGAAACGGCTATCCAGTTTCACCAAGCCACAATATGTTTTACGTTCAGAGCCAAAAGTATCTCAGTCCCTCTCTGTGCCGTATTTGATGGGGCTGTAATTATATTTAAAAGGTGTTTAAGGTTACAAATATAAGTATTATTAAAGCTGTTATCCTTTTCTATTATTACTAACCTAAGCATGAACCCGGGATAGTCGTATCTACGGTGTGTATTTCTGAAGAACAGTACAGTTTACAGTTGTCTGTTAGAACACTGAGAAGACATCGGCTCTCAATCTAGAAGAAATCCAGCTGGATATGCATGCTGATAAAGATAAGGAGTTGGTAATGTGTTAGGAACAAAAGGATGCCACATCATTTTAAGAACATTTAAATGATCAACTCACAGAGAATGGAAGAGAAACTGAAATGTTGAAGGAGCAAGCTGCACAGGTTTGATAGGATGTCATTGCAGCGACTCAGACTGGTCCTCAGTAGTTTGGACGGTTCCTACGTGCTTCTGTGCATGTCTGATAACATCGGGGCTCCTTATGAGATGACGGATGGTCTCCTGGTGGATCTCCTCCCAGATCCTGCCCAGAGCATCACTGATCTCCTGGACAGACTCTGGCCACATCAGGCCATGCATTATCATGGACAACCCAGGACTCACTGCTCCAGTTAAAGGCCCATCAACGAACCCGAGGATTTAATCCTGATACCAATGGTGGTCAAGGTGCCATTGATAATAATAATAATAATAATAATAATAATAATAATAATAATAATAATAATAATAATAATAATAATAATAATAATAATAATAATAATCAATCCATCCATTTCCGAAAACGCTTATCCCTTATGGGGTCACGAGGGGTTGCTGGTGCCTATCTCCAGCTATCAATGGGCGAGAGGCGGGGTACACCCTGGACAGGTCGCCAGTATATCGCATGACAACACAGAGACAAACAGGACAAACAACTATTCTCACACACACACTTACACCTAAGGAGAATTTAGAGAGGCCAATTAACCTAACAGTCATGATGGACTGTGGGAGGAAGCCGGAGTACCTGGAGAGAACCCACACATGCACAGAGAGAACATACAAACTCATTATCAATCAATCAAATTTTATTTCTAAAGCGCTTCACAACAACCACAGATTGATCAAAGTACTGTACAGAATTAAAATGCAAGTAATAATAATAATAATAATAATAATAATAATCATACATTTTATTTAAAAGCACCTTTCAAAACACTTAAGGTCAATTTACAAATAAGGATACAACTACAACAATAGAACAAATAAAACAACATCAATAAAAGTTAAAAATCATAGATAGTAAACAGTCTTGCAGAGGTGTGCTTTGGACTTAAACAGGTGTAGAGAGTCAATATTATGGACGTCTGATGGGAGAGAATTCCAAGTACTGAGGCGAAAAAAGGGAACGGAGAGATGGATTGAAGAGGAAGATCTGAGGGAGCGGGATGAGGAGGTGACATGGAGGAGATCAGATAAGTAAGGAGGGGCGAGGTTGTGGATGATCTTGAATGTAAACAGAAGAGTTTTGAATTGAATTCTGAATTTGACTGGGAGCCAATGAAGTTGCTGTAAAACAGGAGTAGTGATATGCTGAAATGAACGTGCATGTAATGATTCAAGCAGCTGAGTTCTGGACCAGTTGGAGCTTATGGAAAGTTTTTTTGTGGGAGGCCAAACAGAAGGAAGTTACAATAGTCAATACGAGACAACACTGTGAACAAGTATGGAGGCAGAGTGACTGAGCGGAAAGGACATAAGTTTTTAGTATTTTGCAGATGGAAATAAGCAGACCGAGTGATATTACTAATTTGAGACATGAAGGATGGAGAGTTTTAAAGATGATTTAGTTCCTACAAGGAGGAACTCAGTTTTATCACTGTTTAATTTTAGGAAACAGAGTTAGGCTTGCTAGATAGGTAAAACTGGGTATCATCCGCGTAGCAATGAAACTGAATGTTAGACTTATGCAAAATATCACCATGGTGAATAATATATATGATAAAGAGCAGAAGTTCAAGGACAGATCCCTGAGATTAGTATAATTGTTGGGATCTGATCCCGATTTTTTCAGATTTAAAACTGCAGTCCTTAAAAAAGTGGGAAGGATTTCAGTAGTAAGCAAGGAGTGAATGATGAAAAGCAGTTATGAAAAGGAGGAGAGATGAGAGGTATGATTTTACCAGGGCTGTACAGAGTCAAGCCGGCATGTAGAGGGGTTAGATTTAATAATGAGGTCTGAGATTTCTCAGGAATTTGGAAGATGAAAATTGGAAAGTGCCTGGCAAAAAGGGAACGTAAAAAACAAACAAACACTGAGGAAGCAGGAGGGGAAGGAGATAAAGACTGGTGGATCAAATTAATTTTCTGATCAAAGAATTGCATCACAGAGTTACAGTAAGTTGAATACAAATGTGAAAGAAAACAGTCCTGGCGTGGGAAAATATTTTGGAGCAGTGAAAACAATGTTTTTGGAGTTACCCTTAATCGAGCAGATCAAACCAGAATAATAAAGTGATTTAGTTTTAGTAATTAGATTTTTGCACTGTGATATAAGAATTCTATACCTGTCCTTATGAATGGTAAGGCCGATTTTCTTATATAGTCTCTCAAGTTGTTATCCAGTGGCCTTCAAGGACCTGAGTTCAGTGGTACACCATGAAGCAGTAGGATTTCTGGTGATGTGAGAAGACAGGGTGATCATAGTAATATCCTTTATATTCCGGAGAGAGATGAGGCGTGATGTTATGGTTACATATCGGCAGGAAAACATTAAATGTGAGGAGGAAATCGTCTGTTATCTGGAGTTCATCAGCTGCGCAGTTGGATGGAATGAGACCAGAGCAGCAGATTAAATCCAGGGTATGGCCTTTGATGTGACTGGGAGAATTGATTAAAACCAAAGCTATCTCGTTAGGGAAACATTATCATTGTCCAAATGTTTATTAAAGTCCCCCACTAATATGACATTAGGAGACAGGGTCAAAATATGGCTGAGTAAGGAAGCAAATTAATTTAGAAAGTCACTGTGTGGTTTAGGGGGGCCGTAGACGGTAGCAACAATGGTGGGAGCATCGCTGGAGAGTTCACTGGCCATGTATTCCATTGAACTGAGAGCAGGCACAGATACAGGAAGAGCTTTGAACTTCTTCCGGTAAATTATCACGAGGCCTCCACTGCAACCTGCCCTTCTTGACTGACACGGTTAAATTACGGTTAAGGACATACTGAATGAGACGTCCTTTTCCAGTGAGCAAGCGGATATTAAGGAGGCCGAAGTTGGAGATGAGGTTATCATGTTTGACTGGAAACTAGTACTTTAATGTTGCAGAGCAAACTGGTCTTCATGTTACACCTGATTCAAAGAACTAGTTATCTTAAATATGCCAGTCTTAGGTTGACAGGTTTAGCCTCTTCATTCATTTACATCACATTTTTGTTGTACTTTGAACAACAACATTTCAACTTAAGTTTTGATTTTTTCAAGTTACATTTTAGATTGATTACTCTTCAACTATATAAAGCAGCCTCTCAACTTCCTGTCTTGTCAATCAGCTGGTTAATTGGTTCTGGGATTTAGTAATGGTTGCTCCTATTGCTTGTTGCAAACAAATTGCTCTTCAGGGACCTAATCCTGGTGAGGTGGAAGGAGTTTAATTATCTTGATGTCTTTTTTCACTAGAAGCTTCATCTTCTGGGTGCAGGAACCATCTTCCAGTCAAGATGGTTCCTGCACCTGAACATGTTGCCTCCTTGGAGCTTCTCTTTGGAGATTTGTCTGGAAGCATCCCCCTGAGAGGAGACCTTATGGCATCTTGGATGGACAAAGTTTCTCCTGTGGGCTAGAAACACCTTGAGATCCCCGAGAACCATCTGAAGAGTGTTGCTGAAGAGGAGGATATCGAAGGTCTCTCACCTCGAACGTCTACAAACCAATCTCAAACAAGTGGAAGACAACCGATGGATGCATGATGTGCACTACCAGACAGTGGATGGTAGATCATGCTTGTTGGTTCCTAATTCCTTCACAGGAATTAAACAAAAGTTATCGCATTCGCCTCATTAATCCCACACATCTAGTGTTCCACAGCTGGTGCTTTTTTCAGTGGAAAAAGAAAAGATTGGTGCTAAACAAGCATGAGCAGCAGTTCTAGCACTGAAAGCGGTTAGGTGGGGGTAAAATTCCCAAAAACTCTCCCACAACATAGCACCTTTGACACGAAGGAAAAGAAAAAGGACGCCTGTTTCGAGGTGATTCTGCATGAGAAAATTTAGTATCAACACTTTTACATTTCCTTCCTAAAGGAGCACAAGGCCAGGAACCTGCTTTGACATGCCGGTGAGATCTCAGTTTAGAAAGAAACACATTATGGCCTCCGGTTGATCTGCAGCAGCCAACGAGTTGAACCCTGAGCTGCTGCTGACCAAAATGTTTCTGCAGAACATGATCTTTTCACTGTCCTCACATTTATGAAACCAAAAACAGGACATCGTAAAACCCTTCAAGTGCACGTTCTGCAATCATGGCACTTGAAACGGAAACTTGTACTTGCTTTATTAACAGCCAGGAATGCTCTGTCCTAACACTCCATCCAAAACCTGAGAGCAGCAGAAGAAGCAGCCACAAGGCACGTTAGCTGTGAGGTCTCCCCGTCCGACCAGCGCAGCTTTGGTCTGGTTTCAGGGGAAGGGCCAAACAATCCGAGCTGGCTTGTTTGAGTTGGAGAGGCGGCGGAGAGGCAGAGACGTTTCAACACAAAGAGGATGTATAAAAATGGAAAGTCATGGTGGAGGAAGCAGTCTTTTTGTGGAAATGGTCTTAAACTCACACCGCCACACTTCACTGACAGAGTGGAATGAGGACACGCTCAAATTCAAATGTACAAACACGGCACTGTCCGAGGGCATTGAGGGCACTGAGTTGATCGGCTTTAAAAAGACACCCTGGATGTGGCTCTTCATAGAAGAAACAACAAGAATTAAAACTGCAAGTCATGTGGAAACGGTTGTACCGTCATTCATTTTGGCTGTTGAAGGGATTCTGATGAAACCACATGAGAGAGAAAACCCAATCAAACAGGAAATGACTTTTGATGTTTGCTGGAAGAGAAATGAGAATAAAACGACATGTTCCTGCTGAAAGTGACTCAAGGCCACATGAAGTTTTGGACAGGAAGTCTCTGAGCAGCATAGAGCGACCTATCCTGTCTGTAGAAGGCGTCTGGGTGCTGGGGTTGCTGGATTTCATGCACCGGCTGCTAGCCAACGAGGATTGGACTGATGGGCAGCACAGTTACTTCTTTAGGGTCATTGCTGATGTCTTTCCACTTTGGCATTGTCTTAACAAACACCTCTATACTTCAGATCAGAAAAATGACTCATTCATGCAGCTGCTGACACTAATGACAATCAGTTAATTAATGCATTTCTGGAGGCTACTTTCTCATATTTGAGTTCAATAGAAGCAGCAATGATGCACATCCCTGTCTTGTCAAACTTTGTTTTTCTATTTTGGTTTCCCCTTTGTTTAATAAATGACAAATGAGTGCGGTCCCTGGTGCATTATTTAATTACATTTTATTTATTTGGGGGCCAATTCACAACAGGTATCGTCTCAAGGCACTTTCCAAAGTCAGCTTCCATCAGATCCTCCAGGTTGGTGAGAAAGTTTCCTCTCTAAGGAAACCCAGCAGGTTGCATCAAGTCTCTCCAAGCAGCATTCACTCCTCCTGAAAGAGCGTAGAGCCACAGTGGACAGTCGTCTGCATTGTTGATGGCTTTGCAGCAATCCCTCATACTGAGCATGCATGAAGCGACAGTGGAGAGGAAAACTCCCCTTTAACAGGGAGGAGAACCTCCAGCAGAACCAGAACCAGGCTCAGTGTGAACGCTCATCTGCCTCGACCCACTGGGGCTTAGAGAAGACAGAGCAGAGACACAGAAAGCCCAGAAGCTCACATTGACCCAGGAGTACTTTCTATGTCAGATGGTAATAGAGGATGATCTGTCTTCCCAGGATGATGTCCCAGCTAACAGAACACCAGACCAGGTGTACCTTCTATGAAGAGAAAAATGACAGAGAACAAAAGTTAAAAGCTGAAACAACAAAAAACAATGCAGATTGGAGAACAGTAGGAGAACTAAGCAGAGTGAGAGAAACAGACCCTGATGTAAATAACGATTCTCAGTCATTCAGGTCAACCAAAAAAGGTTAAAAAAATAAAACTGTTTCCACCATTTTCCTGCTTCAGACGCTTCTAGGCTTGCTAAAAGTCCTCCTCACTACTCCTAACATTTTTCACTTTACGAGCGCTCTAAAGGACTAATAGCTTTTATCTCAACAAGGTAAAATTCTAAGAAAAATCTTAGAAATCGGGAAATTCTATAATTTTACTAAGAGCTATTTTTAGCAAGCAGAGATATTAAACCTTGACTTTTAAAGTGGCTCAGGAAACATTGAGTAATATTTGTACTCGGACATTAAAAGCAACTCTAAAATGAAATGATTCATGTTACAGTTGTCGTCTGCAGAGCCACCCTGAACAATGACACGTTTTTTTTTGTTGCTTTTTAATGTAAACCAGATTCAGTTGCATGGGATGAGCAATCTCTTGTGGTTTTAAAAGCAAAACAAGGAAAAAATATCAAAATGTTTCCTGAGTGAGCTGCAGTGCACTGACCCATAAATTCTTCTTTTAAAAAAAAATGCTAATTAAATGTGCCACTGCTCAGAGTTTTAATTAAAAGTCTTAAAATGTCTTGGTTATGCAATGTAACAGCAATGTAATTATTCACAAACAAAAGGGCGACCACAGAGTGTCTTTTCTCTTTAACATGTCCTGAGTTAAAACAAAAAAAAACATGTTTTATTTTAACACTGTAAAACGCCTCCAGAATGAGAGTCATAAAAAAAGCAGCGGCTCATCTATCAGAGCAGGACATCAGGATGTGGCCATGTCTTCTACTGACCGAGCCACAAACCAGTAAATTCAACACATCTGATTTATAGGTTGTGACCCGTCTCCTAGAACGGTCCACAGAACCAGGCGAAGAACGGAGCCCACTATCTGCTGCGTTCCCACCTGGAGCTGTGGCCCCTGCATGGTCGCTGCATGCAGCTTGGAAGTTCATTTCCTGCTGAACTCCTGGAGTACGGCGCGCTCTGAGAAAACCATCGCCGCCTCTGAAGCAGCAACAACTTAACACTTGGGCTGGGAGACGTTTCGGGTCAGAGGAAGGAAGCGGTTCTCGCTGCAGGATGTGTGCCCAGATCCCTCCTCGAACCAGAAACCTTGAGAGTCTCTTGACAGGATTTGAAGTTGAAAGTCTAATTGCTGCGGCGGCACAGGGGAGTTATTAGAGGGAGGAAAGGCAGAGCAGGATCTGGGAACAATGCGCTGCGATAAAACAGGACAGCTTCGTTCTCAGAGGAATCACGACTGCGTGAAGACAACGGGAGTCATCTTCACTTCTAACCTTACCTGATCCCTGTGAGGAACGCTCCATATTTTCTATTCTTTCTGCCATCATTGAGCTGGCATTTAGACAAATGTCTTTAGATCAGATGAAATGTAAAAGGAGGGAGAACAAGGATCAACGTTAATGTAGGAGTGCATCGGATGAGCTACTGATGTAAACAGCTTTATCGTTTTATAGATGACGGTTCTGTCTGTAGTTCTGTTTCTCTCCTAGACGTAGCTGTGTGCTGAGCTTTTACTGCAACTGTCTGTCCTTTTCTCCGTCCTCTACACCTGAAAACTGGCTCAGAGTTTATCTGCTCAGCTGTTCCTCTCCTCTGGAGCCACTGGAGGACCTACTGCAGACATTACCTTACACCTCATTCATGCCACAGTTGTCCAGGACAGCTTCCTCATCTGCCTGCTCTCCAACGTTCTCTTGACCTGCTTCCAGGAGCTCAGGACTCCCTGTTCTTCCTCCGACAAACCACCTCTGGAGCACAAATCCTCCACGATGCATCTCCACCCATAATGCACCACACAGATCATCACTTCTCTTTCATCTCTCTTCTTCAATCCCTTGTAGATTATAAAAGAAGAAATTCTTTTACATTTTACTTGCTGTGTTGATTCTGCTTGTGGGTCAGGAACGCACCTCATAACATGACGTTCAAGGCGACATCAGTGATCTACTTCCTGCTCTTTCTTTCAGGCTCCATTCAGCCTTAAGATTGAAATACCTCCACAGCCCACTGGACCAGCCTTTCGAGACGTGTGAGAACCTCCTCCCATTGACAAAATTCTGAAAATAAACCCAGCAGAAGCAAATACCTGCTCAACTTCTTCATCTAGATGTGGTCCTTGATGGTCATGTGTTGAAGAAAACTTATCCAAGCTGCTTTTGTTCACTAATTTAGTCTGTTTTTGTGTTCACAGGGGAAGCAGTTACCAGCTACATAATTTGGTGTTCAATTACTTGTAAACGCAAAGGGCATTTTAGCCAATCAGCTGGCAGCAACTTCCTGCATGCAGGTAAGCAGACGTGGGGAAGAAGACCTGCTGAAATTCAAACTGAGCAACATAGTTAGAGAGAAAAGGGGGATTTAAGTGACGCTGAATGCAGCATGGTTGTTGCTACCTGACCTGCCTGAATATATCAGGACCTGCTGATCTGCTGGGATTTTAACTCTCAACCCTCTCTCAGCTTTGAAGGGAATGGTCTGAGAAATAGAAAAAATGTTTGCCAGAAAAAAACATTGTTTATGACACACACATGGCAACATGGGTAAACTGCTTTTAGGTGAAATAACCAAGGTGTCTGGAACACGATTCCTGAGCAAGGCAGTTTACTTGTACACACTGCAAAAACGGATCTAAAAATAAGTAAAATGTTTAGTGTATTAGTGTATTTGCCTTTGATTTGAGCAGGTAAATAAGATTATCTGCTAATGGAATAAGTATTTTTACTACTAAAATAAGATAATAATTAGACATCCTGCACTTGAAATAAGATGATGGAGATGAATTGTTCCTATTTTAAGTGCAGAAATCTTATTCCATTGGCAAATCATATTATTTAACTGCTCAAATCAAGGACAAATACACTGATATTAGGAACATTTTACTTATTTTTAGTTCCGTTTTTGCAGTGCAGCACACTTCAGTAACAAGATAGTACACTGGAAAAGAAAACACAGAGCAAAGTCCATAGCAGGTGAATAATAGCAGCGGCTGAGGTAAATTGGACTACAAACTTAATCTGGTACACAACATCTGGAACCCTGAAGCAGACGGGCCACAGCAGCAGAGGACTAAAAAACTGAAGCTCCGATCCAGACAGACTCCTCAGGTTTGGACAAGGTTGTCTGGTCCAACATGGAACCAGGGATACAAACTGTCCCATTATTTATTGGACAGGGGGACATGGATTAAAACGTGGAAAACGGATGTCATGCATCTGGATTTCTAACCCAGGACATCTGGCGGTTTCCGTCTCTGGTTCGGCCGTTTTCCCATTAACGATCCGCTCCGTGTTTGTTCCTCATCACCCTGAGCTCTGTGGCTGCTAAGGTTTCACACATCCAAATGGGATTTAATCTCTCGTTAAAGAGGTTTGGTGGCATTTGAGGCAATCAAAGGTTTGTCAAACTCATTTCAGCCCTAAAACATCTATTTGGCTTAAAAAATGACTTCTTTCGTGACTCCAATGAGCAACCCTTTCTGAGAGTTTATGCTTAAACCTATTTTTAGACCTTTGCTGCCGAAGTATAAAAAAGCCGAAGTTCTACTTGAACAAGTTTCCCTTAAATCTTCCAGGCTTCATCCCCTGGCGTCTCTGTTAACATTATGGGAAGAGCTCGGAGGAACGGTGCAATGTTCCACTACGGAAGAGGGCAAAGTGTAAACAGCGAGCTGGCTGCCCTGCAGTGACTCAGAGCCTATTTTCAGCATGTGAATGGAGCGGATCGGAAGTGATGGCCACACACAGGAATGTGATTGGTTTCATTGGCCCTAGGAAGCTAACACACCAGGCTGAAACGCGATGGAAGAGGTCCTGCCAACAAAAACAAACAATTATTGCAATTTACTATAAATACAGCAGTCTGGGTTGACCTGGCAGCAAGGAAGGAAAGAAACTATCAAAAACGAGAAATACTACCCCTGGATGACCTGTTTGCCATCAGTCTTACAGACGCTTTCCTGAAATAGAAAAGCTGAAGCCTTTGCTGCAGCAGTTTATTCAACATTTTCTGTTCTCACGTGTCCGTAGGGTCTCGACCTTCTCTTTGCCGTTTGTGTCATTTGTCGTATCTCAGCCGTTTCTCTCAGGTTGTACCAACCTCTTCACAGCGATTCCTCCATTAAGAATCTCTGGCACGGCTTTGGAGGATTTACGGCTCATCTACACCAGCTATCAGTAAAACTTCACTCCTAGTTTTTAGCGAGAGGACCGATGCTCTTCTTCTGCTGATCCTAATATTTCCCCCCTGCCTCTTCTTCTGTCCTTCATGTTTCAAGTTTCTTCTGATATTTCATTCCAAAAAAAGTTAAAAAACAAAACAACTGGACTTTTTTTTCCAAAGTTTGAAGACGTTTCTCTACCCATCCAGAAAGCTTTCTCAAATAATTTAATTTGCAGGCCAACAATGACCTTAACGACTCCCCATTACTAAGGGGTGGACCTGTTTCGGTTCAATTTGCATGTTATCTGTTATTTGTTGGGCAATAATATAAAACTTTGAACTCCACACTACTCCAGACTTTTTGAATCGAGAAAACTGTCTGGATGGAAAGCAAAACATCTTTAAACTTCAGAAAAAGGTCCAGTTGTTTTGTTTTGTAACTATTTTTGCAATGACCTTGACCTGGATGACTGAGAATCTCCACCAGCACCTTCTGATCTTTCAGGACGCAATCCAAACCAGGGCTGCACGACAAATCATGTGGCGGCATTAATGATGGTTGAATACTGCAATATTAATAGATTTTGGGTGAACCAGCTTCAGCATCTGCTGCTCTGAGACTCTGTCCAACGTGCTAAATATAGTATTACACTGCAAGCTCATAACACACTTAATACGTCACCCATAAATTATTACAGTCCCCACAGTCATTCGTGATATGAATATTACACACACTAATATTACGATGATATGTATGCAACACATTGTGAAGCCTTTTCTGTAAACCATCCTGTGTTTTAATCCACTTCCTGGTTTGGAGTTATCTAATGGACGGCACAAATTGTGCATAATGTGTTGAAGCGTGCTGTCTTTATTGCGTTTTGTTTGTTGTAAATGCAAAGTGTAGCTCACATCTGTTTTCTGACTCTTTTACGATGTTACCTCTAGATAAAATCTAGAGTAAAAATTTCTGTCAGACATCATTAAACGATCTAATCACAGGATATATGCTGTTGTTCTATGGAGGCTTGTAGGAAAAAAACAAAAAAATAAAAGAAACTGGTCATAAGCCATGTGGGAAACACAGTAGCCAGGAGGTAGAACATGGTCTGGTAGGAGGAGATGACAAATGAATGCTTTGACCACTGTGCAAAATGAAGGAAAACTGAACTCTGTATATAAGCCTGAAGTCACCATGCCCACTGTGGAATATGGTGGTGGGAGTATCATGCTGTGGGGCAGGGAAGCTGATGGGAAGATAGATGGAGCTAAATCCTGGAACATCCTGGAGGTAAAAACGTGTTAGAGGCTGCAGAAGACCTGAGGATGGGGTGGAGGCTCACCTTCCAGCAGGACAACCACCCTGAACAAATTTATTATAGGATGGTTTACGGGCTGGGATGGCCTAGTCAAAGTCCAGACCTGAATCCAACTGATAATCTGTAGCAAGACGTGAGAACTGCCCTCCATCCAACCTGACTGGTCCTGACCTTCAGTCTGTAGATGTTCAGAGCTGGTACGGACCTGCAGCCAAAGGCGGTTCTACAGAGGTGACCGGGATAGAAATGCATGCCATACTACCTAGACTTTCACCCCAATCACGTTCTCATCAGTCCTCAAGGAAAATAAAAGTCTCCTTTGTGTGATTTAGCAGACAAGTACGCTCTGAAACACATCAATGCTGCTATCATTGCTCCATAACTGACGTCTCATTCCCATGGAAGGCGTCCATGTGTGCTGACCAGACAGAATATTCTGATTAATTATTAACAGGACTGATTGGGCCAAATGTTCCCCCAGAGGACACTTCTGACATAAAAAAAAAAAAGATGATTTCATGGTTCCGTTTTCCAACAAAGCCAGATATGACCGAAGGTCTGGATAATGAATCCAAAGGGATGAAAAAGGCCGTGACTCGAACAGCCGCTACCAGACTGACGGGAATTATTTGAGATGCTTTCTAAACAACCTTCAGGCTGACTGGAGCAGACGGTTCAGAAAACCGGGTTTCAGTGGCCCATTAAGAACCTTAACGAAGTTTATTTCTCAAAGAGAGGCATGAAGAAGGCAATTTGGAGGCTCTTTGGGTTGGAGAGTTTTCACAGGATTTTTCTTGGACCCGGCGGAGTTGTGCGGAGGATCTGAAGGGATTTTGTACGTGTGTGTTTCAGAAGTCTCTCTGAAGCCAGCCGCTAAAGTGATCCTTTGATTTTTGCATGATCATGATTTGTGGCGCTCTGGCCTGCAGTTTGCATGAATAAATTACGTTTCATTTATGCATCAGGCCGAGGCAGCAAGCACTCCCCCCAGTCCTTTCAAACATGCTCAGGCTCATGGAGGAAGTGGCACAGAACAGTGCAAACAGGATTATTGTAGGTGAAGCAGGTCTCCTGATTGACAGAGCTGAATATTGAACTCTGAGGGTGTCCTCGAGAGCAGAACAAATAAAAGTGAGTGGAAATGACACACCGGCCCGCTTTGGACACATTAAACAAGCTTCATCCAAGCTAAATATGACAGCTAATCCAAAGAACACAAATAACTGCTCCAAGGTTGCTTCAGAGGGCACAGGACCGACTTTACAGGCCAAGGGTTTAAAGTTCCTCTGAAGCTGGCCAGCACAATAAACACAACGCCTCATAATGTGGTAAACTATAAGCCAAATGCTTGGAGCCCATCAGATACCACCAGCTGGAGGTCAGAGGTCTACGGTTTTAAACCCAACATGCCTTTGCAGAACCGTCCTCATTGTGATGCTAACTCAGTTTTAATTTTCAGTTATTTAAAACTGGAAGCTCCTCTGTGGCCTGGAGGGAACATGTTTCCATCATGTCCCTGCATTCCTCTGCAGCCGATTATTATAAAGTTAAAACCTGTATTGGGGCTTCAGCAGAGTCTTATCCTTAAGAGCATCACCATCTCTGAGCGTTTTAATCCAAATTGGGTGAAGCAATTGGCTGAAACACTTACATCTTGTTATTATTATCTGCAAAGACTTATGAGTGAACAAATCAAAGCTCAAACACAAAGAAAAACATGAACCTGGTAGCGTCAGATTGGTACTATGATGACGCAACATGCAAACGATAAAGGGTATTCTTGCTCTTTGACTTTTAAGAGTAAGATTGCCTGTAATTTTTACTTTAAATTTGTAAAAAAAAAAAAGTGTGCTTTGCTAAAATTGTGTAAAATTCTGTTCATCTACACGACAACATGACGGCTTTTTTTCAACAACGGTACAAACGGCTTCCAGGGTGAACGTCCTGGTTTCTGTCGCCGCTAACTTTCTTGCAGGGAATCCCTTGCTCATGGGCTCTATGACAGAGATTGGCAGGAATTAATGCACAGCTACAAGATTATGGTGGCCAACAATTGTGAGAACCACAGAAGAAGAATACAAATTGCGGACAGCAGAACATAACTAAATAAAAAACTAAAAATAGGTAAAAGAAAATAATAATTAGTGTATCTGTCCTTGATTTGAGCAGGTAAATAAGATGATCTGACAATAGAATACGAATTTTGCATTTATAATAGGAAATCTTTTTAAATTTTATCACCAGATTTAGTTGTAGTTTATCTATGTTTTGCAGTTGTAACACCACATGTATTTTCTATGTTTCTAGCAGTAGTGTAGTTCAGCGTTACATTTTTTCTACTAAGGATATTGTTTGCGAAAATACTATCCTATATTGTTCTGATAAGTACCTACATCACACAAATTTCATTTTGTATCAATTTCCTGAGAATCTTCTGTCTGGTTTCACTAAATAAAAGTTTCAAGTAAAATAGATAAAGACTATCTAAGATGTCTTTATATCTTTTCCATACTCCGAACAGTGGGCATTGTTTGGGTTGGGTGCTGAAAAGCTCAGTCTGGGTCTCTGGGTCTCGAGATGTTTTTACCTTCTCTTCTTTATAGAAGAAGACATGTGGACACACACATGTGTACAGGCTGCTCCTGTTGTCCTTTATTTCCTCTAAGGTTTATATATTTATACTGAATGTCTGCATGCTGTGAGCGCTTGAAACCGAAGCAGACCGCCATGTTTAAGCACAGATCTTGGTCAGTAAAGCTGATTGCGACTCTTCACCTTCCTCCTCCTCCTCTTCCTCCTCAATGTGTGGAGGAAGAGAAACTCGGGTCCTCATCCTGCCTTGTTTGCCACAGCTTTAAACTTTAGCTGAAATCAGACCAGGAGCTGTTTTCTTCTAGCTAATACTTTTAAAGATCAACACACTTATGTCTCCCTTCAATGGTATGTTCTCTCCTCTTTCCCATTTTGAGGGACCTTTGCAGACAGATACCTCTGTGTTGCATCACATTTATGTCGCAGGTTGACAGAAAGTCAGAAATCATTAAGAACAAATGGTTCTGGGCAGAGATGCAAGAAAATAATTTCTTTATGTGGGATTATTTGAGTAAATGAATAAATGCTCTCAGAACAAAAGTTTGATTTCTCTACATTTACAAGTGAGATTATTCTACTGGTGTAAAACCTATTTTTCTTGTTCCAATCATCCAGAGGCCAGTAGCTTTGGACAGTGATGTTTATAAAAGCAATGAAGCACAATAATAGAGCAGTTAATGTGCATTTTATCAGTAGAAAGAGAGAATCGTCTTAGTAAAAAGTTTGTTCCCTGGTTGTTTTTAATGATTTTGGTGAAGCAGAAGCACCTTCCACTGAACTTTTCTCTTTAACGTTTAGCTTTGAGTTCAGGGCTGCGTCGTCTATTTGGATCATTTCCCCCTGAACTGTTAACGTTCTGAAAATAAATCAGACCCTGAACAAGACCATCCGGCCTCACAGCGTTCTGTGTTGCTTCCTGAGAAAGTGGTAAAGTTATCGTCTCGTTTACCCACAGCTGACACGGTCCAGTATCAGGAGAACTTTGCGATTGTTCTGGGTTCATCTCTGTAGGAGCGGGACCTGCAGCTCTAAAACAGTCTGTTTCAGATGAGCAGCGGTCATCGTCTCAGGCCTTCTGACCAGCAGGTGGACTCTGACTGAGCCGCTCCAAGAGAAAAAAAAAAACCCCGGAGCTCTTCTTTTGTTGCAGCTTTGTCTGCCACGGTGAGATGATTCAGTTGAACGTTGAGAATAAATCCATTTATTTCCGGAATTAGCGATTGAACAGCTCGTCTTCTCATACCGTGGTCCTTCAACATGAGGCATGGCTGACAATTTTAGTCAGTGGTCCTGATTTTCACTCATATGTTTGGTTCAGGTTAGACTGCATAAAACGTCCGGGTCTAAACCTGGGCTAAGTTTAGACTTAACACTATAAATCCATACAGTCCTCAACAACATCTGGAAATAAAGCAACAACAAAAAAAGCATAAACTGAAAGACAGTTTCATGTGATTTAGTGTAAAAATAATGCCTGATGTTTAAGTAATAACATCAATATCCAGAAAATAACCTCTTAAAAACAATCTGAAATGCTGAGAGTATATTGGTGAATATGAAGAGATATTTTAGTATTTACATTTCACTGATGGAAACATGTTTTAATCTGGAGTTTCATTGAACAAGTGGGCTGTGCAGGACATGCAGCAGCAGCAAGACGCTTCGTTGATTTCAGAAGCAAACAGATTTTTGAAAATACTCATTCCATTGGCAGATAATGGTATGTACCTGCTAAAATCAAGGACGAATACACTCATTTCAAGAAAATCGTTACTTACATTTAGTTCAGTGCAAGAATCACTATTTCTAAACAGAAACAGCAGCTGTATGCAGAGGATGCAGTGCTGACAGAACATCACCGAGGCAGAACTTTAGTTTTCAGGAACCAACTTCCAGGATGGGCTCAACGACCACTGCCATGTTTTCCTTCGCTCACACCGAGCCTGGTTCTGGTGTCAAAAACTATAATACTGATGATTTTTCAACATGGTTAATGATCACGATCTGAGACTTTTGTATTGTTTGTACATTGCAGAATATCTGCTTAGGCTCAGTAAAGAGCTGGATCAATAATCAGGAGTTCCAAAGTTTGAGGCTTGATGGCGTCATTCCTCTCTTTTTGCACCAATCAAACCCAGATGAGACAGATCTACATTCAGACTTCTGATAAACTACAAAAAACCAACTCTAGATGGAGAAAAACGTTCACTTTAAAACCAAATATCTGCCAAGTTTGACACAGTCGACACTGTTTTGACATATTTCCAATAAAAACGGCTCCCCGAGCAGATCGATGTAAACTTTCATCCACATGCACCAAGGGTTTGGTTCACAGGGGAAACTATACAATAGGCACCCAATGTGAATAATCTAAAAACCGAAAAGGTTCCTGCAGAAGGTCAAAGAGTCTGTGGGCTGCAGAGCCGAGCTGAACGTTCTGAAAACCAACCAGGCTGTTTGCGTGTCGACAGCCGGAAACAGACCAGAAACTGAAGCGAGCGCGGACCGACCCTCTTAGTTTTTCTTCTGGGAAAATAAAAACAATGCAGCCGGTCTTTCCAGGTTTCTACACCGACTGATATCTCAGTTGAACCTTTCTGAATGAACATCAAATGTTCATGAGTTTATGGCAGATGCTTAAAGTGTTTCCATCCATCCATGGTCAGATAGAAGCAGGTGAACCATGGACGAAGCTCAAAGGGCTCCTCTGTGAAGAATCAGCAGGTAAAAACACACAAACTCAGCTGATAATCCTCTTTTTTTTATCTCAGTGATACGACATCAGTCTTGGAGCGTGGCCTGCATTTTCATCCCTGATGGATTGGGATAATGGCCGGACAAATTGTTCCCAGGCATCGTCTTCGCTCTGTCCCGCTGGGTTCAGAGATCCGGGGAGTAAAATAATCCGTTTTTTCTCCCCCCCCCCCTTCCTTTATCTTCCAGACTGGAGAGAAGAAGCGAGGGAGCTTTGAAATGCCACGTCTGCTTGTCACGACCCCTTTTGTGCTTCCTCCGCCCAATCCGTGGACCCGGCTTTAGATGCCGTCCTGTTTTCAAGGGCTCACTGTCACGGCCTTAAATAAACCTGCTGGAGGTGCCAGCTCTGTTTTCCATTTCCCCGTCTGTCTTTCTTCCCCACTGCTAATCAGACTCCGGCCTCTCCGAAAAACGAGGAGTCTCTCATGGTTAAGTGGTCGGGTTCATGCCGAGGTTTGTGGAAATTCACCAGGTCCCTTACAAACTATTGTGGTGAGAAAAAAAGCCGGAGTCGGATGGCTGGGATGCGAGCCACGCCAGGCTCCCCTGTGTCAGGAATGAGTACACAATGCGGAATAAGCACTTATGCTGCGTGCTAAGTTGGTCCGGTCATGACATCCTGAAGCTGAATGCCGTGCCAGCTCTCCTGCTACAAAGACAAATTGTGCAAGCTGAATTTCCTGGAGTGGCTCCGAAAGCTCCCCCGCAGCCTCGCAGGCAGGCTCTGTGAGCCGAGTGGCATTTTCAGAGATTTACAGCTATAATTTGGTCCGCACCTTCATCTCAGCCCCGATGGGATCCTATCAAACGCCGCCTAAGCCACCTGATTAGCAGCTCCCAACAGGAACGCTCGGGAGTTAATTTACAGCAGCTTCAGAGCTCCACCCTGGTAACCAGGAATGTGGAAAGGAGTGGAGAAGGTTGGGAAAACAATGGGCTTGGTTCTGTGCCCGCTTTTAATCTGGAGCAGGTGAATCCTGGGTAATCTGATCCGGGCTGTTTGGTGGGTGACTTATATATGATTTAAATGCTACAAACCGCAGGAGACGAGGCTGCAGTGGTCCAGAAACGTGGAGCTGACGCAGAAAGATGCCCGTTGGTCAACATCCCTGGTGGAAGGTGGAGTTTAGCCACAATTTTTCCATCCTGCTCCTTTAGTAAATAAGGACCGTGTGGAATCTGTTCAGGGGTTTTATTTAAAGGAGGTTTTGTTATGTCCTGGTGAGAATTAAAATCAGTTTATATGGTGCTCATACAAAACAGAAGTGCGGTTATCCCAGCGGCTTTTTTCCTTCCACTTAACTTTTCAATGCAACTCAGTTTACACCAATTCACAAGAAATGTTTTATGTACAGAAATACATATAGTTAACCTCACCAATCACAGAGGCCAATTACAAGGAGCACTTTCTATGTTAAAGATGAAGTAGCGTTAACGGCAGCCGTAGATAGACATCAATAAAGTTTGTCAAAGATGTGAAGGTCTTTCCATACTTTTTTACACTTAGATTTTTACATTTTATCTGATGCATTTTGAAACTTTTGGGAGATTTTAAAGCAAAATCTTCAGAGCCTTACATAAGCATTAATTCCTTTCAACCACATTTTTCATTTTACAGCCAGAAGTTTCTGATCGTCCAATAGAAAGTAGTGCTGGATTGCATAGTGGAGGTTCACCTTCCAGCAGGACAACCACCTTGGGATGGTTCAGATAAAAGCACAATAATGCATTTGAATGGCCTAGTCAAAGTCCAGACCAAAGTCTAACTGAGAACCTGTGGCTTTTATTCATCGTATTACATGCATTTATCCATTTTGAAGGAGGAGAGGGGTCAGTTTTTGTTGCAAGCAGAGTTTGGGTGTCTTGTTTCGGTTGCAAGTGATGATGGAATGATAGATGGACATACGGTTTGGGCTTCGTCTGCTGCTCTGGTCTGTTGCTGTGAGGAAGAGTTGAGACAAAAAGCAAATTGGCTCTAGGTCCGTCTACGTTACGACGCTCAGCTATGGTCATGAAATCTGGATCATACGGAAATAACGAGATCTTGGGAGGTTAATTTCCCCTGGAGGGAGGTCAGATTGAGGGTGGCTCAGGTTAGGGGCTCTGTTTTCTGGGGGGAGCTCAAAGTAGAGCCGCTGCTTCTCCACATCGACTATCACGTTTTTTCTGATCAGGTTTTTTTTCTGATCAGGTTTTCTGAGCTCGCCCCACTGGGAGGAGAGACCCAGCTCTCACTGGAGGGACTATAAGTCTCATGTGGCCTGGGAGTGCATGAGAACCTCCGGAATGACTGGGAGGATGTTGCTGGGAAGAAGGATGTCTGGGTTTCTTCCTGAATCTGTTTCCCTGACGACTCGAACTCAGACAAGCAGAAGACGATGGATGGATCAGTATTAGCAAGTTTAAATCAAATCTGTCGTCACCTAACAGTGCAGCCACACTTTGCTATTCCGTCTTTCCATACAGGACTTTCAGATAATGAGGACAAGACAACAAAAAGTTGAAACCTTTCACGCAGACTTCCTGGCAAAGTCAGTGGAGAGGCTTTTGTCAGAGGAAATCCAGCGACATGCAAGCTGACGCGGTTTGCCTCCAAATGCGTCACTGTTTGGACTGCAGCGCACACCGATAGTCTCCAAAAAATGAGCTTACTCATATCATGGACTGTAGTGTGTGTCACCTCACCGAACACGAGCCGTGGATGAAGAACATCACGTCACGGTGAGGGCCTCAGTGCGCTCAGATCTTTATCCTGACAGAACCTCCCATATACGTTTTCAGGGAATTCGATCCTGGATCCCACCTTTGTCCCTAGGTTGACGCAGTAGATAAAGAATTACTCGGAAACATTTGAAATCTTCAAGTTGCTTAAAACCTGATTATTTAGTTACATGTATGTAAATGGAATAGATCCTGAGGGCTGGCTGAGATTACTGTAGATCAGCGGTTCTTGACCGTGATCCTCGGGGCCCACAGGCCTTCATGTTTTAGTTACATCTCCTGCTTCAAATACTGACATTGCCTCCTGAACGTGTCATTAATGGCTGCAGACGCCTGATAATCCATCCAGCATTTAAAGCAGGCGAGTGGCAGTGGAGAAACTCCTTAAAACATGCAGGACGGCAGGACCTGAGGAGCAGGGTTGAGACGCTCTAGAGAAGACCTCTTAAGGTTTGAGATATCAGCTCCGTCTCAGTTCACTAGGATATCCTTAAAAGGTTTGTGTATTTAATTAAATGTTTATTTCTGCTGTTTTCTGAGGATTTGATGACTCTGACTCAGAAACGGGGGCCTACTGAACATGCACTGTGAAGGATCTACAGTCAATACCTGGTCTGGGCTCCTTTTGCTTACCGGACCAGTGAGGCGTGGCGTGAAGGAGACCAGCCGGTGGTTCTGCTGAGGTGTTCAGGAAGCCCGGGCTGATTTTATAGCAGCATTCAGGTCGTATGTATTGTTGGTTCTGGCGTCTCTTATGGTCTATTAGATGACAGTCAGGTCTACTGTCTTCCCCAGCAGGGTTGGCGTTTCTTTATTAAAATTGGTCTGATATGTAAAATCTTTCTGATGTGTGTTGAATTATAGATATTATACACCTTACCTGTTACTAAGCAGGTGTGTTGCCAGCCAGTTCAAAATGCTGGACTCTTAACATGGACAACAGGAGCTGATGGTTTTTCAACTAGTCTGGTTAATTGGTAAGATAATTGGATTAAATAAAGGTTTATTTTAGTTACTCAAAGCAACTTCTGTGTTATGTTTACATTTTACACACATTGTCAAATATGGAACCCTTAACTTAATTAAAGCCAAGCGACATTTGGAGTTTGAATGTTTTTCTCCGAGCTCAGCCTGATTACCAGGATCTTGGAAACGAGACAATCCGCTTTGATACTTCCCCCTTTCTCTCTTGCTGACTTCCACATTTCTTGTAATCCATCTCAATTTTCCTTTAAATTGTCACCGACTTGACGTGCATCATCATCAGTGTGGCTGTTTGCTTTTCATAAAGCTCTCTTCTTGGGTTTCTCTGTGGTTTTCTGCATGTACAGACCTCTGTTCACCGTTTCTGCTGCTCCTCTTCTACGACTTCCTCCAATTTCTTTTTTTTTTTTTTAACCACATCTCGATGTTGGAAAAGTTACACAGCAAACCTGCTCTCACCAATCATGACCTGGGACATGAGATGGATATCCAAACACAGCACAGCCCATAATCTTTACATTGTGGTTAATAGGAATATTGGAGGGATGTTTCCAATAACACCAGCACAACCACAGCCTGGAGTTCAGGGAGAGGTCAGAGAGGCCACAGATGGGAAGGGAGACGGACAGATGAGTAAAAAAGCATCAGGGACGACAGGGTTTGATTCTTGGAGATGATGCAGAAAGTTCAAGGCTGAACCCAATTACAGCAAGCACAGAGACGCGGCGTTCACCTCAGCCTGTATTAATGAGGAACCTTCTGTAACTGAGAACCACCAGCTTCAACAATAACAGCCAAGAATCCGATTATTACCGACTTTCTGCAGTTCAAAAATGAGCTCAGAGCTCAACAAAAGGGTTCCACCCTGTCTTTGAAGTCTGTCCTGTTATAAAAATCCCAAATTACTCTATTGATTACAATAACTATGACGTAGTCGTCACTGCTGTCTGTTGACAGGATCTCAGGGTGCCGCTGTAGAGATGAGGACGTCTGGTTTTGGGATCATGGGGGTCTCATCCGTGCTTTCTGCAGATGATGTGGTTCTGACGGTGTCTTTAAGAATAAGAATTCCTTCATAGTTCCGCAATAGGGAGATTTGGGTGTGACAGTGGAAAACACACAATTACGCATAATTATTGGCAATGAGAAAAAAGAGAAGGAGAAAAAAAAAACCCGGTCTAATCTAAAGTTAGCTCTAAAGAAACACCAAGAGTAGAAGGTAAGCGTAAATACCAAAGCAAATACTGAACAAAGAAATAAAAAAAGATTTGACAGTGGAACAATCTCCAGCCTATTTACATAATGAACGATAAAACAATATGCCTGGTAGTACAGCAACATCCCTGCTAAGGTGTGGACAACTTACCTTAGCATTTGTGAACAGTGTAAACAATTAATGGTCAGATCAGAACCTGTGCAACAATTAGCATGATGTAAACAGTTATTACTGGGAGTAGCCAAGATTATAAAGTCTGACTGCTGCCAGGAGGAAGGACCTGAGGAAGCGCTCCTTAGAGCATCTGGGATGCAGCAGTCTCCATGCATGGGGTGGGAGACGTTGTCCATCAGTGTAGGGATTTTTATTAGAGACTTTCTGTCTCCCACCACCTGCACTGGGTTCAGAGGACATCCCAGGACAGAGCTGGCTCTCCTAATGAGCTTATTCAGTGACAGACTACTGCAAGGCAGTACGACCCATACACCAAAAACTGCTGCGTTTGCCACTCAGTATATATGAAGAAGTGTCAGCCGAACGGAAACATCTAACCAGGCAGGCTTTGTTGAACCAGTGGATTCATCTCAATGGGTGAGTCCTTTAGCGGTGGCAAAAAAAATAAAAGGGGTCTTGAGACTGCAAATCTGCGTGAACCTAATAAAAGTCCAATAATGGACTGTCGTCATTTATTCACAGAACTGGCTGGTGCTGCACACTTTAGACTGGTTGATCTAAACTCAGCCTATCATCAACTGCCTCTTCATCCTGACAGTCAAAGTCTCAAAGCTTTTAAAAGACACAAAAGCCTTACAGGTCACCAGAGTACTCGCTTCAGCTCTATCTGCCTTCCAGAAAATTATGCACAGAGTTCTGAAAAATGTATCAAGAGTACAGATCTACTTGGACAACATTATAGAGTATGGACATTTCCAGGCGAAACATGATAAAAACCTACAGGCTGTTCTCCAGCGCTTGAAGGAAGCTGGTCTGCAGATCAATTTCTGCAAAAGTTATTTCGGACAGACAGATTTTCCAAGCTTCCTCGCCAGATGACACGGCTGCTCTTTGTTACTTCTTAGGCTTAAATTCATGGTTTAGAAAATTCCTAACAAATTATTTAACAGCAGTTTAGCCACTGCAGGAACTACTTTGGTCAAATAACACGGGGAAACCCAGCACTGGCTATCTAAAACCCAAACCTGCCAACGTTCATCACCACAGATGCCTCAGATTGTGGACCAGGGGCTGTTCTCACACAGCTACACTCAGACAACAATGGAAAAAGATTCCCTTGCCTGTGTCTAGGTGGTTGAAAGGTGGAGGATGTACATATGGGCTCTCACCACTCTACTAAGCACGAAAGGGATGAACAGAGCTTGTTTGAGGATTGCACCTTGGTCAGCTTGACTGATATGCTTCCAGCTGAAGATTCTGGACAGGATTAATTCACAGAGATGGCTGAAATCTCCCCTCTCTCCCATTTGCTGACTTCAAAGCAGTGTGTTTAGATTGTCCTGAGTTTATAAAACTGAGAAGCACTGTTCTTTTTAGATTCTTTCATTTCCAACAGTGATGAGAGCCATCAAAGAGATGAGATCTGACACAGAATGATGAGATTTTTCCTGGTGCAACAAACAAATAATGGACATAAAAACAACGTCGTTCCCAAAGCTGATGATAAATAAACCACCAGCCCAGTTGATAGTACTTTACATGTTACAAACATACTACTGGTCCTTGATCCAATGAGAATTATTTACACCGTCTCTCACATTCTGTCAGTTTGCACACTTTAGTGTTTCGGTGAATGTCTGTGTGGACATTAATACAAATTGCACAGTTCTGCAACTTATGTTTTTTTATTAATCACACAGCATTTTACTGTATCAAATTCATTGCACTCATGTAACTGCACAGTAATCTATCTGTCTTTTCAATCAGACATAAGTCATAAGCCGACTAAGCTTCCCAGGAAGTTTGCTGGTCTGTGCGGTCAACTGATTTCACGGGAAACAAATTCTTTCATGCTGTATCTTCCTTTTATGTGTAATCTATGTGCATTCTGAGCCGGTGTCTCATCAAAAAAAAGTTTTATGTTGACACATAGTGACAATAAATATTATTCATTTTCGGTTCCTGATTTCCTTCAATTCCAGTTCCTGGGTTTCCGGTGTCTTGCAGCTTTTAGATGCATCTCTGGTCTAACAGACCTGAATCAAATGGTTTAATTACATCCTCTGTTGAGGGATAACAATGTGACCACATCAGAGCTAAAGTGACCCAGACACAGGAAAAGAGTGCACTCTACACAAACAAAAAGAGGGGTGCTAAACCTACCAAAGTGACTCTCGGTGCTTCAGTTACAGTGTGTAAATCATTCCATGGGGGAAAAGGTAACACATAGTAGGGTACTCCATTGGCACTGCAGCAGAATGGTCAGAGTTATTTTGTTCTTAGTGATGGGAAGAGATGGAATACAGAACATATTTCAATTTGCACAGATAGCTCAAGAATCACCAAGAGCTGAAGCAAAAAGGAGAACGTCGGCTTAGTAAAGTGCTCTGCAGTGAAAGACAACCTACAGCATGGACGAAAAACGATGCCATGAAATATGTCAGCGGTGGAAAGTAGAGGTACAACTGAAGCAGAATCTGCTGTGCTAATCTGACAAAGAAAATATTTGTAAAACAAACTCTGTATATGATTTAAGGAACTTATGCAGAATTTCAACTTAAATGCTGATGTTCTCCTTGGCCATTTGAACAACATGATTCATCATAGGTATAGTCTGTTAAGTAGCCATTACAGTTCCTTTAGGTTGCAAGGAAAATAAAACTGACTATGGTGTGGGTTAGATTCCTTAACGGTAAACGGGGGTCTAAAATGTTTTAATGCATGTGAACACCTTAGTATGTATTAAAACATTTAACATAACTGCAAATTGGTTTTCAGGTAAAAGGGGAGATGTGTTTTCAAGTTTATATAATAAACTACTGTTTATGTTTCTGTGATCGCTATTACACCTTCAGACCACTGGTGTCGCTGTAGGGCAAAAAAAAAGAGAGTGAGGAGAGAAGAACAGTTGTGAACAACACTGGAGAAAAAAATAAAGGAAGCCATGGTCCCCGGTGTTTAATTAAAACAACACTCAAAGTTAACAACAATCCAAACCAGGGGTTTTCAATATCGGTCCTCGAGGCTCACTGTCCTGCATGCTTTAGGAGTTTATCTGCCTCCACCTGCCTTAAATAAACTGGAAATGAAAAGACCTCTGCAGCCTTGTTGGCTGTTGAGGAAGTAATGCAGTCATTTGATTCAGGTGTGCTGGGACAGAGACACATTTAAAACATGCAGGACAGTGGGTACTGAGGACCAGAACTGAAAACCACTAATCTGAACAATCCAAGTACCTGTGAGACTTTTACTTTTGTCTGGTGCTGTATACTCAGACAAAATTATAACCATTTCACAGATTACCTTTAAGGTGGCAAAAGGTGACTGAAATCCCCTGGGAGCTCAACAAAATCCTCAGATGCCAACCGGTTGTTTTCCAAGATGGCGCAGCAGATGTCCCCCTCATTACAATGCTGGCTTGTACTTTATTTAAATGTGTATTTCCACTGTAATCTGTGGCTGTATTACAGCTACGTTCACCAGATAGAAACTCCTTAGCATCAAGCAGTCTTTCTCTGGTTTTTCCAGATCCAGAAACAGTTTCTTCCCCCGGGCTGCCTGTGATGAAGACAATAAACACCTCAAAGCCTGAGGAGTCAACTGCACTGTTAAATAAAATGAGCACCTTCACAAAATCCGCTTTTTCCTTTCTCTCTTAAAAAAACAAAGCGCACACATCCACGGTTTATAATATCGTACGCCAAAAGACGTCATGACGTGCGTCACGAGCGCTGTAACCTGGGTCAGATTCCTTGATTGTGCACAGACTCATTGCCAAATAAAGACGATTCTGATTTCTCTCCAGAACACCATCAAGAGACTCTAATAAGAACTGCTGTCTGGTGAGCATAAGCAGGAGTAACACTTAGCTCCTGATATCTTGCAACCTGACGCCACAAAGAGGCAATCCTTTCACTCACCGCCGAGAACTTGAACTCTGGGGTTCTCAGCCATGGTCTTGTGAGTATCGTCACTCTGGTCCAATTAAAGTATTTCTGATGTTTTTCCTCCAAGGGGACTCTCAGGATGGAGAAAGTACCTCTTCTCTGCAGGAGTTCAGTGTGAGAGTCCACGATGTGCATGGCAGCGGGTCCGTCTATATCCAGCTGACTCAACTCAACCTTCTTACCCTTCTTAGCCACGAGCGATGTTCCATATCTCCAAAGCCAGATTCTGCTGTCAGGAATTGGCCCACCCAGGCTTACCCACCACCCAGCATGCTTTGCACCTGGCCCCAACATTTCTCCCCAAGGTGAGGGGGAGAACATAGGGAACATTTAAGTATTTATTTTATTTAATCCAGAATAAAAAGGCAAAAAAGCACTTGAGGCAGTTAAAGCTTACTTTCTTGCCCACACTTAAAGGAGTAGCAACATTGAGCAGATCCTTTCCAAAGGAATTAAATACATTATGTAATCATGGATGGGGAACATTTTAGCTGCAAACTGGTCGTACACACCTGCAGAGGCACGCTGCGCCACCTGACTCCTATGTTTCACTTCATCTTTGCTTTTCCTCGACGTCTGTGATGCAAAAGATGTCAACGCATTCGGGAATAAGTGCAAACCCTCATCATAGTTCCACAAAGCAACATCTCTCCTAAATGCCAAAAAAACAGGGGATGGCGGGAGAGGGAGGTCTGGTTCAGCAAAGGTTTGAACGATCCATCAACGTTTCCATTAGGATTTCTGAGACATCCATCCCTGAACACAAGACATGGTACATATAAATGATCAGCCTGGCAATCAAAGAGAAGTCCTCGTTTTACTTTCCTGGAAGTTCTTTAGCTTATATCAGCACCTGCAGAGGTTACCTTATGCTGCCCACCCTGGTTCTGCAACACCTTTGAAGAGTTGCACCGCAGAAATGATGGCATGACTGCAGTGAAAGGAGAGAACCCATCCTCTGACTATTTCAGGTTAAGAGTCAAACCTTCAGATGTTTCAAAAAGCTTTTAGGTTTCGTTGATGAGTGAAGAAGATAAAGACGCCTAACATGGCGACAGTTTGGCTTGTTTCACCCTTCTGCTGGTAGTTTGGTCACAGAGCAGATATTACATCTGACATGATGAAGTTACCCGTGTCTTTTTACTGAATGATATCCTCTGTCTGCAGCCACCATCATGGAGGGTAGCTGTTTGTTTTTGAGAGTGTGTCGCCCACATGACTATGCTCATGCAGGTAGCCCAGAGCAGGAAAGAAAGGAGCACATTGACAGGAGCATAGAGGGGGGGGGGGGGGGGGGGCAGCCACCATCCCCTGCCTCTGCCTGGGCTCATTCTGTAATGAAATGGCCTGTGTCATGGAGGCCTTGTCCAAACAATGGTTCTATTCAACCTGGAGAGGAGTCTCTGTCAGGACCGGGCAGAATACGATACCTCCCAATGAGGGTTGCACTTTCTCTTCACCATGTAACCTCAACCACTGCTGTTAGTCCCCCATCATTCTGTCTCTTTCATGGAGTTCAGGCTAAATCAGTGTCTTCTCTAAAGTCTTGCAAAACAACCCCACTGTCAAAAATTCCCTGTAGAAATGGCGTCACATTATTTATGAGTTAATTTGGTGTTCAAGCTTCTTTACCTCAATATACACTAATTGTCCACTTCACTAGGTACACCTTCAAAACTGAAAATGTTTCATGACAGATTTAATGACATTTCATTTATATGGGGCCAATTCACAGCACGTCATCTCAAGGCACTTTACAAAGTCAAATTCTATCAAATCCTCCAGGTTGGTCAGAAAGTTTCCTCTCTAAGGAAACCCAGCAGGTTGCATCAAGTCTCTCCAAGCAGCATTCACTCCTCCTGAAAGAGCGTAGAGCCACAGTGGACAGTCATCTGCATTGTTGATGGCTTTGCAGCAATCCCTCATACTGAGCATGCATGAAGCGACAGTGGAGAGGAAAACTCCCCTTTAACAGGGAGGAGAACCTCCAGCAGAACCAGAACCAGGCTCAGTGTGAACGCTCATCTGCCTCCACCCACTGGGGCTTAGAGAAGACAGATCAGAGACACAGAAAGCACAGAAGCTCACATTGACCCAGGAGTACTTTCTATGTTAGATGGTAATAGAGGATGATCTGCCTCTCTGGATGATGTCACAGCTAACAGAATGCCAGACAACGTGTACCTTCTATGAAGAGAGAAAAAATTGACAGAACAAAAAGGAAAAAGCTGAAATAACAACAAACAATGCAAATTGGAGAACAGTAGAACTAAGCAGTGAGAGAAATAGACCCTGATGTCCTCCAGCAGCCTAAGCCTATAGCAGCATAACTATAGAGATAGCTCAGGGTAACATGAACCACTCTAACTATAAGCTTTGTCAAAAAGGAAAGTTTTAAGATTAGTCTTAAAAATAGATAGGGTGTCTGCCTCACGGACCAAAACTGGGAGTTGGTTCCACAGGAGAGGAGCCTGATAGCTAAAAACTTAACAAGGTGGCAGAAGCATCACTCACAGCATTTTATCCAAACTCTCTTGATAGCGTCAAGTAGTTGCTGCAGTTGCTGCAGATCCATCGGCTGAACTTCCATAATCAGAATCTGCTGTTCCACCACATCCCTAACCTATTCAGTTGGACTGAGATCTGGGGACTGTGGAGCCCACTGGAGGACAGTGAACCCATTCTGATGTTTAAGAAATTGGTTTGTGATGATCTGAGCTTGATGACATGCTGCATCATCCTGCAGGAAACAGAAAA
Organism: Fundulus heteroclitus; assembly: GCF_011125445.2. Taxonomy (NCBI): domain Eukaryota; kingdom Metazoa; phylum Chordata; class Actinopteri; order Cyprinodontiformes; family Fundulidae; genus Fundulus; species Fundulus heteroclitus. The sequence goes on from NC_046367.1 coordinate 43,312,628, forward strand.
TGGGTCCATTGTGGTCATAGAGAGATGGAGATGGTCAGCAACAATACAGGCTGTGGTGTTTAAAAAATGCTCAGTTGGGACTATGGAGCCCAAAGTGTGCCAAGAACCCCCCTCACCGTTATATCACCTCCAGCATGAACTGCTCTGACCCTCTCTGTCGTTGTGTCCTTGGGCAAGACATTTCATCTGCTTTACCTGCTACCGATGGTCAGAGGGTCCGGTGGTGCTGGTTGTACGGCTGTCTCACTTCTGTCAATCTGCCCCAGGGCAGCTGTGGCTACAATGTAGCTCACCACCGTCAGCGTGTGAATGTGTGAGTGACTGATTGTAGTATAAATCAAGTCTCGATAAAGTTCTTTACAAGTATAGACCACTCACCAAACTGTAGGCTAATTTATGTGCTCTTAGCTGATCTCAGGAGCTGCAAAAGACTTGAGACGGGGTTGGAGGTTCACCCTCCAGCAGGACAATGTCCCTTTTGTATGGGACTGTATATACCATGCTACAGTGAACATAGAAAAAAAAATGGAAACTGGTCAGAAAGTCTGCCAAGAGCCTGACAGCAACACTGAAGGAGCTGCAGGAATTTCTTGTTGGCTTCTGCATGCAGCAACAATCTCCTGTATTTCCCCCATGTCCAGACTAATGGGTAGGAATGAAACACAAGCCTTTTCTGCTGGAGAAAACTTCCAGACCTGGATAAAAACAATGTGTCATATTCTGAAGGACGCAACTGTACTTTGGGGACACAATTTCAAAGAGATTTTCTGCAGAAACACCATCATCAAAAAAAGGTATGAAATTAATTAAGCAAATAAGCGGCTATTTCTTTTTTTAAACCTTTGCACTCTTGGTCGTTTCATGCAGGAATATCCTGGGCATGAAATGTTGCTGCCTGCCACATGATTTTTTGTTCCAGTGATGACTTGGTTCAAACCCAGCAGTACAATGCTGCTCCTCCTCAATGTCAACTCTGTTTGTAGAGCACTTTTAAAACAGTTGCAGCTGCACCAAAGTGCTGTTCAGTAATCAACAAGTCCACTAAAAAAAAAGACTATTTATATGACATCTTACAGTAATTACAATAAATCACGAGAACTTAAATGTCAAGGAATAAAAATGGGTCTTAAGAAGCCTCTTAAAATAATCTGAGCCTTGAGCAAACCTGATATAAGAAGGCAAATTATTCCATAGGCTGAAAAGGCATGATCGCCTTTAGAAGGCGATGTAAATGATGGTGATCTAAACCTCCTCCCCTGTTTCAGCTTTACTGATGGTGACTTGTCCAAACAGCACCACACCAGCCCCAGGGTCTCAGCCTTAAAAAGGGGCGGAGCCACCCGTCAGAAAGAATGCATCATAAAGGAGCATACAATACAAAATGTAGCAAAATAATATCCTAAAATTAATTGTGCACGACGATTATCTTTATTCTCTGTGTTGCTTGAGGGCAAAATTAAGACTGAGGCGTCCAATTGTTACCAGGCAACTTTTAGATTATTTTGTGATTAGGGTCAAAGATCAAGTATTCACACTTTGCTGTAATCCATCCATAGAAGGAGACAGATTCATTGGGTCCAGTCTGATGGTGCAGCTCCACCAGGAGGCATTTTTTTGGGGGGGATGTTCAGAGAGGAAGACATTTCTATTTATGAAGCAACTTTTACAGCTAAAAAAAATAAATCAAAGAGTTTCAAAAGTAAAAGTGATAAAATAAATGAGGAACACATAAGGCACATACACAAAAATCAGGTTAACCACAGACATTTTTTGCAACATCGCTGAGCTGCAGGCCAGGAAGACCATCATGCATCATCTTCTCCTGCTCTAACACCTGGGTTCTTATGGACGGGGTGGAGTATCTGTGCGGGGTTAAACTCCAGGCAGAGCAGTACAATACGGCGAGCTGAAACAGTGCAATCTGATCCAGAAGTGCCCACAGAAAGGTCAGACGTGCACCTGTTATTATGAAGAACAGCGGCGGTGGTCTCTACCGCCTCCCTGCTGCTTAAAAAGCCATCTTTCAGCAGAAATTATCCCGGAGGAGAAGCTGAGCTAAACGCATCACCTCACTGATGTAACGCACCTTGTGTGTTCCCTGGAGAGCGGCGATAGTTTTAGATTTCAGCGTCAGCGAGGCAGCCTGCAGGTCTGCGTCCAGGATGATGAAACCATGAGCTCCGGCATGGACTTTTACGTTACAGGTAACCTAAACTAATGAGAGCCTGGGCGAGCTCCTCGTTCTGGACCTCAAACAAACACATATTGGGTTCATGAGAACTAGATTTTAAAAAGAGTCTGCGATTTTTCCAGAAGTTTCCCCAAGTCTCTTTTTGAATGACTGCACATGCACATGTCTTATCTGCTCCTCTGCTCTTCCACTCCTCGGGGGATCATGTAAACCTCCTGGTTTGTATATGTGACCTTTGGTGCTGCTCTGACCCGACTCACAGTCCGTTTTTGTGTTAATCAATAATTGGTCATAAATGAACAACAAGATAAGAGGTTAAAGGCTTGTTAATAGATTGATTTGTGTCATTTTAACAGTAATTTACTCAACAGGTACTAAAGTTGGTGGCTCTTACAGTAAAATTACTATATTGCAGCCACAGTTCATATAGGGTTACTGTAAACTTGCAATGCATTCTGGGAAAACTCTACAGTTGTTATATGAACTGCAGAAATAATTACTCAGAATAAATTCAGCCATACTCCTTCTTGAACTGAAATATGCTGCTGGACTTGATTGTATGTTTTTTTTCACTGCGGTTTTGTCATTTTTTTTTACATGTTGCAGTGTCCTCACTGTACAAGAAGCAAGAAACAGAAAAATTTGAAGGTTGTATTCATTTTTATTAATCAGTCGACATAAACCTGATTTATGCGGAATGTGGTTAAACGTGTGGTGGAACTTTATATTTTATTGCATCCAGAATTTATCCTGAGTTACTTTTCTGCAAGAATGCATTAGAATTAATGTTTACTGTTGTCCCCAAAAAACTAAACCATGTTTCAAAATCTTAGCTAGCTAGCATTAGCATAGCATTACTCTGTTTGCTGGGAAGTTGGTTAGAATCTGATGAAATTGATGCAAACAGTAGTTTATTTTTGTTTTTATTGTATAAAAATCAGGTTTATGTTTTCATTTCTCTGGGAACTACAACAAGTTAACTGGAAGGTTCAGCAAAGCAAATGTAAGAATGTTGGAACCGTACCAGATTTACATTAGTTTTATTAGCCTATTATCATTATTATTATTCATCTTTTTTCTCCTACACTCAGTTGGCTCCAGTAACCTCCCGTCTAGTCAGACCCATCCTGTCCTGCACTTTGACCTGTGATGTTGGTATATTTTCAAATGTTAATGCATGTAAAAGTTTTAATGCATTGATGAGTTTTCAATCTGAGCCCATTGTTTTTGCAATTTGTGAAATTTGGGTGCAACATTTGCAAATGTAAAATATTTTGCTGTACTTAACTTGGTGAACCAAGATTATATAGGTTGGTGATTATGTGTAATTAGCTCAATTTTTCCCCATAGTCTCACAATTTGTTGGTACAGTTTATACACCAACATAAATTTGAGCAAAAGCAACAGATTGAGAACTATTTAAATTACATGTTTATATTTTGGTTATCCTTGAGCCCTTTGATCATTTTATGAAACATCTATTTGGTCCGCTGATGTGTTGATTGGTTCAACATGTGACATTTTACTGTTCCAATGAAAATATCAATAAATGTTTTCCATTGCAGTGAAGCACTCAGTCTATTTCAGTATTAAACGTCATAGAATGGTTACATGAATCAGAGTAATCGTTTAGTCTTTAAAGTAACCGACGTTACAGAAAAAACTGTTTGACTAACAGTTTTACAGTACTGGTTCTGCAATGTACATCCGTTTATCATTCATTTTTTAAATTAAAATACAGGAGTTAGTTGAACATTTATAGTGTAATGTGTTAAAACCTCTACGTGCTTTGAGCTTGAAGCTGTTTTAAAATAGAAAATTCAACTCCCTTCAAGCCTGACTCTCCAATGAGAACCAGTCTCTGATTCTCCAAACAGAGCAGTCCAAAACCCACATCTTAAAGTAAATAAGTATAAATATGGTGTTATTACAGGGGATAAATGAAGAAAACTGTTCCATCAGAAGAAGATGATCAAGCATTGTTGCTGTGTGACCTCATTTTCCAGGTTGCAACGCTCCATTCTCCCCATTTTCAACCTGAAGACCGTCTCAGGTCTACCATGATGGCGTTTTCTTCTGTGGAAGGATGGAAGGAAAACGTAGAGGCAGTCGGCACCATGAGCTCCTGCAGATGAAACGTGTCCACTGAGTCAGCTTTATGATCAGACCGAGCAGCTTGGGTCCAAATTTACCATCAACCCTAAGGTCCGTCCAGACATGAAAAACATGGTGATTGCCTTCATTTCCCAGCATTCTCTCAGTTTCTGCTCATGTTATACCAACAGCTCCCTCTGAACAATGACTTTTAGTTTTATTCTTTGTAACTTTGTCGCCTCAGCTGAGCAGAAAGTGCCTGTTCAGGGATAAAGGCAGACAGGAGCTAATTAAGCTCACTTATCACAATCATCAAATTACAGATGGGACCTGTTCATGATCACTTAGACAGCTGTACCATATGGACAATACCTGTGCATTACATTATGCTAGAACAGCTTCTACGAGCACAACTGCAGCTTATCTGCTTTCTGGACGATGCAGGGAGGGCAGAGAGTCTGTCAGCGACTATTTCGTAGAAATCCACCACAGCAGGTGACGAGTTTCTGCTCATTTGTTCAAACTTTTAACCTCGGACCACAGTATCAGTGTATGGCACATGGTGCGGAGAAGCAATTGGTTGCACTTTGGGAATCGTTGAGCTGATGATGGAGTCCAGGTGCACTGAGTTTAAGTTACAACCCAGCTGTTTGGCTGGGAGAAAAAAGAAAGAAAGGCTGGTTGATTAAACCCAGCAGAGAGAGAGAGAAAGATCTGTGACTATTGTCTTCTGGCTAACCTTCCTTCAATCAAGTGTATAAAGAGCAAGCAGAGTCCATAAAGCAGCAGCAGCATGGGGCTTCAGCTGTTCAGCTCATTGAGTTTGAGTGAACTAGTGTAATAAAAAGCTTCATTTTCTATTTCGACTCTGAATTCATTAGTCTTGATTTATTTGTCATGCCGTTTGGAATGTCCCTGCAGCATGGGAGTTGGTCTGTAGAATCAGATAATAGTTTATTGTCCAATAAATTTACATAACTGGAAATGTATCATTTATAATAGCTTTATTTCCATAAGTGAAAAAGCAATGGGTGGAAACCTGGTTTAATCTAAACCAAAACCCGAAGAAAAGAAACAATCCAATGTGTGGCCAGTCAACAGAAAATGAGGGAAATAGAAAATTAGGCTGTTTAGAAAATAGCATTATTAGCATATAATTTAAGGTTGAAGGTTTTCACCTTCCTGTGACTCACTGAACCATTATTGTCGTATAACCATCGTTTCTGATGCACTGCTGCATCTGTACTGCAGGCAGCTGACCATCAATCACCTGTGAACAGGTTCTCCAGCCCAGAACCAGTCCACTAGCCTCGTGAGACCATCCTGATCTCGCGAGCTTTCAAGGTTTCACTCGCAGATCAGTCTGGCTACTCTCCGTTAAAGAAAATTTGGAGCCGTTCACCAAACGAATGTCCAATCAGCGTTGGCTTTGAGGCGGGTTGAGGTGTGACGCAACGAGAAGCGCGACAGTTCAGTCTAAAGAACATGGCGGCTTCAGCCGATGAAACTAGCGTTAGCGTGGCTATCGAGCAAGTTTTATCGGAATTACAGAGTATTTCTTTGCTGAGCTAACGAGCCTTTACCTGCAGCAGCAAGAGTAGCTTGGCTTGTGGTTGTGTTTACAGAGCGACGACGAAGCATGTTGACGAGTACGTCATATGCTTCGTTGATCTGATTGGTTTATTTGGCCCGTCTATCACCAACATAGGCCAATCAGCTAACCAGTATTTTCGCCCCTTCCCAAAATTACTTCAATGGAAGGTTTCCAGATGGATATGCGGAGCAAATCCATCTGGCGGAGTCAGGTAACCAGTCCACAGTTCCTCTGCAGTTCTTGGTTTGCCTCAGAAACAATATTTGACTCCCTTCTCAGAGATGCTGCTCCTTACAGGTGTGTTTGGATTCGCATATTGAGAGGACTTGTTCATCACCATGAGATAACATGCCTTCTTTAAGTATTCCAATCCTTTTCATCTGACCCATGATCCCAGAGGGCTGTTTCACAAAAGCAGAATTTGGCTAAAGCCAGACTTGACATGGTGTGATCAATGCGTCCTGGCTTAATTCGTTTCACAAAGTCCAATCCAGGCTCAGGAAACATGACTATGTCAAACCAGGTGTAAGTAATCCAGCTAAATGTGGTCCCTGGCTGTCATCAAAAGACCATGAGGTCGATCACAGATTCACTGATCGATGAGTTGCGTGCGCCAAACTTCAAACCAAACCAGCAACATCTTTTTGCTGGAGCCTTATAACAAATTGAACCACAGACTCAAGAAAGGGAACACTGCAAAACATTTGTTTGGAGCTACTCCTATAACAAAAGAAAATGTTAAACCGTTTTCTCTGATCTATCCAATTCTGACTGTAGAGGGCGCTGTTTCTCTGACCCTTCATAACTCCTGAAGCAGTAGAGCAGGGTTAGGGTTAGGGAGGAAACTTTTCAGCAGCAAAACAATGTTCACCTCATATCAGATTGTGATAGAGGTATTAATTATTAATATAAATATTGTTTGCATTTAAAACACAAAGCATAGACTCTGAAACAAACTGAAATAAGTTCATGTAGGATATCTGATACACAATTAAATGACCAAATCATGATGAAAATATACAAAAAAAACATGATATTCTTTCCATTAACAGTTGTTAGGTCACTGAGCCCTACGGTTTGTATAGTTTATATAGCAAAACAACGCCCCCCAGAGGTGCAGGCAGAATTTTGTGGAAAATTGTGTAACACCGGACTTTATTGACTACACTTTTGCTACTTCTTCAGCCATTTATCTAATTCCCTCAACACAGGCAATTGTCTGTTAAAGACCTTTCTGTCAAACAGAGAACAGCAGTCTTCAAAAACAGTTTAATTGTAACAATGCCCCCTTGAATAATAATAAAGTTAATAATGGTACAGGCTACCATCATAATTTCAAAACGGTAATAGTACTTGACTGAATACGAATGTACATCAGTGGTATTTTAATGCAGGTTGATAAAAAAAAATGCCAAAACACTCAGATAAGGAAACAGAATCACTGACTAACTTCATGGTAACTGATGTGCTGCTGCTTTTGTGAAACCGAGTCCAGGCTTAATTCAGCGTGGATATCTAGAAAAAAAACCAGCTTAATCCGCTATCTTGGTTTTGTGAAAAGGAGCTCTGGTATATGACAACAGGCCTGAGGCTGTGACCCTAACGCCGGACCATGATGCCTCAATCACCATGTTTCAGGGTATGTCGCTTAAATTCAGTAGTTAGCCGATTCTCCACCATTATGGCTCATCCATAGAGCCATAATAGCGAAGAGTTTTCTGATGAAGACTCCAGCAGCTCTTGAAGTACTAGAAACCAGCGTTTCGTTGCTTATTTCCCCTTTTTTAGGTTGTTAGATAAAGAAAAAACAGAACTTTTATACGGAGAAGGAAGCATACATTTCAGAATTTTGAGTAAAAGTAAATATTACTGGTACTTTTAGGGCCATGCTGGTGTGTATATTTAATGCGATTATACCACAAAAAAAGAAAAATATACTAAAACCCGCATTTGTTTAAATCAAAATATTAGCTGTTTAATTATTTTAGTTATCAAAAACTATTTTGGAAATTTCAAAGAGTCACTTATGGCTCCAGAGCTGCAGGTTCGAGGGTCTCAAAAGACAACGGGAGACTGAACAGTGACAGCAAATTTACACATAAAAATGCACATATACTAAACGCAGATTAAAATAAATGTGCAACTGAGTAGGGTGACTTTCAAAAATGTCTAAAATGTTCATGTATATTTATGCATAAAATGGTCTTCTGGTCAATGATGGGTGTGATCAACTGTTTTCTTGTGGAAGTGTCCGAAAAGATTGAAAAGTAATTTCACTTGAGTTTCACACAGCCTGCAGACGCCTTGGTTCCTGTCCAACTCATTTGCCCTTTAGTGCAGAGGTTCTGGTCACATCCATGTGACTTTATGTGTCCACCATACGTTAATATTAAGTCGTAAAGATGCATTAAGATAAGCGAGGTCTGGTATCCCGATACGTTTAAGGATTTAATGCCAATCCCTCAAACAAAAAAAAAAGAAAAAACATGACATATATGCTAGTAGAACAAAGCTTGTAAATTATGTCAGCCAAGCAGGTCTTTAACTTTATATTAAAAACATTTGCTGAGCATGGCTGATATACGGAGCTTCATCGCTCAATAAAGTCGGTGCACAAAATTAAAAGCCTCGCTCAGCAACTGCAGCCAGAGCGGAGAGGCCGAACCCGGAGTCATTTCAGCGTATTTACTAATGCCTATTAAAAATCCTCCATGGGACGTTCGCCAAGTTGAGCATCACTCATTTGATGCAATGTTTTCCCCCCCCCTCGAACTCATTGACCTCGGTTAAGAAACAGCGAAAAAAAAAAAAACCTGCTGAGTCGACGATCACGGCAACATGTTTCATGCGAACGTCAGTGAACAAACTTCACTGAGTCATGCACACATGTGAGCATGCACACGTACACCCATCTCTGCACGCTGAAGTTAAACACACTCGCACAAACCGTAAAAAAAAAAAAAAAGAAGAGAGAGAGAGAGAGAGCTTAGGGGAGATTTGGGATCTTGTAAAAACACAGTGAGCTGCGAACAGCTTGGACGGGTCGCGCTTGTCAAACAGAAAACCTGCAGCCTGTGCAGAGGAGAGCCGCGGAGTGACTGCCATTAAAAGCTCCGCATCGCAAACTTGTTAATACGTGTCTGTTACTGACAGAGTGTGGAGGACGTTACGTGAAGCTTACGCAAGTCAAAACATTTGGACTCTGTGTTTTGATAAAGTAAAATCTCCCAGACTCTAAAATGAAATCAGCTCAGCGTCGCCTTCCAGTGAGTCTGCACGAATCAGCCCATCCCCCCGTCGGCCCTCCGTGATGTTTTCTCGTCTCGGTTCATTTAATTCTTCCAATCTTGTCAAAGTGAAAGGCATAGTTGAACAGAACCGTGAAACAGATTTCTGCTGAGCGATGAAGCTTTCAGCTAAACTGTTTTGGTCCCCAGGTGAGAGAAAATCCTCCCGTTTAAAGCCGCCGTCGGGACAGAAGCCAAAAAAACATCCATCTGAATTCAGCAGGCCGGGCTTCTGCCTCTTGGCCGTCGTGTTCACTGTTTTACTGATAGAAGGCTCCGGCCTGACGCACCCAGGAACCCTCGACTCTGTGAGTCCAGGGAAACGTACAGCAAAGCAACGCTCACCAGAAACAAGAGTACAGATTTACTCACGTCTCTGCTTAATGTGAAGGTGGGAAACCCTCAGAGGCAGGAGCCACCGGCTGATGCAACAGGTTCACAGTTTATATCCACTTTAGTTCTACTCTTTTTTTTCTGCAAACAGTGTAGGAACGCTTTAGCAATAATAATTATGTAGTTTAACAAGTTTCCAACATGAGACTTCAGCCAAATTGTGTTTTACCACATAATTCTACCACAACATGCCGAGGTAAGATTTGAACTTTAACCAGAACATTGTGACATCTTGATTTTTTTCTTTTTCAGCCATTTTGATGTAGATTAGTTGCTGTGTCTGTGATCATCGACCCGGTTTGGACCAAGCTTCAACCGTTGGTCTCCTCCAAGTCTTTGACTTGATGGAGATGACCTTTGAACCCTTCCCAGGTTAATTGACAGCTACGGTTTCTTCTTCGCTTTTTACCATCTTAGGGTTGTGTTAACACACACCTGTATGCTCTGGAGCAGCCAGTTGACTAAACTCCTGTTGTTACAGAGTTCATGACGTGATTAGCCATTAATTAGCAGAACCTGCTTCTTTCCTTATCACTTCTATGCAGATGACGTCCAGCTGGACTGTTTTTTTTGGACGGAAGGCCACAAGTTTTCCAGATTAAATCAATTGCTTCTCAGATGTCAGAAAAAGGTTTATGACAATTTACTTTCAGTTAAACTCAGAAAAGACTAAATTTGCTGTTTCTGACCCAATGATTCATCAGCATTTTGGACTCGTTCGGGTCTTTTAAAGTCGACCGTGAAGGAAGATCCTCTTGTTGTTTGCGAAACGTACCTTCAGGAACGCACAAAGCAAGCAAAGCGTTTTTAATAAACTCCACACACGAGAAGCAGGCTGCAAGTTAAATCATGACATTTATGTGAAGGTTATATGGGTTTGTGCTTCCAACCAGGCTAAACCAGTTAAAGAATCCATAATAGCAACGGTTGCTGAAACGCAGGTCCACAAACACCCGTCAGCCATCCGCCCATTTCAGCGAGCAGACTTCTGGAACTTAGAGGCCTGGAGGCAAAAGCTGTCATCCCGGCGTAGAGCCTCATTATCTGGCATTAGTTTGACACGGCCCTGTGCTTCTGCATGGAGCTTCCATCGTCACGTTATCGGAACGGTAAACAGGCAGATTTATTAAAAAATAATAAATCAGACGCATTTCTGCAGCTGAGGCTTGGCTGCAGTTATGATGCATTTAAAATAATACAAATAAAATCTGCTGAAAAGAATTCATTTTCGACTGAGAATGTCCCAATTTTGCTTAATACTCCATAAATCAAAGTTTCAATGGGGATTTTTTGACTGGTGCAAAGAAGAGTTTTAAGTGAAACTGTTCAGTGAAAGTCGTGGAGCTGAGCTGAAAAACAAACACCTCAAACCGGCTTAGAGGTGTTGCTGAGAAGGTGGTAGACGAATCCACGTCTCGCCCCCCCCCAGGCGCAGCTCATGGCCTAAATTCCTCCAAAACACAGTCAAAGACAGACCAAACAAAGACTGGCAAGTCCCCGCAGCTCGCTCGCTCCATCATTGGAGGATATTAATAGAAATACCTGCTGGGATTGATGAGTAACGCCGAGTCCACGCCCTCCGCTTCGCCTGTCAGGCTCGGCCTCGGGCAGAGAGCTGCTCCGGAGATACCGACCGTACGCCTGTAAACAAGACGTTGCCCTCCTAAATGTCGATACTGTTAAAAATAAAGAGAGGAATGTTGCTTTCAGAGGCGTGTCGCTTTAAGACAACGTGTGCACTAATGCTGCTAAACGGCCGGCTGCCGTGACGCACAGACGACCTCTCCTGGAGGTCGTGTGGGAGGACGGCGCACGTGCCAAACCACAACAGCCCCGTCAGCTGATTACCAACAACATTAAACCTCGCCGTCATATCTGATAAATCTCTGCCTGGATCTGTCAAGGCATGGACTCTAAAAGACCCGAGACCGATCCTTTAAGTCCTGGAAGCTGCCAGGTGGGGCCTTCCTGGATCCGGCTTGTTTTTCCCCAAACACATCCCACATACGCTGGATCAGGGGGGGGGGGGGGGGGGGGGGGGTTGAGGTCAAGTTAACACTTAAAGTAAATAGCCAGAGGTGCATTTCCATCTCGGCAACTTCACGATTATAGGAATCAAAGCAACAGACGATGAGATTCATTTTCACAGGGCACACTAAATTAAAAAGAGTGATCCCAGGTTGACTTGTTGGTGTGGTTTCTGAAGCATTTTCATTCAGCCTGAAGCACTTTTACCCCTCAGGAATACGTTGCAGGCGGAGAGGAATATTATGAAGATCAGACAAGCTGCGAGGAGCCAGACGATCCACGGCCCATGAGGGATTCTGGTGTGGATGAAGACATCAGAACTTCCGCTGGCAACAAGCGGGAACTCAAACTGACCCAACGTAGTTCAGCATCTGGACAACAGAGCCACAATAATGAGATTCCGTCTTTTATTTTATGATTTGTCTGGATAAAATTCACTTTTACAGCAAAGCAAAAAAAAAAAA